>NC_140936.1:4306505-4906505 GCF_014529385.1 Adiantum capillus-veneris
ACAAGGCTTTTGTAACAGTCCAACAAAAAGCACATTGTATGTGAAGCGTGAGGGTGATGTACTTCTCATTGTGGTTCTTTATGTAGATGATTTGCTGATCACTGGACCAAATGAGAGACATATTGCTGAATTTAAGGCTGATTTGAATGCTACTTTCAAGATGAAAGATTTGGGGTTGTTGCATCATTACTTGGGTATACAATTTATGCAGTGTGATGGTGGTATTGCCTTATGTCAGAAAAGTTACAAAGAGACATTCCTATGTAAGTTTGGACTCGAGGATTGCAAACCTATTGCCACTCCCATGGAAACAGGTTTGAAGTTGATTCTACATGATGTTGGCGATCCTGCTAATGTCACTCTTTACCAAACTGCTGTTGGTTGCCTCATTTATGTATGCAACACGAGGCCAGATATTCAGTTTACATTCTCCTAGGTCAGCAGATTTATGCATAGCCTAGGGTCTAAGCATTGGTAGGTTGTTAAGAGAATTTTTCACTACTTAGTAACACTTTACATCTTGGCTTGTTTTAACCCAAGGGGGGCTCATTGCCGCCATACTTACATGATTTTGCTCAAATGGGCTGGTTGTTTTGACACGCAAGTGTCCATAAGTGGTTTTTGTTTCAGGATTGGTAGTTCATGTATATCATGGTTGAGCAAGAAGCAACCTACTGTGGCCACTTTGAGTTGTGAGGCTGAGTACTTGGCAGTCTTTATAGCTACGGTTGAGTGTGTATGGCTCAGACGCCTTATGGATGATTTAGGTGTTGGAAAGGACACTGCTAACGCTATCTACACTGACAATCAGAGCGCATTAGCACATGTGAGGAACCCAGTTTTTCATGTTCGCACAAAGCACATTGAGGTGCATTACCACTATGTCAGGGAGAGGCTCTCAATAGGAGAGATCAGCTTGGTATATGTGCCAACACAGGACAACCTTGCAGATCTTTTCACAAAGGCATTGTCTTGTGAGAAGCTTGAAGCTTTTTGCAAAGCTTTGGGCTTACTCCCCTTTGTGGACTGATCATGTCCTCAAGGCATGGCACTTCCCTTTACTCATGTGCCGGCTCTTGTTCACCGCATTACTCCAGGGGGGATTTGTTACCATATACACATGGTAGTGATGTGTGTGAACACACTAGGACCGTCGGGGCATTTTTCCCCTCTTTAGGAGGTTTCGCCCCCCCCCCCCCCCCCCCTATCATAGCATATACGCCCATCACTCTAGGGCTATCTATCTTTCCATTGCACACTAAGTAACACACTATTCAGTTTAGAAGTTTCTGATTGCTTTCCCGGCTTTGATTTTCTAGCTCTTGACATTTCTGTAGTGCTGCTTCTAATTGAGCTTGTACCTGTGCTTGGCCATGCAGCTACTCCTGGTTATTCCTTTGGAGTGTTTCCACTTCTGTTTTCACATTTTCTTCACTCAACCTCAACTCTTCGTACTCTATTTCTTTGGCCATTGATCTGACTCTCAATCCTTGTAGTCTTTGTATAACTTCTTCCCAATCTTCCTTCTGTGGTTGCAAATCTATGGTGTCTGTTGCATTTTCCTTCAGCTGCACCAAACGTGTGCTCAATGTGTATTTTTCTGGTTTAGGTGTTGATAATTGAAATGTTGTCTGAGATGCCTCCTCTCAGGTATATCCAGCAGCTAGTAGATCCAGGATTATTCCATAATTCCTTGCCTCAGGATCTTGCTTCTCATTTTTTTGGTTCAATTTCTTCCTTCCGCTCTTTCTCTTTGTTCTCCTCTTCCTTGTAGTCTTGTTTCCCATCATATTTGTTCAACTCCTCAGTTTGTCGGGGTTGAGGAGGACTAGGAGGAGGTGGTGATGGTGGAGGACTTGACTCTCGTCTTGATGGTGGGGTTGATGGTTTCTTTTTGAATCCCGGTCGGATTTTGTTTTCCTCTCTCTTTCTTCCCCTTCCTGCTCTTCTAGCAATTGTCGCCTCACATCATCAACCTCTTCGTCAGTAATGGTATGACTGGAATATTCTCAGCTGCCGCATCTAGGATCTCAAAAAAAAAATTGTAGTCTTCGAAGCGATCCCTATTTTCCCTTCAAGAAGATCCATACATTGCCTCAAGTGAGGGCTTCTATAATTCATTTAGATCTCCTTTAGCATTCGTTGGGCTTTGAAACTTTCCATCAACCTTTCTAGCCGAGAAGCCTTCTGGGATTTGGTCTCATTCGCTAAGATTTGTATAGTAGCTTTCTTCCCTTTCTTTGGTTGAGTAGGCTCTTCTTCCACTGTCTCTAGTTTTCTCTTTAGTCTAGTGGTTACTTTGTGAGCTGTAGGTTGTTCCTCTTCCTTGTCCTCTGTCAGCTTTAACTAGTCATTTTGTGATGGAGGAAGAGGCCACTAGCCCCTTGCATGTAAAGCTTCATATATCACCTTTGTAAGCATCTCCCCTGGTGCAATGTATGTAGGATTTGGGGTTCCCATGCTCACAATGTTGTACTGTAGGTACGCCGCATAATCTATCTCTTTTGTCCTGCTTGTCTTCATTGCCCATGTAAATGTTGTTCCAATTGTTGTCGGTGGTGCAGTGTACTTTTGAGGTCTCTTTGTGCACATATGGAAATATTGGTTGTAAAGTTGGCACATGGTTGCCACCATTGGATCAGCAACATCCTCGAAGGTGTAGTTCTTCTTGATTTCTTTATATACCTTTACCTCTTCTCGCCTCTTGTTGACACTGTCGCCTTTATTAGAGAGGTTCAATGCACTTGCGACCACTTCTGGCGTGATTACAATTACTCTGGTCTTTCCTTGCAGATATGTCACTTTGGCTATGCCATTTTCTTTGATTGTGGTGATGAATTCCCAGAATCTCTGGATGTCAATTCCTGTTGCCAATGCCTCAAAATAATTGTGTAAGTCCAGCTTTTCCAAGAGAGACAATATATCTGGCTTTCTCGTGAACTCATTGAGTTCCTGCAGTATCATTGGCAGCTCTATGGAATTGCCTTCTGGGTCCTTGAACAGGCCTTGGCATATCCCGAGGTCGTTTGCTTCCATTAGGTTGCTTTGTAACCAAGTGGTAATGGGATTTATGGTTCCTGCTGGTATTACAAATGGCTCCACTTCATCTAGGTAATCTTTGTTGGTGACTTAGCGGCTGTCATGGATTCTATTGCACTCAGTAGTCCAAAGTTAGTGTTCTTTATAGATTAGCTGATAAACTGAGTTTTAACTATCCAATTGACTTGAAAATTGAAACATGAGCTCAAGAGGGACTAAGGGTAGCTTGCAAATGAAAACAGTAAGAATTGTGCTTCAAATTAAGCCTGAAGACATACTACGCGTAGGATGTCTTTATCCTCAGAATGACTTGAAACTTGTCATGATGATAGCCTATGACCTGTACATCACAACTATGTACTTGGATTTTGATTTGGACACCAAAAAGTGAAATATTGGACTATTTTAGGCCTTTGGTTCACAAATGAGTAGGATGTCCTGTAATGATAAGCAAATGTTGTCCAAATGGCTTGAAAATTGATATGTAGGCTTCTTGCAGCATGATGGTTCCATTTATGATGTCAAACTTTGCTTAGTAGGTCAATATGACTCTGGAGACATACTACGCGTAGGATTTTTTTTTGCTCAGACTTGCATGAAATTTATCAATATGATAGGGCATAGCCCGTGGATCACAGCTATGTGCTTAGATTTGGATTTGGATAAGTTTTGAGGGTAGGAAGACCATTTCTGGTGTTTAGGACTCTTAAAAGTACATCTATGGAGCTATGAGGCCAAAAAGTGATTTTTGTGGCTGGACACTTGGTGGGTGGGCTTGTATGAATGTGATAAACATGTATTAAGGCCAAAAAATCCATCTGGAGGTCATTTCAAGCTTAGAGACATATTACGCGTAGTATGTCTTTTTTCATGATTTTGTAGATATGACCTCACAGTTAGCTTTGACATGATGTGAAGAGTGTATGGTTCAAGTTTCACTTGATTTTGATCATTTTTGATAGGTCTATGACCAATTCTTGCCTCTATGCTTTGACTTTGTGTTATTTGATGCATAAGAGGTCAACTTTTGTCCAAATGGGGTGAAACTTGAGGGATAAGCTGTAAATGACATGTAGAAGCTATATGTATGGCTGAATGATGAGTTGGGTGCCCAAATATGGCCTTGAGACATCCTACATGTAGGATGTCTCCTGTGCATTTTGTGGTAATCAGTCCTACTAACATGTGCATATGACCTCCCTAAGTCCCTTTGTGCTTTATTTCAATTTAAAAAATCAAATGGTTAGTTAGAAACTCCCTTCTTGGCTTTCGGAGCCTCAAAGGTGATTTCTGACTCTTGGAGCGCTTTTCCGCGATGAAATTTCTCAATGATGACCAACATAGCTCTATTATCCCTTGGGGAACCTTGCCATGTGATTCTTGTTGGTTTTGGCTTCACTTGAGCTTCGTTTGGTGATTTGTCGCTCTCGAAGCGCCCATGATTGCGTTTGCATGCCCCCGATGATTTGTGGTGGTCTACCACCATAGGATTTGGTTGTTGAAGGCCTTGGTAAGCTGCTCTCGAAGTTTGGTGGCAAACGGACGTCTCGCTTGGCTATGAGAGCCAAGTGACGCTTTGCGTTTCCAATGCAATTTCTAAATCTTAGGCCTACTTTTGGTCACCTTTTGGCCATGTAGCCCATGTAGACTTGTAGAGCTCGTCGAGAAGAGCCTACCCATGAGTTTTGGTATGATTCGGGCTACTTTTTCTAGATTTCCTCTTTGTGGCTTCTTGCAGGGCTCTAGAAGTTAGGGTTTTTCCCGTTGCTTTCTTGCCTCTTTCGAGAATCCAAGATTGGTCTCCTAGGCTAGGGTAAACCCCCTATGAAGTCTTGTTGGTATTCGGTTAGCCGGCGTTAGGTGGTTATCTACGCTCACAGGTCTCTACCCTGCAAACCTTGTTGGAGTTCTATGCTAGTTTTGGCGACAAACATCACATATACATGAAGAGCATAAGGTGTTGAGTCTACCTCTCATATCTTGTAGTCGTCGGATGACTGTGCGTGGCGTATTGGCTGCTGGAAGTCCTGTGCGCTCTAGGTGGCTAGAGATTTCTCTCACAAGTGAATAGTAGAAATGAACTCTAAGTGGAGTGAAAAAATCTTATAATGGGGGTCCCAGAACCATTTTTCATGAAATTTGACATGTGCTCCTAACTTTTCACGAAATGCGGTTTAGACTCGAAAAGTTCTCCATTTGGACTCCATTTGCCCAGTTTTTGAGAATTTTGACGATTCGGTCAAAATCTGGCCACAACACGCCTCTCGCTTCATTCTCATAATTGCACCCCCACTGCACCCTGGGTTGTTTTCTAGTCACTCATCCCTATATTTTGTGTTTTTCATTACGATTGCATTTGACCCGCTTTTTTTATTTTTGAAGTTTTTCTGTCAATAATTAGTAAATTTAAAAGGAAAATAGAAAAATCAACCCAAAAAAAAACCCCAAAAATCAAAATAAATCAAAAACTTCATCTCGACACATTATGTACACTTACATGTAGTTTTTATGGCCGGATTTCTCCGTTTTACCAATATTTTGCCCAAAAAACGGCTAGTTTTATATATATACATACACTTATCGGCCCCAATTTGGCCTTTGGCCTCATATCTCTATAGATAAATGTTTTATAAGGGCATATGTACTTTGGTTAGTCCAAAAAATTTCACAATCAAACGTAAACCCCTCAAAAATTGTCAAAACATGCCCTTTTTGCTGCTTTTTACTGTCATCGGGTTCGCATTGAGAATGCCTCCCCCCCTCCTAATCGGAGTCCTCCCGGATGACAAGGTATAGCCTCGAGGTATATGTTGTGCATGTGTTTTAAAAAAAGTGCTAATGCATGGCCTTGTAACATGGCCCTACCTGATGCATACGCGATCAATGCATGGTAAAAGTAATGTTATGCGAGAGGAGGGAATAAGCAAGACGCTTATTGGCATACGACGTCGAGGTTTCCTGTTTGTTGTTGGTTTGGTTGGCATATTTTCTTTGCAATTAAAAGTTTTAATTTTGTCGCTCTTTGTTTGATCGTCTTCTTTGCGAAGGTGCCCTAGTTTTTCACTACTGTAGGTCTGACCGTTGTGGTCTCCGTGGAGAGAATTGTCGTGGCTGATGTGGCCGTAATCTTTTTCTCTTTTGCTTGCCATTTGTATATTTGTTTTGCAGTGATCAATAGGGTGTCTTAGGGCTCGACCATGAGGAGGAAGCCAAATACAAAGCACTATAGAATGGAAAGCTACGAAAGCTCCAAGGCAAAGGGGTAAAGGCAAAGCAATGGGCACAAGAACATCATGTAGAAGTGTTTATTGGGGAATTACTGGCATGAGATCAAGAAGAATGGCCTTTTTAAAGTAATTTTAAATGAAGTATGAGAAGTAGAGGATGCCTTCCTGGCATCCAAGAGTCACCTAAAGAGGTGCAAAGAGAGAAGCTCAAAATCTATTGGGGCCAAAGGCCTAGTGAACCAAAGTAGACTTCGAAAATAAAATTTGTAGCACCTCCCAAAGAAGTTGAGGAAACCCCACCCCCACCCCACCACCAAGAGCATCTCAAACCATGCCACCAACATCTAAAGAGCAAGAAGCTAAATAAATGAAGACATGGTGTGTAGCCCAATGTTAGAAGAATTGGAGAAAAAGAATCAAGTTGCTATCACTCACAAAGAAAATATTGATGAGGTTATTGAGGTGGATCAAAAAAAGAAGAAGAGGCTATCACACTGCCAATGAAGAAGAATGTGGTCAATTTCTATCCCATGTAGATCATAAGGTAATAACTCTCGAAATGAATATTGTGAACCACCTCAAAGCTCACAAAAGGAAGTTGGAAGAAGCAAAATATGAGCCTCCAACCAAAAGAAGAGCCATCTAGAAAGAAGCAAAAGGTGAGCCTTCAACAAAAAGAAGATCCTTAGAGGTTGAAGCAAGCAAAATCAACACACACACACACACTTAGTCACTATACTGGGCTGTGATTGCTTCATTATTGAAACACACACACGAGCTTGATTTACACATGTCAAGCTAGGACTCACTTGTTGGCTAATGCTCAACTTTTACTCGGCTTGACCTAATGGCTTACATGTACATGTCCGTGAGGGTGACTACCATAAGTATTTAATTTTGTATTACTTCTATGGGAGAATTTGGCTCTTTTATGCATGATGGGGCTGATGGGTATGATTGCTTCACTTGGCTTTGATTGCTACATCCAGCTACAATCTGCCGGTTATCTGTGTTTGCCATTATACTTATACTAAATAGCAGCTTCAACATGCTAGCTATCCTACAACTACTGTAGTTGGCTTTTAATTCATGGATGGAGTAGATGGTTATACCGTCTTGTGGTTGCTCATCTTGAGCATTTAACACACAATCCTAATGGGAGAATCTGGCTAATGAAGCTGATTGGTATATTGTTTTTGGGTGTTTACCATGACCTAGGGGGAGTATGCCTGGGTTCTTATGCCCCCACCCCCCAGGCTAAGATGGCTATCTTGATATAGATCCTTTTATGGGACACCTAATGAAAATTTCTTAGCTTTATGCTTGTGTTTGGGCTTGTTAGTCTATAGCACTATCCTTTCTACTTTTAGTTTTTTTAAAAATCCCTTTTTTGCTCAAATCTGCTGCTTATGCTACACACATATTTACACTTATGCTATTGATATAGCTGATGGGTATAATGTCTTGTGGGTTATTACCTTGAGTCTCTATCCTGCACTACTCTCAATGGGAATTTCTAGTGTTTGCTATGCATAAATGAGCTGATGAATATAGTGTGTGATGGAGGGCTTTTTTCTCTTCTCTATACCATGATATGATGGATCTGATATTTTTTTAACTAATGGTTTTAACCATGTGGGACCCTCCCCCTTGGGGGGTTTGAGTGGATGCTTGGACAATAATTAAAAGCTTTGATTCTCCCCCTAAGGCCGGGTTCTTCCTTGTGGCTACTTGAGTCTTTATTGCCCCATTAACTCTCTGTATGACTCTCGACATGGTCCCCTCTCTCTGATCTGTTGACAAACTCAGCTCAGTCTCCCTCTCCCTTTGTGGGGCATGTGCTATTCCCTCCCCCCATCACTTGGTGTATCTGGATGACATATCTGGTACCCACCTCTTTGATATGCCGATTGGCTGCATCTTAGGGTGCTACAAACCATGGATTCCCTCACTTTTTAACTCTCCTCTCTCTCTCTCTCTCTCTCTCTCTCTCTCTCTCTCTCTCTCTCTCTCTCTCTCTCTCTCTCTCTCTCTCTCTCTCTCTCTCTCTCTCTCTCTCTCTAGGAAGCCCTCCCCAGCTCATGACTGTTGATCTGTTGCTCGCAGCCCAAGCTCCTCGACCCTGACAACTCTCTAGGCCAAGGCAGTCCAGTACTACATGCGAATCAACCCTGTCGACTACCCAAGCCAACTCTGTCAACCCTCCGAGATGACCCTGCAATCGTCAACCCTGTTGACTCTCCAAGCCGATGCTCATTTGTCAGCTGCAAATTAGATAACTAAACAAGGTGCAAAACCCCATAAATAGGGGTTCTCGCACAAGCCTCGGCAGTCTCATCCCCAAGCCCACATTTCTCTTGACCCTCTCATCCACAAGCCCCGGTCTGTGAGGCATACAAAACCCTAATCTAAGTAGGGGTTCCCATATATTTTTTGTATTGTGTGTGAAATCAACAAGAAGAATATTAGCATTGGAAGCATGACGACCAAAGCCAACACTCTGAAGAGATTTGCAAAAACACGACCAAGCTTTGCTGTCGTTTTAGCAGCGCCAAGAAAATCTGACCGGATTGAACGCCTTCAAGAAAATCTCGATCGGGTCATGGAAGAGAATTGTGGCCTCAAGCTCGCCTTAGCAAGCTTGAGGCCCGATTTGATTCCATGGTCGATCTCGCCACCAACAAACTGAAAGAAGTCGAAGCCAAAGCCATTGAAACGCACTCTGCAACCCTTGCGAAGGTGAAGACATGTGTGATCGTAGAGCTTCAAGAACAACGACTCCAAGAAGAAAATACCCTCAAGATCCGCATTGGTGGGCTACCTCAAGCATGGGAAACGACCAAGAACGACTTCTCGGAATGCATCAACTTCCTCAACGAAACTCTCAAGACGATCAAGCTCGACTACAACGGAATAGGTTGTATCACCTTGAGAGGCCCTGGCATGCCTATACGAAGTGGGCATGCCATCCTTGAATTTGAAAGTATGGAAGGTCGTCTCAAGCTTCTCCAACAATCACGTCTTCTCAAAGCTTTGGATCGCAGAAGAGATCACCCCACTACAACTCAAACGCAAAAGTGAAGATCTCAAGAAGGTGCATGAAGCCCGCAAACAAGGAAAATGGGCAGTCTACCAAGGTGGTAAAGCCATCATCCAAGAGTTTCAAAACCGCAAATTGGCTCTCCCCACAATTGATCCCTCTTAGGTTTTTGTCTTTTTCATCTTCCCAATGGACCCTCAGCCCTTAATTGATATGTATCAGTGCAATTTGCTACAAACACCACCATTGTAATGCTTGTTTTTGGTCCCATGGGTCATATCTGACCTCCCTGGACGATAATTCAATCAATCTATCTATCTCTCTCTCTTCCTCCTTGTGCGGGCTTGATGCCTGGCCTACTGGACTGCCCTTTGAAGTTTTTACAACACTGCTCCTATGAGGCCTTCAAGCTTCAATGCAGCTGGATTTGTGGGATATGGAGCAATAGCCAAGGAGGGTCAAATGGATTCCGTCATGAGGATGCTACCATTTAAAAAGGTGAGGGTTTGCTTATACTCTCACTTAGCCTTGATAATTATGTCCGTTTTTATTTAAAACTATGAAAGGAAGTGTGATCATCGTGTTCTTTTCTAATGGATTAAAACCTGCATCATGGTAATGAAAAAAAAGGGTGTGATTGAGTGATTTTCTGTCATAATAATCAATATCTAATTCTCCTAAATGATTTTCTCATATTAAACTAATCATTTAATGTATGGAAGTGCCAGGGGAGAAAAAGCTAGAATATTGGTTAAGCTAGCAGACAGGCCACAGTAGGGATCCAAAGGAGGGAAAATAGGGATCCAAAAAGGGGGCCATCTGCAAAAGATCCATGTGCAAAAATGGGCTAAAAATACCCTAAGGTTCAGCCCATTACGACTTCCAAAATGCTAAGGTTCCAAAATTCAAAGGTTATGTCCAAAGGTCAACCCTAGGGGAATTGGATGCTTTGTGTGTGTAAAACAAGTCTTTGCATATCCCTACATGGGAGGGGGTGAGCCTTTCTTCTAGGGGATGAGAGATAAATCCACACACACACACACACACACAAGCTCCCTTTACACAAAGGGAATGAGGGACACATGTCAGCTCCCTAGGCCAGATGCCCACTAGGTGTACCCAATTCCTATTGGATGGCCTTAGAGGTGGACCAATGAGAATTAGGCTAGAGTAAATCTAGTTTAATTAATTTAAAAACACTTAATAAAAAGAACCAATGAAAATTAAGTCTCCTGGATGATTATTGGACAGCCCGTGAAGGGGTCCAATAGGAATTGAGCAGCCCAATGGGCTACTTAATTCCTATTGGTCAGAATGGGGAAAGGTCCAATGGGGAATTAATTCATTTAAATCAATTAAGTTTAATTGATTAAGCTCTCACAAAAGGGGAAAGGGGGACACATGTCAGAAGGCTATCACTTATGCTACTTAATAGCCATTGGATTTACTTGGGGAGGTCCAATGGGGAGCCTGCAAGAGTAAATAGCAGGAGGGCTCGCCCAAGAGAGAGAGGGGGGTGATTTTTGCAAGGAATTATCACACACACACTCACACAATCTCATGTGTCAAGAAAGAGAAGACTATCTCTTCCCAAGCTTTAATGGAAAGCTCATCACCTACTCCAAGCTTGTGAGATAGAAGCCTACATCAACACACTCTTGGCATGTGGATGCAAATCCAACCAAGATCCAAGCTTCAATGCATGCTCATCTCCTCTACCAAGCTAATTACTAAGCTAAGCTATGATAATATGAGTGATTATGTGAGGAGATGTACATCTTTCTCGTAAGATACTCCTTCCTCTCAATCTACTCTCATACCCTACTACCTCTCACCATCTTCGAAGGTGTGTGAGGTCTTGGGTCTGAGAATGGGGATAATTAAATTTGTGTTTGCTAAGTGTTTTTCTTAGTGCATGAAGCTTTCATCTTCATTGCAGTAGCTTGTCTTGAAGGAACACAAAGAATTGTATTGTACAATGTCTCTCTTGATGGGAGAAACCATAATACAAAGCCTTTTGGAGGGGGGACCGGCTCCATGCAAATCCGGTCCTCAACTGTTGTCAATAGCTTAATTTCTCTCTCTTTTGAAGTATTGTTGATGCTATCTAACTAGGTGTTATGCTTTTTGTTGCTCTCTCCACCCAAGAACTCTTGTAATTCTCATTAGGAATCTATTCTAATGAAATGCCCACTATGTTCATGCTAATTTCCCCTACACACAAGTTATTAGTCCATTAAATGTTACATGGTCTGTATTCCGTCTTTGCACTATCGAGAGATAGGTTTTGATGTGGAGACATCTGTTTTCTATGAGATAGTTGTTTGCTGTAGCTATGGATTTTGCTGACAACTCTACCTCGTCTCTGATTCCTATACTCACTGGTTATACTTTTTATAATAAATGCTGGCTTGTTGGTTTTTGATTGTTGTAATTTTAAAAAAACATCTCAGGTTGTTTGATGGGCATACGTGGTGCATAGTTGTATTGTTGTTGATCTTGGCATTATTAATAGTTATTGTGTCATGGGCATGTTTATTTTGATAAGGAAGACAATCGCACTTTCAAATGTGAAGAATCAATGGCCTATTATGATTTTTTCCTCGCTTCTCCTGTATACTGATGATGCTCCTTCTAAACACTTGACTCTCTTCTGGATAATTGGTTCATCTTGGTGATCAGAGATAGGTTTTGCTCTGGCGACATCAGTTTGCTATGAGATAGTTGTTTGTTGTAGCTACGGATTTTGCTGACAACTCTACCTCATCTCTAATTCCTGTTATACTTTTTACAATAAATGCTGGCTTGTTGGTTTTTGATTGTTGTAATTTTAAAAAAACATCTCAGGTTGTTTGATGGGCATACGTGGTGCAGAGTTGTATTGTTGTTGATCTTGGAATTATTAATAGTTATTGTGTCATGGGCATGTTTATTTTGATAAGTAAGACAACCGCACTTTCAAATCTAAAGAATCAATGGCCTATTATGATTTTTTCCTGGCTTCTCCTGTATACTGATGATGCTCCTTCTAAACACTTGACTCTCTTCTGACTAATTGGTTCATTTTGGTGAAAGAGTAGCTAGTTCTTCTCTCTATCAGTAAGACTTTTAGTACTTAATGGCATTTAAGGTCGTCTATTTTGGAATTTTAGATGCTTGGATCAAAGGAGTGAGCTCCCTATAGATGTGCACATAATCAAGTGCTCTTGGTAGGGGGAAGAGGGGAATGCTTCCTGCTCATGCATTTGGCTAGACCCCTCTTGCCCCCTTCCTTTTTCTCTTCTATGTTGAGGCAATGAGCATATGTTTTACTTCATAGGAGGTTGGTTTGCATGGTTTAGAGCTTCATATTAGGTGCGACAAGTTTCTTGATGCTTAGTTTGCTTACGACTCAAGCATGTACTTGGAGGTCCATGGGGCCAATCTGCACAAGTGTGAGTAGGCTCTTGAGGTGTTTTGTTGTGCATCCGAGGCACACATCAGCCAGAGGGAGACTATGAATTCTTGGATTGACAGTGCTCCTATGCCTGATTGGTTTCCAAGAGAGGACTTCAAATGGATCCCTCAGGGGCTTCTATACGTTATCTTGGCTGTTAGGTTGGCTTGGATTTGTGTCCAAAAAAGTAGACTGCTCCTCTTCTCCTTTGCATTAGGAGGAAGCTGCTTCATTGAAGTTCTACAAATCTCTCTTTAGATGTAGAATGGTACTGACTACCCATGTGCTTTTGGACACTATGTGGTACATCATGTCTTGCTGGATCTTTTCAAGCTCCTATATCAGCCAGCTAGAGAGGCTGATCATGAATTTTTTGTGGTCAAGGCATGTCACTTAGTTAGCCAAGGCCAAAGTGTCGTAGAAATTTATCACTTTACCATTTTCTCAAGAAGGGCTAGGGACCATCGGCCCAATATAGAAGAGCAGAGCCCTCCTTGGGAAGCTTGTGGTTAGAGGATGTCTTCCAGGGGAGGAGCCTTGGAAGGGTTTGTTGCTTCACTAGATTATTTCTCAAGTCCCTTATATGTGTGGCCCTTGGAGCTCGTCCATTAGGTAGATTTTTATAGAGATGCATCAAGTTGGACGGAGCAGGAGCTAGGAGGGCTGCTTTGCTGCTACGAGCCTGCTTAGGTCCTGGGAGCAGTTGCGGAGTGGCCTAGAGAAGAACCAACCCAATTGCATGGAAGAGAGCTTGACACAGCCTCTTGTTTGGAACCCCATGATTAGCACACAGAGAGGCCATTTGGTTGGCACCATGCCTCATGTTTCTTGGGCTATTTTTAGGTGATTCAATTTGTGGGTATCTACGGGAGGACTTGTGTCATTGATCCTACCCAATAGATCTTGAGTTAGGACACTAGGGGCTTTGGAGAGCCTCCCTATAGTACGGATGTAGTGGGATATGAGAGAGTGGTTCTGGTGGGATCCTTTCTCTTCAGCGATCACCAAGGGAATCCTTTTTTCCAGTATCTAGCTCACTTGGGGTGACACATACTGACAACATAGAGAGAGGCTTGCCTAGCTACAACACTTCACTGGCAGGAGGAGGGTCTCATTGGTGAGTTCTTATTAGGCTTCTGGGTCGTTGTTTGACAACACGCAATCAAGGGGAGTTTCTAAGATAGCTACAATAAAATGTTCCCTAGAAGGATATCAAGAAGACTTGGACAATCTATAAAATGTTGTTATCTTTATAATATTCTCTTATTCTCATTTAGCCTTGTCTTATCACATATTTCATAATATGAAGAGATTCGTGACACTCAACATTTTTTAAGAATGGCATGTGTTTGAGCTAAGTGGTTATACAACAAGTCTAGGATTTAGCTAGTAAATGCTAGTTGGAATTGGAAGATAAAACTTGTAGAATGTTTTTAATTTTTTGACTCAAATATTCTTTCTTTAGATTTGGAATGTCTCACACCATAATAAGCCATGGAGACAACAATTTGCTATCATGGCTTTTATCATGATGTATATATCGGTTCAAGAATATATAATTCAAGTTAAACATATTCAAAAGTGTACACGCACGATTTTGTACTTAAAAACATTGTCAAAGTGAAGTAGCATAATATGGAATGGTGAAAGCATATATACATTTTCAAGGGAGCTTTTAATAAATTTCCATGTATGCCACTTTCATTCAAAAGAGGGCCAACCAAAATCTTTGGGTGGCCACAAAATCACTACACAAAGCAAATATGAGGGCTCTCTCTCTGGCTAGGACAGTATTTTAGCCATAAAATGAATATTTGAAGCAAAAACTGAGGCTCTTTCGGCCACTGTTGATATGTGGCACTCTCAAATTTGTGGTGCTAGTGGATGATATTAAAGAGGAGTAGAAGTAAAATATTGTTCACACCGCTAGTCTCCTAATTAATAATTGAATGGAAGAAACTCATTCCTTTTAACTCCATTGCAACGTTTCATTTCTTTCTGAAACCCACTCTCAGTATCCTGCAGCACACTTTGGTAGCATTTGATACAGGTCATTCAAAATGTATACTATGAAGAGCTTGAAGTTCCATTATACCTCAGGCATTACACCGAGCCATCGACGCCATTGGATCGTTGCAAGCCGCCATTGGAGTTTTTCCAATACTGCGTCTTCAGGACAGACTTTAAGCACTGTGAGGTCATGTACCTCCACAGGTCCGGTCAAAACGAGCGAATGTGGAATGTAGCAACCTGCAGCAATACATTATACATATCACATCAGTACTGCGTACATGATCGCTGTCAAAAAATAGACCTCCTTTGCCATCTGGCCATACTTTGGAGTTTTGCCACCGAGCCATCGACGCCATTGGATCGTTGCAAGCCGCCATTGGAGTTTTGCCACCGCAGGCCGTACTTTGGAGTTTTTCCATTGAGCCATCGACGCCATTTCTTGAAAGTGTTTCTCATGTTGCTAATTCTTGTCATTGCCTTACTCGCTACGGTGCTCGATGCTATTCCTCATGAAGACCAGCTACCTCTCTCCATTGTCCTCTTTATCACAATATTGGTTCTATACCTTATCTTCCTCTCAGTCTAGTGAATCCATGGCAAGGCAGGCGGATCGAGATTTTCAAGTAGATCTGTTTCATGATCGTAGCGTTGCACAGATCCTGATCAAGAAACCAGAAAGATTGAACGTCTGTGATGAAGACATTACTGGCAGCGACGTTAAAGGAGGTCTGTTTCTTGACAGCAATGTACAGAATACTGATGTGATATGTAAGGACTTTAACATTTTACTTCACTCACACTAGATGGCAAAGGAGGTCTGTTTCTTGATAGCAATCATGTACGTAGTACTGATGTGAGATGTATAATGTACTGCTGCAGGTTGCTACATTCCGCGTTCGCTCATTTTGGCCGGACCTGTGGAGGTCATGACCTCACAGTGCTTAAAGTCTGCCCTGAAGACGCAGTATTGGCAAAAATCCAATGGCGGCTTGCAACGATCCAATGGCGTCGATGGCTCGGTGGCAAAACTCCAAAGTACGGCCTGCGGTGCATGAGTGAAGTAAAACATTAAAGTCCTTACATATCACATCTGTACTGCTTACATGATCGCTGTCAAGAAACAGACCGCCTTTGCTATCTGGTGTGAGTGAAGTAAAACGTTAAAGTCCTTACATATCACATCAGTATTGCGTACATTACTGTCAAGAAACAGACCTCCTTTAACATCGCTGCCAGTAATGTCTTCATCACAGACGTTCAGTCTTTGTGGTTTCTTGATCAGGATCTGTGCAACATTACGATCATGAAACAGATCTACTTGAAAACCTCGATTTACTAGACTGAGAGGAAAACAAGGTATAGAACCAATATTGTGATAAAGAGGACAATGGAGAGAGGTAGCTGGTCTTCATGAGGAATAGCATCGAGCACCGTAGCGAGTAAGGCAATGACCAGAATTAGCAAGAGGAGAAACACTTTCAACAGCGACCTAGCTATAATCCGCATATTGACTCAGCCTAAGCTATGAGACATGTGTACTGCGGAGGGCCATGAAACGGGATGTCTTCCTTTTATAGAGGCAAGACTCGCTGTCACTGCTGCACTGCAGCTCGATTCATGATGCTTTAATAGAGGATTTCTAGTTAGATGAGGGTATCTAGCTAGTTAAAGAGCCTCTTGAACACCAATTTTAATCTCAACTAAAAGAAAAGATGCGGGAGGCGGCCAGGTGGGCAGCACCTAGTTCTAATTTAAACCAAAAGAAAAGAGACTGTGCACACGCAAATGGGGGAGAGGCAGCCAGGTGGATAGCACAATAGGCCACATAGGGACTCCACCTGTTGCACCAAGCCAAGGTAGAGGCAAAAAGGCTGTTTTCCTTCTTTTAAAACAATGCGTAGGCTCAGGCCATGAATGAAGGCGCTACAATTGATTAGCTTGGTGATTCTATTTAGGAGAATCACAGTTTGTGTTCGATCGTGTGGTGGTGGAACTCTAGAAAATGAGCTTCCTCTCGGGAAGATTTAGAGGGAACATCCGGGGGGAAAAGATGATATCCTTTGTCCAGTTAAAAGAACGAAACCTAAAGAGCATTAGGGAACCTTCTGAATTGCAAGAGTCATGTGCCGTAGTGACATCAATTTAGTTGTATCCAGAACAATTACTTGAGATGTATGCTTCCTATCGTTGGTCTTCCTTGTCCTAACCTCCCGTTCATCTCCCTTGCAACTCCCCTCATAGCCACTCACTCCTTTCACATATTCCTCTCCCTCCCCTTGAGACAA
The DNA here is from genome assembly GCF_014529385.1 of Adiantum capillus-veneris. Classification (NCBI taxonomy): domain Eukaryota; kingdom Viridiplantae; phylum Streptophyta; class Polypodiopsida; order Polypodiales; family Pteridaceae; genus Adiantum; species Adiantum capillus-veneris. Next base: position 4,323,546 of record NC_140936.1, read on the forward strand.
TCTTTACTGAATTGCAAAAGTGCAAGCGGATAGTTAACCATTTGTTGAAAACTAAACACCACAATGAAAGAGACATTGTGCACTCAAAAAAGAATCTCTCTCCGTTTTGGAGACATCTTTGCATATGTAACAATGAAAGAGACATCATACATACAATCAAAAAGCAAACTCACTCTTTTGTGGAGACATCCTTTGCATACATGAGAGAGAAAAGTATGCATACATGAGAGAGAAAAGTAAGCACACAATAACATATGTGAGACTTAATGGGAGACGTTGCTAAAAAACATTACTAGACCCCTATCCCATTACACCATTGTTCAAGGTTAATGCTTACAAATTATTAACTTGAAGCACACTCATCGTCTATGAAGAGATGTCGTCTTCGAAGCCTTTTTTTTGGACGACCATCGTAACGTGGGTCCAATGCCATGCGTCTGGCCTCCGCTTCAATGTATTATGGTAATGCCCTTTAATGGAAAAAAACACACAAAACTTCAATTCGACGAAACAACCATGGCTCATAGCATGATATGCACAAAAACCTACAAGTGACAATAGTGATGTTTATCCATGAATCATATAGTGCTAAGAAAGACAACAAATAGATAATCAACCACAAATCTTCACCAACATGACCCAAACAAAAAAAAATATCCTATAAATGTCTTGTGGTAAGTTGAGGATGGGAATCTCACAAATCATCAAAAGGGTTCCCACCCACGGGTCAGGGTCTCCATCGTCCATCACATTTGTGGATGTGGTTGCATCCTCTCTCCCTCCCTTCCTTGGTCGAAGCAAGGGCTGTAAGCAAGTGGAAACAAGTGCCTCGTCAAAATCTAGAGATGCACATGCATGACTAGGGCCAAACAACTTGTCAAAATAGGATCCATCCCACATCCAACTCAAGGCACAACCCCCTAGGATGACACAACAATTCAATAAAATTTGCCATAAACGTATGGCTCTTCTGTGCAGACCCTCCCCATGGCAATCTGGAATCCATAAGGGCTCGACCTGAATCTGGCAAATAGTGGTGCATAGTGCTATCCATGGCACTCATCCCTAGTACATGAAACAAGAGAGCACTCTCTACAATGCAAAGTGGCGGTGGTGGTCCATGTCTGTGGACCAAGAACATAATAGAAGTGTCGCACTACAAGGAAACAGAAAATAAAATTTGAAAATTGCACATTTTGTGCTTGCTTCCATGAAACTATAAATAGAGAAGTCACCTCATGTCGATTGTCGAATGACTCTACATATCCATAAGGTGCGTGATGCAAAACCACCACACGTCAATGAATGATTAACTATGATGCCTTGCAAAGTCTCTCAACCCAAAAGATCCTGTCTCCTACAAGGACAAAAAACATCAATCATAACGAATAAACATATTAATGACATTATCAATATCTAAGAATGATTTTTTACCTGCAAGAGATGCCATCATAAGTAACAACCCCAAGTCGCCCAAGGTACTATGGCTCAAATGAATAGCGGATTGTACATGATCCTCCGTACACATATCCCATGAAGGTTGAGGTGACGGTGAGTAAAGATAGCCTCCTAAAAGTTAGGTCAACAAAGATGAAGTGCGTAGCCCATGACACTAATCTAACACTTCTCTGATATGCAATCTCTATAGATTGATCTCTAATCATATGCTAGTGTACATGCATCCATGTTCTGAATGCACACAGCTACAAAAATCCCCAGCAATCCCAATATAGTCACCAAGCAACGCATCTAGTATCACAACCAAGAAAAGAAACACATCTAGTATCACCGCAACCAGATTGCATAACATGCTAAAGATGCAATGGTGCACAGACAAGCTATAGGGAACGCCGCAATCTCTATGTGCCCCACTCTCTACAAGAATAAACACACATTCTATATAAATATGAGTAATCCACTAGAGCTATAACAACAAGACTCCAACAACAAAAAACAACAATATTATACCCAAGACAACCCCAAAGCGCTTGTTGCTTTAATTTAGAAATAAGTGTCAAAATAATAAAAAATTACAATAGTATTAAAGATTAGAATACATGTAAAAGAGATATTGACTTTAACTCACAGACCTTGACAGGTTGGTGAGATGGAAGAGGACGAGATAGTGGATCAAAAACATTTGTGTCTTTGGGTGGTGGAAGATCTGTGGATGTGGCTCCTCTAAACTACACACCATGGAACTCTCTCTCTCTCTCTCTCTCTCTCTCTCTCTCTCTCTCTCTCTCTAGCAAGGAAATGGCCTCTAGCCATGTCAATCCACCAAGGGCAATGGTCAAGCTCCCACTATGAGAGATGATGCATGGTCGGTAAGAACATGCTTCCCTCACCGCTCTCAATGTGAGTCCAAGAATATGCAAGCATGGGTATCGCAGCAATGTGATGCATGGTAAGAAGCTGAGCAAAATATCTACAAAAACAAAGAAGAGTTGATGCTAAACTCAAAACACAACATTAGTTAAAGCACATGCTATAATGTCAAAATGGTCAAACTATTACCTACTTGTAAACTAGTTACTGAGAAGCTATACGATAGTAGTCAATCCTTTTTAAGGCTTGCAACTCTACATCCTTCATTTTGTTTTCCAAAGCCACCTCTAGAGGAAATAGAAACTTTCTTCCCTCGATCTATGGTGCGTTAGGGAGAACTATCAATCCCTCCAGGTACATCCACATAGTCTACAAGGAGCTTCTTCTCGTTTCAGCTAGCTTTGATACCAAACACGTAGAAAAGTCAAATTAATACCACAAACATTTGTAACAAGTTTTTTAGATAAACCAATTGTATCAAGATGCTCACCTTCAAAACTTGTAATCTCCTTTCACCATGCAATAAGCAACACGAGTGATATTGCTTGCCTTTAGTAAGGACACCCATAAGATTTTATTTTCTATCAAAGCATCATGCAAAACAATCAAGTTTACTTTCTCTAGAGTGGCCCAACTGTCTTCCCCCCATTGAAGGCCCATTACAAAATCAAACCAATCATTTTCTAGCCTTGCATCAACAATGTTGAGAATTACCAAATCACAACATTAGTCCATTGAAATCCCCTCTTACCATATATCAAAGAAAACACAAAGAGGTGGTTATATACCTTTCCTACAAGATTCAAATACTTATAAAAAAGATCATTCATAATCTTAGACTTCTTCCTTTTTCAACTCCTTTTTTGAAAGCAACGATTTGTTTCTCTCTAGCTTAGTGTGTAGTTCTTTTGACATCTGAACCTTCAAAATAAACTAATACATTTCAACACAAAGATCTCCAATCAAAGAATTCAAAAAAAGAGATACAATGCCAAAAACACTTACATAAAAAAAAAAGTCTAGTTAAATATCTTCATGTAAGAGGATTCCATGGCTCCTCTCGAGCTCCTCTCCCTTTGTGATTCTCTTGTGTAGAGTGCTGATCATATTTTTTTCATTTTCTGGCAATACACGAAGGTCATTCTCATGATTTGCATAGAAAATGTTTGCACAATTTACCAACTCATCTCACAGATGGTGTGAAACTAGCAAATGGGTGTTCATACTGATGTACATATTAGTAGGTTAATTGATCTTCAAGCATATAAAATTTATCTTTAAAAAAGAAATGTAGTTTAAGTCACAAATTCATGCGCTACAAGCTCGTAAATAATGCTAATTCAAAAACCTTTGTAGGGTCGATGATCGTGCAAAAGACCCTGCAATGTTTCTCTTTGCTATTGGAAAACATTTCTTTAATTTTCACTTGCCATGCTACTGTCCTGTAATTTTCCTCCCACACATAGAACATTCTACCAAGTAGTGACTCTAGTTGTGGCTGGGATGCCAACTCCTCTTTGTACTCTTTGTTTATGTCTTTCCAAAGTGGGTCCCATGTGTCAACAATGTTGTCTATTTTCACGAACAGACCAGAACCCAAAACATCAATAAACACTTGAAAGCAAAAGAAATATTAAAAACATTCAAAAATAATTTAAAACGACAATGCTTACCTATCACTAACGTCTCTTCCTTTTGACATGTTTGCAGTGAAACTATAAAGGCACCTTTTTCCTTTAGATAACATTCTCTGGCAAATGCAGCTTTCAAGATAGAGACATCTGATTGAAGGCCACATACGTGTGCATATGGAATGAATTTACACAAAGGTAGTAGAGGGCACTCAAAACAATTAAAAACCCTTGTGGTTTTGAGAATGTCTTGTTATAATAATCAATATCTAATTCTCCTAAATGATTTTCTCATGTTAAACTGATCATTTAATATGGGGAAGTTCTAGGGTAGAAAAAGCTAGGGAAGTTCTAGACCGGCCATAGTAGGGATCCAAAGGAGGGGAAATAGGGATCCAAAGAGGGGTCCATCTACAAAAGAGCTATATGCACCAATGGGATTAAAAGACCCTAAGGTTCAGCCCATTAAGACTTCCAAAATGCTAAGGTTCCAAAATTCAAAGGTTGTGTCCAAAGGTCAAACATTAGGGAAATTGGATGCTTTATGTGTGCCCCAAAAGTCTTTATCCATCCCGACATAGGAGGGGGCAAGACTTGCAAGTAGGGGATGAGAGAGAAAATCACACACACACACACACACACACACACACACACACAAGCTCCCTTTACTGAGAGACACATGTCAGCTCCCTAGCCCAAATGTCCACAAGGTGTACTCAAATCCTATTGGATGGCTTTGGAGGTGGACCAATGAGCACTAGGCTAGAGTAAATCTAGTTTATTTAATTGAAAAACACTTAATAAAAGAACCGATGGGAATTAAGCTCTCTAGAAGACTATTGGACAGTCTCCCAAGGGGTCCAATGAGAGTTTAGTTGCATTTATTAATTACTTAAAGCTCTCACAGAAAGGGAAAGGGGGACACATGTCAAAAGGCTATCACTTATGCTGCTTAATTACCATTGGCTAAGCCTGGGGAGGTCCAATAGGATGCTAGCAAGAGCAAATATCAAGAGGAGTCGACCAAGAGAGAGAGGGGGCTGATTTTTGAAAGGCATTATCACCTACACACTCACACTAGCTCATGTGTGGAGTAAGAAGACTCTCTCTCCTTCTCAAGCTTTAATGGAAAGCTTATCACCTACTCCAAGCTTGTGAGAAGGAAGGCCTACACCAACAACTCTTGGCTTTGTGATGCAAATCCAACCAAGAGCCAAGCTTCAATGCATGCTCATCTCCTCTACCATGCTAATTACTAAGCTAAGCTATGCTAATATGAGTGAATATGTGAGGAGATGTACATCTTTCTCGTAAGAATACTCCTTCTTCCTCTCAATCTACTCTCATACCCCGCTAGATCTCACCATCTTCGAAGGTGTATGAGGTCTTGGGTCTGAGACCGTGAGGGAATTGATGTTGTGTTTGATAAGTGTTTTGCTTAGTGCATGAAGTTTCCATCTTCATTGCACTAGCTATTATTGAAGGAACACAAAGAACTGTATTGTAAAATGTCTCTCTTGATGGGAGAAACCATAATACAAAGCCTTTTGGAGGGGGGACCGGCTCCATGCAAATCCGGTCCTCAAATGTTGTCAATTGCTTAATTTCTCTCTCTTTTGAAGTATTGTTCATGATATCTAACTAGGTGTTATGCTTTTTGTTGCTCTGTCCACCCAAGCACTTTTTGTTGCTCTGTCCACCCAAGCACTCTTGTTATTCTCATTAGGAAGCTATTCTAATGAAATGATCACTATGTTCATGCTTTTTTCCGCTACGCAGAAGTTACTAGACCATTAAAATGTTACATTGGTACCTGAGCACAAGGTTTCTCTTTTCTTGCTCAAGAAGGGAGGTCCTCAAGCTAGCTACAAATGGCTAGTACTACTAATTGCATATGAGTAAGTAGAATAGGGAATTTTCAGCCTTGCAGTGCACCTACCTTTGTGCAATTAACGGGGCATCATCGTCGAGAGCTATGGTCTTAATAGCATAGTCCTACGGGGCTTGCCTACGGCTTAACCACTATTGATCTTTTAGAAGCTTGACAGGAGCCGGTGTTGTTTTGGTGTTGAATGACCCTCTCTTCTATTCCTTACAATTAATGGTATTCGAGCCACATGTACAATAGCTTGAGTGCTTTTTCTAAAGGGGTAAAGAGGAGTAGCAACTAGGGCTTGAAGTGCCAAAGTACACCTTAAAAGTTTACACCTAAAATTTGTTGGAATGGCTGACAATAGTAAAGAGAGTGAAATTAATGTTGATAACTTTGATTTTGCTAATTAGTAGCTTGCTAATGAGCAAGCTACTAATGATGCCCCGATGCTTGTTAACTATCTTGTTTCTAGGCTTCAACAAGCAATGGGAAATACATCCCTCCAAAGTGAAATGCAACGGAAACTCTGTGATCATGGGATTCTCCAAGCTCCCAACCATGACGAGAGAGCACCTAGGAAGCCTCCTTGCAAGACTTCTAAAAGAGGTCTCTCTCCGATTCGGGAAGAAGAAGTGGATCCCTATGAAGGGCTCAGAAATTTTCTCCTTGATGACGCATCTCCTTCTCAAAGGAGAACTCAAGAGCCTCCATTGAAGGAACAAGAAAGAAGTGAGTCTCCCGCCACCTCAGTAGAGATGGCTCCACGAAGACGACGGGCTAAACCCTCTCCATCACCTCCAAAACGGAGAAGACCATCGCATACTTCTCCACACCATACTTCAAAGAGGGATGACAAAAAGAAAGAGAAGAAAAAGGCGACAAAGAGGACACCATCTTCTCCATCTTCTTCATTCTCTTCCTCTTATGAAAGTGATGGTGAAGACAATGAAGATCAAGGCAAGAAAAAGGCGAGAAAGAGGTCACCCTCTTCTTCATCTTCCTCAAATTCTTCATCTTCTAAAGAAAGTGATGGTGAAACCTTTGAACTATCAAAAAGAAGAGTCCATAGGAAATCCTATGCCACGTGGAAGAGGTCATCCAAGCTCAAGAAGTTTAAAGAGGAAGGGAAGAGCATCTCTTTCCTTACCTACAATGGCACTTTTGGTGCTACGGACAAAGTCTTGGCCTTTATCCAACAATTCGATGCGGCATTCGGAGATGTGGGCTTCACGGAGTCCTCTAAGCTAGGCCATGTATCTATACACTTTCAAAAGTCCACCAGACAATGGTGGTCTAGCCTATGGGCCAACGGTGAAGCTCCACAAACATGGAAAGCTTTAAGAGATTCCATTATGAAGCAGGTTTTGGCCACTGATGCCAAAGACAAAGTACTCACCGAGTGGCGAAGCTTGAAGCTCTCTCCCTATGAATCCATCCGCAAATATGTAGACAAGTTTTGAGACCTACAACTCAAAGCCACTTTCTTAAAAAGTTGGATTTTGGAGAGCAAAAGCATAAATTTTGTGCGGTCTTAACCAAATAAATGGTGGAGTATTTCAACCCCAAAGTCCACGCACCATATCGGAGGTAATACATCATACTATGGTGGCCTCTTGAATCAATTTCCATACAGGGGCTAAGAGGAATTCTAAGCCTGCTGAAAACAAGGGTTCCAATGAGCCTAAGGGGAAGGACAATGTCCAAAAGCCCTAAGGAAAATTCCAACAAAGCTAAGGAGAAGGGAGTTTACAAAGGCAAAAATAAACTCTCTCATGAAGAACTTGAGCGTTATCACAAGGATAACCGGTATCAAGTGCGGTGAACAAGGGCATGCGTACCGCGCTTGTCCCCTAAAAACAACCGCCATGATCCTCCTATAGCTACCTTGGTTGAAATCCAAGAGGTGGAAAATCACCACAAAGGATCTCCTCTATGCCATGCTTGGGGAAAGGTAAGAGAACATGATGCTTTTATTCTCTTTGACCCTGGTTCTACTCACAATTTTATATCTATAGAGTTGGACACCAAGCTAGGCATACAAGCCTACGAGATGGGAGATGTCCTACCCACAGATGGTGCTTTCAAGGGGCAAGAAGCTTTAGTCACTCCCTTAATCGAGAAATTGAGGATCCATCTCCAAATCTATGTGGACAAAGAGGACTTGTTTATCTCTCCTCTCAAGCATGAGGATGTAATCCTAGGGGCACCATGGTTTAATCGCATGGCCGCCAACGTTAAATTCCTTGAAAGGAGAATCTCCTTTAAGTTTAGGGAAAAAGATATCTATATAGATGCTAAGGAAATGGGTAACACTATATCCATTGTACATACACAAGCTTTCAACAAGTCAATAAAGAGCTCTATTTTGTGTACATGATTTCTGTTAAAGATTCTCAAAATGAACCTAATGTTTTAGGAAAAGAAAATATACACGATCAAAAGGAATTAGAGTTATCCAATTTTTTCAAGGGGTTTCAAGATGTCTTTATTGATGACATCCCTTGTGAGCTACCTCCTAAACGAGGCAATCATGACCATGCAATTGAACTTCTTCCAGGAAGTTCACCTCCTAACAAACCTCCTTATAGAGTTTCTCAAGCTCAACAAGAGGATATTATGATGCAAGTGCATGAGTTAGTTGAGAAGGGCATTATTAGGCCTAGCTCATCTCCAATTTGTTCTCCTGTGCTACTAGTGCAAAAGAAAGACGGCATATATCGTATGTGTGTCGACTATAGATCACTAAATAGAACCACTATCAAGAATAGGTTTCCCGTTCCATGGGTAGAAGACCTATTTTATAAGCTACAAGGGTCTACCTATTTCATTAGGATTGACCTAAAAAGTGGCTATCATCAAATAAGGATAGTTGATCAAGACATTGTGAAGATTTGAATTTGATGATATCCAGATCGAAGATCAATCTTTGTGAATATTTTGGCTCCATGTAATTTGTCCAGCATCTCATTAATACGAGGAATTAAATATTTATTCTTGATGGTAACCTGATTTAAGCCCCTATAATCTATGCAAAATCGAAGAGAGCCATCCTTTTTCTTTTGGAAGAGAACAGGTGCACCCCATGGAGATGTACTAGGTCGGATAAACCCTTTCTCGATCAACTACTTGAGCTGCTCCTTGAGTTCTATAGCCTCTGGAAGTGACATCTTGTACGGCGCTCTTGAGACTGGTTCACTACATGGAAAATTTTTGATTTCATGGTCTACCTCCCTAGGTGGTGGTAGTTCAAAAATTTCAGTGGGGAAAACATCGGAAAATTCTTCTAACCACATTGGTTCAGGGTTGGAAGAAGATTTTTATACTTTGTTTAGCTTGACTACAAAAATTTGTTGACCCTTGCGTAACCCTTTCAAAAGACGATTAGCTTTGACCAAGTAAGCTTTTGGTCGTCCATTCTGGCCTTGAATAGTGAATTCTTGACCTTGGTTGTCCACAAAAGTAACACTTCCTTGGTCACAATGGATATTGGCATTATGATTGGCTAACCAATCCATTCCAAGAATTCCGTCATAGATTCCTATGGGTAAGGTTCGAAAAATAGCAGAAGTAGAGTATTCTCCCAACTTGAAATCTATTTTTCCCACAGTGTACTGAGATAACACCTCCTTTCCATTGGCTAATTCAACTCTCATCTTTCTTGCAGGGTGTTGATTAAGTCCTAACCTCCTTAAACATTTAGGTGACAAGAAAGAATGAGTACTGCCACAATCAATAAGAAACTGACGTAAGTTGAAGAATTTATTCATCTTAAGGGATTCGTGTGCAGGTGGAAGATAACGTCCTTTGACAGCATACTTAATGTCTTCCCAAGTTTGAGTGTTTTGAGCTACTTGATTATCTTTGCAGTGTTGTTTCCACCAAAGCTTGGCATCCCCCGTGAGACGAAACATAGCCAACATTGCTTGGTTATCGGGAGTAGTACCAGCAGTAGTAAAATAATCCTCCATCTATTCGAGCCACACTTCTGCATCGCGCTCAACTAGGGATCCTTACCCTTTGACCGAGCGAAGTTTAGCTTGCTTGAGAAGTAGCTTTTTCTCTTAAAGAGATGTGTACACCGCACTCTGTGCAATATAGATTAAGTGAAACTTTATTGGATACTCTAACTTTAATCCACTTTAAGGCAAGACTTGATCAGACAATAATACAAACAAAAGATAATATTAATTCAAACTTTATTTATATACACATTATTTGCTACCAAGGTTGGTAGTCTTTAGGTACAAGGATAACTTTTGTATTTCCTACCACCATGGATAACTTTTGTAACTTGGTTATAGACCCATTGAGTCTGAGATATCTTTTCTCCTCCCAAGGTAATGGTAGCATTTGGATTCTTAGTACCAATGAAAAGATACACTTCGATGACTTTTAACTCCTCTGCCCATAGAAGTTTCTTAAGGTTGGTATCCATGCACCATATCTTGTCAGCATCGATGGTATAGATTCCTCTAGATGGACTCTAGTTGATGCCCCATCCTCTATGCACCCTTGGGATAGGTGGTGCAAACACCCTATCCAAAATCATCATCACCCTTTTTCAAAACTGATAATTTGGTGATTGGCATGCATTTTCAAACATGATAGTGAACACCTGGAATTTCTGGTAGGCTGAATGAACATTTTCCTGTACCAGGAAAGCTCAGTCTTCAATACCATATAAAAACTCAAAACAATTTTTCTAGGTTCTTATATTATTTCAAACATTCGCATCCTTCAATATCCAAACATCAGTCTAAAAATCTCCCCAAGCTTTAACCTAGGCTCTGATACCAGTGTGAGGTCCCTGTCCCTTTTTGAGAGGAGTGGAGTACCTTTCATAGATCTCCAATCCTAAAAAAGAAAAACCAACGGACATTGCCTTAGCTACTACGTAGCCACGGGCATGAACTGTTAGTGAAGGGATTGGTCCTATCTCGCTATGGCGGAGCGTGACCACCATAACCCTATCTAAAAACTATCTATAATCAATTATACCTACAAGTATAAATCTTAAAGTGACTTACTTGTGCGCTTTTTTTCCCATGTTTCAGAAGCACAGCCGCCAAGGTTTGTGTCTTTTAAGATTTATGACTAGAATAAAAGAAAAATTCTAGCGTTGGAAAGTTACCTGACTCATCGGGTCCACCCATCCATAGAATGATACCTTCGGGGTATCATTCTCCCACTTTCCACACCACACTCACCCTTCTTTTGTTATCTAATTACTACCACACTGTTTAAACATACATGTTCCTTTACTTTATTTATGATACTAGTTTGTTAAAACAGCCCTTCAAATAGTATTACAAACAATAGTCAAACAAGAAGTCGTCCAATATTAAACCAACGACCCTTGGATTAGGTTCACTCAAGAATCTCTACTGGAGCTATTATGTCCGATCGGTATATACATTATTTATAAAAACCCTTGTCCTCATGAGCGTCCCATACCACTCAACAAGTACTCGTTGTGCTAATCTGGACGTACTCCCGCCACAGTAACAACGGTGTCAATCTGGGTGTCATCCTCATGCCACGGAAAAACAAAACTGTAGTATCCAGCTAGGCTAATCTGGGTGTACTCCCACCCCAGCATTAGCGGAGCCATCCTGAGAGTCATCTCATGCCTCGGCAACTGTCACATAATACCAGCGCTAATAAGTAGAGAGACTTGAGAGAAACTATACTGAACGTTTTAGACAAACATAACAACCAGTTTAACCAGACAATCTTTCCTACTTGTCAAACATATGCCGAGTTTCTTGGGGTTAAGCCCCGTGGTTTCGGTCCGTGTTTTCTTTTCATAAGGTAAATAATATATTCCTATGGTCTCGCATATGCAATGATGCATAACTTGAAACTGCAATACTAACCTGTACCATAGCTCCGATTGATCCGATTGGTGGAGACATAACATGTTCCGTAGGAGTTCCACCGTTACTTGTACCAGCTTCATGATCATTAGTGCCTTGGGTTCGAGCACGCTTTGGAGACATTTTTTTTGTACTACACTTATGTTATACACTTAGAACTTTAATTGGTCAATTTCCCTAGTAATCTCTTGTTTCCAAAGAGAGTCTGCAATTTGAACCCTCGCCAACTCGGATTCACACTTATTGTTGTTGTTCTACATCTAATTTCTATACATCAAATATTTGCTAATCGTAATTAATCAAAAATTAAGTGTGTAAACTATGAGTGAAAGTTTAGGAATACATTACTTTTATGCTTTACATTTCTAGTCCAATTCTAACTTCAATTTCTATACTTCAACTAAATCAATTTTTAGTATTATTCAAAATTCTACTTAATCTAATTGACAGTAAAATTGGTGAATAAGAATCTCATCATGTATAATAAGAATATGATGATTTCTCTTATGTATTAACTTTCAATTAACTATGCATAAGTTAATAGTGAAGATGTACTAACTAGAGAGAGTAAGTATACTTAGAGAGATGAGAGTAAGAGAAAACATACACACACATCTTTTCTAAAGTTAATTGAATCTTATTAATCCATTAGAAGATTAGAGTAAAAGAGAACACACACACATCCTTTTCTAAAGCTAATTGAATCTCACCAATCTATTAGAGAGATTAGAGTAAGAGATAGCACACACACACACACACATAGCTAATTGAATCTTACTAATCTATTAGAGAGATTAGAGTAAAAGATAGCGCGCGCGCACACACACACACACACACACACACACATATCTTTCTTAAAGTTAATTGAATCTTACTAATCTATTAGAGAGATTAGAGTAAGAGATAGCACACACACACACATAGCTAATTGAATCTTACTAATCTATTAGAGAAATTAGAGTAAGAGATAGCACACACACACACACACACACATATCCTTCTTAAAACTAATTGAATCTTACTATCTATTAGAGAGATTAGAGTAGGAGATAGCACACACACACATATCCTTCTTAAAACTAATTGAATTTTACTAATCTTTTAGAGAGATCACAATAAGAGATGTTGAAGATGATGAAACAAGAAACAGAAGAAAGACAGCAACTCAGAGTAGGAAGAAGATGGAGAAGGAGAAGACACAGAGCTTGTGTACGAGATCTCTGTAGTCTCTCTCTCTGTATTGGAATAATTATTGTATATTCAAACTCAGAGCTACAAAGCTTATATGAAACCCTAAGTGATAAGGTGTCCTTTCACACCAGATGTCCAGGGGGAAAAACCCAGTGGGAGAAAAGTGCCCCTAGTGAAGCGCGTATACACACTAACACTACTACATGTCTACAAATCCCCCCTGTAGTGATAGTGTGAATCCGTACAAGGTAGCAGATCATCATGTGTATGAGAGTAAGCCCAAAGCTTTTCGGAAAGCTTCAAACTTTTCTCGTGATAATGCCTTCGTAAATAGATCTGCAATGTTATCCTGTGTAGGACAGTAAGTTAGTGTGATCTCCCCTGCATGTAGCCTTTCCTTGACATAGTGGTAGTGAACCTCTATGTGCTTTGTTCTTGCATGAAATACTGAATTCCTTGCAACTGCCATAGCACTCTGACTGTCAGTGAAAATGGTAGTGGGTGCTTGTTGACACTCACAAAGATCTGCCAATAACCTACGTATCCATACACAATCAACTGTTGCCGTGAAAGCTGCCCTGTACTCAGCTTCACAAGTTGATGTAGCCACTGTGGGTTGCTTCTTGCTTAGCCAAGATATACATGCATTTCCCAAGAAAAAACAATTGCCACTTGTGGAATGTCGTGTGTCAAAATCACCAGCCCAATCTGAATCGCTGTAACCAAGAAGCTGCATAGAACTGTGCTTTCCATACATATTCCCCCTTGGAAAGAACATGGCAAGATTAGGGGTACCTGAAAGGTAATGAAGTATGCGCTTCACAGCCTACCAATGATGCATACCTGGGCTGTGCATAAATTTGCTTGCTTGTGAAACCCCAAATTGAATGTCTGGACGAGTGTTGCCTGCGAAATATATCAAGCAACCAACGGCTGCTGCATAAGTATGTACATCAAAAGGTTCTCCAGCATCGTGCATGCTCAACTTTGATCCAGTTTCTACGGGTGTAGAGATTGGCTTATAATTTTGCATACCAAACTTGTCCAAAATTTTATGCAAATATTTTGCCTGCAACATGTATATGCCATCCTCTGATTGCACAAACTGAATACCCAAGTAATAATGTAGCAAACCAAGATCACACATCTCAAAGGTTTTTCTCAAAGCATCTTTAAACGCTTCAATTTCATCTGCACTATTGCCTGTAAGAAGCATATCATCCACATAAAGTGTTAGCATAATGAGAACTCCATCTCTCTTTTTGACATACAAAGTACTTTCTGTTGGACTATTCTGAAATCCCTGGCCAATCAAATAAGTATGTATCTTCTCATACCATGCTCTTGGAGCCTGTTTGAGACCATACAAAGCTTTACGCAATCTACATACCTTTTGCTCTTGACCTTTTACAACAAAACCACTTGGTTGACTTACATAAACTTCTTCCTGCAAATCACCATTCAAAAAAGCAGTTTTGGTATCCAACTGATGCACTTTCCAACCATGATGAGCAGCAATTGCAACTAGTGATCTAACTGTGGACGCACGAGAAGTAGGAGCAAAGGTTTCATCATAATCTATGCCTTTCTGTTGCGCATAGCCTTTTGCCACAAGCCTTGCTTTGTACCTGTCAACAGTACCATCTTGTTTCCTTTTTACCTTAAAAACCCACTTTGTACCAATAGGCTTTTTACCTGTAGGCAAGTCCACTAGATCCCATGTATGATTCTTATGAATAGAATCAATTTCTTGCTGCATAGCATCTTTCCACTGAACACACTCTAAAGCTTGTTCAAATGAATCAGGCTCATCTGCATCACAAAGAGTGCTAAAGCAAGCCAAATCTACTTGCTCTCTGCCAAAAGTAGTACCAGCACGTGTTTTTCGTGGCAACGGTGTATCCAACTTGCTATCCTGCAAAGTTTTCTGAACCCATTTAGGCAAGGTTCTTTCTTCCCTGAGAACTTCTTGCTCTTCACGCACAATTTCCTCTACATCATGAGGTGTCACATGCTGATCAAAAGATTGATCAAGATTATCAACCTGTTGTGATTCTTGATTCTCCACAAAAGAAGGAAGCAAACCTTCAAATACATCATGTGTCTGCATATGAGGTACATCAAAAGCAACCATAGGTTGAGCAGTAGTTTCTGCAAAAATTACATCACGAATTTCAAAAATCTTGTTTGTAGCAGGATTGTAAAGTCTATAACCTTTACTTCCACTACTGTACCCCACAAATATACATTTGATTGCCTTATCATCAAGCTTCCCACGTAACTGCTGAGGGATGTGAGCATAAGCAAGACAACCAAAAACACGAAGATAACTGACTGAAGGTTTTTTGTCATACCAAGCTTCATATGCAGTAATGGTCTTCAAGGCACGAGTAGGACACCTGTTCAAAACATGTGCTGCACAAGCAACTGCCTCCATCCATAGCTTATGAGGCAAACTCTTAGCCTTGAGCATACATCTAGCCGTCTCCATTAAAGACCTGTTCTTCCTTTCTGCAACACCATTCTGTTGTGGTGTGTATGGCATAGTGCATTGGTGTTTAATGCCTTTCTTTCCCAAAAAATCCTTAAATGCACCTGACATGTATTCACCTCCTCGATCGGTACGAAGAGTCTGTACTTTGCAACCTGTTTCATTTTCAACCATGGCGACATAATGTTGAAAAACTGCAAACACATCTGACTTTGCTTTGAGTGGATACACCCAACAAAACCTGGAAAATTCATCAATGAAGGTCACAAAATAAAGGCTGTTTCCTATAGATGGCGTCCTCATAGGACCACATACATCACTGTGTACAAGCTGCAACTTTCGTGTCGCTCTAACTGAACCATCCTGCGAAAATGCAAATCTGTGCATCTTTCCAAGAACGCAACCTTCACATACATGTCTTGGTGGCATCTCCAATAAAGACAAATCATGCACCATATTATGACTTTGTAAAGTCATCAAACTGCCATAACCAACATGCCCAAATCTAGCATGCCACAACTCAGCATCCTGCATGGCCTGAGTCTTTGTTTCTGCAATACATACCTGAATCTGCTTTTCATAACGATCTAGCACAAATAGTCCATTGTCCAGCGTACCTGTAGTGATAAGAGAATAACCATTCTCTCGATCTCGTACAACACATCTGTCATCCTCAAAAATGACCCGAAGACCATTTTTTGCAAGAGAGGATACAGACAACAAATTCTTCTTGATCCCTGGAACATATAAGACATCTGGCAAGCATAAATCTGAACCATCTGAAATGGTAATCAAAATCTTACCAACGCCTTTGATTGGATAAGAAGCATTATTTGCACATGTCACCTTCTTTCCTGCTGGAGCTGCATCCAATGAACAAAACAAATCCTTCCTTGAAGTAATATGCCTGGATGCACCACTATCAAAGTACCAAATCATTTGTGTCTTGTCAACACTATAAGCAGAAAAATCTGAACATACTACAAAAGCATAAGAATCCTGCACAAAGTTTGCAGACTCTTCTTTAGCTGTAGAAGAATCACCAGAAGCTGAAACAACCAAACTTGACTCTTTCTTCTTTTCTTTAGCAATTCGCTTTTTACACTCACTAATGTAGTGACCAGGTTTCTTGCAGTAGTGACATTTACCTTTCTTCTTGGACTTGTCGGAATCACCTTTAGACTTCTCTGAAGATTGTCCTGCACCAGACTTGGAGTGATGAGCACTCTCTTTACCCCTGTTTTTGTTCTGTACAACAAGAGCATGATACATACCATCCACCTGTAAAGACTTGTTCTTACGTGATTGATCCTCCTGCAATAGCAAAGCCACTAACTCTTCAAAATGAAGAGGGTCAAGATTAGCTCGCAAAGACAGAGTCAAAGAAGTCTGAAAAGTCAAATAAGATGGTGGTAGTGAATTGAGTGTTTTGGAAACCAAGTCCTTCTCTGGAATCACTTCATCAATGCTAAGCAATTGCTCTTTAAGATCCCTGATTTTTGTAAGATGCTCGACAATATCGTCACCTTCGTCCATCTGTATTTTCTCAAGTTGTTTCTTCAAAAACTCTATTCTGGCAGCGTTTCTTCCTCCAAACATAGCTTGCAAAGTGTTCCAAGCATCCTCAGAAGTTTTGCAAGATCTGATATGTGGTGTGATTGTCCTCTTTATGGTTAAGGCAATCACAGCCATAGCCTGTGCATCTTTAGTATCCCATCTCTTTTGCTCTGGAGTGACTTGTGAGGGTCCTGCACCAACAGCTGCACCACGACCAGGCGTGGCAGGTGCAATGCTACCTGGACGAACTGCATCTCCAGATACATAATCCCACAATCCTTTACCAACCAAAACATTTTTGGCCATAAAAGACCAAAGAGAATAGTTGGTACCATCCAATTTGTCTTCGGATGTAAACGCACCAAAAATCTCTTTCTCCGTAGATTGAGCCATACTGTAGATGCACACAAGAGAGCAAAAGAACCTCCAAGAGATTCACAAATCTCCTCTCCAATCCAAGCAAAACTCTACACAAAATCTCAGCACAAAGCTAAGACAAGCTGCTTCCCAAAAGAACTGTTTACCTGAAGAAAATCTGTCAAAAAGCACACCCTCTTGATCTAAACGCCTCCGAAAAGTAACTTCTGCTATGCTGCTCAGAACAAAATTCTGAGGGCTCGAACGGCTTCGAAAGGGGGGTAAAACCCCAGGTTGGCTGCTCAGAATACTCCCGGAACGTCGAGGATGCTCCCACGAGCAAATGTTTCGAAAACTGCCTGAAAACTGCGATTGCGCGCGCGGACGCGAAAACGCAAGTAGAGGCTCTGGAAATCACCTCGCTCTGATACCAATTGTTGAAGATGATGAAACAGGAAACAGAAGAAAGACAGCAACTCAGAGTAGGAAGAAGATGGAGAAGGAGAAGACACAGAGCTTGTGTACGAGATCTCTGTAGTCTCTCTCTCTCTGTATTGGAATAATTATTGTATATTCAAACTCAGAGCTACAAAGCTTATATGAAACCCTAAGTGATAAGGTGTCCTTTCACACCAGATGTCCAGGGGGAAAAACCCAGTGGGAGAAAAGTGCCCTTAGTGAAGCGCGTATACACACTAACACTACTACATGTCTACAAGAGATAGCACACACACACATATCTTTCTTTAAGCTAATTGAATCTTACTAATCTATTAGAGAGATTAGAGTAAAAGATAACATAAACACACACATATATCCTTCTTAAAGCTAATTGAATCTTAATTAATACGTACCTTATTAGTCCACTAGAGTTTTTGCTCTCTTAGTGGTTTGTGGCCGCCTTCTCTCTAGGAGAAGTGACAGCACTTCGTGAGCACTATAGAGGCAATCTCTATGTCTAAAGTGTGAGCATGGATGCTCTATTTATAGCAGAAAAGAAAACGACCAACTTTTTTTTTCCAAAAAAAATTAAAAATTAAAAAAATATATATATTTATTTTTTCCCAAAAATCATACCCGCGTTTTTGGTACCCTTGTGGTACCCATCAGCTTGACCACTTTGTCATTATCATCAAAAGATAAGGCCACACAGCCCCCCCTCATTAAGATTGGTCAAGACTAGCCTCTCCTTTTCATGTGACAGTGTGTCCCACTTTGTCCCCTCCTATGTGAGTCCAGGTGAGTCCATGTGCCTTCATTTGTCATCCCTATGTATTCTTTTGTCTTTATAATTATTTTATTTATTTCCTTAATGATAATTTACTTTACATTTTTAAGTTAAACTTTACAGTAGTAAAAGAAAACTCTACAATCAGTAAATAAGTCTTGCAATAAGTTAGTTAGTGATTCATATGGCTAAACATGTCAGAATTTTGTAGCGTAAATTTTAAATTCTAGGTTTTCTCAACCTACGATTTATAATTTGAACTCGAATATCTTAAATAAGAAGTGATGGTTAAAGAAATTCAAATGCGTAATAGAACTTGTGTGAAATTTGAAAGTAGAGAGCTTACATTCTGATTGCATGGCAGCCATCCAATTTTCTGAATTCTGTGCTTCATCAAAAGATAGAGGCTCCTCAACAGCATGTAAGCTAGACACAGCCAAAGCATAACAATCTGATGCATAAGATGCATGGCGAGAGCCTAAACGAGTACGACTAGACAAAGGTGCATCCAATTTACTATCACGCAAAGTATGCACCAACCATTTTGGCATACCTCTAGCCTGCTCATTTTCATCCCTTTCCTCATCAAGTACATCATGTACATTTGCATCAGTAATAGGCTGATCTGTAACATTTTTAGAAACCCCCATAGGCTGTACATTTTCCTCATTGGAACCTACATTCGTATTTCCACCACTGAAAAGAGGCAACAAAGTGTCATAAATGGCATGTGAGCTTACATTACTGTCTCTAGTACATGACAGCAAGGGCTGAACAGAATCTTCCACAAACACTACATCTCGTGAAACTAGAATACGTTTTGTTTGCGGATGATACAGCCTGTAACATTTTCTTTTAGCACTATAACCAACAAAAATACATTTGACAGCCTTGTCATCCAATTTTCTACACTGTGTTTGTGGCACCAAAGAATATGACAAACATCCAAAAACACGCATGTGCTCAATTGAAGGTTTTCTATCATGCCATCCTTCATATTGAGTAATAGACTGCAAAGTTTTTGTAGGACACATGTTTAGTACATAAGTGGCACACATGATGGCCTCAAGCCAAAAAGAATGCGGCAAAGCTTGACTTTTGACCATACATCGTGCCATTTTTGTAAGTGATCTGTTTTTCCTCTCAGCAATACCATTTTGCTGAGGTGTATAAGGCACTGTACATTGGTCTTTTATCCCACGACTAGCCAGAAATTCATTGAATTCATGAGACATATACTGTCCCCCTCGATCGGAACGGAGGGTGTCCATAGTACATTTCGAGACATTTTCAGCCATAGCCAGAAATTGTTTGAAGCACATAAAAACTTTGAACTTTGATTTAAGCGGAAATACCCATGCATGCCTGGAGTAATCATCAATTAAAGTCACAAAGTACAGGTAATTGCCCAAGGACGGAGTTTTTCATGGGCCCACAAACATCACTGCACAAGCTGCAACGTGCATGTGGCCCGAAATGAACCATCCTTTGGAAACTTAGAATGCTGCATCTTACCCAAAATACAACCTTCACAAACATGTTTACTTCATTAGTGTAGAAGGCAAATTCGAAAATCTGAAAGCACCTTCGTCCATGTGGCTAGCATAACATTCGCAAGTTTTTTTAATCGCAGGGCTTAAAAATAAAAGCGCGCTCTGAGAGAGACAGCGAGCTGTAGCGTTCTATTTTGCAATCCACGGCTGACATGTCCACCCCATGCCCAACTCCATCTGCCTTGACTCCTCCTCAAATGCCCTACAGGGCAGCACTGCACATGCGAGGAGGATTGCACGAACGCAGAGGCATTACAGCCACCTACAAGACTACATGAGAGAGACACTGGAGCCACCTACAGGGCTCAGAGAGAGAGAGAGAGAGAGAGAGAGAGAGAGAGAGAGAGAGAGAGAGAGAGAGAGAGAGAGAGAGAGAGAGAGAGATTTGCAATGTGGATGAAGTGGCAAAGAGAGAGAGAAAGAGAGAGAGAGAGAGAGAGAGAGAGAGAGAGAGAGAGAGAGAGAGCAACAAGTTGCACCAGCTCAAGGCCAGATGTGTTGGATGCTTCGTTCAGGGCAATGGTGTGTAGACATAGAGACAGACAACCTGTTAAGATGGAGAGATGCCAAGAGCACGCATCTGCTATGAGAGGGTGTGTGTGTTTGTTTGCTTGCGACACATGGAGAGGGAGAAGTGAGTGCATGTAGAGCATGGTGTTTTGTGCCTTGTCTTCCTAAACAAGGAAGGCAACTAAAAGCTCAAACACAAAAATTAGGGGGGGACACATTATATTCATGCAATAGGAGATATGTGTCTCGCTAAATAAACCTGGTGAAGCATGGAACTTAGCATTAACAAGAAACTTTGATTGGTTTCCAACACTGCAGTCTACATATGTACTCTCTCGACGCTTGGAAAGAAACTCTAGATTATCATGAATCATGTGCAATAGTAATAGCATACAATGTACTCTAGCAGAGCCCTCAAAAGAGCTAAAAAACCCTGCCCTGTACAGACGCTCAACACCAACACAAGATAGAAACAACAATGAAGAGAAATACAAACATGATATGTAGAAGTTGGCGAACATATATTTTCATTGATTGGATTGCAATACATATAACTTGTGTTCTATTCACCTTATATCTACCTTAGGTGGACCCAAACATACAGGGCAACCAATATCGCTTGCAGCGCTAACTACGCTTTCAACCCTGGGAGTAACGATGGCGAGCCGAGGTGTACCGCACCTGCAACGAGCAACGCGCAGAGGAAACGAGCGAACAGGACGCGGGGGAGCAGGATGTGATTACTTCGTTAGCGTAGAAGGCAAATTCAAAAATTTGGAAGCACCTTCGTCCACGTGGCTAGCATAACATTCGCAAGCTTTTTTAATCGCATGGCTGCAGCGTTCTATTTCGCAATCCATGGCTGCGCCAGAGATACCCAAATGGATCAAAGGCATGGTGGCTCTGCTAATTGCCTCCACACAGGGCATCAGCTACGCCATCGCCTGCCGGCTTGGTCTTGAAGGAGCTTCTATCGTTATCTCCTCCCGAAAGCAGGTAATTGAATTACTGGCAAACATCGGGTTTTTGCAAGTCATGTTCTGCTTTCTTCTCTTTAATTAAGGTAGTGCGATTGCAAGCAATTCCAAAAATTGCTAAGCACACCAAACAACGTGTTCTCAGCTAAGCTCTATTTTTCTTTTTTTTCATAAAAATGTTGATGAGGCTGTACAATCACTGAAAGAGTTGTGTATCAACGTGTTGGGGGTATCAATGGTGCCCTCTCATTACTCCACATGTGGACTTTCAAACAACAGGTTCGCTTATTATTTATGCCGT
Source organism: Adiantum capillus-veneris (assembly GCF_014529385.1). NCBI lineage: Eukaryota > Viridiplantae > Streptophyta > Polypodiopsida > Polypodiales > Pteridaceae > Adiantum > Adiantum capillus-veneris. The sequence goes on from NC_140936.1 coordinate 4,345,419, forward strand.
TTAATATGGCTCATATACTTTTCGACAGTGCTACGCCATCATCCTCTGGCTGTATTTGCCTGTGGCTACCTCCACTCTGTGTAGTCTCCTGGGCCAATGTCACCTTTACTCATCATGATGGCGAGCTGCATGAAAAAGACAACAAGAAAGCGCACATACAGCTGCTTAATGCTCACAGCTCACGTGCGATGGTCCTCGTGTTGCTGAACAGCTCCTTGGATCTAAACAGCTCTCTGTTGCAAGCTGTAAGTCTTGAATTGAGGCACCTCTCGACCCAGTAGTAGGGCAACAACAACTGAGAGAGAATTCATGATGAGATCGTATACTTCAGAAAATGCGAAGGCAAGTTTCCAGATGCATCTTGCACCTTGATGACATGGATGAGAGTATGTATGCTAGATATGTACATCGACTGTGGTGCCCTCACCAAAGCACGTAAGTTCTTAATGGGCATCCTTTTTGGGATGTCTCTTTGCAGTGCTTTGATTGCAAGGTATACTCAACATAGTTGTGGCAAGGAAGCTTTGGGTTCTTTTCACACAAGATTTGAAGTAAAGACTTGCAAGCACTTTGAAAGCCTCCCCCTGGGTGAGATAATTCATGATGAGAGTGCTATATACAAGGGTTGTTCAAAAAGTTCAAATGCCATGCCTAGCATTGCCTTGGTTGATATGTGTGCCAATTGTGGTGTGCTTGAGAAAGCACAAAAAGTGCTTGAGGAGCTTCCTGTCCGGAATGTCGTCTCTTGCAATCACCTACGTGTGCATCTTAAGGGCATGTGACTCTACGCAAGATTCTGATATGATCTTAAAAATTCACTTTCATATTGTCAGTTAGGGGCTGTTGAAAAAATTTGTCGTACTTGGCAATGCCTTGATCGATATGTATGCCAAATGTGGTGCACTTCAAAAAGCACAAAACGTGTTGAGGAGCTTCCTGCGAATGCCGTCTCTTGGAGTGCATTGATTACGAGATACGTGCAATAGGAGCAGGGCCAGAAATCTCTCCAGATGAAATCACATACGTGTGCATCTTGAAGGCATGTGTTGGTACGCAAGTTGTCGATATAGGCTTAAAAATTCACTCTGATATTGTTAGTCAACCTCCTCATGCTTGGCAATGCCTTAGTCAATATGTATGACAAATGTGGTGCACTTCAGAAAGCACAAATCGTGCATGAGGAGCTTCTTGTCCCGAATGCCATCTCTTGGAGTGCATTGATTGTGGGATACGCGCATTAGGAGTAGGGCCAAAAAGCTCTCGACTGTTTTCAGCGGATGCAAAGCGAGGTCCTCTCTCCAGATGCAATCAGATACGTGTGCATCTTGAAGGCATGTGTCTATACGCAAGATGCCGATATGGTCTTAGAAATGCACTCTGATATTGTTGGTCAGGGACTGCTGCAAGAAACTGTCGTGTTTGGCAATGCCTTGGTCGATATGTATGCCAAATGTGGTGCGGGATGTCGTCTTTTGGAACACATTATTTGCACGATATACCCGACAAGGGCCAGGCCAAGAAGCTCTGGGCTATTTTGAGCAGGTGCTTGAGGATCTTACTGTTCAAAATGACGTCAACTAATTGCGGGATACACACAACAGGAATATAGACGAAAAACTCTGGGCTGTTTTAGCGGATGCAAAGTGAGGGCCTCTGTCGAGATGTAATCACCTACGTGTGCATCTTGAAGGCATGTGGCTCTATGCAAGATGCTGATATGAGCTTAAAAATTCACTTTGATATTGTTAGTCAAGGGCTGTTGCAAAAAATTGTCGTGCTTGGCAATGCCTTTGTCAATATGTATGCCAAATGTGGTGCACTTGAGAAAGCACAAAATGTGCTTGAGGAGCTTCCTATCTTGAATGCCATCTCTCGGAGTGCATTCATTGCGGGATAGACACAACAAGAGCAGGGCCAAAAAGCTCTTGACTGTTTTCAATGGATGCAAAGTGAGGGCCTCTGTCTAGATGCAATCACCTACCCATGCATCTTGAAGGCTGTGGCTCTATGCATCTTGAAGGCTGTGGCTCTATGCAAGATGATGATATGAGCTTAAAAATTCACTCTGATATTGTTAGTCAAGGGCTGTTGCAAAAAGATTTCGTGCTTGGCAATGCCTTGGTTAATATGTGTCAAATGTGGTGCACTTCAAAAAGCACAAAACGTGCCTGAGGACCTTCCTATCCCGAATGCCTCCTCTTGGAGTGTATTGATTGCGAGATACACGCAACATGAGCTGGGCAAGAAAGCTCTCAACTATTTTCAACGGATGCAAAGCGAGGCCCTCTCTTTAGATGCAATGAAATATTCGTGCATCTTGAAGGCATGTTTCCATACGCAAGATGTTGATATGGGCGTAAACATTCACTATGATGTTGTTAGTCAGGGGCTGTTGCGAAAACATAATGTACTTGGCAATGCCTTAGTCAATATGTATGACAAATGTGGCGCTCCTATGTAGGATGTCGTCTTTTGGAACGCACTTATTGCAAGATATATCCAACAAGGGCCGGCGGGCACAAGAAAACAAGAACATAGAAGAGAAAATCTTGAGAGAGAGAGAGAGAGAGAGAGAGAGAGAGAGAGAGTTTGTGCTTTGTTTTCCACAAATCCTGCTACCTTAAGGTGACAACCCTCAATTTTATTCAATACAAATGCGCCTAATGAAGGACTCTAGTTGGCAGGTGCTTCAAGAGGTGGCAAAGAAGCAACCATAGTAGATTTCTACCAACGCAGCAAACTGGCAAAATTCAGATGACCAAAATGTGCATGCCAAAGTTTTGCATCTGAAATAGCCCTTGAATCTGCAACATCATTTGCAAAATTTTTTCCACACTTTTCATACAAAGTGAGCTTTTACAGCCCACGGCAGAAAAGGCCAGATGCAACAATTTCATCACCAAAACTGAGATCATGAACTGTACATCTGTCATCCACAAATTTGACTACAAGTCCAAGTCCTAGGCACATAAAGTGCATCAACAAGTGTGAAAGAACTGCCATTAGCAATAAGCACAATATTTCCAACTCCCTGAACCGGATAAGAGGCATTGTAGCCACAAGTGACTAAATTCCCATGAGGGACAGATTTAAGAGACGTGAACAATTCACGATGTGAGGTAATGTGCTTTGTACCACCACTATCAAAATACCACACATGTGAGGGACAGACTTAAGAGAGGTGAACAATTCACGATGTGAGGTAATGTGATTTGTACCACCACTGTCAAAATACACACATGTGAATCTGTAGCAACTGACAAGCATGCATCATGGACAATAGGATTGTAAGTGCACTCTGCGCTAAAAGCCCATTCTGCATCAACATCAGCATTACAATCTCCTTTTACACAAGACTCAACAATGGCTGCATTTTTAGTGGAACCAGCATTTGCAGTGGAACCACTCTCTTTCTTCTTCGCCTCTTTGGCCTTCAACTTAGGACATGACTTGATCAAGTGATCGTTAGCTTTACAATTATAGCAATGCATCTTCTTTTTGCCGTTATCACCAGATTTCCAGACGAATTGCTGCCAGAAGAAGCATTAGGAACAAAAGTTTTGCCACTCGCAGTAGAACCATAAGAAGTGGCTACATTGCTGTTACCACCCTTTCTTTGAGAAGCAATAAAAGCCTGTTCAACTGCACGTTGTCTAGTCTTGTTTTTTCTAGAAAGGGACTCTTGCAATAGCAATGTGCATAATGCATCAAACTTGATAATATCTGGATTTCCTTGGCTCATAACTCTCCAAGTATTAAGAAAAGTTTGGTAAGAATCTGGTAAGGCATCAAGAACAGTCTGCACAAGGGAACTGTCTATAATGACTTCACTTGCAAAAATAAGTTGCTCATTGATATCCTTGACACTAGCAAGGAAAGTGTCCATATCATCTTGCTCATGCATAATCTTCGACTCTAGCTCTTTGGGCAGCAAAGCAATTTTAGCCTCATTGCGACTTGCATAAAGACCAACCAAAATATCCCAAGTCTGTTTTGCAGATTTTGCTGAACGGATGTGAGTAACAATGGTGCGCTTCATAGACAACACAATGAATGCATGAGCTTGCACATCCTTTACATCCCAACGAGCTTGTTCCACTATAGGAAAAAATACTCTAATAGTAGCAATCCTTGTAGCAAGACCTGCAACATCCTCAACATTGCCTGCATCCTTAGAACCAGGACATACAAAAATGCCCTGCACAATATTCCAGATGCCCTTTGACACAAGAACGTGTTGCATCATATAAGACCACATAGGGTTATTGTCCCCATCCAATCTGTCCTCACATCTTGAACACATCTGTGTGGTTGTTGTCAGCCATGGTAAATGTTGCACCTGATGTGAAAACTACCCAAAAATACGAGAAATGGAGCGGGAACAACACGTGCTATATAGCACAAACCGTAGAAGACTGTAAGCACTACAAGAGGCTCTTCATATTAGCGACGCTCAAAAAAAAAATTCCCGGCGTCGCTATGAGCGTCGCTATAAGCGTCGCTATAAGCGTCGCTATGAGCGTCGTAAATTTACAAAGAAATTTGCGACGCTCATAGCGACGCCGGCTGGGGTAAAAAAATAACCGAGCGCGCCCAAAAACTCAGATCTCAGATCTGAGTTTTTCGGCGCCCTCAAGCAAGGAACAGGTAACGCTCTCCCTCACTCTCTCTCTCTCTCTCTCTCTCTCTCTCTCTCTCTCTCTCTCTCTCTCTTTTTCTTCTCCACACACACACACACACACACACGAGGAGAGGAAGGAGAGCCAGGTATGCTCCTTCCCTCTCCTCATTCTCATGTTCCCTTCCCCTCTTTCTCTCTCCCTCTCTCTCTCTCTCTCTCACACACACATACACGTTTTTGTCCATGTACAGTTTTCCTTGTTTGTTTGCCCTAATCTCTTCTTCAAGCTCAATACCATGGTCATCAATGTGAATAGCATACCCCTCGTTAGGGTCCAAGTAAACTTGGGCTCCATGACGGTTATTCTTGTAAAAAGAGAGTATATGCTTATAGTGCATTGTCGTTCCGGTTTTCGAATGAGTCAAGTAAGAAGACATTTCAGATGTTGAATCTAAAAAATTGTCTGACTTCTTCAAGAATTGTGTGCAAGGAATTGCCTTGATTCACGCTTTCTTCGGTCATACTCTACTGGAGGTTTCTCTAAGTATGCCATGATTTCCTAGTACACGACTACATCTAAGGTTTATATAGACTTATGAAGCCCTGGATAGAGTATTTACCTTCGGATTGACTTGTCGTCAATTTCCACTTGATTCGATTGCAACTTTTGTCAATTTCCACTTGATTCGATTGCAACTTTCTGTCAAGCCACTGATTCCTCGTCTGCAACCTGATTCCTATAAAAAATTGATCAAGTTAGCTATTCTTCTATAAAGACAGTAGAGTTTTTGCTAACTCTCAAGATTGGTCTCTATGTATCACTTCAAATCGAGCTATGGGAGTAAAAAATTGAATTTCAGATTCGACTTTAGCGAAAATCAAAGGTTTAATCTGCAACCTGGAAACTGAGTGAACATGTACCAGCTTTGATCCGTTTGAACCCAAAATTGCCCGGTGGCTTTGTATTATGTTGGTCTAACACTATATAAGTTCAAAAGTCAAAACTGATGTCTTTGGGTAGCATTAGTAAATAATTACGATTATTTACTTTTGCTAGTTTTTTGCTCTTTTTGGATTGGTTTGGCAAGTATACAACTTGTTAAAGTCCCTGGATAAGTTTCAATAAGTTTGTACAAATTCTGATTAGGTTTATCAATTGTTTTGTGTCCACAAACTTTGATTTCAAGAATCTGGCTTAAGTCTCACTTTTGTGATCCAAATTTCACCAAAATTGATTTGTGAGATATACTTGATATGCTTGACCTTGTGGTATACTCAAATGTGCAAACTTCTCAAGTTTTGAAGCAAATGTAAATAATTACGATTATTTACTCCAGCTATATTTTTACAACTTTTTGTCCCAACTTTGACACAAATTTGTTAAGAACCTCAAGTTAAGGTCACCAGCCAAGTTTCATCAAGTTTGGACAATTTTTGGTCAAATGGTCATTAATTTTCTATTCGCAGACTAACTTTGCAAATTTGGTCACAGTTTTCAATCCAGTGATCCAAATCTTACCAAATTTGGTTTGTGGGCTTTTTACAACATGGTTAAACTAGCGGTATGCTGATTTGGTAAAAAAAAAAACTGAAAAATGGGACAGATGTAAATAATCAGGATTATTTACAACTGATAACTTTTTGCATCTTTTTGGTCAACTGAGCATGTACACATGTTTATCACATCAATATAAGCCTATGAATCAAATTTCAATAAGTTTCGGCAAATTTTTCTCCAATTTACACTCAAGACTCAGAAAGTCGGTACAAACTTTAGTTTTTACCCAGCTTTTTGCCAGTTTGGTGATCCAAATCCTTTGGGCCTTCACAAAAGTTGTTTGTACACATGCAATGAGTCAATGGTATGAACCTTGATCAATTTGGAGCAGAAAGTTACTAATCGTGATTATTGACTTCATGCTTGAAATGAACACTTTTTTGCAATTTTTTCAAATACAGTCTTTATATGAGCTATTTTAAGCCTATGAATCAAGTCAAAACTTAATTTGGCCTAAAAAGTCAAGAAAAAGTAAATAATCTTAGTTTTGGCCAACTCTTGAAATTTTTACCAAAGTGTCTTTGAGCTTACCAGGTTCAGACAATTTTTAAGCTTACTCTCGAGTCAGATTGAGTGGTTTCGAGTCTTTTCGAGCTATTTCTACCCGTAGACCACACAAAAGGGTAAAATTTATCGAATTTGCAATATGACTTCACAAATCAATAGTTGGGCATGTGCACTACACATATCAATCATCACAATTCACAAATCATAACGCACACATTGATTTCTAGGTGCTCAAACATGGCCAAAATAGTGCACACACACTTAAAATTAGCATGCACACACACTTAACATTGACCATCCAAGCATGCAATTAACTCAAGTAGGCACTCAATTAGCAACCTACAATCATCAATTAGCAATTGAAACTTATCAAATTCATGCGCCACCAATTCTTAAAAATTTCGGCATTACGACGGCGTGAAAATGAAAAATCGTAAAATTTTCAATCTCTAACATCACATTGCATTACATCAACATAGCATAGCATTACATTGCATCACATTACATTGCATCATGATCGGATATCTACACAATTCTACACATCTCTAGATTCTAGGGAGGTTGAGAATACCACCTTAATTACCTTTCCGTTGAAGCTCAATTGAATGGTCAATTGATCCAATCCTTCATCGCACATTAGTAAGTTAGCAAAAATTAGTCAAATTACCAAGGGGTTAGTGAGAAATTAGAGTGTGTAAACACACAATTGACAAGATATGGTCACACAGGGAATTATGAACACAATGCTTCATGCGCACATATTGAAAATCCACAAAAACATAAACACACAAGTGAAATTAGTGAGGGAACGCATTCGTTTATGCCACAATTACACTAGCGTAGGCCATCGTCGCCGGCAACGGCGCCAAATTTTGGGGGTCCCATCGTTGCAATAGCTCCAATGACCAACAAAATTATCAATCCGGAGGGATGAGCTACCCGGCTAGGGCATGGAAACACTCACTCGGTTAGTGAGCTAATCGTGGCAACAGAAATGGTTAACTCTACGAGGTGAGCTTCTCGGCCTATGGAGGAGCGAATCCGCAATGAAGGGCAATCTCCATACCCACTTCTCTTCACCTCTAATCAACCCAATCACACACACTACGATTGCAAGACGCACACAACACTAATCCTATCATGTAACACACTAATCGTAAGCACACACACAAGATCTATCGAGCACCACACTCCAATCAAACCTACATGCACACACAAGAAAAAGAGGGCAATCACACTAGATTAGAGAGGGGTTAACCACTAATTAGTTAACATCTAGTTAATCTAAGCATCATAGGCAATCATAAAAGGTAAGAGAGAGGCATAGTGAGAGAGAATGAATCATTGATTAGTGTTAATCAAGTCTCATGAGCAAGGAGAAGCTCAAGGACTCCATAGCCACACACCTCAAGAGCTCTCACCAAAGAGTGCTCTCAACAAATGACTTGAGAACCCTAATTTCTTTTACACACTGCCTTATATACCTAGCTTAAAAATATGCAATGTCCGAGCACCCAAGACCTTTAGGGCTCACCACTTACTGAATCTGTGTTGAGCCAGCAGAGGATCACACCCACATTTTTGCTCACACCCATCATTTCGTAACCATTGATTGTAATAAATGTCTTTCCGACATTAATTTTGATTTGAGCCATTCATTAAGTAACGAGACTCAATTGAGTTTCCAACTTGTAATCCCGAAGTAATTTCACCTGTTAATGTAAATAATTAGAGATGTTCTCACCTCCAAGGCTGAGGTATATAAGCCAAAGTTTTGTAACCTAAGAGAGATTCAATTATTAATCAAAGTGAGTTTTTGAGCGCCGTGATTGTGTCTGAGAGAGAGAGAGAGAGAGAGAGAGAGAGAGAGAGAGAGAGAGAGAGTCTTATCTTCTTGCTACTCGAGCTACGGGGCCGCCATTGGAGAAGCGACACCGTCATTGTGTTAGCAACGGTGAGAGCTACGCACAGATACCAAGAGTGCGCGCTATCGGCTTCTACGTGTGGTAAGTTCCTACGAGCTTCGGTGTGAGTTTTCTTCCAACTCGTGTGTCGGAATAGAGCGTGCAGCATATCTATAGAACCACAACGAGTAGAGCTACACATTAGTACCATCGGGGTCAAGTTTCGGTCACCTGTATTTTTCGGCCTGTCTTCATACGCGTTTGCCGCACGGAGTGGTTATAGTTTGATTTTGCAGTTCAAGTCTTTAGGGTGTTGTTCTTACCTAGTGTCTAGACTTCCCCTTGAGTTTGAGATCGATTCAATGATTCTAGATCCTGTTTCGTATAGCATTCGTTCGTAGTACGGATTTCAGTCACTTGCGTATTTTAGAACTTAGATTTGATTTCCTTAGTAGTGATTGTCATTAGAAGGTCGAGTAGGTGATTTGACACCCACCTAGTTGTTTCCATGCGCCTGCAGGTCAAGCTCCGTCCTCGTCTGACAAATTCTGTTGTTGGTTGAGTTCTCGCTATTTAGCTTCCGCTAGCGGCGTAACCGCCTTAACATTTGGCGCCGCTGCCGGGGACGAGAGCCCTAAGTAGGTGACCTTAGACTAATCCTACGAGGTGAGTCGTATAAACTACTTTGTATACTTTCGTTAGAAAAGATCTAGGAGTGGTGGACTCCGAAGGTCTCGAGAGATACTAGGAAGTGGGGTATTCCTGGGTCTTCCGTGTTGACAGTATTTTTAGTTTAGCTTAGATTAGATTGTTTTTGATGGTGTTTAAGTGGTTGTTGACATAAAAAGCATTTGCTACTCCTTGTGTGGTAGTAAATCTCTTTATATTTTCAATTGCAAAAAATCCATTTTATGATTAGAAGTAGCTTAGGTAGGGCCTGATTTGATCCTATCTAGAGCTATCAATTGGTGTTCTATTTTCTTGATGTGTTTGATTGCATGTTAGATCACTAAACCGTCGAGTTAGTAGTGAAACTTGCAATAAACAAAGTTCAGAAAAATTTTCTGTGTAACTGATTGTTGCTGAGCACTTAAAAGAGCTATTGGAAGAGTTCTGTGCTGAAAAACTGGAAATCTGCAACTTTAGACATCATACGCGTATGATGTCTAGATGACCAAATAGAGACCAAAACAGAAATTTTGACTTTACCAGAGTGTTCAGGAGGGGAGTTATACCCTAATTTCAACTTAAAACAAGAGCATTAACACTCAAAGAAACCCAAAAAGACAAGTCGGAGTCCAAGAAACGCAAAGAATAGGAAATTTTGGATTCAGATCCTGTTTTTACATTCAAACCTGACAAAAACACTTGAAACTCAATTATAAACATTGGAGAAAGCTTAAAACCAAAAATAGTCAGAATCTGGGACAAAAGACATTATACGCGTATAATGTCTTTTGGCACATCCACTGCTTATTTTTTATATCTGACCTGACAAGATTGTTACAGGCACTGTTAGAAGCATAAATATCAAGTTTGGACCCAAATTGATGAAAAAGACATCATACGCGTATGATGTCTTTGACCTAATTTTGGACATATTTTGATACTTTGCTAACACAGATCCATTGTAATAGCTGTTTAGAGGTTATATTTCAAGTTTCATCCCATTTGGATAACAATTGACCCGAAAACAAGTCAAAAGCAGAAAATTGCCAAGAAAAGCCTGAACTAGCCATAACTTGCTCAAACAGAGTTCAAACTGAATTTTGTGAGTGAACAGAGCATAAAGGGGCCACTGAGAGTGAGCATAACCAAAATAGTCAAATTCTGGAAAAAAAAAGACATCATACGCGTATAATGTCTTTTTCAGCATAACAGTAACAAAATTCTCACTTGATGAAACAGAAGTTGTCCAACTGACAAGATTAAACAATTGACCAAGTATCAATCAGTTTGGATCAATTCTGACCACAAAAACTTGGGGAAAACAAATTGCCGAGACGGAAAAGTTACAGTCCTTTAGGGGAATTGATGAATTTGAGATCGGGCAGGAATCTTCGGAATAATCAACCAAAACAAGGGGAACCAGCAAGTGTCATATCAACCGAGGGAAGTGTAAACCAAAGTTGGGTGCAACCATTAGAGCCGATCTTTGAAGGAAGTGTCTCTGATACTTCTTCGGAGAGATCTTACGAGATTTTCACCGAAAACTTGGAACACTTGAACCTGAACAACAGAGAAAATATGGCAGCAGGATCATCAAACCCTTCCGCCACCATGAAGCTATTGTTCATAAAATACCAGTACGACAATGAGCAAGGTGCCAAGATCTACAAAGATGGAATGGACCGCTATTGTGTAAAGATAGAAGAGAGACCTAGTGAGTTCAAGGACTTAGTGCCTGTGAGCTATAGCGGAGATAGATATCTAGATGACGAGGGTACCATGTACTTGGTAGTCCTAAACCCTAACATTGTGGACAAGTGGGGATTGATGGGCACCAAAGCCAAAATAGATGAAGAACTCGAGGAGAAAGCACCAATAATGAACTTCCCTAATGCGAGGTTAAGAAGAGAGAATGAAACTACAAGGATCAACACTGATAACATCTATGTGGGGCTATACAAATATAATAATGGGGAGCAAGATCTCTATTATAGATGTGAAGAACCCTACACCGGAGAGTTGACAGACCAAAAAAGACTCTATGTCTTTACCTACACAGAGGGATCAGAAGTGAAAATTGCCGCTTACGATAAGTATGGCAGGCAATACTCAACAATGGGCAAGAAAGAATTAGAAGGATATACATACTTTGGGGGACCACTACATCAGTATTATGTTACTTCTAGCTCACATAGACCAGCACCAACAACTGGAGTGCAAAACTCAATGACAACAGGAGGACAAAGAACTCAGGTTGCTGACTCTTTCAGCCAACCTTGGGACTCGAAGCTCGGACCAATGGGATCATTACATTCCAGAGAGTCAATGGAGACGAATCGAGGTAGTGCATTTCCAATCCCCACCTATACCACTCCAGGTCCAAGGTTTGAAGAGGAACCATCACATTTACCTCCCAGTAGTAGATTCAGGGCAGAGGAACCGACAAGGGTAACCCATGAAGTCCACGATGCTAGAGAAAGCTTTAGCCGAGACACAGGAGCAATGAGATTGGTAGCAGATCATAAACGGATGAGACCATCTCAAGTAGCGAAGTGTATGCCAAAGAAGTATGGTGGTTCGGGAGATCCGTATGCACATGTGTCACTCTTTAAGCAAGTCTTAAGAGCTGAGCAGATAACAGATTTCCATACACAATACGAGGGATTTGGTCTTACTCTAGAAGGTACGGCACTGACATGGTTTCAACCACTGAACATAGGGGGATTCCATGACATTGACCATTTGGTAAGAGAGTTTGCTGAGGAATTCTCAAAACGAGGGATTAAGCACAATACAGTCTCACAAATATATGCTTTTAAACAGAGAGAACACGAAAAAGTGAAGGAAGCTTCACTTCGCTTCAAACAATACATTGAGAGATGTCCAGTACGTGAACGACCACAAGATGACAGACTATCTGTTCTCTTTATTGAGGGACTGAGAAACAACACTCTCAAGAAGGACTTGCACTTGAAAGCTTGTACAAGTTTCGAGCAAGTAACGAGAGAAGCATTGTACTTAGTGGATAACTGTACGGTTTATGGAGAGGTGTCAGCGGATACAGATTTTGCATCCAGTAGCTCCTCCTCCGTAGCGAGCAAGACTACCACTAAAAAGAATGTTCAAACAACAACCATGCCAAATGTAGAGCAAATGATAGAAGATGCTCTAAAAAGGATGGCACCATACCAAAAACCATTGCCAAAACCACTGAAATGGTGTGCTATTGAACAAAAATGGACAAATCATCCAACAGAGGAGTGTTATTACAACAAAGGGTATGTAAGGGAGCGCCAGTATGCACCTCCTGCTCAATTAGCACCACCTCAGATACATCCAGTACCTCGATACCCAACGGGAAATGTACCAGGACCTATGGGGATAGAAAGACCGCAACCGGTATTGGGACAACAACCACCTTTACCAGGAGCAAGACCAGTGGGCATTAGATATGCACCAACCTTAGAGAATCAGGAAGAACAAGCCTTAGTGCCTGTTCAAGCCTATTACGAAGAATCGGGTGCACACATGTCTCCGACAGTGTATTACCCACCAGAAGAACCAAAACAACCAGAACCATGGGGCATGATGGGGAATGTTGGAACACCAACAGTTACAAGTGCTTCTGATGAAGAGAGATACAATTTGGACGCAAGAACATTGATGTTCATAGCTCATGGAGAGTTAACAGGACAAAGACCATCCTATCCACAAAGGACGAATCAAATAGGACCAAGACCAGCACTAGGACCCTGTTACAAGTGTGGGGGTGACCATCTGATGAATGTTTGCCCACATACGGAAATCATTAGAATTAACGCTTATTGCACTGAGTGTGGGGTTACTCACTTCATTGAGGATTGTTCAAAGAATCCAAAAAAGTGCAAAAGACGACATTGAATATGCTAGAAACTATTCCTACCAGCAGTGGGTCCGAAAATGAAACTCTGATACCAACGCAAGTTGTTACTAGAGCTCAAGCTAAGAAAACCACTAGAGAACCTGAGAATGGAAAGTTAGCGACTGAAGTGGTTAGTCAAGGACCGCGGAGTCAGAAAAACACATGGAAAGCTAGAAAAGCACGCATGAAGTTGAGAAAAGAACGTGAAGACGCTATTCTAGCTGAGGAACTAAAGCAAACTAAAGCTAGATTAGAAAAACTTGAGAGTCAAAACGGGAAACGAGAGATGAGCCCGGAAAGAACGAAACAAAAGAGTATCAAAGAAACAACGAGCTTAAGCTCAGGGGGATCAGTGCTAGTCGACAAAGTACACGAACCATTGGACGCACTGATGAGAGCTTACGAAGCTAGGTTAAAGAACAACCAAACACAAGAACAGAGATGGATGACATACCCAAACGCGGAATTGGAAAAGCAGAGACTTGAAATGTGCCAGAGAATGATCGAGACTGCACAAGCCTTATTAGAACCACCAAAAGAAACAATGAATTGTGGAAAGGAAAACCCAATTCAACAAGAGACTATCGTTTCACGGGTAGCTGAAAAGACTCCCAGTGCACAAAAGCCTGAAAATACACAAAAGGATGATTGCATAGTATTGAACACAACCGATCAGGAGATAGAGAGTTTTCATCCAGTCATACAGAGGAGTTACGGAAAAGATGAGGATTACAATGAATTTTGGAAACAAGTGAGAGAGGCAAACTTTGCAAACGAGCTAAGTTGCCAAGCTAATCAGACAAATTGGGAAAAGGACATCAGAAATCCTCCCATTGTGGAATTTGAGGCAGGATCTCAAGTGGACTTGGATCTGCAATCTTACTGGGGAGATGGGGGCTCTGTTAGAACAATGGAGAGCAAACCTCATTCATTGAAAACCTTACCTTCATACTTAGGAGAGTATGAAGCAAAATCCGAGATTAGAGCACTTCCCTCACGAAGAATCTCATCAGAAAAAGTCATGGACTCGCAAGGATTGATAGAGATTTTGTCAACACTAGTGACATGCACTATCACTTTAGCTGAGCTTTTGAGGCTAAGACCACATATGTGGACCATTGTAGGAAAATGCTTGGAGAAATTCGGGATAAAAGATCCAACATCGAGATTGCAAGAGAGCATAGAGGAGCTGAGCAAGCCACAAAAGAACGCTAAGCCTGTACCCTTAAACAAGGTCGGAGAGTATTGCGAAGGTGAAGAGGGGAATACAACCTTACTAGTTGAATTCCACGGAGTGAAGACGATGGCAATACTAGACAGCGGAGCAGGGGTAGCCATTGCTACAAAAGAAATCTGGAAAAAATGGGGGAAACCAGCAATAAGGAAGACTAGGTTGAAACTCCAATTAGCGGATGGAAACATGGAGAAACCTATGGGGTTATTAGAGAAAGTTGTAGTGACTTCTTGCGGCATTGAATACGAACATACTTTTGCTATTGTCGATTTTGGCAAGGAGAATAACTATGATATCATATTGGGAAGACCATTCATGAGACAATTAAAAATGGTCCAAGATTGGGGCTACGATCACATATACTTGAGAAATATGGAAACCACTACACGTGTGAACCTGAAAGACCATAGCTACAAAGATGTGAACCGAACACCGGTAGAGGAGTTTGATTCAGCTACTTTGGCGGGATCCAAATTTCCAGCTTGGTTAGGTAAGCCCAAGGAGTTATGGATGTGTGGGGCTTCGAGATGTGGAAGTCTAACGAGAGAAGAAGATGTTTTAGAGAGGGCTATCGAAGACGAAAATTATATAAGAGAACCCTTTCCAGAGGACACGTTTGAACCATTAGAATGGACACACATTCTAGCAACCCTATATGTTTGTGCAATTTCGGATGGTCCCACAACGCAATTTTGCGATAAGGACGGGTATGATGTGGTTCCTTACTTCATGTTGAGAACTGTACTCGAAAAAGAAACTGAAAAGAACGATACACTGGAAAAGGAAGATGAAGAAGAGGTGTTTCACGACATTCCCAATCATCCAGAGTGGGGAAATGAAGCAGACAACGAGTCAACGGACAATTCAAGCGGAAACGAAGAAACTATAACGGATGTCCGATTTTATGATTTTCTGAACCAAACTAAACAACGCCAGAAACGCTATAGAGCAAAGAGAAAAACAAAGGGGGTTAGAACCAATCCGATGCCTAGAATAAAAGGAAAAAATCAATTCCTAATGCTAGTAAAGGCTGAAGATTGTGTTAAGGATAAGATTTCTGGAAGAATGAGAGGCAGTGATCAAAAGAGCTTACGAAAAGACAAAAGAGGCTCAAGAAATCAAGTTCAAAAGAATGGAACGAAAACTGAAACAGAAAAATCAAAAAAGAACAAGCGCAACAGAGAATACACGGAGTCCAAGTTAGAACGTAGAAACAAGTACAGAGAGCTCAAGAAAACTATGAAGGAAGTTTGGACGACAGAAATTGAGAGTGGAGAGGACGAAAACGCCAAAATAAAGGAAAACATGGATGTTCCCTCTCACTACAGGAAATTCACAATAGAAAATAGGAAGGTGGTATTGACCCCACCTATTCGGGAGAGAAAGGAGAACGAATCTTATGATGGACCGGAGGATGCAAAAAAAGTTGATTTAGCAGCTCCAGGTGAGACACCTAGACCGGTCTACATAGCCACAGATTTGTCTCCAGGCGAGGAAGAGAGACTTTTGAGTCTTCTCAGAGAGTATAGGGATGTGTTTGCATGGTCTTATAAGGACTTAAAGGGAGTTGACCCATCGATATGCCAACACTCAATCCCACTGAAACAAGACGCAAAGCCTAGCAGACAGAGACCATACACATATAATGATACTTTTGCTAAGCGAATCAAGGAAGAGATAGATAAGCTAATGGAAGCTGAATTCATATACGAGATTGAACATACCGATTGGGTATCTCCGATTGTGGTAGTACCTAAGAAGAACGGAAAACTCCGAGTGTGTGTCAACTTAAAGAAAGTGAATGCTGCAACAATCAGGGACAATTATCCCCTGCCGATAACTGATCATGTTCTAGAGCGTGTATCAGGGAAAACAACATACTCCTTTCTTGATGGTTTTTCAGGATATAACCAGCTAGCCATAGCACCAGAAGATCAACATAAAACAGCTTTTGCAACGGAGTGGGGAATTTATGCTTATCGGGTTATGCCTTTTGGTCTAACCAATGCTCCCGCAACCTTCCAGAGGCTGATGACGCATGCTTTCAAAGCATACTTAAGGCTGTTTCTAGAAATCTACATGGATGACTTATGTGTACATTCTCTACTGAGAGATGAGCATCTAGAACACCTAAGAAAAGTATTTGAGAAATGTAGGACATATCGCATTTGTCTCAATCCTGAGAAATGTGTGTTTATGGTCCGACAGGGCAGAATTCTGGGACATATTGTCTCACAAAACGAATATCCACGGATTTAGAGAAGATAAAAGTTATAGTGGATATGCCTAGACCAACCAATGCGAAACAAGTACAGAGCTTTATGGGACATTGCGGATATTATAGACGATTCATTTACATGTACGCTATAATAGGCCAACCACTTTACAGGCTAATAGTGAACTTTGAATGGACAGAGGAGTGTGAGGAATCGTTCAAGAAATTGAAAGAGGCACTCATTACTGCTCCAGTCTTGAAATCACCAGATTGGGAGAAGATATTCCATGTGCACATAGATGCTTCGGCATATGCAATAGGATGTATTCTGGCTCAGCCAGAAGAAGGAAACATGGATTTTCCTATCTGTTACGCCAGTCGACAGCTCAACAATGCAGAGAAGAATTACACCACAACAGAGCGAGAAGGATTAGGAATGATCTATGCTGTGAAGAAATTTCGGCATTATCTTCTAGCCAACAAGTTTGTGTTTTTTACGGATCACCAAGCCTTGCTCTACCTAGTGAATAAACCATGCAATACCGGGAGAATAGTGAGATGGTTCATTATCTTACTGGAATTCGACTTCACGGTAGTAGTAAAGAAAGGAAAAACACATCTTAGAGCTGATCATCTTTCGCGATTGACGAATGGAGAAGACCCTATAGGAGTAGATGACGACATGCCAGACGCGTACTTGTTCAACATAGAAATGATACCGAGGTGGTCTCAAAATGTCGTTAACCTATTAACCTATGGAGGAGAGTTCGATAGAAGAGAATACAACCTGAAACATATTGCTATTCAGCAATCCAAGAATCTTCAATTGGTTGCAGGAAGGTTGTATCAATTGGGAAATGATCATGTTTTACGACTATGCATCAATCCTGAGGAATATAGTATATATCTGCGCGAAGCACATGTTCAGGAATGTGCATTTCATTGTTCAAGAAGGAACACATATAGGAATTTGTTACAATTGGGAGTCTATTGGCCAGGAATGAAAGAAAGCGTACATGAATATGTCACTGTATGTATTGTATGTTCATCAAAACCGCCAGCCGAGTATTCGACATTATATCAGATAATGATCGCTCCGGAATGGAGTCAGTATATTGTTGAATATCTCACAAATAGAACTTTCCCAGAAGGAACGTCAAAAGCTCGTCAGAAATCTGTAGAGACAGAAGCTAGAGATTACGCTTTAATAGGAGATCAACTCTATAAGAGAGGTAAAGACAACCAGCTTAGGATTTGCGCATCAGAGTCTGAGTATGTGATAATCCTAGAGCAAGCTCATGGAGGAGTAGGTGGAGGCCATTTCTCAGGTGATAAGACAGCAAAACTTGTCTTAGCCGCAGGAATATGGTGGCCAACATTACATATGGACGCTGAGGAATACGTTAAACGGTGTGATGACTGTCAGCGGACCAAAGTACCACTTAAAAGAGATGATATGCCGCTTAGACCAATGATGGGGGCAAGAGCTTTTGCAAAATGGGGGATTGATTATGTCGGACCCATTTCACCTCCTGCATATAAGACTCATGCACAATACATCATTGTGGCTACAGACTATCTAACAAAGTGGGTCGAAGCAAAGGCAACTCAAAAAGCAGATGCCAGGACCACGGCACAATTTCTATATGAATACGTCTTTGTACGATATGGATTGCCAATAGAAATTGTGAGTGATCGAGGCACACATTTTATAAATGAAGTGATAAAGATCCTTCTAGATGAATTCATGGTAATCCATAGGAAATCAGCCCCGTATCATCCACAAGCAAACGGACAAGCTGAAGCAACAAACAAAACCATATGCACGGTCCTTACGAAGATTGTATCTGAGTCGAGAACTGACTGGGACCAGAAGTTGCATTCAACATTATGGGCATATAGGGTAGCATATAAAACATCAATAGGAACAACCCCATATAACATGGTTTTTGGGCTAAATGCTATCTTACCAATAGAATTCTTGATTTCAACCTTAAGGGTGGCTAAGGATCTAGAGTGGACAGGGCACGAGCTCTCTGATAGAATAGATGACCTGGAAAAGCTAGATGAGCTTCGCCTAAAAGCAGTAGCTTCCATCTACGCTCAAAAAAGGCGACAAAAGGAATTTTTTGATAAGCATGTGCGGACTAAAGAGTTTAAAGTTGGGGACTATGTCCTAGTTTACACTCTGAAACAGCATGCTAAGAAGCTTAAAAAGCGAGGGATGGGACCTCTGGTGATTAAAGATCTATCACCAAGTGGAGCCGTCAAGCTTGCTACATTAGAAGGAGAAGAAATGCCAAATTGGATTAGTGGATGCAGAGTGAAAAAGTATCTGTTGCCACTAACACAAGACATGCTTCTCAAAATACATCAAGTGAAGCTGCGTGTCCAGAAAAAGAAAAAGATTGAGGAGGAAGCGCAAGCCAAGGCGAAGGAAAGAATGGAGAAAAGAAGACTACTGCGTCAGAAACAGCGCAATGAAGGAGCAATACGAATAAACGCAGTCAGTATAACAGAAATGGATAATGACAAAGAAGAACCCCTCATTGAATGCAAAGTAGGGACCAACCAAATCAAAGCCAGAGCACTATTGGATTCAGGAGCTCAAGCTAACCTACTTTCACTCAGTTTGTATAGACAATTGACAAATGACAGTAAACTACAAACTGCCAAGCAAGAGTTAAAGAGTTACTCTGAGAATTCAATCAAAACTGTCGGATGCACAGTTTTACATATACAGATTAACCAATATGTGTATCCTCATATGTTTTACGTGGTTGAAGACCAAGCTACACAACATCCATTATTGCTAGGACAACCATGGCAGAAGAAATATAATGCAATGATTGACTGGAGTTCTAATTCAGTGCTTATCAAATACGAAGGTGAAAGTCAATCAGTTAAGTTCACCAAAGGAGAAGAGCCAACTCCAAAGGACGAATCCAAAGACAAAGATAAACAACAACCAGAGAAAAAGAAGAAGCAATGGCAACCAAAAGTTTCTATACAACTGGGTTACTCTTCGACGAGGAATTCTCAACAGTGGATAAGGAAGACAAGCAATAATATAACAGCTCCACCTTGGGATAAAACGGAGTCAACGTTGGTATGGAGACCAAAAAAGGTGGTGCCAGAAAACACAAACAGAGTCTTCAATACCAGACAACAGAGTGATCCCCGACAATCAAGGATAGTGAAACAGATCTGGATTCCAAAGAAGTTCATGACGGCACAAAGCTATAGCAAGCAAATTTGGATCCCAAAGATTTGTAAACAGGAACTCCCTTCAATACAATCAACGGAAACTCCTAGGTTATTTCAAGGCGAGGAAATCAACACACAAAACAAAGCAGGTTTGGGTCGCAAAGAGTTTGTGGCAAGCACAAGCAAAGCGGAAGCAGATTTGGATTGTGAAAAAAGACAACAAGGTAACGAAGAATCCATCTACTGATTCTACTACCAAATTGCCAAAACCAACCCAAAACCCGACCACCAATCCATCAATCAAACAAAGAGCAGCTTTATTGGAAAGAACGTTGTATCGTCGCTCTACAATTACATTGGGAATTTATGACCAAAACAACTACAAGGCTTCACCCACAGACACTTCATAGTCGTCCGGGAGGACTCAGACTAGGAGGGGGGGAGGTATACAGGAGCTACAAAGCAGCTACAAGCGGAAAAAACAAAGAAAAACAAAAATTATATTACAAGGGCAGTGTCTTACATGATTTTGCAATTTTTTATGTTTGATTGCGGATATTGATAATATTTATGCCCTTATATACCTTGTTTTGCAACAAGAAGAGATCAAATGATGAATTTGGGTCTCTAGATGTGTAAATATCACTAAATAAGAGTGTTTTTGGAGCTAAAAAGTGGAAAAAAGTGGTAATCCAAGTCCAGAAATCACAAAGAAGTGTATATTCATATACACAGGGTTACCAGCTATTTATCGTGTATGTTTGGAATTTTTTGGCTTCAATTTGCTATTTTCCTTTATTTTTATGATTTTCTTAATAAAAATAAAAGAAAAATAAAAAAGCAGGTGAAATGAGATCAGAAAAAAGAAAAGAATAGACGGTGATGGTCCTAATGACAAGGGCAACCCAGGATAAAAATTGGGTACAATTCTGAAAAAGTTGCGGAAAGCCCGAAATGACAGAATTTTGGCAAAGTGGACAGATTTCTCAGAAACAGGTCAAACGGAGTCCAAATTGAGAAATTTCAAATCCTAAAGTGCATTTCACGACGAGATAGGAGCACATGTCAAATTTGGTAACAAGTGATCTGGGAAGCCCGAAGTTAAGTATTTTTCACTTCACTATCAAGCTCATTTCCACTATTACCTTCTTGGAGAGAGCAAAGAGCACACAGGAGCATCCGACCTTCTACCGCCTTCTACGACTGCTACGAGAGCTCAGAGGACACCAGACATGAGAGGTAGACTCATTGCCATAAGCTTTTGATGCTTATCGTTAACTTTTGTCGCGAAAACTCACCAAAACCAAGAAACAAGAGCAGACGGGGAATGGGGAGGAACGCTAGGTAGGGGCACAACCGCTTAACCAAACCTTGCAAGAACTTAGAGGTGGGTTACCCTAGTATAGGAGATGAGTTTCTAGCACTCAAAGCTCGAGAAAGAACGACTGGAAAAACCCTAGGTCAACAGAGCCTGCAAGAGGCAAACAGAAAAAAGTTGTCGGAACGACACAAAACTTCTCAGGAAGCTTAACAACATCGAGGGCAATGCAACCATGGAGTATCTCCAGGTTTGGACCACCAAAAGTAGGTCGGAACAACCGATTCGGCTGCGGACACACAAAGCGTCATTTTGGCCTAACGGCTGAAATTGACGACCAAATGACATGAAACTTCACAAGCAGTTTCAACTATACATGGATGACTTATGTTTGCAAGCAAAACCCAAAAGAAAGCTGATTCACTTACCGATGGTGAAAAAGACGCTTTCGGGCAACCAAATGGAGAAAGATGGAGAACGGGGAGCCAAAGTCAAGTTCAACCAAATAGGTGGCTTCACAACATATCCAATGAGCTGGAAATGCAACTCTCGAGAAGAAAAGTTGAAGAAATTCAACTCCAAGGCAAAAAGACGACTTCGGAGACTGAAATGCCTATAAGGGGGCTTTTTAGCTAAACTGATGACTTTTTAAGTTGAAAACTAGTTAGCAGGGCTTAGGGCACTAGCACAAAGCATTCTTTGCACAAAAACACCAACATTTCAAGAAAAGACATCATACGCGTATGATGTCTCACAGCATGATTTTCACATCCATTTCAACATTTGAGTGCATAGCCTCATTCCACATGTTAATCACATCCTATGAACCAAGTATCATGAGAATTGGAGTTAGAAAACCCAAGGAAAACAAAAAGACGCAAAGTAGGCCATAAAATTGATTTTTGGTCCTAATTTTGTCAAAATAACTCCAAACTCATTGAAACTTTGTAGGATTGTTGGTTAACACATATACAACCTATCTGGAACCAAAAAGCACTATTTTGACACAAAAGACATCATACGTGTATGATATCTATTTGCACTTTCAGAGCCAAAAATGCTCATTTGTAATCATACATCCATTATATATATCTAATACATGCTACATATGAAGTTTGGAACCATTTGGTCAAGTGGATCACCCCAATAGCCCAATTAAGAGAAAATCCTTCATACAAAGCCTATTTTTGTCCCAAATCCAACATATTCAAGTCCAAACCAAGATTTGAGTATAAACAGTCCTTCACTAGCACATGGAGAGTCCACAGAACCAATCCCATGAAAAATTGATGAAAAAGACATCATACGCGTATGATGTCTCCAGAGCCATTTTTAGTCCAAATTCTATCCAAACTTGATAAATCCACTGAATAAGCCTATCTAAAGCCAAAACCAAGCTTATAGAGAAAATTGGTCCAAAAATGCACTAAAAGACATCATACGCGTATGATGTCTCACTATGTGATTTTGGCACATCAGGGCTTCAACCACCAAACAGAAGTGTTCTACATGCCATTTGAAAGTAATCCACCAAGTTTTACCCAATTTGGATCATAAAATCCAATTCCCTTTCAAAATTTTGCCAAGAGCCTGAACCGGACTAAACTGGCCAAAACTTGACCAAATGGGATCCAAACTCAAATCCAAGCATATGATACTCATGTATACACTATTAGCTACAAGCACAACCAATATGAAGTCATTCTGACACAAAAGACATCATACGCGTATGATGTCTCAAGCATGTTTTTGAGCCCAGTTTGCATATTTTTTCACCTACATTGCATCCTTAGGCCCTGAATAGCTCATGTTTCAATTTTCAAGTCATTTGAATAGTTAAAAGCTTCATTTCGGCTTTCAGTACTAAAAAGACGCTAACTTCTAAAATTGGAGTTACAGGATCCATGGATTCCGCTAAGTCATCGGCAACTAAGAGAAAAAGACCAACCATCAAGGATGCTCTTGCAGAAGCAGAATCTTTTGATATTCCAACAGAAACCCTCAAGCCAACCAAGACTTGGGTGGAGGAAGCAGTACTAGAAAAAGAGGGAATAAAGATCTACCAAGGGACTTTCAGAGATCCTCAAGGGCAATCGATCGATGTACCTATGATTCCACGAGAATTAGTGGATTATAGCAGATCAGAGAACATCAACAGATACCTGGAAAAGGCTGACTTACACAGGTTCTTCACCTCGAGACCATCAGGTGTAGACACAAGAAGAGTGTATGAGTTGGCAACATCCATTCAGAAGGATGGGAAAGCCACGTTGACAGCCATGGATGGAGAAACAGTTGAAGTACAGATCACTCCACAGCTCATTGCAGATGCATTGAAGCTGCACAACAAAGGGAGTTCTGTCAGAGAAAGAAGGGAGGCCATAGAGGTCTATGGATCAAAGAAACAAAATACAACCTACAGAGATATGGCAGATCAACGAGCGGCAACCCTTTGCCGATTATACAACCAGTTTTTCCATGTGTGCAGTAAAAGACCGCAGAAGTATACTACACCACCCCATGCCATTGCGACAACCATCACATGGGCACTGAAGAGCAACATGCCAAAAGAGGTGAATTATGCTCAATACATCCACGAGCAAGTAATTGCCATGCACAACCAGAAGCCAAAGTACATAGGAGGAGGAGAAATCCTAACAAGAATAGCTTATGAAGCTATTGGAGCTAGGGATCAAGGGCCACGGGTTCCCTCCCAGAATGAGTGGCTTAGAGAAGCCGATGAAGAGAAAGAACAGCAAGAAGTATCCAAGAGGGCGTCCACAAGAGCACGCCGAAAACTAGAAATAGTTTCAGAACCTGAAGAGGCTATGGTCGAGCCGCTAAAAAAGAAAGCGAAGAAGAAGGCTGATCCCAAGCAAACCAAAAGTCAAAAAGCCGCAAGAATGGAAAGGCTGGTGGAGCAGTTTAGAGCGGAAAGAGCTCTAAAGGGGGACTTTGAAGAAATGTGGGTGCCAGACCCCACTAAAGTCGGAACCAGCTCAGCCAGGCCACATGTTGATCAATATGATCAATATATTAGAGCTTATGAGGAGTCGGAGGCCATACTGGAGCAGCAACCTGTCGAGCCTTATACTGAAGAGGAAGTACAACTTTTAAAAGCTGAGCTGAAAAAGGACAACAAGGAGAAGAAGGAAGTAGATGAGTCTACTGAACTTCGAGAGAAAGACGGGCAAGCAAACAAAGGGAAAGCCAAGATGACTGAGGACAATCAGCCCTCCTTTACTGATGTACCAAGCCCGAAGAAGACGGAAATTATTGTGGAGGAGACCACAATAGAAATAGAAACAGAAGTTATGGAAAAGCCGGAGGCCGGGACCAAGGGAAAGGAGATAGATCCAGTTCAGCAAAAGAAAGATGATTATGAGGATCTGGTAGCGATCGGATACAGTGAAGAAGAGGCCCTGGAGGCAGTTTATGGGATATCCCTACGAAAACAAGATGATCGGAAAGGGACGAAGGAAAAGACAAAGGGTACAATGGAGAGTAAAGAGAAAATGGACGAATAGAACATACTAGAAGAGCCGAAGCCATTGGAGGTGGTGGCAGAAAGAGCTGTCAAGTTGACAGATGAAGATGAAAAAGACATGCACATGGTGCATGAACTGCTCAGCAAGATTAAAGAAAGATCCAGAGCAAAGGAAGTAGCAATTGAGACAGCAAAACAAAAGGAAGCAGAGTTGCAGAAGAAGTTAGAGAATGCTATGACTGAATCTGAAAGTCATAAAGCATCACTCTACGACGCAGAAAACGAGAGAGACGGCTTGATACTCCAACTAGCCGAAGCTTCAAGAGAGGTAACAAGTTCACAGGAAGCAAAGGAGAGAATAGAAGATGAGCTGGAGGCAGCCAAGGATGAGCTCATTGAGCTAAGGGAAAGAGTCGAACTTCAAGAAAGGACAATCACGAGACTCAGGGCCACCCCTAGAGCTAGCAGAGCAGGAACAGAACAAGAGGGAGCCCTCGTACCAGCTCTGGAAGATCAGGTCAGAAGTTTGCAAAGAGAGCTAAGGTTAGAGCAAGTGCAAAGATTGCACATGGCGGAGGGATCATTGGCTGCAGAGGAGAGGCTCACATCAGAAAACCAAACACTAAGGACAGAAAATGAGGCCCTCCGCAAACAGCTCCAAGACCTCCAAGAGCAACAAAGAAGAGAAACAGAGCCACCACAAGAAGAAGCAGGGGGAGTAGCCATAGAGCTACCAGAAACTGGAGAGGCAACCACAATTGAAGATCCAGCCCCAGTTCAAGAAGTGGCCTCAACTTCAGGAATCTCTGAACAAAAAGAACAAAGGCTCCAGGACCAAATAGAAAAGTCAACAGAGGAAAGTGCCAAGGCGGAAATGGAATGGGAAAGGAGACTCCTCATCTCCATTAGACTTCAAGGTTTAGACACAAAAGTGCTCCATGAAGAGTGGATGCAACCCAGCCTGCCTTTCCCTCTGATGAAATTTGAAGTGATAAAGACGAAAAAGAGAATAGAGGAGGAGCAGTATGTCGCTCTTTACGAAGGCGACATCACAAAGGATGAACAATCAAAGAAGATTGTAGATTCTCAACCTAGATGGAGGAAAGGTTGGCTGAACAAATACCCAGCCTACCTCATCTACTTGGTAGAGGCTCCAAAGGAGATTCAGGAAGATGCAACCTTCTGCCCGGTGCCAAGAGTCAAAAACTGGAAAGAGCATGGCAGGATTGCAGAAAAGAAGCCAAATTGGCTTAATTATCCCAGGATGCCAGGACCAAAGGAAGGAGAGAGAATAGGTAAAGCCTACATGGTGAAAACCCTAACGGGCACCATCAAACTCTTTACTGGCTCTCCTGACCTTTCGTGTCAGATGCTAAAGAAAATCTGCAGGACTCTCTTAGCATGCATTGAAGTGTTCGTGCCAGATAAAGCCACTACCTCGAGTCTACTATCAACGGCCGACACAGTGACGGATATGATGTATGATCTTTCATTGCAGCCATCACCAAAGGTGTTACATCTCTTATACCAAAGAATTATGTTTTTGCCTAGCTTCCACATGCAAACATTCGAAGAAGCTTTCTACACCGGCTTTTTCACTCACGAAAGCAAAATATTCGGCCCAACCCTGACCATCGGCAACCTACGCTATGAATCACATTTGCAGATGCTCAAGACGACAGGACTCTATTGACCAAGCCTAAAAGTCATGTCAGGGACGACATGAACGCGGAGGGGGGGAGTGTTGAGCCAGCAGAGGATCACACCCACATTTTTGCTCACACCCATCATTTCGTAACCATTGATTGTAATAAATGTCTTTCCGACATTAATTTTGATTTGAGCCATTCATTAAGTAACGAGACTCAATTGAGTTTCCAGCTTGTAATCCCGAAGTAATTTCACCTGTTAATGTAAA
The DNA here is from genome assembly GCF_014529385.1 of Adiantum capillus-veneris. Classification (NCBI taxonomy): domain Eukaryota; kingdom Viridiplantae; phylum Streptophyta; class Polypodiopsida; order Polypodiales; family Pteridaceae; genus Adiantum; species Adiantum capillus-veneris. The sequence goes on from NC_140936.1 coordinate 4,371,958, forward strand.
TAATTAGAGATGTTCTCACCTCCAAGGCTGAGGTATATAAGCCAAAGTTTTGTAACCTAAGAGAGATTCAATTATTAATCAAAGTGAGTTTTTGAGCGCCGTGACTGTGTCTGAGAGAGAGAGAGAGAGAGAGAGAGAGAGAGAGAGAGAGAGAGAGAGAGAGAGAGAGAGAGAGAGAGTCTTATCTTCTTGCTACTCGAGCTACGGGGCCGCCATTGGAGAAGCGACACCGCCATTGTGTTAGCAACGGTGAGAGCTACGCACAGATACCAAGAGTGCGCGCTATCGGCTTCTACGTGTGGTAAGTTCCTACGAGCTTCGGTGTGAGTTTTCTTCTAACTTGTGTGTCGGAAAAGAGCGTGCAGCATATCTATAGAACCACAACGAGTAGAGCTACACATTAGTACCATCGGGGTCAAGTTTCGGTCACCTGTATTTTTCGGCCTGTCTTCATACGCGTTTGCCGCACGGAGTGGTTATAGGTTGATTTTGCAGTTCAAGTCTTTAGGGTGTTGTTCTTACCTAGTGTCTAGACTTCCCCTTGAGTTTGAGATCGATTCAATGATTCTAGATCCTGTTTCGTATAGCATTCGTTCGTAGTACGGATTTCAGTCACTTGCGTATTTTAGAACTTAGATTTGATTTCCTTAGTAGTGATTGTCATTAGAAGGTCGAGTAGGTGATTTGACACCCACCTAGTTGTTTCCATGCGCCTGCAGGTCAAGCTCCGTCCTCGTCTGACAAATTCTGTTGTTGGTTGAGTTCTCGCTATTTAGCTTCCGCTAGCGGCGTAACCGCCTTAACAATCTGCAACCTAGGTACAGTAAGTGACCTATTCTTTACAACTTGGAACTCCCATTGAGCCCGTAACACATTAAAATATTACAATGGCTTGAAATAAATCGATAATTTACAATACGTGACTATTTTGGAAAAACGTGGAAAATGTGTGACTCCAATCTTTACTGCTTCTTTGCATTCATCCTCGATGTGCATTCGTACGTCTTTCGTCTTTAGCAGCTTCTGTTAACTGACGTTGACTTAGTTAACAGAAATCTGCAAATATGGGAGACCCAATACAGTATAGTTCTAGAATAATTCCTTGGGGGCCAATAATTACTATGATTTGGATAATCTCTATCTAGAAATGGTGATAGAAAAATTGGGAGTAGGTCCCAAGTAATATTTTTGGACCCTTGTTGAAACAAATTGGCTTTGTAATTTGTGCTCGCAAGTCATTTTTTTAATCCTAGTCTATAATATTACATTCTGGATTACTCTAAACCCTAGAGATTTAAGGGCAATACTCTCAAAAGCATGAAATGGGGGAACTTAGCATTTACAAAATGCTAAAGAGATGTTTCTATTGATCGTTAATTATTTTCCCAAATGTAGTTTTGGACGTGATAAAGAGAATCCATCTTTTGAAATGTCTGACTTTTTTAAGAGACCCTTGTGTATTTATGATATTTATGAACCTATCACTAAGAGGAAGTAATTTTGTTTGCAACAGCCATAAAATATTCCACGTAAACTCCCAAGAGATAGAGCTTCTCGAGACTCGCCTGTAGCTAACACTTCAAATTTGGTGCTTCCTGATACACAAGTGCCACCCACACCTCAAGTTGTCCATGTACCAAGTCAAATGTTGCTTGCTACAACACTCGTAGAAGATTTTGGACATGACAAGGATCTGAAGGCCCTACTCAAATCTGTGCAACCACGTCCATTTTTTTGCACGGGTGATGATGTGCCTACTCAACTAGAAGAATGGATAATTCAGATGGATGACTACTTTGCTCTAGCCGGCTACAATGCAGCTGCTCAAGGAATAATGGGGAGAGCTAAGTTAGAAGGACCAACCAAAACATGGTGGAAGCTCAACTGCCAATCTCGCCAAGTAGTAGATATAACCCAAAGCTGGGATAAGTAAGATGAATGAGTTTCTTACTTGCAAGCTAGGGAATAGGTCTATTGAAACTTACTATGAGGAGTTTGTCCGACTTTCACGATATGCTCTTCTCTTGACAGAGGAATTGTAATGGAAATGGCCTATTAACTTTGAGAGTAGCGGAAATTAGAGAAAGTAATTTTTTGAAATTACTTTGTGAGCATAGCGGGTGGACATAATTGATGCAACATAAACATAGCATTTAGTTAACTTGGCATGAACAATACTTTTATAAGAAGAGATTTTAGAGAACATGACAACAGTTGAGGACCGGATTTATGTGGAGCGTTCCCCCCTCCAATAGGCATTTGTATTATATTTTCTCCCATCAAGAGAGACTTGCTACAATACAATCTTTGTGTTCCTTAGGTAATGCAATGAAGATGGAAAGCTTCATGCATCACGAGCATAACATAAACTTTGTGGAAAGCATTAATTATCCCAAGCCTCAGTCCCAAGACCTCAAACACCTTCAAACATGGAGAGAGCTAGCAGGGAATGAGGGTAGGCAAGAGGAAGAAGAAACATTTCATAGGAGAAATAACTGGTTCCTCACTTATCATCACTCTTCTTGCTAGCATACATAATAGCACAGTAATGAAGATGGAGAAGATGGCAAGCTTAAGCATTGAAGCATGGCTCTTGGTTGGATTTTCATTACATAGCCAAGAGTGTTGGTGTAGGCTCTCAACCTCTCTACTTGCTTGGAGAAGGAGAGAGAGCTCTTGCACTTTGCACAATACACAATGAGTGTGTGTGTGTGTGTGTTAAGTATGGGAGAGTATATCCCTCAAGCAACCTCCTACTTGCTTGGGGAAGGAGAGGGAGCTCTTGCACTTTGCACAATACACAATGAGTGTGTGTGTGTGTGTGTGTGTGTGTGTGTGTGTGTGTGTGTGTGTGTGTGTGTGTGTGTGTGTGTGTGTAGTAAGTGTGGGAGAGTATATCCCTCAAGCAACCCCCTAGCATGCTTTGGTTGAACCCCACTTGTAGTCCATGCTTGAAGCTCATTGGACCCCTCCAGGCCTAGCCAATCACAAGCAAGAGTCATACCAAGCAACAAGGGTAGCCTTGGGACAAGTTTCCTCCTTTCCCATTTGAGAGAGAGGACTTGATAAATGCTGAAACAATTAATTAAATTCATTAAATTATCAGTGGAAGGCCAACCAATAGGCTTTAGACACACCATGAGGGTAACCTAGCTAGGGGTTTGACATGTGTCCTACTTGCCTCTTGGGCAAGGGGCACCCTTTGGGAGAGAGAGTGGTCAAGCAACCACCCCCCCTTCTTGCATGGCTCGCCCCCTCCTTGGAGGGATTTGCTTTAACTTTTCTGCCACCTCAAGCCCCTCAACCTTGGGCCCAATTCTCACCACAAGCACAGTCCTTAAGCCCCTCAAGCTTGGGCTTGGTTCCCACCTGAAATAAAATCCTAGCCTCTTAATCATGACAAGCACCTCAAGCATCTCAATCATCAAGACTTCAAGCATCTCATTCATCAGGCACGACAAGCACCTCAAGCCTGGGACGGGTGCCCACCTCAAGCACAACCCTAGCTTACCTAAAGTCAAAGGACTTTTAACACTAACTATTGGAGCTATTTAATGAAACCAACCCTAAGGTCTTTTAAGCTCCATTAGTTAGCCTTGCTCTTTGACAGACCATCTCTCATTTGGACCCCTTCACTATTGGCCTCGTATTGAGATAGACCTATAAGCACATGACTATATTCTAGCTCTTGTTCCCCTTTATTCTCCCACATCAAATGATCAGTTTAATATGAGAAAATCTATTGGGTTCATTAGATATTAGATTTTATGACATTACCTCTCTCTTGAAATCATAGTCTTCCTCGACTATGAGGTAGAAGAGATAAAGCCTTAGTCATTAGTCAATCTTGCTTAGCGGGTAGAGGATCCCTTTTTATCCTACGACATCTCTCCAAGATGGATGACTAATCCATTTGGTGCTTGGGAGACACATAGTTTCCACAAGCATGTTTGCTTTATAGTCCATTTCATTCTCTCTAGTAGAGTGACAAAGTCTACTTGGTGTTTGAGAGACGTCGTCATCATAAACATGATTCTAAGCATACATAATTTTCAAATTTGTGCACAATAAAAAAAGAACTAGTCTTATAAGACAAAAACATTGGTCATTTAAAAGAAATTTGTACATTTGCTTACTCTAATGTAGCATTGTAAGCATTGACAAGGTTCATACTATCATTAAGCTGTATTTCTTGGATCCATCTAGCATCTTCAAAAGGATAATTTTTGAACTTAATAAGATACCGTCATATAATCTTACCATGTCTAGTACCTTGTCTTCATGCTGAAGGATAGCTTTGGGTTGTAGCACCTCTTCTTGGTCTTCAACTTCGGGAGGGTCTTCAATAATTGGTTCACTTGGTGGCTCTCCTTTGTAGGACTTACGTAGGCTCACATGAAAAGAATTGTGTATGAGCCAATGGTTGGGCAACTTAAGTTGATAAGCCATCTCATTGATGGGCTTCAAGATTTGGAAAGGACCATAGTATCTTTTTGCTAGCTTAGCACAATACTTTTAATGGCTCATAGGATTTTTACCCGTCGTTTGCCTCAATCGAGCCTTTGGAAACTTGAGTAAGACCCAATCATTTTCTTTGAACGTTAAGGCCCTTAGGCCCTTTTGTGCTTGTCAGCAGCAGCTTTTTGCCTTTGTTTGAGAGATGGATATAGCCTCCTTAATCTTTTGAAAAGATTCTTGTAGGTCACGGCTATACTCATTGGCAGCGAGGATCTTCCCATGTACTTTAAGTAGCACGGGACTTTTAGGTCTTTCCTCAATGATTTCAAAAGGTGATTTTCCCGTAGAAGTATGTACAATATCATTCTAGGCATACCCAACAAGAGGTAAGTAATTTTCCCATTGTGAGCATTGATCTACTTCTATAACATAAGTTCGTAGATTGAGTATCATAAGGTTGGCTATCTCACTTTGTCCATCCGTTTGTGGGTGATAGGCCAAAGAGAAATTCAATCTTGTTCCTAGATTTTTAAAGAGACCTTTCCAAAAATTACGGGTCATTTTAGGATCTCTATTTGACACAATGGATGTTGGTAATCCATGGTGTTTGAAAATCTGTGATATGAAGAGAGTTGCCATTTGGTGTGCCTTAATAGTCTTTTTGATAGGAATAAAGTGTGCTTGCTTGCTAAACCTGTTGACTATTGTCCATATTCCCGTATTCCCATGGATAGACTTGGGTAATCCAAAGATAAAATCCATGGATATACTCCCCCATGGTGAATTTGGGATAGGCAATGGCTGGAGTAATCCAGGTTGCTTCCCTTTATCATACTTGGTTTCTTGGCATACTACACATTTTGAAACATACTCTTGTATGTCCACTTTCATGGTAGGCCAATAGAAGTACGTTTCTACTCCTTGGAGAGTAGGTTGAATGCCTCTATACCCCGCATAAGGAGGAGCATGGGATTCATACATGACTCTCATGAAGAGAGTGGGTAACACATAGCCTATTTCCGTGGAGAAGATAACCATCCTGTAAGGTGAATGGTTCCTCTTTCTTCCCAAAAGCAAGGGCTGACATTATGTCTTTTAAAGTCGGGGTCAGTAGCATACTCATCTATCATAGATGATAGGTCATTGTGAGTAGCTATAGTGTTAACTGAGTCAACTTCAGTTAACAGAAGCTCTTAAAGATCGAAAACATACGAATACACATCGAGGATGAATGCAAAGAAGCAGTAAAGATTGGAGTTACATAATTTTCACGTTTTTCCAAAATGGTCACGTATTGTAAATTCCCGTATTATTTCAAGCCATTGTAATATTTTAATGTGTTACGGGCTCAATGGAAGTTCCAACTTGTAAAGAATAGGTTAGTTATTGTGCCTAAGTAGCAGATTCAGTAAGTGGTGAGCCCTAAAGGCCTTGGGCGTCCGGACATTGCATATTTTTACCCTAGGTACATAAGGCAGTGTGAAAATGAAATTAGGGTTCTCAAGTCATTCGTTGAGAGCACTCTTTGGTGAGAGCTCTTGAGGTGTGTGGCTATGGAGTCCTTGAGATTCTCCTTGCTCATGAGACTTAATTAACACTAATCAATGATTCATTCTCTTTCACTATGCCTCTCTCATGCTTCTTATGATTGCCTATGATGCTTAGATTAATTAGATCTTAAATAATTAGTGGTTAATCCCTCTATAATCTTGTGTGATTGCTCTCTTTTGCTTGTGTGTGCATGTAGGTTTGATTGGAGTGTGGTGCTCAATAGATCTATGTGTGTGTGCTTGCGATTAGTGTGTTGCATGATAGGATTAGTGTTATGTGCGTCTTGCAATCGTAGTGTGTGTGATTGGGTTGATTATAGGTGAAGAGAAGTGGATATGGAGATTGCCCTTCATTGCGGCTTAGCTCCTCCATAGGCCGAGAAGCTCACCTCGTAGATTTAACCATTTGTGTTGCCACGATTAGCTCACTAACCGTGTGAGTGTTTCCATGCCCTAGCCGGGTAGCTCATCCCTTCGAATTGACAATTTTATTGGTCATTGGCGCTATTGCAACGATGGGACCCCCAACATTTGGTGCCGCTGTCGGGGACGATGGCCTACGCTAGTGTAATTGTGGCATAACCGAATGCGTTCTCTCACTAATTTCACTTGTGTGTTTATGTTTTTTGTGGATTTTGAGTGTGTATGCATGAAGCATTGTGTTCATAATTCCCTAGAAATCAATGTGTGTGTTATGATTTTTCAATTGTGATGATTGATTTGTGTTGTGCTCATGCCCAACTAATGATTTGTGAAGTCACATTGCAAATACGACATGTTTAACCCTTTTGTGTGCGCACCTAAAGATTGGTAAAAACTGCCAATTTTTTAGTGTGTGTATGCCTAAAAAAGTGTTTAATTTGTATGATTGATTCATATTTTGATTGCATAATTGATGTGTGTAATGATTAATTTATGCATTTTTGTGCTCAAACAGTGATTTACACACTCTAATTGCGTCAATTTTTTATTTAATTTTGTCAGTAATTTTGCCGGTTTAATTGCCCAGTCTTGATTTTATTGATGAAATTAATTGGCAATTGATTTGATGTGATTTTGGCAATTTTATTTGGCTGCACCATTCCCCAATGTGTGAAGAATTTTTAGGAAAATTTTGGATATTTTTTGGATTATTTTTTGTAATTTTTGCATTAATTTTAGATTAACTCCATAAAAATTTGATTTTTCAATCTTTACAAGGTAATTTGTGTGTGGGTATTTACGGCATCATTTTGTTCGCATTCGTGCCCTCCGTGGTCGAGTTTTGAGCGTTTTGCTATTTTCGGGGACCGGGTGGACAATTTTGTTGAAATTAGCGTTTTTCAAAAAATCTGCTATTTTTTATGTGATTTTGCGTGTCGTAAATGCTTGATTGTGAATGACGATGATTTTCTAAGATTCCTAAATGGAATTTCTTGAATTTTTCTGGTAATTTTTGGGATTTCCTTACGATTTTTTGGAGTTTCGGCTAATTTTCGGCCTATTTTTGGCATTTTTGAAAATTTGAAAATAAAAAAATAGAAAGGTCGGTTTCCTTACGGCGCATAAAATACTTCTCTTCTTCTTCTTCCCGTTCCGTGTGAACCAACCCCCCTCACTCTCTCTCTCTTCCCGTCACACTTCCGCTCTCATCTTGCTTCCAGCGCGTGATCATCGTATATTTTTACCGGCTAAAATCATAAAATCTCGGTTAGATTTTGAGCTTGCCTTGAAGAAAACCGGGCAATTTTCACAAGTTTTAGTGTAATTATCTGCAAAAGTTTCAAATTTCAACCTAAAAACCGGGAGAATTTCGAGTTTGCCCTTACTTTCTTTGGTTGGCGCGTGAACACCATTAAACACACACACACACACTCCTATTCTTTCTCCCATCCCCTCTCTCTTCTCTAACTTATCCTCTCCCTTTTTCTCTCTCTTTCTCTCTCTTCCCCTACTCTCTGTTTCTCTCTCTTAAACTTATTCTCTCTCTCTCTCTCTCTCTCTCTCTCTCTCTCTCTCTCTCTCTCTCTCTCTCTCTCTCTCTCTCTCTCTCTCTCTCTCTCTCTCTCTTTTCTCTCTCTCTCTCACTAACTCTCAGTCTCTCTCTCTCTCTGTCTCTCTCGCTACACGCCAAGGCTGCCCCTCGCTATCACGCTTCTCTCCAGTGCGCTAAGCCGCCCAGTCTCTCTCTCTCTCGTGCGCTCGCAGTCTCCCTTCTCTCTCTACTATGTGCCCTGCTTGTTGTCCAACGTAATCAGCGCCACCGAAGTCGCCGCGCAGGTCAACTGCAGCAGCTGACGTCCACGTGAAGGTAAGCCAATTTAGTTAGCTTCAGTTAGTTAATTAGTTAGTAAAGGTTAGTTGTTTTTTTTAAAAAAAATCAAAAAGAAAAAAGGGAAATTTGAAAAAGAAAATAATGATATAAAACAATTAAAAAACATAAAAAGAATTTAAAATAAAAAAATACAATTAAAATTTAAAAACGGATTAAAAATCATTAAAAATTTACCCAAAAAATAAAAAAATTCACAAAAAAATAAAAAGAACACAGAAGAATCATAAAAATTCATAAATAACACAAAAACTTCTTTAACAAATCAAGAAGTGACACAGATAAATCCCTAAAACATAAAAAAACCGTAAAAACTAAAAATCCAAAATTGATCGAAAAAAATCCCAAAAACAGTAAAAAACATAAAATCTTCAAAAAAATCACAAAAAAATTGTAAAAAATCAAAACTTTCCCAAAGAATCGTTTAAAAAATCATAAAAAGACTAAAAAATTTAAAAAAAATCAAAATTTCACAAATAATTAGGAAAAATAAAAAGGAAGTACTAGAAAGTGCCAGAAATAGTGAGAAAAAGCCAGAACGAGGCCGAAACGCAAAAAATACACGCATCGCGAGAAAAAGTCACACGCCAGGCAAACCGCACAAAAGCAAGCAAGCTGAAAAGGCAAATCCGAAAAGAGTATTGCACATCGAGCAGACCATGCAAAAGAGAATTAGATCAGCCGGAAGAAGTGAGAAATCGATCAACTCGAAGCAGTTGAGCGGCAGTCAAATTTCAAAAAATTTGCATGCTAGAAATTGGCTAGTGCGAGTAATTGCGCTGCAAATTAGCTTCCAATTGGACAAACAGGAGCATAACTCGCATACAATTGCAGATTAGGCTAGTACAAGGAGCAAAAATTCTGCTAAACAACGTCAAAATCTGGGAGACAGTTTTTTCGGATTGAGCCAACATGGACTCAAATCGAGTTGAGAGTTCAAGTACAACAGAGCATGCTAGTAGCAGTGGCAACACATGCACAACTGCAACAAAGCAAATTTTACAGCTATATGGCTACAATAGGGATAAATTTTTGTACACAGATACAGAAGGTCATAGGTATCTTATGAGCAGTAAAAGCAACACAGGAGCCAAGATCCTATTGATCAGAGTAAAGCCAGATTCACAAAACTCCTAGATGTTCAGAGACTTCAATGGAGCCAGGTATTGCAAGCTTAAAGATGAAGTACAAAAAATCTACCCAAGTGTTTATTACAGAAATCTGCACAAGCCAGCAAAGCATCCATTTAGTGCATATGCAATCAAGGTCATTGTACATGGATTACAGTGGTCAGATCTATAATCGAGAGCCAGCAACGGAAGATTTAACAGATCAACCAATAGAAGCAAACCTAATTGGGGAACCAAGCCAAAGACGATATCAAGGTAAGACGGAGCATTCTACAACTTGATGCTCAGTGTTTTAAAAGAAGATGCCGACAACTTGGCAAGCATAGAAGCAAAAACTTCTAAGTTAGAGCTTGACATGACAGAACCGATTGAAATACCACCAGTCATGGCGTATTGCTAAGATTGTGGATGAAAAGGTGGACATTTTTTTGAAGATTGTCCAAGAAACCCAGACAACAAGGATATATCAACCGCCAAGCAAGGTACAAAGCAAATTGGTTATGCGAATCTTGATGTAAGTGCATCTAGCTCGTCACTTTTAATGCAACAGATGATTCTGTATTACCATTAGAAGTACCAAAAAAAGCAGTGCAAGTTCAAAATCAGTATAAGGATGCACATGCACCTGAAAAGCTTAAAATTGATGCTTTGAACAACAAATTCTTGCATGAATTTAGTAAAGATGTCCAAATGTCACGAATGTTGAAAAGACTCTTAGGTTTGTAAATGATTTTGCATCCACTGACAGAAGTGTGCAATCATTCATGAGTCTAAGGGACACATCAAACATAATGACGTTAGCATTGTATGTTACACATAATTCATATGCACACTTATATGTAGATTAAAAAGGGAAACTGTACAAAAAGAATCAACCTGTGTTTGAACGGTCCACATACCATCTCATAAAAGTGTGTCCAGTGATAGATCAGAAAGGATGGTTCATTTCAGAAGAAAGAATCTATTATAGCCCATCCTCTCTAGAGCTGAAGGATATTACCCGAGTGAACCCAAAATATGTTCAGAGCCAAACTCTCCTCCATTGGAAATCAAGTTTCGATGTTGTGATCAAACGAGGATATACTTTGATCAAAACAATCGTAGATATAGACGAGAGTCTAGCATCTATGATGCATTGGGTCTTGAAACCACAGAAGCTCATATCATAGGAGACCCATGGGATAGACAATATCGAGGCAAAGATGATTCCATCTACAGCTTGACTTGGGGAATAATTTGTCATGTTTCACGGAGATACATAGGAAACTATGCAGAAGGGTTACAGATACCAAATGACAACAATGCTACCCAAAGTGTACCTTCACAGTCCCAAAAGGTGAGACTAAATCATAGCCAAACAATTTTGAACTCTTACAATGAAGCAGGCTATAGCAATCACCCTAGGAAGGGGGGAGCTGCAAATCCATCAAAAACAGCTCTAGTACCAGGAAATGCTACACATTTAGAAGCCCTAGAACTTCTAGCCAACATACCCCTTCAAGGCAAAAACCATTGAAAGATCATATGGTTGTTGGAAGTTTCCAATTGACCCAGATTCCATCAGAGTCTACAGATAAATGCCTCTATGAAGATTATCAAGGACAAAAGTTCCAGCTGCTCTCCACAAGTCAAAGCCAAAAGCTGACAAATCCAATAGTGTTCAAACAATTACATGTGACCAAGCTCACATATGCATATCAAGATGCACATGGTAACGAATATCAGCAAGATCATGATCTTGTACAAACCCCTATGGATGGTACAATTGAAGTCAAAGACCATCTAAAGATGATACAAACCCTCAAGATGCCAGAACAGGTGATGGAAAATTCAAAGTCAATGAAAGCTAAATTCCAGAAAGCTACACAAAGGTCACCACCAAAATCTCTTACGAAGAGACACATTATGCCAGAAAGTACAATGGATATTTTAAGGTCAAAGGTTACTCAGATATAGGTGGACAATGCTCAACAATTGCAAAAAGGTGCAATATTACAGCCAATGGAGTCAACATCAATTGAAGTAGGTGGTCAAAGCAAAGAAAATACAGATAAAGTTCAACCAAAGGATGTTGCCATAGCAAAAGAAGTCAATTCAAACACAAATCCTGAGACGATCAAGTGCAACATTGTTGGTGAAAACGAAGAAAAGCTGTCAAGAGAAGTAAAGCTGGATTTTCAACTAGACAAGAACCTCATGTCTTTTCGCACTTAGAAAAGATGTGGCCAACCACAGCTAGGAGATGCTCTTGAATTTGTCAGCATATCAGAAAACAAACGAGCAAAATGTTGGGGAATCATCTCCACCACCATTGAAGTAAGTTCACAGATCATCATAGCTCAATTCTATGTGATCAAGAAAAAGATATGCCAGACGACATCATATTAGGAATGCCAATGGCCCAGAAGATGTCAAAGATACAGAGTTTAATGAAGATGCAGTCATCAGAGACAACAAAGAATGAAGTCCAAGACTGGTCACCCACGGACGACAGCACAAAGCCCTCAAGCATAGTTAAAAAGGAAATCGATGCCAAAGCAAAGCTTATTGAAGATGATTCATCTTCATCAAACAGAACTTCAAAAGAGCTAGAAGTTGATCAAGCAACTACAAGTGCAGATAAAAAAGAGCAAAAAATACCACCAAAAAGCAAGCAGTTAAGAAGAACGAGGTTGCTGACAATCAGGAAGAAATAGGAAGTCCAAAGATCAATCAGACAGTGCCAGTCGAATCAGTGGATGTAAGTCAAATTGGAAAACAAAGTCTCAAGTCACCTTCCATAGAGGCACAATTAGATCAGATGAGACCATGGCAAAATCAGAACAAAGATCTTCAATAGAATCAACGATGAGAATAGCTATAGTTCTTAGCAGTACAAAAGGAGCAAGTGTCATATGAAATGCACTGTTGGATAAAGAAGCAAAGTACATTATGGTTGTAGAAAACATCCAAAGCATTCTAGAGATTACTCAGGGAAATCCAGGTAATAGAGAATCATGGGTAAGGGTACAAGTAAAAAAGAAATGGTTGCTACCCTTAGCATCCAAAATCGTGAAGAGCAGGTAAAGTTTCAGGTGAAGCCTTCAAAGGAAATGCTTGCAGATGTCACCCTTGGACATCAGTGGTTAGACCAACACAAGGCCTACACAAAAGATACAGTGCTAATACTCTCTTCTCCTAGAGGTAGCAAGCAATAGATACAGGTACCATTAATGCTAGATTTAGAGTTGTAAAAGTCACAAGAATCAAAGACACATTTTGCAGACAAAGGTAAGGCCAAAGTGGACCTTCCATCGATTAGCAAAGAAGATGTGATAGCATATGCCTCTACATCAAAGAACCCTCATGGATCAGCTTCTTCAAGCAAGTTAGGCTTTCAAAACTTAAAGTCAATTGTTGACCCAACCACCCAGAAAAGCAAAGATATATCAGCCAAAGTACTTAAGAAAGCAAAGGAAAGTCAAGCAAGTGTTTGTTCCGAGCAGTTTAGTCAAAGTCAATGATCCGGTTTGGATTAAAGACAAGAAATCAACACTAAAAGACAAACACATGGGATGGATAGCATCACAATGGAGCTTAAAGGAACAAGAGTACTATGAAGGTAACAAACATATATGGGTGCCAAAACCAAAGGTAAGAGCATATGAAGTAACTTCAAATCCCTTCCAAGAGAGAAGGCCCACAAGGTATCAGCCTCGACAATATCCTAGGATACCTAAGAAGTAGGTATACAATAGAACAACATCAAAGGATGCTAAAGTCAACCAAAACTCTCAAGGGGATAAAGAAAAAAGATGGATCTCAAAGAATCTTCCTCTTCGACAAGGATTCTACACAGGTTATACAAAGATTTGGCTACTAGTCAACCATAAGCCAACTGCAACTACACCAGACATGCATGAAGATCTCAAGAGCTCAACAAGACCTAGAACGAAAAAAAGTCAACAATGGAGATACAAAGGTCATCAAGAGATTTGGATTCCTAATTCTTCCAATGCTCAGAGTCAAAGGCCACATGCCGACAGCCAACAGAGGCCTACAACAACATCAAAGACTTCTATCAACAAGTATACTTGGAGAATCAAACAGATAATGGAGTCTTCACAGTCAAAGAAGGACAACCCAACCAACGTGAATGCATATTTGAAGATGATAAAACAGGTACGGCAAAAGAAACCTTCAATGCCAACTTGGTCCTTCACTAATCCTCTTTTTGAGGATTCAAGCTTACTTTTACCTGAAGAAATGTTTGCCGTAAGCTCAATAATTAAAAAGTCAAGTCACCACGGTGCAAAAAACACTCTTTGGCATAGTCAGAGTCGGGCTGCTAAGCCATAAAATGAGCAAAGCATTAGTGCCAAAGCTTCAAGTCATATTAAACTCTGTGCTAAGAGTCATAGTTACTAGGCTTACGCTCAAGCTGGAAGAGTTGAGCATATCTACGTCATGTTACTCATGATGGATGAGATGAGCATAAGATTCGAAGTCTATTAACTTACAATTGGTGGAGTGTCGTAGAGTCCAACACTCACGCACAGTGCACAGTAAGATGAGAGCACATATCCTCGTCAATGAAAACCATTCTTAAAGGGGTGCCAGGTTGCAAGGCCATGTCATATGCTTTTATAGCTACACCATCTTTCTGAAGAACCCTCAAAATCCTTCAGCAAATTGTTTCCCATGCATTTCTGTGTATGCATAAATAGGATGTCCCATCATTCGACATATGCATTAGACACTCTTTTTTTGCTTCCACCTATGCACCTTGAGTGGACTACAATAGGCAAACCATGTTCCATCATGCTACCCTTTCATATTTGGTGCCTCTTTAGTTTCATATCTATCAACAAATAATCCCTTGAGTACTTTATTAATATTTCCCATGCTAATAAGTACTCCAATAATGCGCGTATACCAAAGGCACTTTTTTCCCACTGGGTTTTTTCCCTTTGGTCATCCAGGTATTAGACCCTAATTTAGAATCTCATCATTCTACTTCCCTTGTACATACTTTTCATAAATAAATAGAAGCCTCATCATTATGCTATTACAACGGACAAATGCAACATCATCTCTCACATCAGACATATTGAGACCAATGAAGATGCTGCAGTAGATTGAACCTCATCAACAAATTCAACGGCAAATAAAGACAATCAGCCCATCAACAACCAATCAAAACCTTCCCTTGCCTCCATGGACACTTTTTCAACAGTGCCCGAGGATGGGCACTGAAATAGGAAGGGGGGAATGTTAACTGAGTCAACGTAAGTTAACACAAGCTACTAAAGACCGAAGACGTACGAATACACATCACGGATGTATGCAAAGAAGCAGTAAAGATCGGAGTACACATTTTTCACGTTTTTTCAAAATGGTCACGTATTGTAAATTCCCGTATTATTTCAAGCCATTGTAGTATTTTAATGTGTTACGGGCTCAATAGGAGTTCCAAGCTGTAAAGAATAGGTCAGTTAATGTGCCTAGGTAGCAGATTCAGTAAGTGGTGAGCCCAAAAGGCCTTGGGCACCCGAACATTGCATATAATAACCCTAGGTACATAAGACAGTGTTAAAATGAAATTAGGGTTCTCAAGCTCATTTATTGAGAGCACTCTTTGGTGAGAGCTCTTGAGGTGTGTGGCTATGGAGTCCTTGAGCTTCTCCTTGCTCATGAGACTTGATTAACACTAATCAATGATTCATTCTCTTTCACTATGCCTCTCTTGTGCTTCTTATGATTGCCTATGATGCTTAGATTAACTAGATCTTAACTAATTAGTGGTTAATCCCTCTAATCTTGTGTGATTGCCCTCTTTTGCTTGTGTGTGCATGTAGGTTTGATTGGAGAGTGGTGCTCGATAATCTATGTGTGTGCACTTGCAATTAGTGTGTTGCATGATAGGATTAGTGTTGTGGGTGTCTTGCAATCATAGTGTGTGTGATTGGGTTGATTAAAGGTGAAGAGAAGTGGATATGGAGATTGCCCTTCATTGCGGCTTAGCTCCTCCATAGTCCGAGAAGCTCATCTTGTAGAGTTAACCATTTGTGTTGCCATGATTAGCTCACTAACCATGTGAGTGCTTCCATGCCCTAGCCGGGTAGCTCATCCCTCCGTATTGACAATTTTGTTGGTCATTGGAGCTATTGCAACGATGGGACCCCCAACATATAGACAATGCATTAACTTTTGGTTGTTGTGAAAGTGCATCGGCCATTGATTGTGCTTACCAGCAATGTGAGAAATATGGAAATTAAATTGCGAAACAAAATTTTCCCACCTCATTTGTTTGTCAAAAAGCTTGGTTTGCATCATAAAGTACTTGAGACTTTGGTGGTTGATTCATAAAATAAATGGAGTCCCCAATAAATAATGCTCCCATGTGTCTAGGGAATGTAGAACACCTAAAATATCTTTCTCATAAATGCCTAAGACACGTTCGTTTGTATTGAGTCTCCAGCTCTCATATGCTATGGCATGCCCTTCTTGAAGCAAGATTGCTCCAAGGCATTCACCACAAGCATCACATTGGACCTCAAATGGCCTTGAGAGATCCGGAAGCATGAGGATTGGTTGGGAGGTAAGCTTCTCTTTGAGCTTGTCAAAAACATTTTGTACCTTAGCAATCCATAAATACTTATCGTTCTTCTTTGTTAAGTCATGTAATGGTCCTACTATTTGAGAGAATTTTGCTATGAAGCATCTATAATACGCACACATACCAATAAAGCTTCTTAGATCATGTAGATTCCTTGGATTATGCCATGCTTTTATTACCTCTAGCTTTGATGGATCCATACGAAAACCATCTTGAGAGATAATATGACCTAAGTATTGAATCTCTTGGAGGAAAAATTCACTTTTCTTTTTGTTGAGAAAAAGCTTGTTCCCCCTCAATGCTTGAAAAATCACTTGGGGATGTTGATTATGTTCCTCCAAGGACTTGGAGTGGATAATAATATCATCAAAGAACACTCCAGTGAATTTGCGGTAGGGTCTAAAGATTTTAATGTAATGAAAATGGCCTATTAACTTTGAGAGTAACAGATTTTAGAGAAAGTACTTTTGTGAAATTACTTTGTGAGCATGGTGGGTGAACATAATTGATGGTAGCAACATAAACATAGCATCAAGTTAACTTGGCATAAACAATAATTTTGCAAGAGAGAGAGAGTTTAGAGAACATGACAACAGTTGAGGACCGGATTTATGTGGAGTTGGTCCCCCCTCCAATAGGCATTTGTATTATAGTTTCTCCCATCAAGAGATACTTGTTACAATACAATCTTTGTGCTCCTTGTGACCTAGGTGATGCAATGAATATGGTAAGCTTCATGCATCACGAGCATAACATAAACTTTGTGGAAAGCATTAACTATCCCAAGCCTCAGTCCCAAGACCTCAAACATTTCAAAGGTGGAGAGAGCTAGCAGGGAATGAGGGTAGGGAAGAGGAAGAAGAAACATTTCATAGGAGAAAGAACTGATTCCTCACTTATCATCACTCTTCTTGCTAGCATGCATAATAGCACAGTAATGAAGATGGAGAAGATGGCAAGCTTAAGCATTGAAGCATGGCACTTGGTTGGATTCGTATTCCATAGCCAAGAGTGTTGGTGTAGGCTCTCAACCTCTCTACTTCCTTGGAGAAAGAGAGGGAGCTCTTGCACTTTGCACAATACACAATGAGAGAGTGTGTGTGGTAAGTGTGGGAGAGTATATCCCTCAAGCAACCCCCTAGCATGCTTTGGTTGACCCCCCCTTGTAGTCCATGCTTGAAGCTCATTGGACCCCTCCAGGCCTAGCCAATCACAAGCAAGAGTCATACCAAGCAACAAGGGTAGCCTTGGGACAAGTGTCCCGTTTCCCCTTTGAGAGAGAGGGCTTGATAAATGCTGAAACAATTAATTAAATCCACTAAATTATGATTGGACCCGCACACCATGAGGGTAACCTAGCTAGGGGCTTGACATACGTGTGTCCTACTTGCCTCTTGGGTAAGGGGTGCCCTTTGGGAGAGAGAGTTATCAAGAAACCACCCCCCCTTCTTGCATGGCTCACCCCCTCCTTGTAGGGACTTGTTTTGACTTTTCTGCCATCTCAAGCCCCTCAACTTTGGGCCCAGTTGTCACCACATGCACAGTCCTTAAGCCCCTCAAGCTTGGGCTTGGTTCCCACCTCAAATAAAAATCTAGCATCTCAAGCATAAAAAGCACCTCAAGCATCTCAATCATCAAGCACTTCAAGCATCTCATTCATCAGGCACGACAAGCACCTCATGCTTGGGCCGGGTTCCCACCTCAATCATAGCCCTAGCTTACTTAAGGTCAAATGACTTTTAACACTAACTATTGGAGGTCTTTAATTAAACTAACCCTAAGGTCTTTTAAGCTCCATTAGTTAGCCTTGCTCTTTGACATACCATCTCTCATTTGGACCCCTTTACCACTGGCCCCGTATTGACATATATCTGTAAGCACATGTCTATATTTTAACCCTTGTTCCCGTTTATTCTCCCACATCAAATGATCAATTTAATCTAAGAAAATCATTTGGGCTGGTTAGATATTAGATTTCATGACAGGAACAAAAGTTATTTCGCTTTTATCCTTGGGCTTGGAGAAGATTTGGCTCCCGAAGTAGAGTTCCTTTGACCTACCTCATTGGCGGATGCTTTAATATGGGCCATGTCAAAGCACAAGAGTATTTTTAAGGGAGGTACTACAACAAGTAGGAAGCACGATCTCCCTTACTACCCCACTCAACCTCCCGAGCACCCAAAGTGCCATTTATACCAAAGCCAGTTACCCACCAACCCCAATCATCACCGCACTTTGTTCATGTAAATTCTCTTCTAGTCACTCAGAGTGGAAGGCACATTCAATGCTATGAATGCCTGGAATTTGGTCATAAGAAGGCCCGGTGCCCTAAAGGAAATGATCCTAGTAATTCAAGCCTTTCTGTTAACCTTCATAATCCACCCAATCAAGGGGGACCATTCAAAAACCTTGGAGCAAGAGGAAGAAATCCAACCCAAGCAAGAACTCCCCTTACCACTCATTTTTGTTCTCAAAGGCAAATCGTCAATCCACCTACATAAACAACATTAAACTTTGTCTCAGGAAAGGATGAGGTAGATGAAAAAGCCAATGTCTATGCTGCCTTGAATGCTAGTGATTGGAATCAGCAATCTTCCATTCTCGAGGCTAAGGAAGAGTATCAAGGAAGGAGCTAGGGAAAATTTTAGACATGAAGGAGCTGAAGTTGCGACATAGAGAATGGTTTAGGAGGTTTTTGGTACAGTGGGAGGACTATCTCACTAAAGATACTTACACGGAGGACTAAGAATGCCTTACTTCTCAGTTTTCTCAGCTTTTTGATGAGACTTTTCTCTTTTTGTGCTCAAAATGGACCCTACTAGCCCATGTAATTACCACGACAAGCTCTATCTTACTAAACATTTTTGTCACCTTGACTATTAGTGCTACATAATAACAATATTAGTGTTATTCTTTATAAATAAGCTAGCTACATATGTATTTCTCTCAAGGGATTCTACAAAAATACCAAACGTAGAAAGCTAAGAACAATTTAATTGTATTTGTCAAGAGAAATTAGAGAAAGAAGGATTTAAGACAAGAACAAAGATCTCAATAACCGACAAACTTGTAACAAAGATGGATTTTTTACAAGTCAATAAGCCCATCCATTACATGATCACAAAAGCAACTATCACAAGAGTGGGACACATATTAGGCTTTTCAGCCGTAGGAAGAATTCGATGTGAAATTGTTGCACTGATCTCTTCAGTATGAGGTGAGAAGTTAAAAGGCCCTCTAAGAGGTAAACCAAAGTGAGGGTAAAGATATATCTTTTTGATGAGGAAGAAATTGTGCAAGCAAAAAGACTCGTTCGGAGAACCCACGATACATCGAGCTCATCACACAGTAGTATCAAGGACCCAAACCCATTGCTTCAATTATCATAGCCAAGGCGGACATTGTTGCAAAAGTGATCCCAATCCCAAAGTGTCACTCTTGTTATGTCTCAGAACGTCCACCATGAAGTTCCCAAGTGAGGGAAAAGCAGGCGCTCATAATGATTCACAAAATCCCTCTTGATTGATTCACTTGTTTGTTGCATATGATCAGCTCTTGCCACCGCTGATCCATAAAGTAAGAATGAGTAAAGAGATAGTGGAAAGGTTATAAGAGACCATCCTAAGAAGTTCTTGACAAGGAGATGGGAAGAAAAGAGAAAGACGACGGTAAGAATACCATAAGAGATGAGGATAGATTATCCCTTATATAGATGAACTAAGTAGAGAAGAACAAATTAGCGTTACCTAAAAGGCAAAGGTATAACTTGCGCTTGACGATTTATTACCTTCCTTTATTGTTTCAAGCTGAGGACAGCTCTTTCTTTTTGTTCAGGAGTTTGTAAGGGCCTTCTCGTAGCCCTTACGCAAGGGTAACACATCTAAGCCACCGACTTAAAAGATGAAAAAGAAAAAGAATATAATACAAAGAAAAAAATGTTCGAGAAAATTCGGCTCAATTTAAGCACTAAAGTATACTCACGAGACACTTCCGGCTTATGCCATGGGAACATGGACATAACCAATGCATAGAAGATTAGCTTTTCATTTTGAGAAAATTAGCATAAAGCAAAAGATAAGATAAGGAAAAAAGGAAAAGATAAAGATAAAGAAGAAAAGAGAAGATAATTGTTGGACGGATACGCCACGACGGACGTCAGCACAGCGAGAACTCACCTAACATATAATGTCAGCTAAGGACGAAGCTCGACCCGCAGGCTAATGGAAGCAAGCATAAGGTGTCAACCTACACTCGACCAACTCCTAACTAATTCCTACAGAGGTCTCTACCAATAGTCTAAGTCACAGCCTTCAAGAGTGTTGTCGTGTTGTGGCACGTATATAGTGGGAACGGGCATTAAACGATTTATCTTGTGACTTTTTGATGCATAAGTATACTTCATATAATACTCATATGCATAAATAAAATTTTTCTACCATACCTTAGTATTACCTTTGAAGTAATATAAATGTACATTACTATTAGAAAGTACTGCAAGAGAAGTATCAATGATTGTGCCTCTTTTTGTCTGGGGGAAAAGCATTTGTATATTTCTTCTAATATCTCAGCTATACCCTACCATATATAAATTATTTTCTTCTTTTCACATTTATTTAATAATATAACCCTTCAATAATGCATACCTTCTTGGATACATACAAGAGGGGAGGGCCTACTACAAGACTTTATGAAAAGGAAGATCCAAAGCTTCTTGGACCATCCCAATTTGAAAATCCTGACCTAAGGGCGTGGAGAAAAGGCCAAAACCAATTCAAACTCTTTCAGTAGGCCAATTTTGCCTTTTGAAGCATGTCAATCCGAGTTACAGGTCAAAAGTTACATGG
This sequence comes from Adiantum capillus-veneris, assembly GCF_014529385.1. Classification (NCBI taxonomy): domain Eukaryota; kingdom Viridiplantae; phylum Streptophyta; class Polypodiopsida; order Polypodiales; family Pteridaceae; genus Adiantum; species Adiantum capillus-veneris. The sequence goes on from NC_140936.1 coordinate 4,392,849, forward strand.
AAAAGAGTAAGAAAAATCCTCTCACAACTACACTTCAAGAAGAGATGGTAAACAGGTGAATCAAGTGAAAAGAGGTAATCTTGGTCATTTTCCATAAAATAAGATATTTGGAGGATAAAAGACACAAGCATGTGAATGTGACACCTCAAAGATGCCTTGAAGGACAAGACACACAAGTTGGGACCCCCTGCTGGAGCCACACAGAAGATGCCTAGGTGGGGCCCACATACATCATGCACCCACATGGAGCCTCAACGACCAAAAATGCTGACTTTTATGATATTTTGAGTCTTAATATTGCCCATTTTAAGAAATATCCAAAGAACATTTGATTTAGGCTAACTCTTTAGCCTAATCAAGCGATTATGTAAAACATGGCTCCTCACCTATAAAAAGGGCAACCTTCTCTTCATTGGGGCAAGTTATGAGTGAGTGAGAATAGCTCAATTCCATAGTGAAACACTCATCTTAGTGCCACACTTTCAAGCGAGGATAAAAGACACAAGCATGTGAATGTGACACCTCAAAGATGCCTTGAAGGACAAGACACACAAGTTAGGACCCCCTGTTGGAGCCACACAGAAGATGCCTAGGTGGGACCCACATACATCATGCACCCACATGGAGCCTCAACGACCAAAAATGCTGAATTTTATGATATTTTGAGTCCTAATATTTCCCATTTTAAGAAATATCCAAAGAACATTTGATTTAGGCTAACTCTTTAGCCTAATCAAGTGTTATGTAAAACATGGCTCCTCACCTATAAAAAGGGAAACCTTCTCTTCATTGGGGCAAGTTATGAGTGATTGAGAATAGCTCAATTTCATAGTGACACACTCATCTTAGTGCCACACTTTCTCTTGAAGAAAGGTTGAAGTCTTGCCTCATCTTCTCTCTCCAATAAGGTGGTGGCGATTGCTCTCATGTAAGATATATGTTGCTAGTTTTTCTTTCATTTGCATATCTAGTCCAATACTTGTCTCTAACTCCATCTCTATCTCTCATTATTTATCTTTAATACCACCACCACACTTAGATCTATCTCTAATTCTATCTTTACTCCTCCTTTCATCTCTCTTGTTGTGTCCTAATTGTTTCGCACAACCTTCTTGCAGGAAACAATTATGTGCACAAGGTCAGTAACCATATCTTCATATTTCACAAGCACCTCTCTCTCTTAAGGTTCTCATTCTCTTCCACAAACTCTAGAATCTCCTTGCTACAGGTACTTCTCTCCCCGCAGTATTCTTATTGCTTAAGGGCAACAATAGGGTTTGGGAGAGAAACTCTCTTCTTCTTCTCCTTTCACTTCTTTCACACCCTTATCTTTGAACATACTAAGTATATCATTGATGAATAACCATAATCCACATAGAGGTAATTTCTTTCAATTCCATTCAGTGCAATCTATTAGGGTCAACATTTGGATTAGTCGAAAGATTCACTTTCAGCAACGCATAGTGTTTCTATTTGGTCCTAAAAGGCTCAACGAAATACTTCTCTCACCAGATCCCATCATACTACCTATTATTGACTATGACTTCTCTTTTGATGTGAATGTGGTTATTTTATTATGAATCAAGAGGATTTGTACTCACAACTAATCCCCATCGGTAGACAAAACATATACATTATAGTAAGCACAAAGCTACAGTTCCAAAGAGCAATCCGTAGCTTATTTGGACAACAAAGATTAAATATCATTAACTCATCCATTAACCCTTTTATCCTACCCATGATACGATATGATCGTAATCTCGATGTTTTCATTTTTGTTTTGTTTTGACTATCTTTCATGAGTTCTTTCCATCACGTGTGTGTTTGTAAGAAAAACTGAGCGGCTTCTTTGGCTACATTTCTCCTTTAGCTCTAGAAGCTATGTTATCTACATCTTAGCTTTTTTCTCATAACCCTTGAGCTTCCTCACAAACTCTCATAGCAAGAAGCCCGGTGCCTTCCTGGCAAGACCGCCTACTTCTTGACAATGCGTGGATATACTGCAATGCAAAATCGAACAACGTATGCTCACCTAATCACCAGATGAAGCTCGTAGAAGAAGCTTTCAAAACCGGACCGCACGCACGCAATGTAGATATCGGCGCATAGCTCTCGTCAAGGGCAACACGTTTCACTTCTCCGCACTCGATTCCGACCACCGGTGCACACGTAGCGTCAAGATGAAGCTCACACTCTCTCTCGTACACAGTACGCTCACTCACAGACTTCAAAACTTGTTTTAAAAATGACAAAAGGTTTTTCATTAAGGTCAAAAAGTGGTATATATACCTTACAATTCTCAAACTCTAAAGTTCCAAAATCAACCAAGTACTCCATCTATCTATCAAAACTGGGATACAATCTGGAAACTTCTGTAGGTCCCAATATTTACAAGGTGAAAAATCAGGTTTCCTCAATAAATGAATAATTACAAAAAAATGATAATCCTCCGAGTAGTTAGTCTCCATGGGGTGTGTCCAGCTTCTAACACTCCCCCCCTCCTTGCTCATGTCGTCCCCGACATGGCTGCTGATCCGCTTCTTCATCGCATGGTTTCATGCATCTTGATCAGTGATTCATATCTTGCATGCAGATTCATCATTGTTGGGCCAAAAATATCAGTGTTTATGGTGAAGAAGCCTGTGTAGAACGCTTCTTCAAAGGCCTGGAGGTGATAGGATGGTAGAAACATTATCCTTTGATACAACGCATGTATCACCTCCTTGGAAGGCTGACCAGACAGATCATAAGCGCATCTGTAAGTATCTTGGAAGAAAAAAATGTTGTTTGTCACTTGGCCTAGCTTGAATGTCTCAAATACTGCTAAGAGGGTTTTGCAAATTTTCTTCATCATGATGCATGTAAGGTCAGGTGAACCAGTGAACAATTTGATGGCACCCGTTAGGGTTTTCACCATGTATTGGACACTTATTCTCTCACCTGCCTACAAGCCTGAGAGCTTAGGGTAATTCAACCAAGTGGGTTGGCTCCTTTGCAAGATCTCCTGGGCTTTCCACGTCCTGATCCTTGGTAGAGGACAAAAGCTGAGGTTGTCTCTGATGTTTTTCGGTGCCTCTACCAAGTGGATTAGGTATTGTGGGTACTTTGTGAGCCAGGCCTTCCTCCATTTTGGCTGAGAGTCAACAATTAGCCTGACCCCTTGTGGTTGGGAGGTATCTGCGTTGTAAAGTGGTACGGTCGGCTCTTCTCTTATCCGCTTATTGATGGTGGTTGCTTCATATTTCAACAATGGATATGGGAGAGAGGGTTGAAGCCATTCGCGCCTGAGGTTACTGGCGTCGATCTTCTGGATTTTTATGGACTTGAAAACCCTCTGCTCCCACTCCAAGGCTTCCTTTGTTGTCTCTCTTATCCACCTCTATTGCTTTACGCAAATTTTCTTCCTCTTCCCGTGTTAGATCTTGTGGCTCTTGAGAGGATCCTTCTAGGATTTCCTCTGGCATAGGTGTGTCCACCGGATCTGCCACATTTTCTAAATCAATGCCTTCATTGGCCGTTGGCCCTGTGCCCTCTTGCTCTCCGGCTTGCTGTCCTCTCAGCTCCTCAATCTGCTTTAGGAGTTTCTATTTTTCTAATTCAGCTTCTTCGCCCATATTCATGAGGAGGTCATTTAATTCGGCATTTATCCTCTTCGCCTCCTCGAGCTTTCTTTTTATACTTTCTACTTCCTCTTGCAGGGCTTTTTGGTCTTCTTCCATTCTTGTTTGCATGACAATAGACCATTCTGCCATCATCAATCTTTGCTTTTTCTCTAGAGTCATCTCCTTCTGAAGTTCTTGCATCTGTTCTTCATAAAGTTGACTCTCCGTAGTGATGTGAGTCGAGCTAGTAGCTCTGACTCTGGCAGGGGATGCTCGCAGCCTCTAGATGGTGTGATCTTTCACTTTGAGCTGGTCCTTGAGCTCAAGGACCTCATCCTGGCTGGCTTCTTGATCTATCTCCGCCTTTTCTTTTGCGTTTCTCATGGCTTCCACTTCTTTATACTCCTCCGCTAGCTGTAGGGTCAGGTTATCTCTTTCCCTCTCGGCATCTATCACTGATTTGCTAAGCTGCTGACATTCCTCTTCAACTCCTTGCATTCTTTGTGCTACTACCTGATTCTCTTCCTCCATTGCCTGGCATCTTTGCAATGCCCTTGCTAGGCTGGCCTGTAGCTCCGGCCTGTAGCTCCGCTTCTCTCTCTTTCTGCCTTTGGCTTTGTCCTTGTAGAGAGTCTACTTCTAGTTTTATCTTTATTTCCGTGGCCTTGAGAGCTGCCATCTCACACTCTGAAGCCATGGACTGTGCTCTTAACCCGGTTAGCTTCGTCATCACCACATCCTAGTCGTTGGAGGGCGGTTACAGGTCCACTGTATCTGTGGCCATTTCTTTTAGTTCTATTAACCGGATGCCTTGAATTTGTTCTTTAGGCCCTGTGCTTGCCAAGTCAAATGCAATTGTGGCAGCCTCTTCTTTTGTGTACCCTGCAGCTAACAGGTCCAGAAATGTGTTGTATTCTTCGTTTGGCTTTGTCTTCTCACTCTCGGGTTTAACCTCTTCCTTTTCTTGGCTTTGTTCTCTCTTGGGCTCCTCCTAGCCTTTGTGTTTTTCTTCCTCCTCTTTATCTTCTTGTGGAGGGTTGTGAGGAGGTGGTGAGGGCGGTGGGATGGGTTTAGGGCTAGCCAGTAGAGATGTAGGCTTTCCCTTTAAATCTCTATCTGCTTTAGTTTTTCTTTCTCTCTCTTGGCTCTCTTGCTAATCTAGCAGTTTCTGCCTTATTTGCTCCACTTCCTCCTCTGTGAAAGGTACATGCGGTATATTCTGTCATAAAATCTAATATCTAACCAACCCAAATGATTCTCTCATTTTAAATTGATCACTTAATGTGGGAGAATAAACGGGAACAAGTGTTAAGATGTAGATATGTGCTTATAGATCTATCTCAACACGCGGCCAATAGTAAAGGGGCCCAAATGAGAGATCTTCTATCAAAGAGCAAGGCTATCCAATGGAGCATAAGACCTTAGGGTTAGCTTCATTGAAGACCTCCAATAATGAGTACAAAAGTCCTTTGACCTTAGGTAAGCTAGGTCTGAGCTTGAGGTGGGAACCCGGCCCAAGCTCGAGGTGCTTGTCGTGGTTGAGGTGCTTGTCATGCTTGAGGTGCTTGATTAAGATGCTTGAGGTGCTTGACTGGCTCCATGCTTGAGGTGCTTGACTTGCTGCATGATTAAGGTGCTTGAGAAGCTTGCCTGAGATGCTTATGGGAACACCCCCTAGTTCAAGTGCTTTGTCATGCTTGGTGAGTAAGGTGCTTGAGCACCTAAAATCAAAAGCATCCCTACAAGAGGGGGGGCGAGCCCTTTTCCTAGGGATTAGATAGAGAACACACACTCACACACACAAGGGAAGCCCCAGCTTGAAGAGGCAGCAAGGACACTTGTCAAGTTCCTCCTCATGTTGCCCTCATGGTGTGTCTGAAGCCTATTGGTTGGCCACCCAAGGGGTCCAATGATAATTTAGGATATTTAATTAATTGATTTTGCATTTATCAAGTCCTCTCTCTCAAAGGGGAAAGGGGGACACTTGTCCGCAGGCTACCCTTGTTGCTTGTAATGGCTCCTGCTTATGATTGGCTAGGCCTGGAGGGGTCCAATGAGCTTTCATCATGAGCTACAAGGGGGGGTCGACCATGCAAGCTAGGGGGTTGCTTAGGGGGTATACTCACCCACACACACTCACAAACACTCTCATTGTGTACTATGCAAAGTGCAAGAGCTCCCTCTCCTTCTCCAAGCAAGTAGAGGTTGAGAGCCTACACCAACACTCTTGGCTATGGAGTGCAAATCCACCCAAGAGCCATGCTTCAATGCTTGAGCTTGCCATCTCCTTCTTCTTCATTACTATGCTATTATGTATGCTAGCACAAGAGTTATGATAAGAGAGGAACTAGTTCTTTCTCGTATGAAATGTTTCTTCTTCCTCTTCCCTACCCTCATTCCCTGCTAGCTCTCTCCACCTTCGAAGGTGTTTGAGGTCTTGGGACTGAGGCTTGGCATGGTTAAAGCTTTCTTCAAGTTTAGGTTATGCTATGATGGTGATGCATGAAGCTTTCCATCTTCATTGCTTCACCTAGGTCACAAGGAACACAAAGAATGTATTGTAACAAGTCTCTCTTTATGGGAGAAAACATAATACAAATGCCTATTGGAGGGGGGACCGGCTCCACATAAATCCGGTCCTCAACTGTTGTCATGTTCTCTAAATTCTCTCTCTTGCAAAAGTATTGTCTATGCCAAGTTAACTAATTGCTATGATTATGTTGCTATCTTCAATTATGTCTACCCGCTATGCTCACAAAATCATTTCTTGAAAGTACTCTCATTAAATTCCGCTACTCTCAAATTGAATAGGCAAATTCCATTACATTGGTATCAGAGCATTTGGTTTCTCTTTTCTTGCTTAAGAAGAGAGGTCCTTAAGTAGCCTATAAATGGTTGATGTTGTTAATTATAATAGGGTAAGTGGAACTGGGATCTAATATCGGTTTTGTTAAGCCCACTATGTGGGGAATGGTGCACACCTCGGGAGCTTTGGACTTAATAATGGAGCCTTTTTAGACTTGCCTACGGCTTTACCATTATTGAGCCATAAAAAGTCCGAAAGGAGCTAGCCCTTGGCAACTCTGCTATGTTAGACCTACTCCTCTACTCTCTATAATTAACCACTTTGAGCCGTGGGTGTAGATACTTAAGAGCCGATTTTCAAAGGCTAAGAGGAGTGGCAACTAAGGTTTTGAATTGCCAAAGCATACACTAAGTATAAACATAAATTTTGTTAACATGGCTGACAATAATCAAGAGAGTAGAATGAACATTGATAGCCTTGATTTTGCACATGAAGGTGCTAATGATGATGCTCCCATGTTTGTGAATTATCTCGTCACTAGGTTGCAGCAAGCTATGGGCAACCCTGCTTTGCAAGCCGAAGTTACTCAACAACTTTGTGCTTATGGAATTTCCCTTCCTCTCCCAGAGGAGAGAGAGCTTAGGAGGCCTCTTGAAGAGACCCCCAAAAGAAGACTCTCTCCCATTCGAGAGGAGGAATCCAAAGAGAAAGAAAGCAATGAAAGTATAAGTTCTTCTGAAGATGTGGCTCCACGAAGACGGCGGTCTAGACGATCGCCTACTCCTCCCAAGAGGAAAAGAGCAACCCATAGTCCTTCTCCTCATCACTCTAAAAGGCAAGAGAGGAAATAAAGGAAGAAAAGGGCTAGGAAGAGGTCACCCTCTTCTCCTTCTTCTTCACCTTCCTTCTCTTCCGATGAAAGTTATGGCTATTCTCCTAGAGAATACAAGAGGGGAGGACATCGCAAATCATTTCCTGCATGGCGAAGGTCACAAAAGCTAAAGAATTTCAAGGAGGGAGGAAAGAGTGTCTCTTTTCTCACCTACAATGGCACCTTTGGTGCTACCGACAAAGTGTTGGCCTTCATCCAGCAATTTGATGCGGCCTTTGGGGACGAGGGCTTCACAGAGTCCTCCAAGCTACGCCATGTAGCTATGCACTTCCAAAAATCAACTCGTCAATGGTGGGCTAGCCTTCGTGGAAATGGAGAAGCCCCAAAGACATGAAAAACTCTACGAGTTTCCATCATGAAGCAATTTCTTCCAAGCGATACTAAAGATAAAGTTCTTACGGAATGGCGCGGCTTGAAGCTTCTCTCTCATGAGTCTATCAACAAGTATGTAGACAAGTTTTGGGATTTACATCTCAAAGCTACTGTCTTTCAAAAGATAGACTTTGCCGAGCAAAGACAGCAATTCTGTGCGGGATTACCTGAAGAGATGGCCGAATACATCAACTCTCAACGGCCCGGTACTATTACCGAAGTAATCCACCACACCATGGTTGCTTCACGCATCAATTTCCATCAAGGGGCTAGACGTAATGTCAAGCCCATGGAAAACAAAGATAAAAATGATGCAAAGGGGAAATCCAATGCTCAAAATAATTCCCAAGGCACTTCCAACAACAACAACAACAACAACAATCGGTCCAAGGAGAAGGGAGTTTACAAAGGTAAAAACAAACTCTCCCATGAAGAGCTTGAAGCTTTTCGCAAGGACCATAAGTGTTTCAAGTGTGGGGAGCAAGGACATGGCTATTGTTCTTGTCCCAAGAAGAATGCTCGCAATGAGACTCCTAGGGCTTCCACCATCGAAGCTCCAAAAGAGGATGCTCATTGCAAAGGATCATCACTTTCCTATGCTTGGAAAAAGGTAAGAGAGCATGATGCCTTCATCTTGTTTGACCCTGGCTCTACTCTCAACTTCATATCAATAGAGTTGGCCACCAAGTTGGGCATTCAAGCTTTTGAGATGGGAGATATAACAGCTGATGCAGCTTTCAAGGGACAACAATCCTCCGTTACTCCCTTGATTGGGAAGTTGAGGCTTCATGTCCAAAGCTATGTCGATAAAGAAGACTTCTTCATCTCTCCTCTCCAACATGAGGATGTTATCCTAGGGGCACCATGGTTTGATTGCATGGCTGCCAACATGAAGTTCCCTGAAAGGAGAATTTACTTCACCTACAGGGGAAAGAACATGTATATAGATGCTAGTGAGCGTGGTCGCACTATTCCACGTGTAAATCCTCTTTCTTTTGATAAATCAATGAAGAGCTCAGTTTCTGCGTACATGATTTATGTCAAAGAGTCTCTAAAAGCTAATAATGTTTCATCAAATGTAAATGATAGGAATCAAGAAGAGTTAGACTTGTCTACTTTTCTAAAAGGATTCCAAGATGTGTTCATCAATGATATCCCTATGGACCTACCTCCAAAACGAGGGGATGATGACCATCGTATTGAGCTCCTTCCAGGAAGCTCACCGCCTAACAAACCTCCTTATCGAGTCTCACAAGCTCAACAAGAGGAGATTATGAGGCAAGTATAGGAATTGGTAGACAAAGGGATGGTGAGGCCTAGTTCCTCTCCCTTTTGTTCTCCAGTCCTTTTAGTGCAAAATAAAGATGGTACATATCGTATGTGTGTGGACTATCCAGCACTAAACCATATCACTATCAAAAACAGATTTCCCGTACCTCGGGTAGAAGATTCGTTTGATTACCTACAAGGCTCTACCTACTTCAGTAGGATTGACCTTAAGAGTGGCTATCATCAAATAAGGATAGTGGATGAAGATATCTTAAAGACCACGTTTCGCACTACATTTGGTCTTTATGAATATCTAGTCATGCCTTTTGGCTTGACTAATGCACCAGCTACTTTCAATCGTTTGATGGAGAAAATTTTTAGACCATATCGTAAATTCACTGAAGTGTTCTTTGATGATATCATCATCTACTCCAAATCTTTGGAGGAACATAAGCAACATCTCCAAGTGATTTTTCAAGCCTTGAGGGAGAACAAACTTTTTCTCAACCAAAAGAAAAGTGAATTCTTCCTTCAAGAGATTCAATATCTAGGTCATATTATCTCTCACGATGGTATTCGTATGGATCCATCAAAGTTAGAGGTAATAAAATCATGGCCTAACCCAAGGAATCTACATGAGCTAAGAAGCTTTATTGGTATGTGTGCATACTATAGACGCTTCATAGCAAAGTTCTCTCAAGTAGCAGGACCACTAACACACACAGGCACATCTCTCTCCAAGAGAAGTCATGGTCAAAACCCTAATCAAGTTTATCACAAACTTGATCTTCTTCTTCATACTACCCTCTCCCTCTCCTCTCTCCTAATTCTCAAGATTTCCATAGCTTGAATCCCTTTTGTCTCTTACCATTCTCTCATTCCAAGTAGCCAAATTGGGGGTCTTCAAGCAAAGTGAAGAGCTGACTACATCCAAAGCAAGGAGAAGATTAGACCATACACACACTAAGGTAATGTTTTCTTGTTCTCTTTATGCTCTTGCACTTGCTTGAAAGTGATTTACTTTCAAGCTTACATAAATTTATGCTTAATCTCTCATTTTTCCATAAGCAAGCCTTTTGCTTGGGAAGAAGCAATAACTACTTAATTTTGTTGTTTCCCTCTAATTATGGTTCATTACTAATCATAACTAACCATGTTGCTAACAACTAACCCCGATGTTATTTCAAGTTCCGTTGTTTCAAGTTCTCTAGGTTACCATACTAATATGCCATAGAGAGAGTAGAAATCACTCTCTTTAACCATAGGTGACTGGAAATCATACTAATATTTCAAGTTTCGTTCTTTACATTACCAGACTAATATGGCATAGAGAGAGTAGAAAGCACTCTCTTTAACCATAGGTGACTGGAGATCATACTAAAATAGCATGCATGTTGGATGATGATTACTATCTATGCGTACCCTTAAACCCTGCCAAAAATATATATTTCTACTTTTTAGGATGCACGAGATAATTACCACATAATTACGAGTACTTAAGTATTGGAAATTTTTGGACCCATTCTATTCAAAGTGGCATTATAATTTACTCTAAAAAGAATACTCTTATGAAAGGTTCACAAGTTTTTCTTTAAATTTCAGAAATAGAATTTTCTTCTTTCAAAGAGAAAAAGAGCATGTGTGTAAGATTTGTTTAGTGATACCAATAAAGTTAATACTAATTCTTTGAAAGAGAGTTAAGTTTTGAAGGGTAGCCCTATCTTAATCAATGTAGTTTTTCCTTGGAAGTGGGAATTTCCTTCAAGTTAAAGTAATCCCCCCCTCTTATCAATTGGAAAGTCCCAAAACCATAAGTCTCTTCTAGCTACATAATTAATCCTCTCCACGGTAGCAAAGGTATGCCTAAATCCTTTCTTAAAGAAGAATTTGTTAATCATTCATACACGATTGCATTAACTTTTTTTTACCACACTAGTATGTCCACTCTTAGGAACTTCGTATTTTTTTTATGCTTACACTACCATGCATAGAAGGGTTTCACTCTTTCATAAGCACTCGAAGGAAGTTCCATGAATATTTGTCTCAAGATTGCAAGTTGGTGCATTCCGAAGTTTTGTGTTTACCACGCATAGATCACACCAAAGCAAAAATTCATTGTAGAAAGCATATGCATTGTTCATTTCAAGTTTGTCTACTTTCAAGTTTTTTTTTTGCAAATTTGAAGGGGGCAGTAAGGGGATAGCTTCTCGGATGTTGTGACCGTATTGCTTGAACACAAAACTCCCATCGCTTCCATGGAAATGTCCCATGGATGGAAAATGATGAAAAGGGACCAAAATGGGATTCATCAAAGTCGGTGCGTTAACATGAAACTTACGTCGAGACAAAACCTTAAACTTTCAAGAGATTTGTTGTTTTCTTCAAGTCTTGTTTGAGTAGAAACTAAAAGGAAATAGGAACTAAGAGATTATAACTCAAGGAGCTTAATTTAAATTTAAATTAGGATTAAAAACTTTACCAAAAAGATTTGACGTGAATATCCTAGCATAATATAGAAGATTTAAGTGTGAACTTTGTCTTACATGTTTGAAAAAGGCCGGCGCAGGTGTTTACCTCTTGAGATACAATGAGGGATGGTCCTTTTCGATTAGGACTGATAACCATTGATCTATGTTTTGAGCTCCGGTTCATTCATTGTCGTAGAAATGGGATTGAATGGAAGTGAGGCCCAGTCGGGTGATAGGGACCCACGGATGCATCTGAAAATCCGCCTAGTCCGGGTTAGCCTGATGCCAATGGGAAAAGGAGGAAGGAAAATGGATCCATGAAGGGATTAGGATAAGGGAGGATAATGTGATTTAATTAAGGAAGTCTTCTAATTGTTTGGTAAAAAGGAACCTTGGAAAGGCTAGGAACCTAAGTCGGCTATTCCGCAATTGTTCTCATCAGTCGAACCTTTGCTCTGCTTCTTGAGTTATTGATTTAAAAATAATCTAGAGTAGATTATTTTTGTAAGCCTTTCGGACATAAGATAAAGAAAAATAATAATTGAAAATTGTGTCAAGGCTCGCCTCTACACGACGTGGCGGAGGAGACAGGATACCCAAGTCCTGGGATGAGGATAGGGATATGCCTAGAGGAGTATTATGTGATTGCTTGAAAGATAACTAAAAATTACTAATACTAAAGAAAAAAAATTCTAAAAAGGAAAAAGGTGGGAACGACCTGATAAATGAACACTTACAAGGGTATGCAACAGTTTACACGCTGCTTTCAAATGCTTGAAATGTATTCTTGGTTTGACATGATTCGAATATTGTTTTCTATTATATAGTACTACCTTGGAAAGGTGCATTTATCAAACGGTTCAGTGGGTGGGTGAATTTTGGAGGGTTAATTTGTTGGCCAAAAAGGCGAAGCCAATTTTAAGTTGTCCATTAAGTTAAGTCAAAACCGGGGAAAGGGATCCCGATCTACAGAGTGGGGATCAAACTTGGAAACAAAGGTTTTGGGTAGCTATTAAATACACTCATCTTAGGGGAACACTCTGACGGCTATGCTCGGCCATAACCAAGAAAAAAGTGTCAGTGACCTTGAACCGAGGGTGAACTAGAAAAACTCCCACAAGTTGACCTTGGAAGGTGGAGTTCAAATTTAGCCTGATGACTTTGATTGGAAAGTTGGACCCATTAGTGATGGTGCTTCGGGGCTAAGTGATCCATATGAGAGAAAGTGAATGTTATCAACCCCTTGAGTTGGCATCAAAGAGCAGGGGGAGTCCTGTCTTGGTGTCGGTCTCAAGCAGGAGGGATGTCAAAGATCATTGTGTATCCATTTGGAGATGGTAGATTTGGTGGTCCCTGGCATGGCCCTCACACAATCGATGCTCAAGATGGCATTATTTGCAGGTAGAAAGATGAGGGTAGCAACACCGAGTAGTCCAAGGCCTTCTATTGGGGTGTCCATATGGTAGCTTCTTCATCAACTTGGTCTCACTATTGATGTCCACTATGAGCTGCAGAGAGGATGTTGGAGTTTTGGCATCTCAAGTGAATTGTCCAATGTGATCCCAATATTAAGTTTGGCTTCTAGGTATATACTTTACTTATTTGTCAAAGTCTGGGTTGAGTAATTTACTGCTAGGATTGAAAACTATACCAAGAAGATTTGACGTGGATAGCCCTAGCATAACATAGAAGATTTAAGTGTGAACTTCGTCTTACATGCTTGGAAAAGGCCAACGCAGGTGTTTACCTATGGGATACAATGGGGGATGGTCCTTTTTGGCTAGGACTGATAACCGTTGGTCCATGTTTTGAGCTCAGGTTCATTCACTACCCTAGAAATGGGCCTGAATGGGAGTGAGTCTCGGCCAGGTGATAGAGATCCACGAATGCATCTAGAAATTGGCCTTGTCCAAGTAGGCTTGATACCGACGGGAAGAGGAGGAAGGAAAGTGGATCCATGAAGAGATCAAGATAAGGGAGGATAATGTGATTTAATTAAGTAACTCTTCTAATTGTTTGGTAAAAAGGAACCTTGAAAGGCTAGGAACCTAAGTGGGCTTTCCCACAATTGTTCTCATCAGTTTGACTTTTGCTCTGCTTCTTGGATTATTGATTTAGAAAGAATCTAGAGTACATTATTTTTGTAAGCCTTTCTGACATAAGATAAAGAAAAATAAGAATTGAAAATTGTGTCAAGGTGTCGCCTCTACATGTGGCGGAGGAGACAAGATACCCAAGTCCTGGGACGAGGATAGGGATATATGTGGAGGAGTATTATGTGATTGCTTGAAAGATAACTAGAAAATTTTACTAATACTAAAGAAAAAAATATTCTAAAAAGGGAAAAGGTGGGAACGACCTGATAAATGCACACTTGCAAGGGTATGCAACAGTTTACATGCTACTTTCCAATGCTTGCAATGTATTCTTGGTTTGACATAATTCGAATATTGTTTTCTAGTATCATAGTAATACCTTGGGAAGGTGCATTTATCAAATGGTTCGGTGGGTGGGTGGATTTTGGAGGGTTAATTTGTTGGCCAAAAAGGTAAAGCCAATTTTAAGTTTTCCATTAAGTTAAGTCAAAACCGGGGAAAGGGATCCCGATCTAAGTTGTCCATTAAGTTAAGTCAATTTAAAGTTGTCCATTAAGTTAAGTCAAAAATGGGGGAAAGGATCCCGCTCTATGGAGTGGGGATCAAACTTGGAAACGAGGGTTTTGGGTAGCTATTAAATACACTCATAGGCTTAGGAACGCTCTAACGATTGTGCACGGCCATAACCAAGAAAAAGTGTCAGTGACCTTGAACCGAGGGTGAACTAGAGAACTCCCACAAGTTGACCTTGGAAGGTGGAGTTCAAATTTAGCCTGATGAATTTGATTGGAAAGGTGGACCCGTTAGCAATGGTGCTTCGGGGCTAAGGGATCCATATGAGAGAAAGTGAATATTATCAACCCCTTGAGTTGGCATCAAAGAGCAGGGGGAGTCATGTCTTGGTGTTGGTCTCAAGCGGGAGGGATGTCAAAGATCATTGTGTATCCATTTGGAGATGGTACATTTGGTGGTCCCTGGCGTGGCCCTCACACAATCAATGCTCAAGATGGCATTATTTGCAAGAAGAAAGATAAGGGTAGCAACACCGAGTAGTCCAAGGCCTTCTATTGGGGTGTCCATATGGTAGCTTCTTCATCAACTTGGTCTCACTATTGATGTCCACTATGAGTTGCAAAGAGGATGTTGCAGTTTTGGCATCTCAAGTGAATTGCCCAATGTGATCCCAATATTAAGTTTGGCTTTTAGGTATTTACTTTACTTATTTGTCAAAGTCTGGGTTGGGCAATTTACTGAGGTTTCTATATAAGCAACCCCTTGTCTCCATTGTATACACATTCAGTAATTCATTGCCAAGGTTGATTGGTTTAGGAGTCTCTCTCTCTCTCTCTCTCTCTCTCTCTCTCTCTCTCTCTCTCTCTCTCTCTCTCTCTCTCTCTCATAATAGGTCTTGAGTTCCAACTCTCGTCGGATAGATCTTTGAGGTCTCTTGGGATAGCTTCCTACGACATCAAAATTCTCCTTTTCTTCTTCTTCTTCTTCTTCTTCTTCTTCTTCTTCTTCTCTCTCTCTCTCTCTCTCTCTCTCTCATGCTCACTCCCCTTGGTTTTTATGTCTCTGCATCATCAACATTGACACAACCAACCCTCTCAAGGATACCCCACGTCGTTGTCAATGTGGTATTTTCTTTTGATTGCATAAATGGAATGTCACCACGGTAACTCCTCATGAAGAGGCACCTCCGAGGCTATTTTGATGCATCGGTGGATCCATCTCGATGTGGGATTGTTGATGGTCATTAAGGGATAGATCTAGGGCTGATTTGTGCTTCTGATATGAGAGGAATGAAGGGCAACACTTGGTCATTAAAAAAAGTACACCTAAATCGTGAAAAATACACCTCACCTTGAACTTGGCCAAAAGTTCTCAAAAAATTTTAAAAAACATCAATTTTTGGAGCAACTAAAAAAATAATAGTGAACATTGTCAAAAAGACTTCAATTTTTTGAATTAAAGTCAATATAGAAAGTTTTGTAAGACAGAAAAGTGCAAATATTCCTTAAAAAATAACACAACATTCCACTAAAAAAACAATTACATCCTCAAAAGCTTACAGTTGAAGACTCAAGGCTTTCAATTTCAATCGTTAAAATTTTTCCATCAAAATTCTTATGGTTTGTTGACAAAGATGATCAAAATTCTTCAAAGCGAGACCATAAAGAAGAATTTTCATATCCTCCAAGTTTAATTTATTGATACGTAGTTCACTATTTTTTGTTTTCTTGTTCTTAGTCACCTTGATCACCTCAAGTAGTACTTACATGTATTTGCATCCTCTCGCACTGCTTTGTATCAATGAACATCAACTGAATACAAATTTGCAATATACACTTGTATTATAGAATACAAGAGTATGAAGATTTTTGTTCATTTGTTGTGTATAAGTATTTTAGGATTCAAGTTTTTTAAATCTAGAATACAAGAGTACTTCAATCTTGTACTTCAAAATATAAGTTTTAGCACTTCTCTATTTTAGAACACAAGATTGTAGGAATTTTGTATTTTAGAATACAAAATTACAATACAAATGTATTCTAGAATACAAGTTTTTTAACCCATGTGTGTTCCGGAATACAAGTTTGTAGCACAAGTGTATTCTGAAATAAGTTTGAAGTACAAGTGTATTCTGGAATACAATTTTGTAGCACAAGTGTATTCTAGAATACAAGTTTGTAGCATAGGTGTCTTCTAAAATACAACTTTGTTGCAATCTTGTATCCCAAAACACCACAAGAAGGTTTTGCTCTCTCCAAAGGTCGTATCTAGGTATGTCTTTTCCATCTTCATGTGCTCCATCTCCTTGTTCTTTATGTGAGTTTGCTTTATCTTCACGTGTGTACTTTGCATGGTTGTGTGCAAATTGTTTTTGCATTTTTGTGCACTCGCATGAAGTTTAAAGGCAATTTTCGGGTCCAGAACTTGGATAAACATATTCATCATTCCGAGAAATTCTCTCGTAGGTGTCTTGATGTTTTACCCCCCTTTTGGAGCTGTTTATGCCCTCAAAATTTTGTTTTGAGTATCACAATAGAAGATAGTTTTCAGCCATACAAAAACTTCCTGTGTATCTTGCAAAAAACATGTATTGGTGTGGAGGTTAAAATTACACATGCATGATGGATTGTAGATACAAAGAGAGATATGTTTTGGCAATCTTGTGCAGAGAAAATTTCCACTGGTTGTTTGATACATTGGTTGTGTAGATCTTTGTACACATGGTGCGGATTTATTGTTATATGCATAAGGACACAACAAGAACGCGAGTGTGATTCTTCTATTCTTGAGTATATGTTGGATGGTATAAATTACTCTCTTTGGTCTTCCTTGGTCAAACAAGTACTTGTTGTAAGAATTTGTGAGATTATGTGGTTGTCTTGGAGATTGAACTGTTGAGTGTTGCTCTAGCCACTCCACAAAGAGATACTGTGAGTACGATTGTAGCACCTATTGTTGTTGAGACACTAGAGCAAGGGAGATGGAACTAGCATAATACACTTGCTTTTGGTATCATTTTGTTAACATATAAAAGATTTATTGTGCCATAACTAAAGACATACTTTGGTTTTTTTGGTTTAAATACACATAAATTCTTAATTTTCTACTTAAGTAAGCCTTGAACACCTTAATAGCGAATTTGGGAATTTCCCAAGAAGAGCTTTTCAAGTGCTACCTTGTGGAAGGCTTTGCCCTTAAAAAATAGTTTAAGATTTCTCCATATGGACAAATATTCAAGACTTTGGTGATTCCCAAATTGGCTCTAAAGTCTCAAACTCTCTAATATGGTGTTTTTGAAATATGAGGGATTTGTTAATCTTCTTTGTTTGATTTTTTTACAAATTTTACATCCTTCTTGTTGTTTTTAAGTATATATTTTGGATTTGGCATGCTTGATAGAAAGAATTTATGGTTCTTTTGTTGATGTTTGCAGCTTCTTCTTTGTAAAGCCTTCTTCTTTTGGTGATGCTCATGTTTTTAAGAATCAAAGAAGAGGTCAACAATCTAATCTCGCTAATCAATCTTCATATGCTCTAATTGGTTTAGGTCGTACAAGTTCACTCACTCCCTCACGTAGTAAATTTGCTCCCATCAATCCTCACTTTCAAGCACTTAGAATGTGTGTGTCAATAGCTGGAGCAGATTCTACCTCCTTTCGCTTTTGAAAGTGGTGCTCATCGACGACATTTGTTAGCTACTCATCAATTTCTAGAACAAGCTCAAGATATTGATGAGACTTTACCAATGGTGTCTTTACAGAGAGTCATTGTTCCCCCTACTAGAGGTATGCTTGCTACCTCTCATAAACAAAAAAAAAAGCATCAACTCATGATGTTCAAATCCTTTGGGAGCATGCACGACACAAGAAGCCTGAAGGTCATGCTTGTACAATTTTAGTAGGTGTTTTTGTAACATTTTATGGTCTAGTAACTTGTGTGTAGTGGAAAATAGCATGAACATAGTGATCATTTCATTAGAATAGATTCCTAATGAGAATAACAAGAGTGCTTGGGTGGAGAGAGCAACAAAAATTATAACACCTAGTTAGATAGCATGAACAATACTTCAAAAGAGAGAGTCTTCTTGCTTCATACATTGATTTTGTGAGTGTGTAAGTGAATAATGCCTTGAGAAAATCACCCCCCTCTCTCTCTTGGTCGACCCCCCTTACTAATTGCTCATGCTATAGCCTTATTGGACCTCCCCAGGCATAGCCAATGGAAATTAAGCAGCATAAGTGATAGCCTTCTGACATGTGTCCCCCTTTCCCCCTTTGTGAGATCTTTTGCTAATTAATCAATGCAACTAAATGCTCATTGGACCCCTTTGTCTCCTGGCCAATAGGAATTAGGCAAGCCATTGGGTTGTTGAATGCTCATTGGACCCCTTAGGAGACTGTCCAATAGTCTTCTAGAGAGCTTAATTCCTATTGGTTCTTTTATTAAGTGTTTTTAAGTTAATTAAACTATATTTAATCTAGCCTAATTCTCATTGGTCCACCTCCAAGGCCATCCAATAGGATTTGAGTACCTCCAATAGTTAGTGTTAAAAGTTATTTGACCTTAGGCAAGCTAGGGTTGTGCTTGAGGTGGGAACCCGACTCAATCTTGAGGTGCTTGTTGTGCTTGATGACTGAGATAATTGAGGTGCTTGATGACTGGGATGCTTGAGGTGCTTGTCATGCTTGAGATGCTAGGGTTGTACTTGAGGTGGGAACGCAGCCCAAGCTTGAGGGGCTTAAGGGCCGAGCTTGTGGTGGGAACTAGGCCCAAGGTTGAAGGGCTTGAGGTGTTACAAAAGTCAACAAGATCCCTACAAGGAGGGGAGAGATCCACGCAAGTAGGGGGGGTGGTTGGATGACCTCTCTCTCTCCCAAAAGGCACCCCTTGCTCAAGAGGCAAGTAGGACACATGTCAAGGCCCTAGCTAGGTTGCCCTCAAGGAGTGTTCATAGCCTATTGGTTGATCCCTGGAGAGGTCCAATGAGGAACTAGCTAATTAAATTAATTGTTTTTACATTTATCAAGTCATCTCTCTCAAAGGGGAAAGGGGAACACTTGTCTCAAGGCCAGCATGCTTGCTTGATATGCACTAGGCCTGTGATTGGCCAAGCTTGAGGAGGTCCAATCAAATGCCGGAGAGTGCTAGAAGAGAGGGTCAACCAAATCAAGAAGGGGGCTAGCTTGGGGGATATACTCTCCCACTCACACTCACACACACACTCTCATTGTGTGAAGTGCAAATGCGAGAGCTCCATCTCCTTCTCCAAGCTAGTAGGGAAGTTGTGAGCCTACACCAACACTCTTAGCTATGGAATGCAAATCCAACCAAGATCCATGCTTCAATGCTTAAGCTTGCCATCTCCTCCAACTTCATTACTATGCTATTATGTATGCTATCAAGAAGAGTGATGATAAGTGAGGAACTACTTCTTTCTCCTATAAATGTTTCTTCTTCCTCTTCCCTACCCTCATTCCCCACTAGCTCTCTCCACCTTTGAAGGTGTTTGAGACCTTGGGGCTGAGGCTGGGGATAGTTAATTCGTTTTACAAAGTCTATGTTATTCTTGTGATGCATGAAGCTTTCCATCTTCATTGCATCACTTAGGTCACAAGGAACACAAAGATTGTATTGTACCAAGTCTTGCTTGATGGGAGAATCTATAATACAACAGCCTATTGGAGGGGGGACCCCGGCACCACATAAATCCGGTCCTCAACTGTTGTCAAGTTCTCTAAACTCTCTCTCTCTCTTGCAAAAGTATTGTTTATGTCAAGCTAATTAAGTAGTATGGTTATGTTGCTACTTTCAATTAAATTCACCCTCTATATTCTCAAAGTAGTCTCACACAAATGTTCTCTCTAATTCTCTTAATTCCACTATTCTCATAGTTCATAGGCCATTTCCATTACATTGGTATCAGAGCTATTGGTTTCTCTTTTCTTGCTTAAGAAGAGAGATCCTTAAGTTTTCCATGAAAGGTTGGGCATGTTTATTGCAATAGGGTAAGTGGGACTGGGATCTATTATCCTAGTGGAGAAGGACTTAGTTCTAGGTACACCATTGGGAACTATAGTCTTAATAATGGAGCCTCTCGGGGCTTGCCTTTGGCTTTACCATTAGTGAGCTACGAGCAAGCTCAACAAGAACCATAATCGATCGAGCAATGTTAGACCCTCTCCACTAGTCTTTGCAATCAACAGTGCCTAAACCATGGGTGTGGCTTCTTGAGAGCTGATTTTCAAAGTTAAAGAAGAGTATCGACTAAGGTTTTTGAGGGTACCAAAGCACAAAGTAAACCTATACATAAGTTTAATTAGCATGGCTGACAATAACCAAGAGAGTAGAATGAACATTGATAACTTTGATTTTGCACATGAAGATGCTAATGATGATGCCCCCATGTTTGTTAACTACCTTGTTACTATAGATTGCAGCAAGCTATGGGCAACCCTACTTTGCAAGCCGAAGTTACTCAACAACTTTGTGCTTATGTGATTTCCCTTCCTCTCCAACAGGAGAGAGATCTTAGGAGGCCTCTTGATGAGTCCCCCAAAATAAGACTCTCTCTCATACAAGAGGAGGTATCCAAAGAACAAGAAATTAATGACTCCCTAAGTTCCTTTGGAGATGTGGCTCCTCAAAGACGGCGGTCTAGATGGTTGTCAACTCCTCCAAAGAGGAAATGGTCAACCCACAGTCCTTCTCCTCGTTCCAAAAGGGAAGAGAGGAAACAAAGGAAGAAAAGGGCAAGAAAGAGGTCACCCTCTTCTCCTTCTTCTTCACCTTCCTCCTCTTCCGAAAAAAGCTACGGCTATTCTCCTAGAGAATACAAGAGGGAAGGACATCGCAAATCTTACCCTGCATGACGAAGGTCACAAAAGCTCAATAAGTTCAAAGAGGGAGGAAAGAGTATCTCTTTTCCCACCTATGATGGCACCTTTGGTGCTACCGACAAAGTATTGGCCTTCATCCAGCAATTTTTTGTGGCCTTTGGAGACGAGGGATTCACGAAGTCCTCCAAGATACACCATGTAGCTATGCACTTCCAGAAATCGGTTGATCAATGGTGGGCTAGCCTTCGTGGCAATAGCAAAGCCCCAAAGACATGGAAAACTCTATGAGTTTCCATCATGAAGCAATTCCTTGCAAGCGATGCAAAGGACAAAGTGCTTACCGAATGGTGCAGTTTGAAGCTTCTCTCCCATGAGTCTATCCACAAATATGTAGGCAAGTTTTGGGATTTACATCTCAAGGCTACTGTCTTTCAAAAGATAGACTTCACCAAGCAAAAGCAACAATTTTGCGCGGGATTACCTGAAGAGATGGTCGGGTATGTCAACTATTAATGGCCTGGTTCTATCACCAAAGTAATTCACCACACCATGGTTGCTTCATGCATCCATTTCCAACAAGGGGCTCAAAGGAATATCAAGCCCATGGAAAGCAAAGACAAAAGTGATGCAAAGGGAAAATTCAATGTCCAAAATTCTTCCCAAGGCAATTCCAACAACAACAACAACAACAATCGGTCAAAGGAGAAGGGAGTTTACAAAGGTAAAACAAACTCTCCCATGAAGAGCTTGAAGCTTTTTGCAAGGACCATAAATGTTTTAAGTGTTGGGAGCAAGGACATGGCTATCATTCTTGCCCCAAGCTATCCTTCGGCATGAAGACCAGGTACTATGACATGGTAAGATTACCCTGACCGTATCTTATTAAGCTCAAAAATTTACCTTTTGAAGATGTTAGATGGATGCAAGGAATACAACTTAAGGATAGTATGAACCTTGTCAATGCTTACAATGCTACATTAGAGTAAGAAAATGTACAAATTTCTTTCAAATGAACAATTTCTTTGTCTTATAAGACTAATTCTCTTTTTATTGTGCACAAATTTAAGTAGTAGGCATGCTTAGAATCATGTTTCTGACGAACGACGTCTCTCAAACGCTAAGTAGAAATTTTCACTCTACTTGGAAGAATGAAATGGACTAAAGAGCAGACATGCTTGCGGCAGCTATGTCTCCCAAGCACCAAATGGATTAGTCATCCATCTTGGAATGATGTTGTAAGGTAAAAAGGGATCGTCTACCCGCTAAGAAACATTGACTAATAACTAAGGCTTTATCTCTTCTACCTCATAGTGGAGGACAACTATGATTTCAAGAGAGAGGTAATGTCATAAAATCTAATATCTAACCAACCCAAATAATTTTCTCATATTAAACTGTTCATTTAATGTGGGAGAATATACGTGAACAAGGGTTAGAATGTAGACATGGGCTTACAGGTCTATCTCAACAAGGGGCCAATGGTAAAGGGGTCCAAAGGAGAGATGATCTGTCAAGGAGCAAGGCTAGCTAATGGAGCTTGAAGAACTTAGGGTTAGCTTCATTAAAGACCTCCAATGGTTAGTGTTAGAAGTCCTTTGACCTTAGGCAAGCTAGGGTTGTGCTTGAGGTGGGAACCCGACCCAAGCTTGAGGTTCTTGTCATGCTTGATAATTAAGATATTTCAGGTGCTTGAGGTGCTTGATGACTAAGATGCTTGAGATGTTAGGGTTGTACTTGAGGTGGGAACGTCGCCAAAGATTGAGGGGCTTAAGGGCTGAGCTTGTGGTGGGAACCAGGCCCAAGGTTGAAGAGCTTGAGGTGTCACAAAAGTCAACAAGATCCCTACAAGGACGGGGGTGAGCCATGCAAGTAGGGGGGGTGGTTGGATGACCTCTGTCTCTCCCAAAGAGCACCCCTTGCTCAAGAGGCAAGTAGGACACATGTCAAGGCCCTATCTAGGTTGCCCTCAAGGAGTGTCCAAAAGCGTATTGGTTGATCCCTAGAGAGGTCCAATGAGGAATTAGTTAATTAAATTAATTGTTTTTGCATTTATCAAGTCGTCTCTCTCAAAGGGGAAAGGGGGACACTTGTCCCAAGGCTGTCATGCTTGCTTGATATGCACTAGCTTGAGGAGGTCCAATCAAATTCCAGAGAGTGCTAGAAGAGAGGGTCGACCTCCTTAAGCTTGGCCTATGATTGGCCAAGCTTGAGGACGTCCAATCAAATGCCAGAGAGTGCTAGAAGAGAGGGTCGACCAAAGAAATAAGGGGGCTAGCTTGGGGGGTATACTCTCCCACACACACGCACTCATTGTGTGAAGTGCAAAGGGAAAGAGCTCCTTCTCCTTCTCCAAGCTAGTAGGGAAGTTGACCTACACCAACACTCTTGGCTATGGAATGAAAATCCAACCAAGAGCCATGCTTCAATGCTTAAGTTTTCCATCTCCTCCATCTTCATTACTATGCTATTATGTATGCTAGCAAGAAGAGCAATGATAAGTGAGGAACTACTTCTTTCTCCAATGAATGTTTCTTCTTCCTCTTCCCTACCCTCATTCCCCACTAGCTCTCTCCACCTTTGAAAGTGTTTGACGCCTTGGGACTAAGGCTGGGGATAGTTAATTCTTTTTACAAAGTCTATGTTATGCTCGTGATGCATGAAGCTTTCCATCTTCATTGCATCACTTAGGTCACAAGGAACGCAAAGATTGTATTGTACCAAGTCTCTCTTGATGGGAGAATATATAATATAGAAGCCTATTGGAGGGGGGACCAGATCCACATAAATCCGGTCCTCAACTTGTTGGAATTAGGGTTGCAGAGAAATGCACATAGCTTGGAGAAGATGAAGGAAGCTCAAGGCACACAATAAAGAGTATGTTACTTAGTGTGCAATGGAAAGATACATAGCCCTAGAGTGATGGCCGTATATACAATGCACCGGGAAAAAACCTCCTAAAGAGGGAAAAAATGCCCCGCGTCCTAGTGTGTTCACACACATCACTACCACATGTATATGGTAACAAACCCCCCCTGGAGTGATGCGGTGAACGAGAGCTGGAACATGAGTAAAGGGAGGTGCCATGCCTGAGGACATGATCAGTCCACAAATAGGAGTAAGCCCAAAGCTTGCGGAAAGCTTTGAGCTTCTCACGAGACAATGCCTTTGTGAAAAGATCTGCAAGTTTTTCCTGTGTTGGCACATAAGCCAAGTTGATCTCTCTTGCTGAGAGCCTCTCCCTGACATAGTGGTAATGCACCTCAATGTGCTTTGTGTAAGCATGAAAAATTGGGTTCCTCGGAACTGCGAATGCGCTCTGACTGTCAGTGTAGATAGTGTTGGCAGTGTCCTGTCCAACACCCAAATCAACCATAAGGCGTCTGAGCCATACACACTCAACCGTAGCTGTGAAGACTACCATGTACTTAGCCTCACAACTCAAAGTGGCCATAGTAGTTGATTCTTGCTCAACCATGATATACATGAACTGCCAAGCATGAAACAAAAACCACTTGTGGAAACTCGCGTGTCAAAACAACCAGCCCAATCTGAGTCCAAAAAAGCATGTAAGTCTGTTGGCAATAATCCCCCTTGGGATAAAACAAGCCAAGTTGTAAAGTGCCACTAAGGTAGCGGAAAATCCTCTTGATAGCCTGCCAATGCTTAGACCCTGGGCTATACATAAATCTGATGACCTGTGAGACTGCAAACTGAATATTTGGCCTTGTGTTGCATACATGACTGAGGCAGCTAATAGCAGTTTGGTAAAGAGTGACATCAGCAGGATTGCCAGCATCATGTAGACTCAACTTCAAACCTGTTTCCATGGGAGTGGCAATAGGTTTGCAATCCTCAAGTCCAAACTTAATAAAAATGTCTCTATGTAACTTTTCTGACACAAGGCAATACCACCATCACACTGCTTAAACTGTATGCCCAAATAATGATGCAACAACCCCAAATCTTTCATCTTCAAAGTAGCATTCAAATCAGGCTTAAATTTAGCAATATGTCTCTCATTTGGTCCAGTGATCAGCAAATCATCGACATAAAGAACCACAATGAGAAGTACATCACCCTCACGCTTTACATACAATGTGCTTTCTGTTGGACTGTTATGAAAGCCTCGTTTGACCAAATGAGTGTCAGCTTTCTCATACCAAGCACGAGGAGATTGTTTCAACCCATACAAAGCCTTCTTACATCTGCACACTTTGTCCTCTTGTCCTTTTATGACAAAACCATGAGGCTGCGTTACATAAACTTCCTCAAATATGTCACCATTCAAGAAAGCAGTAACGATTTCTGATTGATGTCCATCCCAACCAAAATGAGCTGCCAATGCACATAGAAAACACACAGTAGTCATACGACAAGTGGGAGCAAAAGTCTCATCATAATCTATGCTTTTTTTTTTGCATAACCCTTTGCAACAAGTCAGGCCTTATGGCGATCGATCTCACCATCCAGCTTGCGTTTCAACTTGTAAACCCACTTCGTACCAATGGCCTTTTTACCATGAGGCAAATCAAATAAAATCCATGTGTCATTTTCTATAAGTGCATCATATTCTGATTGCATGGCAGCCATCCAATTTTCAGAATTCTGTGCTTCATCAAGAAACAGAGGCTCCTCAACATCATGTAAGCTAGACACAGCCAAAGCATAACAATGTGATGCATAAGATACATGGCGAGAGCCTGAACGAGTACGACTAGACAAAGGTGCATCCAGTTTACTGTTGTTGCCATATACATGTGGTAGTGATGTGTGTGAACACACTAGGACCGCCGGGGCATTTTTTCCCTCTTTAGGAGGTTTTTTTCCCCGTGCATTGTATATACTCCCATCACTCTAGGGCTATCTATCTTTCCATTGCACACTAAGTAACACACTCTCTATTGTGTGCCTTGAGCTTCCTTCATCTTCTCCAAGCCGTGTGTGTTTCTCTGCAACCCTAATTCCAACAATTGGTATTAGAGCAGTTCACGTCCTCCCGGGCTCAGTCGCCAGCTGCTCCAGTACACGCCTGCTCACTTTCTCCAATTTCAGTGAGCTTTGGCAAGCGTTCGCAGGTCGACAAATATTTTGGGACAGCTTGAAGAGCTGGGTCTGCTGAGAATTTTGATTTGGGCTCATCTCGGCCTCCGTTTCCACTACAGGCAGTACTGCACAGGATATTTCGTCATTTTGTGCAGAATTTCTGTCAGTGCCATTTTCTGCATAACAGGTGTCTTATAGTCTTCTATGGTTTGTGCTATATAGCACAAGTTGTTCCCGCTCCGTTTCTCCTATTTTCGAGCAGTTTTCACATCAGGTGCAACATTTACCATGGTTGACAACAACAACACAGATGTGTTCAAGATGTTTGCTGCTGAGGACAAGTTGGATGGGGACAACTACCCTATGTGGGCTTATATGATGTAACATGTTCTTGTGTCAAAGGGTGTCTGGAACATTGTGCAGGGCATTCATGTACGTCTTGGTTCTGAGGATGTAGGCGATGTTGAGGATGTTGCAGGTCTTGCTGCAAGGATTGCAGCTGTAAGAGTTGTTTTGCCTACGGCAGAACAAGCTCATTGGGATGTTAAGGATGCGCAGGCTCATGCATTGATTGCGTTGTTTGTGAAGCGCACCATTGTTCCTCACATCCGTCAGCAAAATCTGCAAAACAGGCTTGGGATATTTTAGGAAGTTTTTATGCAAGCCTCAATGAGGCTAAAATTGCTTTGCTACGTAAAGATCTGGAGTTGAAGATTATGCATGAGGAAGATGATATGGACACTTTCTTTGCTAGTGTCAAGGATATCAATGAGCAGCTTATTTCTGCAGGTGAAGTCATTTCATGCAGTTCCCTTGTGCAGACTGTTCTTGATGCCTTACCAGATTCCTATCAGACTTTTGCTAGTACTTGGAGACTGCTGACCCAAGGAAATCCTGAAGTTGTCAAGTTTGATGCATTATGCACATTGCTGTTGAAAGAGTCACTTTCTAGAAAAAACAGGACTAGGCAGTGTGCAGTTGAACAGGCTTTTATTGCTTCTCAAAGAAAGGGTGGTAACAGTAATGCAGCCACTTCTTATGGTTCTGTTGCGAGTGGTAAAAATTTTGTTCCTAATGCTTCTCTGGCAGTACTTTGTTTGGCAATTCTGGTGATAAGGGCAAAAAGAAGATGCGTTGCCATTATTGTAAAGCCAATGATCACTTGATCAAGTCATGTCCTAAGTTAAAGGCCAAAGAGGCTAAGAAGAAAGAGGGTGGTTCCACTGCAAATGCTGGTTCCACTACAAATGCAGCCATTGTTGAGTCTTCCGTTAAAGGAGACTATGATGCTGATGTTGATGCAGAATGGGCTTTTAGTGCAGAGTGCACTTACAATCCTGTTGTCCATGATGCATGCTTGTCAGTTGCTGCAGATTCACATGTGTGGTATTTCGGCAGTGGTGCTACAAAGCACATTACCTCACATCGTGGATTGTTTACCTCTCTCGAGTCTATCCCTCATGGGAATTCAGTCACTTATGCCAACAACGCCTCTTATCCTGTTCAGGGAGTTGGAAAGATTGTGCTCATTGCTGCTAATGGCAGTTCCTTCACACTTGTTGATGCACTTTATGTAATAGGGATCAAGAACAATCTCTTGTCTGTATCCGAACTTGCTAGACTTGGACTTGTAGTCAAATTTGTGGATGATAGATGTATAGTTCATGATCTCAGTTTTGGTGATGAAAATGTTGCATCTGGCCTTTTGTGCAGTGGGCTGTATAAGCTCACTTTGTATGACAAGTGTGGACAAAACTTTGCAAATGCTGTTGAAGATTCAAGGGGTATTTCAGATGCCAAACTTTGGCATGCACGTTTTGGTCATCTGAATTTTGCCAGTTTGTTGTGTTTGCAAAAATCTGATATGGTTGCTTCTTTGCCACCTCTTGAAGCACCTCTCATTGTGGTTCTTGATGCCGATGATTTGTTGATCACAGGACCAAATGAGATACATATTGTTGAATTTAAGGCTGATTTGAATGCTACTTTCAAGATGAAAGATTTGGGATTGTTGCATCATTACTTGGGTATACAGTTTAAGCAGTGTGATGGTGGTATTGCCTTGTGTCAGAAAAGTTACATAGAGACATAGCTATGTAAGTTTGGACTTGAGGATTGCAAACCTATTGCCACTCCCATGGAAACAGGTTTGAAGTTGAGTCTACATGATGCTAGTGATCCTGCTGATGTCACTCTTTACCAAACTATTGTTGGCTGCCTCATTTATGTATGCAACACGAGGCCAGATATTCAGTTTGGAGTCTCATAGGTCAGCAGATTTATGCATAGCCCAGGGTCTAAGAATTGGCAGGCTGTCAAGAGGATTTTCCGCTACCTTAGTGGCACTTTACATCTTGGCTTGTTTTATCCCAAGGGGAGATCATTGCCGCCAGACTTACATGCTTTTTCGGACTCAGATTGGGCTGGCTGTTTTGACACGCGAGTGTCCACAAGTGGTTTTTGTTTCATGCTTGGTAGTTCATGTATATCATGGTTGAGCAAGAAGCAACCTATTGTGGCCACTTTGAGTTGTGAGGCTGAGTATAGGGCAGTCTTCACAGCTACGGTTGAGTGTGTATGGCTCAGACGCCTTATGGCTGATTTGGGCGTTGGACAGGACACTGCCAACACTATCTACACTGACAGTCAGAGCGCATTGGCAGTTGCGAGGAACCCAGTTTTTCATGCTCGCACAAAGCACATTGAGGTGCATTACCACTATGTCGGGGAGAGGCTCTCAACAGGAGAGATCAACTTGGCTTATGTGCCAACACAGGACAACCTTGCAGATCTTTTCACAGAGGCATTGTCTCGTGAGAAGCTTGAAGCTTTCTGCAAAGCTTTGGGCTTACTCCCCTTTGTGGACTGATCCTGTCCTCAGGGCATGGCACTTCCCTTTACTCATGTGCCAGCTCTCGTTCACCACATCACTCCAGGGGGGATTTGTTACCATATACATGTGGTAGTGATGTGTGTGAACACACTAGGACCGCCGGGGCATTTTTTCCCTCTCTAGGATGATTTTTCCCCCGTGCATTGTATATACGCCCATCACTCTAGGGCTATCTATCTTTCCATTGCACACTAAGTAACACACTCTCTATTGTGTGCCTTGAGCTTCCTTCGTCTTCTCCAAGCTGTGTGTGTTTCTCTGCAACCCTAATTTCAACAACCGTCACACAGAGTGTGCATCAGCCATTTTGGCATACCTCTAGCCTTCTCATTTTCAATGCTTTCCTCATCAAGTACATCATGTACATCTGCATCAGTAATAGGCTGATCTGTAACATTTTCAGAAACCCCCATAGGCTGTACATTTGCCTCTTTGGAACTTACATTCGTATTTCCACCACTGAAAAGAAGCAACAAAGTGTCTTAAAAGTCATGTGAGCTTACATTACTATCTCTAGTACATGACAACAAGGGTTGAACAGAATCTTCCACAAATACTACATCCCGTGAAACCAAAATACATTTTTTTTGCGGATGATACAACCTGTAACCTTTGCTTTCAACACTATAACCAACAAAAATACATTTGATAGCCTTATCATCCAATTTTCTACGTTGTGTTTGTGGCACCAAAGCATATGCCAAACAGCCAAAAACACGCATGTGCTCAATGGAAGGCTTTCTATCATGCCATGCTTCATATGGAGTAATATACTGCAAAGCTTTTGTAGGACACGTGTTTAGTACATAAGTGGCACACATGATGGCCTCAAGCCAAAAAGAATGCGACAAAGCTTGACTTTTGACCATACATCGTGCCATTTCCATAAGTGACCTGTTTTTCCTCTTAGCAACACCATTTTGTTGAGGTGTATAAGGCACAGCACATTGGTGTTTTATCCCACGACTAGCCAGAAATGCATTGAATTCATGAGATGTATACTCCCCCCCTCGATCGAAACGGAGGGTGTCCATAGTACATTTCGAGACATTTTCAGCCATAGCCAGAAATTGTTTGAAGCACATAAAAACTTCGGACTTCGCTTTAATCGGAAATACCCATGCATGCCTGGAGTAATCATCAATGAAAGTCACGAAGTAAAGGTAATTTCCCAAGGACGGAGTTTGCATGGGCCCACAAACATCACTATGCACAAGCTACAACCTGCATGTGGCTCGAACAGAACCATCCTTTGGAAAATTAGAACGCTACATCTTACCCAAAATATAGCCTTCACAAACATGTTTGACATGTGCTTCAAGAGGCGGCGAAGAAGCAACCATATCAGATTTCTGCAAACGCAGCAAACTGGCAAAATTCAGATGACCAAAACGTGCATGCCAAAGTTTTGCATCTGAAATAGTCCTTGAATCTGCAACTACATTTGCAAAAAAATTTCCACCCTTGTCATACAAAGTGAGCTTATACAGCCCACGGCACAAAAGCCCAGATGCAACAATTTCATCACCAAAACTGAGATCATGAACTGTACATCTGTCATCCACAAATTTGACTACAAGTCTAAGTCTAGCAAGTGTGGATACAGACAAGATATTCTTCTTGATCCCGGGTACATAAAGTGCATAAACAAGTGTGAAGGAGCTGCCATTTGTAGCAGTAAGCACAATCTTTCCAACTCCCTGAACTGGATAAGAGGCATTGTTGGCACAAGTGACTGAATCTCCATGAGGGACAAACTCGAGAGAGGTGAACAATTCACGATGTGAGGTAATGTGCTTTGTAGCACCACTGTTGAAATACCACACATGTGAATCTGTAGCAACTGACAAGCATGGATCATGGACAACAGGATTGTAAGTGCACTCTGCGCTAAAAGCTTATTCTGCATCAACATCATCAACACAGTCTCCTTTCACAGAAGACTCAACAATGGCTGCATTTGTAGTGGAACCAGCATTTGCAGCGGAACCACCCTCTTTCTTCTTAGCCTCTTTGGCCTTCAACTTAGGACACGGCTTGATCAAGAGATCATTAGCTTTACAATAATGGCAACGCATTTTCTTTTTGTCCTTATCACCAAAATTTCGAGACAAATTGCTGCCAGCAAAAGCATTAGGAACAGAATTTTTTCCACTCGCAGCAGAACCATAAGAAGTGGCTGTATTGATGTTACCACCCTTTCTCTAAGAAGCAATAAAAGCCTATTCAACTGCACGCTGCCTAGTCCTGTTTTTTCTAGAAAGTGACTCTTGAAAAACAGCAATGTGCATAATGCATCAAACTTGACCACTTCAGGATTTCCTTGGGTCATAAGTCTCCAAGTACTAGCAAAAGTCTGGTAAGAATCTGGTAAGGCATCGAAAACAGTCCGCACAAGGGAACTGTCTGAAATGACTTCACCTACAGAAATAAGTTACTCATTGATATCCTTGACACAAGCAAGGAAAGTGTCAATATCATCTTCCTCATGCATAATCTTCGCCTCCGGCTCTTTACGCAGCAAAGCAATTTTAGCCTCATTGCGACTTGCATAAAGACCAGCCAATATATCCCAATCCTGTTTTGCAAATTTGTTGTGCATCCTTTACATCCCAACGAGCTTGTTTTGCCATAGGCAAAACAACTCTAATAGAGGCAATTCTTGCAGCAAGACCTGCAACATCCTCAACATCGCCTGCATCCTCACAACCAGGACGTACATCAATGCCCTGCACAATATTCCATACGCCCTTTGACACAAGAACATGTTGCATCATGTAAGCCCACATAGGGTAATTGTCCCCATCCAACCTGTCCTCAACAGCAAACATCTTGAAGACATCTGTGTTGTTGTCAGCCATGGTAAATGTTGCACCTGATGTGAAAACTGCCCGAAAATAGGAGAAACGGAGGGGGAACAACATGTGCTATATAGCACAAACCGTAGAAGACTGTAAGGCACATGTTATGCAAAAATCGGCACTGACAGAAATTTTGCACAAAATGACGAGATTGACTGTGCAGACCTGCCTGTAGTGGAAACGGAGGCCAAAATGAGCCCGAATCAAAAATCTGAGCAGATCGAACTCTACAAGCTTATCCCAAAATATTTGTCGACCTGTGAACGCTTGCCAAACCTCACTGTAGTCGAAGAAAGTGAGCAGGCGTATGCTGGAGCAGGTGGCGACTAAGCTCGGGAGGAGGTAACCTGCTCTGATGCCAATTGTTGGAATTAGGGTTGCAGAGAAATGCACACAGCTTGGAGAAGACGAAGGAAGCTCAAGGCACTCAATAGAGAGTATGTTACTTAGTGTGCAATGGAAAGATAGATAGCCCTAGAGTGATGGGTGTATATACAATGCACGGGGGAAAAGACCTCCTAAAGAGGGAAAAAATGCCCCAGCAGTCCTAGTGTGTTCACACACATCACTACCACATGTATATGGTAACACAACTGTTGTTGTCAAGTTCTCTAAACTCTCTCTCTTGCAAAATTATTGTTCATGCCAAGTTAATTACCTACTATGGTTATGTTGCTATCATCAATTAAATTCACCCTCTATGTTCTCAAAGTAGTCTCACAAAAATGTTCTCTCTCATTCTCTTAATTCCACTATTCTCAAAGTTCATAGTCCATTTCCATTACACGTCATGAGATGACCCACTAACATTGGTGTCATTTTGTCGAGAATAGTGATCCTTAGGTAGTGAGTGACCTAGCCATAGCTTTTACTTTAGAGACATTTGATTTTGATTTCCATTCCATTTACAATGTACACTCTAGCGGTCAGGCAGCTGGACGCAGGGTTTATTGCTTGGTGGAGGCTAGAAGTCAGGGACTTGCTAGATATACTCTTGTGAGGTATTTGAAAGCATTTCATTCTGCATTTTTTTTATATGCTTTGAAAGTATTGTTTCATCATCCATTTTTCTTTCAATTTTGTACCATTTGTTGGTTTTTGTTCATAGGATTCATTTCAGTACTTAGGAGTAGGTCATGTAAGATCTAAAACCATCAAATTGGGCTAGGAAGATCAGAAAAAAAATCAAAATTTATATTTTGAAAGGAAAGACCATAAACTCTAAAATTTTGAAATTTGATGGTCATAATACAAAAACTGATCTAAACCCAAAAATAAGTGCAAAAAATAGAAAAACAACTTCAAAACTGTCAATCTAGAAAGTATCAGGCCAATTGGTGAAGGAACATGGATCGTGATCCATGACCCCGTGTGACATTTTGACCAAAAACTGATACCATTGGGTTTACTGTGGTTCCATATCATTGGATATGTACTTTTGGTGAAAATTTGACATAGAAAACTCATTCAAATCAAGAAATTGGGAGAAACCTTCAAAGTCCTTGAAAATTGACCAAAATTTGGGGCTTTTTTTAACTTTTTGAAATCCAAATTCTAAAATAAGTGAAAATCTAACCTCAGGGTGCAAGCATACAGCTGACCAAATTTCATGTGCAAAAGTGGTCAAACATGTATCACGATCCATGTTCCCCTTGATCATATGGAGCTGAGATTGGAGCAGTGAGTAGTTGACAACTTATATCACGTCATGTCCTCCTTGATAATCTAGAGCTGAGATTAGAGGAGTGAGTAGCTGAGAACATTTGGGACAACTTTTCTAAAGGACATCATAGCAAAAAACAACAAAAAGTTGACCAAATCACCAAAACACCATTTGCAAGTCAAGAATATTGCAAGGTAGATACAAAATTTTTCTTTTGATCAACAAAAAGTTTTTCAAATTCAAAAATAAGTTGTGGAGTGTGCTGCAAAGACTATTAGTAATCACCAAGCCAAATTTGGGGTCCATATCTGATGGGACATGGATCGTGATCCATGACCCCTTGCTAAACTTTTGGACAGAGACCATACAGTCTTGTAGCAGATACCAATACAAAAAACAAGTCCAAAACCAATACATGGATCAAAATAGGGCAAAGGTCATTAAAGACCAAAAACCGCCAAACAAACCTAGGAATTGACTTTTGGGTGATCTAAAGTGATCCAAACCACATGAAAACCACATAGCAGGGATCAAGATACTATTCGGGACCTGTGTGCCAAGTGACAATACATTTTGACACTAGGGTACATGAATCGCAATCCATGTCCCAATGTCACAGGTTGAGCCCAAATTCATACTAGAGCTAGCACCAGTCTCTAGAAGCATAGTGGTCTTTTAAAAATTCAATTTGAATTTGATTTGTGCAAATTTTAAGCAAAATAAGATTTTGTGTCAAAAGTGCAATAAAATTTTGATTCAAGTAGATTTTCAGTAACGAAGCTGCTGTAGACTTATAGCCACCGAGTACTTTTTGCACGGGTTGTGGAAATCAGAGTTTACAGTTCAAATTGCTATTAATTGGAAGATTGGATGCACCATAAGGTAATAGGTCAGGGTTTTGCAAGCGTAATTTTCTTGATGTATTTGCGATCAGGCAAGCTATATCAAAATAGAAATTTTGTTGTTAGAGACCATTCAAGTCATATTTCGACACAAGGGAGTGTTAATAAAGAAACGTTTCCAACCTTAGAGCCAATTTGAGAGGAAAGTCTTTCTAATAATTCATCAAAGAAATCTTACACCTATATGATTGAGAGATCCAAAAGTGTGAGTTTCAAGGGAGGAAACCAAAATGGAAGGGGACCATCACAAACAGTACCAAACATGAAACTTTTTTTACCTGCAAGACCAGTTTGAAAATGAACAAGGTGCTCACATCTATAAAGACGGTATGGATGATTACTACGTAAAAATAGAAGACAGACTTAATGAGCTCAAGCTCATAGTGCCCGTAGATTAAAGGGGCAATCGATACTTTGATGAGGAAGGAAACATGTATTTAGTTGTGCACAACCCCTTTATTGTGGACAATGGGAATTGACAGGCACAAAGGAAAAGGTTGATGTCAAGCTTGAAGAGAAGTCGCCAAAGCTAGACATTCCTAATGCAAAATTTAGGCAAGTGAATGTAGCTACTCGAGTCAACACTGACAACACACATGTGGGTTTGTATAAGCACGATAATAGAGAGAAAATGCTCTATTACAAATGTGATGAACCCAATGTGAGAGAGGTAACCAATCAGAAATGCTTATTTGTGTTCATGTACAAAGTGGAGAGAGATACTGATTGATCATGCTTGACAAGTATGGTTGAAAGTACTCTACAGTGGATCGTAAAAATCTCAAGGGATATACCTACTTCGAAGGACCACTCCACAGGTACTATGTCACCCCAAATGTCTTTAAAACCAGGCCAAAAACTACAAGAGTGAGTCTTCTAGGAACAAGAGTGGAAGATTCTTTTGGTTGACCATATTTTTTCGAACCTAGATCGATAGGATCTTTGAGTTCAAGGGTTCCTATGACATTCCACACAATGATTTTCAGCACAAGAGTGCTTGATACTAGAAGCAGAGGAAGAGACATGCAACCAGAGGAGAGAGTAACTGACCAAAATCCCTCCAGAGCCAAACCTAGAATGATGAGAA
Organism: Adiantum capillus-veneris; assembly: GCF_014529385.1. Classification (NCBI taxonomy): domain Eukaryota; kingdom Viridiplantae; phylum Streptophyta; class Polypodiopsida; order Polypodiales; family Pteridaceae; genus Adiantum; species Adiantum capillus-veneris. The sequence continues at coordinate 4,428,151 of NC_140936.1, forward strand.
TGGTCGCAAAAAACCAAAGAATGCAACCTTCTCAAGTGTCAAAGTGTGTGCCCAAAAAGTATAGGAGATTAAGAGATCCATATGCACATGTTTCCATATTTACTCAAGTCTTAAGAGCGAAACAAGTCTTAAGAGCGGAACAAGCTGCAAATTTCCATACGCAATACAAGGGATTTGGGTTGACATTGAAAGGAACGGCGTTGACTTGGTTCCAGCCATTGAACATTCAAGACTTTCTAAATATTGATCAACTCTTGCAAGAGTTTGCTGAGGAATTCTCTAAAAGAGGAATCAAGCACAATGCGGTTTTCAAGATCTATGCTTTTAAGCAAAAGGAGAATAAAAAGGTGAAGGGAGCTTTGCTTTGCTTCAAACAGTACATTGAGAGATGTCCAGTACAAGATTCCCGCAAGACGATCGACTGTCAGTTCTCTTCACAGAGAGCCTGAGAAACAAAACTCTCAAGAAGGACCTACACTTGAAAGCATGCATACATTTGAACAAGCCGCTAGAGAAATGTTGTATCTAGGCATCGACAATTGCAAGACGTATGGAGAGGTAACAGAGGATGTAGACACAAACACCAACAGTGCCTCTTCTACAGCCACCAAGTCAGCTACAAAATATAGTACTTCTACTTCAATCACACAAAAGATGGATCAAGTGGTCGAAGAAGTGATCCCTAGAATTATCCAAACATACAGACAAAATCCCAATCTAAGACTACAGTCACCAGCAGCAAATGCTCCAAGAGTATTGAAGTGGTGAATACACCGATCACAATGCAAATGAGTGTTTTTACAACCAAATTTATGTGAGGGAAAGGCTGTATGGACTGTCAATGTTGCAACAATTTCCACCACCTCTGAGGTACCAGATTGGACCCAATAACGTAGCACAAGGAGGAGACAAACCACAACTTGTATTGGGTCAATAGCCTCCTTATCTTGATGAAAATCAAGCTATTGTTTGATACACATAGCCAGCAGAACCACTCATAAGTCAACCAATGATACCACCAACAGTTTATACGAGGAGCCTGGAGAAACCCATGTGAGAGAACTCAAGGGTGTAGCATATGCTATCCAGAATAGTTTACTTTAGGCAAGTGCAGGTGAGGCTACGAAACCTTCATATGTGGCTCAAATAGCTAAAAACCAACTGACGATGGATGAAAATATGATCATGTTCATAGTAAAATAAAATTAAAGACCTAGAGGATATCCTCCTATGACAGGACAATCGATGGGAGCACTAGCAGCAGCCCAGTCAAAAGTCCATGCTATGAATGTGGAGGTGACCATTGGGCATGAGATTGTCCACACAAGGGTCAGCAAAACAAAAATCTTTGGATTCCGTGAAGGTTGTGGAAAGGATCGCCTACTCCAACATTGTGCTAAAAATCCAGAAAATATTGGAAAAGTGACTATGAATGTCATTAGAGTTTTACCTTGCTCGAGTGGATAAGAGTCAGAGCCAGGTATCAAGAGCTCAAAGTCAAGAAGCAGCCAAAAACAAGCTAGTGAAAGATGAGTTGAAACTTTCAGAACAAACCGAATTCAAAAGCGAGTTAATGAGGACTCAACAAAAATGGAAAGAAAAACAAGAAAGAATGAAAGCAAAGAGGCTGGAGGAAAAGGCGACCTTAGAGAAAGAACTAAACCAAACAAAGAAACAACTCAGACGTGAGCAAGAGAACAATGAAAGCAACAAGGGAGCAGAAGCGTCAAAGATGGTATCAGGAACATCAATCTTGGTTGAAAAGGTGAACGAGCATTTAGATGCCATGTTGCAAGCCTACGAGGTGAGGTTGAAGAGCAATCAAACATTGGAACAAAGATTGTTAACCTATTTGCATCTTGAAATAAAAACCAAACGAATGAAAATGTGCAAAACGCTCATAGAGAAGTCTCACAGAGAAGCTTAATGCATCCAAAAATATTGAAAACCCTTGAGCAAGTAGTGCATGTGCGAGAAAAGGAAAATGTAAGTGCATTCAAGAAAAACAACACGAACAAAACAACCACAGTGGAAAGAGAACAAACTTTGGATATAAGGGTTGTTGCAAACATGATAGATGAGGCCAAATCTCACAAGATGCCGCAAGTGGATGAGAGATGGCTAGAATCTTTATGGGAGACGATCAAAAACTAAAAAGACGAAAGTGCCAACATTGGTATCCGCACCAATTCCAAAGATAAACATGGATCATGAGATCTATACTTGGGATATACACTCATTATACGGAGATGCAGGGATGGAAGTATATGAGGAGAATAAACCAATGACCATAATGACTTTACCTTTCTTTGTAGGGGAACATGAAACAAAATCCAAAGTGAGAATTGTGCCATAGCTATGGAATTTGATTCCACAGATGACGGACGCAAAAAGCTTAGATGATTTGTTATCATCGCCTATAAGATGCACCATTACTCTTGCGAAACTTTGAGAATCAGTTGTGGAGACAAATGAGTAAAAACTTGGGAAAATGGGACTAAAAATCCATCCCCATTATAAACTTGCTGATGAAATCATGGAGCAAATCAACCAAAGAGACCAAAAGCGATGCATGTACTAGTGAATAAAGTGGGTGAGTATTGTGAAGGAGAAGAAGCGAACACGACCTTATCGCTACCGTACAAGGGAGTAACGATGATAGCAATACTTGACAGTGGGGCCGGAGTAGCCATTGCTACAAAAGAAATCTAGAAGAAATGGGAAAGACCAGCTCTCAAAAAAACATGCATGAAGCATATGGAATATTATCCATTTCAGCCTGTTCTTCCTCAGACACAAGACAATCTTGTTTGCTAAGTTTCACATATGGTGGCAATGGAACACTCAGTGCCTTTCCCTTCTCCATATTGAAATGCCGAAACAAGTTATTGTGTCCTCATGTGGAATAGAATACGAGCACAATTTTGTTGTAGTTGACTTAAAAATAGGCAACAACTTTGAGGTCATTTTGGGAGGACCATTCATGCATCAAATCAAAATGGTTCAAGCTTGGGGCTATGACCATCTCTACTTACGGCATAAGGGTACCACAACCAGGGTCAGTACGAAGGACCATAGTTACATAGATGTAAACTGAACCCCATAAGAAGACTTTGGTGTAACTACGGATTTTGGATCACAACTGTCTGCATGGTTGATGAAGGACGCACATATTTGGATGTGTGAAGCATTAGAGTGTCGAAGCCTGAAAAAGGAAGAGTGCATCCTAAAGCGCCTGGTCGAAGACAGTCACTATGTGAAAGAGCCATTCCTAGAGGAGTTATTTGAACCCTTTGGATGGGAGCAAATACTAGTGACTCTAGATGTTTGCATAAATGAGGTAACACCCACTATGTTTTTCAACAAAGATGGTTATGACATACTGCCCTTCCAAATGATCTATGCTATCATGGATCCAAAAGACGAAATGAAAACAATAGAAACCAATGAAACAATCGATTGCAAACAAATAGTAGACAAAGTTTCCATTGGAGATCTTAGTAACAATGACAAAGATGAATTCCACGATTCATGGAGTGATGACTTCAAGAACAAGAATGAGGACGAGCTCTCTAGTGGCTCAAAAAATGAAAATGCGTCAAAACAAGTTGAGCCAATCTTCTACGACTTTCCCAACGAGACAAAAAAGATATCAAATAAGACGATTGAGAAAACAACAAAACAAATTTGAGAAGACAATGCAAAGTTGATGACCAAAACTCAGTATCTCATGCTCGTGGGAGCATATGATTGTATCCGAGACAAAATCATCAAAAGACCATTGAAATCGACAACTTTTTGAGCGAATCCAAAGAAGGAGAGCAAAAAGAAAACCAAAAACACAGTCGGAGTATCAACAAGGATGTTCAAAACAAAACAAAAAAGTGAATACCAAAAGTTGAAATGGATGCTAAAAGAGGTTTGGATGACAGAGATGGAAAGTGAAGAGGATTCTAACACGGAAAAATTTTACTCACCCTCAAACTCATGTAGAGGACTTTGATTCAACTATGATCCATGAAAAGAAAATACCAGCTCGGTCGCACAACTAAACACATCTTTTGATGTGTGGCGAATCCAAATTTGCGAGCCTGAGAAAAGAAGATTTCATCCTAGAGAGACGGATAGACAATAAAGACTACATTCGAGAGCCATTTTCTGAACATTCGTTTGAACGTTTTGGACTCAACTAGATACTGACTACTCTAGTTGTGTGCATAAATGAAATAACACCTACAAAGTATTGTGATGAGGAAGGCTTTGGTGTAGCTTCCTATTTTATGATAAAGATGTTGAAGGAAGATAATGAAACTTGTGAGTATGAAAGCAAAAAAGGTGAGACAAACAAGTGTGTCGTGAATCATGATGCAAGAGCACCAACGAAGGAAGGAAAGCAACCACAAGAATATGTCATCATTGACATACCTGAAGAATCAATGTTAGTTGATCCAAAGAACTTGACTCCAAAAAATGCACAACTAAAAGTGGATGGAAAAGCAATGTTCCCAAGTTCCACATCAGGTGTTCAACAAAATCAAGATCAAGAGAAGAACAAGGATAAGATAAAAGATTGATTATCTCCTACAATGATCAAATCCAGTGTATGTGGAGAAACAGGACTCAAAATTACATGTTCAGCTGTGATAGATCCTTATGCTACCAAGGATTCTAATGTCTTATGGCACGTGGATAATGATGGAAAATCTACCAATCAAGGAGCTATAAGAAATAGTGTACACAAGTTCTAAAATGCCAATTCGGGGAGTTCAAGGACACCTTCTACATAATCAATTCCCATCATATCAAAGAGAGTCTGGTCCTGAAAAAAAGATATATGAACATCTTTTTTTGACAACAACAAAAAGCTTCAACAATAGTAGTAGTCCCAGAAGCACATCAAGTCCTTGCAAAAAATAAACGACCAACCATAGCGGAGAAAGGTAAAGCTAAGGCAACCACTAAAGCAGATCAACCTTGCAAGTTAACTTCACCTTAAACGAGTCTCTAACAAACTTCCAACATAGCCTCTACATCAAAAGGCAACCATCGACAATGCAATGAAAACCTAAACAAAAAGTTTATCAATGAAAGTTTACATCGCAATAGAGCTTTCGAAGAAAAGAGTAAACCAAGTGTTAAAATCCAAAGAGTACATCAAAGCCAAAGATCCAGTTTGGATACACCGTTGACAAGTTTAACCTCAACAACCGTCCATCACGTCATGGAGAAAAAAGGGCGAATGCAAGCGACGGACACAGAGAGACCACAAACAAGGTGGGTTTCAAACTTTCTATTGGAAACTCAATCAAGCAGCACCCACAAACATCTACAACCACTTCTCATGGGAGATAAAGCAAAGGCTCCCTCAGTCCCTCCTACAACTGTAGAACCTATTTCACAAAGCAGTATCAATGAACAACAAACAAATCAAGAGGGACGAAAGCACTTGAAAAAATGGTGGCATCCAAAGACCAAAACAATGAAGAACCCTAAATCTCAAAAACCTGTGGAATTGGGTTTGTAGCCTTGAATAGGTACATCAGAGTTTCCATTAAAATTACATGGCATAAGAGTCAAAGTCGGGCAGCCAAGCCAATAAATGAGTGAGGTGTTAGTCCCAAAGCTTCAAGTAGTATTTTCTATGCCCTAAGAGTCTTATCTATATTAGGTATTTCTCAAGCTAGAAGAGTTGAGCATACTTATGTTGTGTCACTCATGCTGGTATAGGTGAGCATAAGATTCATAGTCATGTATTTCAAGTTTGGCTAATTGAAGGAGGAAGTCCAAAAGACACTCACGCACTGAGCACAGTGAGGTATGAGTGGAGATGCTTCTACATCAAAAACCCTTCTTGAAAACATGGAAGCTATTGCGACATCCTTTGATGTTACATGTGCTACATTTGTTCCTTGAGGCACCTATCAACTCCATCTTTCACACTACATGCTTTTGTTTGACAAATTTCTCGTATGCATATAGAGTGTCCCATAATTGACACTTGCATTAGACACTCTTCCTTTGTTTCTCCCAAGCACTCACCTTGCATGAACATGTACTTAAAGTCCAATTGCTCAACTCCAATAAGAGTGTATATCAAAGGCAATTTTTCCTACCGGGTTTTTTCCCTTTGGTCATGACCCTACTTTAGAAACACTCATCACTAAGCTCCATCAAACAATGTCAACTCAAAGATTGGCATACAAACACAACTTACAAGCAATGGCAAATTTAGTAAGAGAGTTATCACTCATAAGGAACTCACACAATGCTTCACAATTGGTGAAATATTGCAGAGGACTCACATTACAGTGGAACCTTATGGAAATATCCATCATAAAGTCAACAACCCAAGGAGGCTCGGTCAAAAATGCAAACAACTCCAAGATCCATCTTCATTGCCAAAAGTGGCCCAAAATGGTAAATGTGCAACACAATGCAAAATTGCCTCAACAATTCAAGTCCCCCATCTCCACATCAACTAAGACACACTAGATATAGATCACTCAAGGAAGGGGGGAGCGTCATCAACTACGAATAAATTTCAAAGCTAAAGACTAGCCTTGAACCTACCTTAACCTGAAGACAACCCCAATGACTAGATTGCACATGGTCGTGTCAAGAAATGAAACGAGCTAGGAAGGGGGGAATGTTTAGCGGATTCACTATACGGGCGTCCACCTAGCCGAACACCATATTTTTTAAGCATTTATACTCTATTATTTTTCCAAGCAGGTGTAGCAACATTGCGTGTAAATCTGATTCTAGAGTAGCAAGTCAATTCCCTGAGTTGTAATTATGTCATGATATATGTAAAGGCCCATCTGAGCCTCCCAATGGCCAATTAGAAAGTCCTAGGTATAAAAGGAAATAACTTTAGTGTGAAAGGGAGGCTTATCTTTTGGGAGAAAGAGAGCTCCATTGTACGTACGTTCAAGCGGCCAAGCAACTATAATTTGTAATCAACTTTTTTGACGATTGGGTACTCCCTTTTCAATTTCCAAAAGTGCATTGTGCTCCTCTTCTCTTGGTCTTTCAATAAAAGTCTAAGCATTTTCAATTTTGTTGTGTTTGCAACTACGCATCTACGAGTCTAATCTTCAAGTTTGAGTGCTTAAATCACTGTTTTTTCACGTTTTGACTATAGGAGAGTGTTATTAGACCTTAGGGCGACCTGTTCGGGTTGTTCTGTGTTAACCCTCACGGCTCACGGACACCCTATCAGCTACGACGGACATTGTATTATTTACTTGTAGAGTCGGGTACCAGGCTTGTCGGTCCAATAGGAAAAGAGTAAGAGTGATCGTCGATGAGAGGCGCACTCTAACTGGAACATTCAAGGGATTAGTTGGCTAAGCATGGGCACCCAAGTGTGAATGGGGTGAGCTCATATAAAAGTCAACTAAACCTAAAATTTTCTCATTCTCTCATTTGTGCAATTGAAGAGTGCTCTTGTTCCATCTCCTTCTTCTTCTTCTTCATCTCTTTCTGTGTGTGTGTGTGTGAGAGAGAGAGAGTGAGAGAGGGAGAGAGAGGGAGTGTGTGGGCGATCAAGCATTACGAAGGCACGACGGCAGTGAAGCGGTTGAGCGTGGCGTAGCAGCGTCTCCTTCTTCTTCGCGGCGAGGAATCCTCCACGAAGCAAGCGTAGAGCGGTGAGTGACACACCATCGCCTTCTTTGAGCTTACTAGTTTAAGCTTGTTGTGTGCTTGGAGCCATTTGTGGCTCGCACACGGTGTATCGGCAAGTTACTTGCATTGACACGTGCGACATACGCGCACATTTTTGGCGCCGCTGCCGGGGAATGCCATACATGAAGCTCAAGTAGCACTCTATGCTTCTCTGTGGTGCAATTTCTATTGTAGGAAAGGTAAGGAAGGAGTGTGTGTGTGTGTGTTGAGAAGAGGGATTTCGTGTTATACTGTGTGTTTTTTTTATTAATGGAGTTTTCAAAGGTTCTGTGTTTATTCTTTGTGTATTAAGGTAGTTAGTTTTCTTTGTTAATAGAGATTTCAAAGGTTCTATGTTTATTCTCTGTGTATTAAGGTAGTTAGTTTTCTGTGTACAGTAAGTAGGAAGTAGATTAGTGAGAGTTAATAGAGTGTGTTAGTGTGTAAGAGTAGGTGTATTAGTTAGAAGTAGGTAGAGAGAGTGTGTGTGTGCTCTCGCGCAGGCCGCGACGGCCTTATCCTTTTTTTAAAAAAAAAAATTTAAAAATAAAGGTAGGACCGGGATCGGGAATATCTCCCAGACCCAAGCCCAAACCCAAGCCCAAGCTCATGCTCAGGCCTAGGCCTCAGTCGCCTTTAAAAAAAAACGAATTTTAGCTTCACACGTAGCTAAAAATTGATTTTTGAGGACCAACGGAACGTCAAATGCCCGAAAATCGTGCTGTAAAGCACACAGCGACCCTTTAAGTGATACACTTGTTTCGAACTATCCCACACTTCAATCAAAAAAATCAAACATTAAAAAAAACATCAAAAACAAGAAAAAATCAAGTAGAAAACGAGGTGCAAAACACCCACAAAACAAAGCAAGTAACCTTTGAGGGTACTTGTCGACACTTGTAGGGCGCCCAAAGCACATGTATCTACACTCTGGTCATGTGCTAGAGTCCAAACAACTAGCTAGTGCTTCGATTTACGGGGGTACTCACTATCCTTCCACTCTAGGGTCTACGCCCTCGGCGGGGACCCAAGGTAGTGCAACCCAAGACCCAAATATAGCGGCTAGCGACTCTTCCTCTGACTACGATATTATGGAAGAGCATCTTACACAAAGCCCCGAGGGAACAAATGAAACCGTGCCTAACTGGGCCCAACAACCTAGAACTAGTTTTTTTAGCCGTTTGATGGAAACTTTTAGTAGAGCTACGCGCTCTGAACCTACTGCTAGTGAAGTAAATAAAGGGGGTGGGGAAGTAGAATCACCATTCACATCTCCTGTAGACCCCACACTCCCTCAGAGTGTCTACGTGGACATTCTACCTACCTCATTTAATGAGGGTCCTACCGAGCTACCACCTTCCAAAGTCGCCTCTAAGGTAGCGGTGACTAAAAGTCAAAACACGGGAAGCAACATTGCATCCACCTTACGGCAACCCTCTAGTACACCAAGTTTGGACGGGGTATTTCTCAATGAAAATTGGGAATATGACCTACACACGGAGACTTTGAACGACCCATACATGGGCTACACATACAATGTGGGTTGGTTAGAAGTTGTACAATCCACATCTAGTGCCACTATTTTGGAGGAACAACAACACATGATCTGCAATGTCATCCATAGGATTATCCAGTCCGAGAGGCATACCTTCGACGGGACCTATGTGATTTTTAGACACGGGCAAAGGGAAACAACCCACTCTATCACAAATGGAGACTCCCCCAGTGAGTCCCATCGATCCCCCATATGTTGTTTCGCCAGGGGTCTCAATGCAATCTGAGCCCACAAGTGATAGCTTTACTTTTCCAAGTCTAGCTCATCTTTCCCTGGATGACACCATGGATACCATGCCTACCCCAATGATGGGCATGCCAAGAAACACACCATGGACCTCGTTTGTTAGTAAAGCACCGCTACATGGTAGCTCAATGCCTGTAATAGTACCTACAAGTGCGTACCAATCGTATGCACCTATGGGTCATCACACTCATGTAGTCCCTACCCCTCCCATTGTTTCAACTACCTATGCTCCACAACCACAATACACAAGTTCCTATTTCCATGGGACTATACCGGCTAGCATTAGCATGTCACATCCGACGTCTGCTATGCCTAGGGCCACTCATATGAACTATGGACCACCACATGGCACAACATCGTACCCAACGTGGAACCCAAGGGCTTCCTATGCGCCAAGCCCAATGCCAATACCTACTCCACGTGTAGTCTCTGGAGCACCTTCACCCACGTTGCCTGCTCACTTAGGTGACTTGGCAACATTTGCTCAAGCTATTGGTCGATCTATTGCTGAGAATATGCGTAACACGCCTGATAGAGAGCCTAGAAGTAAGGCAGTACAAATAGCCAAGCTCACACAAAAATTTAGTGGAGACGGGGATGTGAGAAAGCATATCGAAGTGTTTGAACAAATATGCAATTCTCTAGGAGAACACAATGACCTACATAAGAGCAATGCTTCAAGCCTAACCTTAAGTGGAAAGGCTGGGGATTGGTATAGAACCCTAAGGGTGGAAGAAAAAACGATTTACCCTACTCTTAGGAGACTATTCTTAAAAGAATACATACGAGAGGGAGTGCTTTGGGGTGTAGCCTCTCAGCTCCAGAAAGCCCAACGAGAGGAAGGAGAGTCAGTGAGAGACTTTATAAGTCGCTTGAAGCATTTGAATTCTCGTTGTAATCCAAATGAGCGCTTCAACAATAACCAATTGCTTGATAGATTCATTAGGGGGTTACGACATGAGGATATCTACAATGGCCTAGTCATTAGAGGTATCACCACTTGGGAAGCAGTCACCACCAATGCGATCCAATTGGAGGATAATTTAATGATTCAAGGAGAAAGAGTGTCTGATGAGCCTAAATCTATTAGCTTGCAAGCATCAGGGCATCAGCCAATGACCCTAAAGCCTATTGCTAAGGAGCCAAAGATATCTGAGATGACTTTAGCATATCTCACCAAGGCTATTCAAGAGAGTCTTAGAGACAATCGTGCTCCGCAAAACAATCATATGTATCCAAGAAGGGAGCAACAATGGTGCTCAGTATGTTATGGACCGCATAGTACCAGTGAATGCCCTACTTTTAGAGTAAAATTCAATGGGAACTGCAATGCATGTGGAAGGTATGGTCATCAAGCTAAGGATTGCATAGTATTTAAGCACGCGATGGCCAATAGACCAACCTTAGCATGGACAGACACACCTCGAGTGCCTGCATTGATGCCGGCCCCACCTCTTGAACAAACAACACAACACATGGTCCCTAGGGCCCAAAATGTTGTTCAAACAACACCCTTACCACCTCTAGTGCTAGGGCCGCAACCACCACATCCGAGAATCACTTCTGTGAATCAAGTGGGTTGTGAGTCATCTATTTCTTGTTTGGAAGGCTGTGAGGAAGATATAGATCCTAATATCGCCTATGGGATGGATGTGCTTGAAGAAAGTCCACAATACTACATGGAGGACTATTGGGGACAAGTCAAACCTGTATATCAAGTAGCTGCTCTTGTGGCAAGAGGCCAAAATATCAATTACACTTCTAAGAGACCACCTCTTCAATGCTATGAGTGTGAAGGTCCACATCGTGTAGCCGAGTGTCCTATTAGGCTACAAAAGAACGCCACACTTATGCAAACCAATCAAGCGAGCACGTCTACAATGCCAATACTCATGTGTAATCGATGTGGCATAGATCATTTGATTGCCCAATGTCTGAATAATCCAAATGCATCGAAGATCACGTCATTAAACTTGATTGAAGTTACCGAGGAGCCATCACCAAGTACACCCGTGGTACCAGGAAACGTACTCACACGATCGATGCTCCACAAACAAAATTATATTCTTGAGAAAAGAGACACGGCATCAATTGCCCAATCTCAGAAAAAGAAGAAAACACGAAGAAAGAGATCGCAAAAAGTAGCGAAGTCAGACCCCAGTTCAAAGACCAACGTAGAGACTGGTGATGACCCCGTATATATGAACGACACTGAAGAAGATTCTGATTCAGGTGAAACCATGGAGACCAAAACGACCACTAACATAGAAACCAACAAGGAAGATCTTCATGAGCCACAATGGCCAGGATCCAAAAAGAAGATAGGAACTTACCCAAACCCTACAGAGGAGATTGAGCAAGTCAAGCAATTAAGGAGTTTGGTAGAAGATACCCAAAGGGATCTAGAACCAGCACCTAGGAAGATCCAGATTACAGACACCGTGTTCCCTACGCAACAACAACCTCACCAAGTCCATAGACCCTTGGACATACCTAATGTCATCCAAGAAGAAAGTGACTTAAAGTCATGGGAAAGTGGGCGTACTCACTTCTTGATGGAAAGAATGTTTACAGAGGGACTACCTGATCCTATCGAAGAAATGGAGATCCCATCTTCCCCACGTCAAGGGACTCAAGGCCAAAAGGTGCCGTTAAACATTGCCAAATTGATGGATTTCATGTCTTCAGAAGTTAGAACCACCATCATGTCCAAACTATATAAAGACCCTGAGCTAGTCTCAGCTCTTCGAGCCTTCCTCAATGGAGAACTGAAGTTTGGGCTACCACAATTTGCACAGATGGAAGGAGTTGGGGAGATGCCAATAGAGGAGGAATACATAGATCCACAACCCAACCTAGATGAGAACCTTGTTATAGAAATACCTGTTAACAAGTTGGGACAATACTTTGAGGGTGATGAATCCAATGAGACCATACCAATCACTACTAAGGGATTAATTGTGAAGGGAATCCTTGATGGTGGCGTTGGGGTTAGCATTGTGACTAAAAATTGCTCGGAAACTATGGGAAGACCTCACCTTGCGACCACAACCATAGTAGTGAAGATGGCCAATGGGTCTATTGTTAAACCTATTGGGATGCTAGAAGATCTCAAGTTCAAGGTCTTTGGACATAAAATAAGGATAACCTTTATTGTTATGGATTTCTCCAAACACACTATGGCATCGGAGATGATCTTAGGACGTCCTTTCATGAGGGAAGCAAAAATGGTACATGACTGGTCTAAAAACCATGCCTACTTGCAGTTCCAAGATTCTGTCCATAGAGTGGATCTTGTGACTGGTCGAACACATCCTCTAGGAAACAGGTTTATAATTGATCATAGATCTGACACCACATTTCACTCGGCCCCATTGCAGTATTGTTACACGTGTAAAGCGGACACTGATGTTGGGAAAGAATATCCTTATATGGATGTACTACCTGGGATGACTGAGTCTGACAATGTGGATTGGGTCCACCTAGCAGCAACCATAGACACTTGGGGAAATAGGGAGACAACCTGGGTAACACCTGAGGGGGATGAAATGTCCGTACCCTTAAATATGCTACAAGCAATGCATATAGCTTCCGACAAGACTCATCCTAATATATCGAAGAAAACATACAAGTGGGTCCCTAAAGCTTCTTTAGAGACCATAGCTAGTGCTAAAAAAAAAAAGCCTTGTAAGAAACGTCGCACTCGTTCCAAGAAATGTAAGGAAACGTGGCGTTGGATTCCTAAACAACTATTGGAAGCACAAGGCTACTACCAAGGAAATGATCAAATATGGGTACCAAAACGTAGATTGTGTTCTTACCTGTCACTTGACCTATGTGAGTCTAATTATGTAGCTCCAAAACAAATTGACGATCGTGGAAAGAAAAAAATCACAGAACGCTACACACCCGCTCCAGAGCTAGTTTGGGTACTGAAGAAAGAACGATTTGTTCCACCTAGCTCAGGAAGGGGGGAGTCCCATGAAGCTTCTAGCTCCTCATGTAATGCATCCATAGAGGTAAAAGCTTCTCCACAACCTCCACCTACAATAGTGGACCTCCATAAAGCTACAAAGGAATCCACACCTCCCAGTGTTCAAGAATCACCTAATGAACCACTTCAAGTTCGATCTTGGGAGAGTATCTTACCACCCTTGCAACTTGATGAGGCACCTAAGGTAATAGAAAACTACTGGAAAAAATCCCCACCTATTACCAACTGGAACAATTGGTTTCAAAGGGTGACAAGCTCATTTCAAACGGTATGATCTACCCAAGGAAGGGGGGAGTGTTTGCTAACAGTCATCATTCACTTGCTTCCCTCTCAACCTTCCTCCTTGACCTCTTAATCTCCAATCTTACGGAATGTATATATAAAGCCTTATACTCACAAAAAACAAAAATAATAAAGAGCAAGAGCAATTAGCAAACGAGTATGCACAATAAAAGTCAAAACATTGACCCAGACCTACACATTCACATCCGGTACACTGAAACAGAAACCTATGTCATCAAACACCTTTGATCCTCAGCACTCAAGTGATGGAGGGTAGTACGATAGGAGTGTTTCTGTTCTAGAGTTGAGTGATTAGCAAAGTTCCTTTTTCCCACTGATGTGCCTCCTAGAGGTATTCTTTGTGTTTCCTAGTCTGTACAAGAACAGTTGCTGTGGTTAGAATTTGGACCTTCATGGATCTTTCTCTCATTCACACTTCAAATCAAGCGCGACCATCAACACAAACAGGTGTTTCTTGTCCATTAGCATTGTCCCTTATTTTTTTTGCATCTATGATTGTCTGCTTTGATTGTGATTGGTAGCATAATATTTAGTGCTTTTGCTTAGTACCAAACATTAAATTCAATGAATTTTTTTGTCATAATCACTTGTCTAGATTTAAAAATCAAGCAAGTTCGACTAATCTAGTTTGACCAAGTTAGGTGTTAGAGATCTTCTCTTAATACCATGGGGAATGCCTTCCTAATAATCAATGGTTACTTAGGTTCTTAATCCGATTTAGGTAGCATTGTGTGAAATGTACTAGGGCTTTCTAGTGGGCTTGATCCTATTGACCTTTAGCTTAAGTATTATAAAGGGAGTTTACTAGTGTGATGAGCCTGGGGAGGTGTATCAGTGTTATACGACCCCCCAAAGTTACAAAATTAAAATGCTGAAAATGAACAAACAAAAAATCAAAGTGCCACAATGTAAAATCTTAAGCTGGAAGAGAAATCTCAGCTTGATTTGGTACTTCACTTACATGTATCGCCTATGGTACTAGAGCCCTAGAGGTTCCCAGTGTGGGCGCTTTTCCTTGAAAAGCAAAAAACCCAAGGCATACAAAATAAGCACACACATCAAAAGTTGAATCATTATGAAAAGACTTTGGGGGGTCAAAGAAAAGGTAATCAGTCAGGCGATGATTTCATGAGAAATTCCTTTTATCGTAGCTTAACTACAAGGTCTTCTAGGTATAGCCTCTAGTCAGCCCTCGAACATGAAATACTTGGATCTCGCGATTAAACAACTTAATTGACCAGAGAAAATTAAGAAGCTTATCCATGGTATTAATAGTCGATCTCTAGTGCCTTTCGATCGTTGAATTAGCGACCCCATACTTGTTTAATTTTTTACCTTTACATCTGTTTATGCATTTGATTACATTGCAATTTAATGTTTATTGCTGACAAATTGTCTAAAATTCTGTTACCAATCAATTTGTCTGCCTAAAACTGCATATGATTTTTAATCGCTTATGAGAATGCAATTACTGTACCAATGTTGTTTGATTTTGTAGTGACTGAAGAAGGCTAAGGACATTCATCTCAAATGCTCTTCCACCTTGACCAAGGAGCTTCAACTCAATAGCTTCCGAGGACGGAATCTACATCAGGAAGGGGGGCATGTTAACCCTCACGGCTCACGGACACCGTATCACCTACAACGGACGTTGTATTATTTACTTGTAGAGTCGGGTACCGGGCTTGTCGGTCCAATAAGAAAAGGGTAAGAGTGATCGTTGATGAGAGGCGCACTCTAACTGGAACATTCAAGGGATTAGTTGGCTAAGCATGGGCGCCCAAGTGTGAATGGGGTGAGCTCATATAAAAGTCAACTAAACCTAAAATTTACTCGTTCTCTCATTTGTGCAATTGAAGAGTGCTCTTGCTCCATCTCCTTCTTCTTCTTCATCATCTCTTTGTGTGTGTGTGAGAGAGAGAGAGAGTGAGAGAGGGAGTGTGTGGGCGATCGAGCATTACGAAGGCACGACGGCGGTGAAGCGGTTGAGCGCGGCGTAGCGGCGTCTCCTTTTTCTTCACGGCGAGGAATCCTCCACGAAGCAAGCGTAGAGCGGTGAGTGACACACCATCGCCTTCTTTGAGCTTACTAGTTTAGGCTTGTTGTGTGCTTGGAGCCATTTGTGGCTCGCACACGGTGTATCGGCAAGTTCCTTGCATTGACACGTGCGACATACGCGCACATTCTGTTATAGTTCTTGTGACTTGGGTCATGATGGGTCGCAATACCTTGTCAGAATCCTGTCAAACTTTGTAGACTTGTCTCTTTAAGCCTAGTGAAGCTTCCCTTAAAGTTTCGTGATGATCCGAGTCCGTTTAGTCGACAAAATGGCGTGATAACTTAGAGTGTAGACATAGGACAAAAACATATTTTCCTGATTATTGAGTGGTGATTAGCTCATTGAGTTGATACCTTTGCTTGTTAGGTTCACTTCTTGAGGACTGAAAACCTCAAAGAGTCTTTGTGCCCCATTTGAGTCACTTCTCTGAGTATTGACATTATGCTAGTGCCAGATAACTATGCTATAGATGTTCGATCATGGTGACCCACTGACACACATGTACACAAATCAATACAAAGCATTTTCTCTATTATATGTATTGTCGACTTCATCCTCATATCATCCCGTTGGCCTCTCCCACTTTTAAAGCGTTAAATAGAATGAGCATACATTGTGATCATGTCAAACACTACAACCATCTTTCTTGGCAGAAAACTTTAGTCACTTACTTTGGTCGCTTAGTTCCTATTGTTAGAGGAGGTATGGATTTCTCCCTACTTGTATATCATCTTTCTATAGGTGTCTGGGATTGAGAGTTCTCCCTTTTTTCTCTCTTCCCAAATGTTTTTGAGACATCCAACTAGACTAACTCCAAGCCACCAAAGTAAGCATTGTGCAAAGGATAATCATCTTCACTACTAGAGAGAAAAGCTCATTAAAATCAATGCCTTTTTTATGCTTGTGTCCCTTTGCAACAACCTTACCTTATACCTAGGCATAGCTTGTACTGGAGAAAACTTAACTTTGTAAATCCACTTTCATGGACGTTCCTTCTTACCCTTAGGCAAAGGAATAAGCTCCCAAGTATCAATTCGCATCAATGAATCCATCTCTAATTGCATAGCTTGCTCCCACTTGAGCTTGTCAACACTAGACATGGCCTCATTTTAACCTAATGGCACCTCACAATAAGTAAGCAAAATGTAATTCATTGAAGGCTCATAATGTTGCAATGGCCTAGCATTATGCTTTTTGTAATGGCTATTGCCCACACAGGAGCAATAGGCATTACAGGAATGATTACCCTCAAACTGCCTTACAGTATGTGAACATCAAACACATAGAAATAGGATAGAAGACAACACACAATACATAGCAACAGAACACCTCCTGCTTCATTCATATGTAATCCGGACACACAGAGTTACAACAAAAAATGTATGGATAACATAAGGTAAGGTACATCAAAGACAAGTATGCCCCCCATATACAACCGCTGCTCCAGTGCAGATCGGGAACGGTGCGCACACTCCTCCTGTCCCATGATATCTTGTGAAGAACTGCCGCCACGGCCGCCGCATGACTCCTGATCCGCAATGTCCAAACCTCCGCAGGACCGCATTGTGCAACTTATGCCGTAACACCTGGCACGCACGGTGGATTGCGCAAACCCACACTCAGCCCTCCGGTTGGAAGGTTCCGGTTGCTGATCTTCGACCTGTTCTGGTGAAGATGAAATGTCAATGTATCCAAATCCTCGAAAATGTGCAATATGGGCCCGATAAACCTCGTCCAAAAGATGTGGATCTATCTCAGTGTGCTCCGGCCAAGGAGCCCTGGGAATAAACTGTGTCGGCAAAGAAATAGACTGCGGCGCCTGTGGCAAAGGAGCAAGAGGCGTATGTAGAGGATAATAGCGAGATAGGTATCTATTGAGAGCATACCAAAATGGAGGACATGGGAGTAAACTGAGGGAGAAAGAGTGAGCCAAAGTCTCCACCCAGAAACACACCCTACGCTGCTCCTTACAAAATCGACGAATCATTCTCTGCAAACGAGATACATGAGCTTGGGCCTCAGCACAATCCTCTATAGCTTGCGCCCAATCAGTAATATCAAAACCTTCTCGAATGACACTCTTACCTCTGTCAGTGTTCGATGACTCAGGTTGCTGCATCACAACCTGCTGAGTTGGTGGCTGTCAGCAGACAACCGTGTCCTCCAGCTCTGTATTTGATTTTCCAAAAAGATGTGGAGGTCCTATTGCATCTCCACTGCTAAAGCATCCAAATCATTCATATTTATCATGACATCACCAGGATGCGAGGCTAAATATGAGGCAAGGCTATTCTGCATTCGCAATTGAAGTAGTTCATCTTGAATGGAAGCCACAAACGCAGCATTAGCCCCCCTAAGCGTTTGTATTTCTTCATTTTGATGGCGAGCCGCCGCATTCAAATCTTCATTTTGATTGGTCAAATCAGCAATGCGAGCCTGCAAAGCAGTTACATGCGTTTCCATCTTATTAAATCGACCCTTTGTTGCGGGAGCTGGCCAGGCCGCACGAATAAACTCCGCAAGTGTGCTCAGAAAAGTGCCGCACGCCTGGATTTGGTCAGCAGGGTTTGCTGCCTTTGCCTCCCATGGTAACACTGCGGGAAGAGTACCTCCCGTCGAAGCAGCCGCATTGGTGGTTCCAGAATTTTTTGGTTGCGAGGGAGTGAAGAGCCAGTTCTAGTTGAAGTAGCAATTGCCACCCTTTCCTGCATTCCGCGTCTCTAGCATGCCACCGCAGAATCCTCCGGCACAGTAGATGCAGTCGCAGGAGGTGGTGTAGAAAACAGTTGTTCCTCCCGCCCGTGCTTGCGGGTTGCTGGTCACGCAGTGGCCATCTCTTGTGCTCCATAGGGTACCACTGCAGTCGATGGACCCGGCAAATCCTCAGTACAAACATTATGTTGTGTTTCCCGCCCAGCAGGAACTTCCAAACTCTGAGTTTGCGATAGAGGTGCAACAGTACCTTGGACCACCATTCTGTCATCTTCAAAATGGCATAGAGGACGCAAGACGAGAGGGAAAACTTCTCGCAATGGAAAAAACAGCGTCAATAACTGGCCGACTTTTGTGTTGGTTGGGGTGTTTCGCCTCAGCTGTGCCACCACTCTTTGGCATTCTGCCAGCAGTCTCTCTCTAACAACTGCTGCCCAAGCCACTAGCCCAAAGTTGGCCGAATGCAACACATTTCTCGCTTTGGTCGAGATGGTATAGGTTTTGGCTTGCAGCCAAATTGCCTCGAGAAACCATCTGTAAGCATCCCTTGTCGCTACATCTGTTAACCCTGAAAGCTTGTATTCCCCTTTCACTTTCAATCCAAATTCCTGCTCGACATCGGCAACAGGAATCACATGAGATGCTCGCACGACTCCATCATTGGGCAAACAACAGCACCTTGAAATTCTTTCCAATGTCAGCTGAATCTGTTGGTTATTAAGCTGCACCATATCTCCAACAGCGAGTTGCTCAATCAAAACTGCGGCCTGCGGGTAAACAGGTATCCCTTGCCAATCCAAGTTGGCGAACACTCGCAGCCGCAAATCTTGCAGCCAGGCATCCACTTAGCGAAGCGCTAACTGCTGGACTGGAGTAAAGGGGATGCATTGTAGAAGAGAAGCCGTCATGGCGACGATGAGATGCAAAAGCAGAGAATATTGAGCTAAGAACACCTTGAAGGCGCGATACACAAAACAGGAGAAGCACCAAAGCAATCGTCTACATGCACTAAGACTCTCACAATGAGTTCCCAAAAGAGGGCGAGCCACGGTGTCGCAACCATCATTGCCCTTTTCCCGCTTTCCAAGATTGCATGCAAAAGAATTCCCAATCATTATTAGGGCGGCTTCCAGCTCTTGTACCACAGCAAAGGGGCACTGAATCGGGGTAGGTGAAATGTAATGACGCAGTCTGAAACCATTGACCGGTACAAAAATTACCTCCCCCCGCAAATCCGCCAAATAAAAAGAGACGGCCCCGCATGCTTGAAAGATCCAGAATGGTTGTGACCACCGTAATTTAAGCTTCCCAGGCATCTTCCCAAGGCGGGAATTAAAGATAAGAACCAATTGGTCCCCGGACAAATTGCCGTGCTTTTGAGCGATCTAGCCATTTTTTCCGCATGGACTGCAGATCCTATAGCACCGCAAAGCCATGCAACCGCTCTTCGTCTAGTTCCTGCAAAACATCCAAACGATAAATAACAGAATCTTTCGGAAGAAGCCGATCCGCAATCAGCATCCGCAAACTCGGAATCACATGCTCCACTGGGGTGATTGTCTCCATGCCAAACGCCAACTTGAAAGGAGTCAATCCTGTTGCCACTTTATAAGTTGTCCGATAGGCCCATAAGGCGGAAGGAAGTTTCACATCCCAATTTGTTCTATGCATATTCACTAACTTTGTTAATATCCGAATCAATTGCTTATTAGTTGATTCTGCTTGCCCATTCGCCCGAGGATAATATGGAGAAGATTTTCTGTGCAATAAAAAATAAAACCGTAGCATTCTCTCCATCACCTTATTCAAAAAATGACTTCCCCGATCACTAACCAGCTCAATAGGGCAACCATATCTGGAAAAAATATCCTTATATAAGCACCCAACCATAGAAACTGCAGTATTATCTCTCAAGGGCCATGCCTCCACCCATTTGGTAGCGTAATCCGTGGCTGTCAAAATATACTTATTACCCGTGTGAGCTGCAACTGGTTTAAAAGGTCCAACAAAATCCAATCCCCACTTTTGAAAAGGCTCCAAGGGCAAAACCGGCTGAAAAGGCATTCTGAACCTTTTAGTAGGTTGCCCCATCTGCTCACACACATCACACTGTTGCACATAATTTCTCACATCCTGAAACAATGTAGGCCACCATAATCCGGATTGGAGAACCTTTCGAGCCGTGATTAATGATACAAAGTGGCCTCCCGCAATACCGGTATGGACTTCCTCCAAAACCGCTTCCTGTTCTTGTGGTAGCACACATCTGAGTAATACATCCACCACCGTACGATAATAGAGCTTCCCCATAATAATCTCAAAATTCTTGCTTCTGATAGCCATACGTTTCCTCTGATGACTGGACAAGAAGGAAGGCATTTCGCCACTGTCGAGAAAATGAAACATCTCCTCATACCATGTCCATGGAATGCTAGGGATGACCCTTGTCTGTTGCGGAACTGTTGTATCCTCTACAACCACACCTGTTAGAAACAGAGACACATCCGGAAATTCATCAGCTGCACCCGTTGGCGGCTCACCGGAATCTAACCCGGATAGGTAGTCAGCCACCGCATGCTGAGCTCCTGGACGATGTATGACCTCAAAGTCAAATTCCTGCAGCAAAAGCACCCATCTGGCCAATCTTCCCGTCAAATTCTGTTGACGTACCAGGTATAAAAGAGCCGAGTGATCCACATGGAAGAAAAAACATCGTCCCAACAGATAATGCCAGAACTTCTTCACTGAATAAATCATCCCTAAACATTCCCTTTCGGTTACTGAATAATTCCTTTCTGCGGATGATAATGGTCTGCTGGCATAATAGACAGGTCGGAACCATCCTTGACTTTGTTCCTGCATCAACACACTGCCAATAGCTCGATACGAAGCATCCACAAACACATGAAAATCCTTATCCCAATTAGGAGGAAGCATAATCAGAGCTTTAGACAACTGGAGTTTTAATCTCCAAAAAGCCAGATCACATTCCTGCGTCCATTCAAAATCTATAGCATGCGCTACCTGAGTAATCGGGATTGCCAAATGCACGCCAAAACTCAAATGCCTCCCATGCCAACGAGCTTGACCCAGGAAAACCTGACACTCCTTCTGGTTCACCGGTGGATGTGCTTCCATAATTGCGGCTATTTTATCCGGATCCACGGAAATGCCATCCTCGAAAATTATATGCCCCAATAGCCTGCCACTGCGAACAACAAATGCACACTTTAAAGGATTCAAACTGAATTTCACCTCTCTGCATTTCATAAAGCATAACCGTAATTGCTTCAAGTGCTCTAATTGCGCTCCAAAAACACTGAGATCATCTAGAAAAATTCTCATAAAATCCGTCAAATAAGGACCAAAAATTTGAAACATATCCCTTTGAAAAGTTGAAGGCGCATTCCGCAATCCGAACCACATCACTGTGCATGCAAACACACCCCATGTTGTAATAAAAGTTGTTTTTGGTTGATCCCGCAATGCCATTCGTATTTGGTTATATCGACTAAACCCATCCAGAAAAGTATACATCTCATGTCTTGCTACATCATCCAAAATGGAATCCATAAATGGAAGAGGAAAAGGATCTGGAACAGTAGCCGCATTCAATTTCCTTTAATCCACACAAATTCGGATTTGCTTGTTTTTCTTTGGTACGACCACAATGGGAGAAATCCACTCCGGATTATCAATAGGGGTAATAAAACCCACCTCCAAAAGACGATCAATTTCCATCTTAACTTGCTTTGCCACATTCGGACTCATCCTATATGAGTGCTGCTTCATTGGCACCGCATCCGGTTTCAGATATATCGTATGCTGATAAAAATTAGGGTCCAATCCCTGCATATCCGCATATTCCCATGCGAAAACATCCTTAAATTTTGTCAGCAACTTAATCAAATCGCCTCTGAAACTTGCCTCAAGCTGCTTATTAATGTATATGGGCTGCGACTCCGCTTGCTCCCCAAGAAAGACCTTCTCCAATTCATCTTCTTTAACCCTTGTAATTTTCCCCATCTGTGCTTCAAACGCACATTCTTGCTAAATAACGTCCTCCAATGATTCAGGACTTGGCAACGCCTATGGTTGCTCCCCTATCCCTGCTGGAGTTCCTGAAACCCCCACCAAGTTCCCCTTTGGAATCAGAGAAATATCTGCCAGATATAAAGAAACCAAATCCGGGTTAGCTTTCAGAAATTGCTCCTCTTCTAATCCTTCCACCATATTTACTGTTTCTGCTATCACAGGCCATGCTGCCTGAACTGGTTGTCTGCATGTTCCCAACATCACCCGCACTTTCCTTCGACCCTTTTTTACTGTAAGCATATTTGCTTCCCAATTATGCTTTACCCGCGCTTGTCTTAACCAGGGTCTCCCCAAAATAATGTGATAATCCTGACTATGATCCTCAATATTCAAGACTACTAAGGAAACAACAAAAGATAAGCCCGCCACATCCAAGTCAATGCCCCGAAGTAACCCCACTGGTTGCACTCGTCTTTGATCTTCCATGCGGACTACAAAGGGTGCAGGCTCCCAATCACTGAGTCCAAAACGCTCACAAGTTGCTTGAGTAATAATGTTTACTCCCGCTCCTCCATCCAATAGTACCTTGTCAATGTATATTCCATGGTATCTAATTGAAAGCTCCGGAATGCGGGTATCCGTGATCCTATTTGCCGGCAACGGGGCTTAATCATTCTCCTCACCTTCAACTTTCCCGATGGCTACTTCCCTCAGCTCTGTGGACTTTTGTCTCAGCAATGCATTATGAAAATTCGGGACCAATTTCACTAATGAACCCAGAGGTACTTGTATTGGCGACGTGAGGACCTCTTTCCAAACTGAATTCCAATCCTCCTCTTCTCTAATATCATCCTTATTTCCAGCTTTTCCTTCCTTTATTTCCAGGCCCACGGTCGATAGTCCTGATGATTTCAATGGTGGTGCGGACTGTGGCAACCAGGTCACAGTCTTTTTCCGCACTTCTTCTTGAGCCGTCCAATCCGGAATCTTTACATCGGGTGTTGGAACCACATTTTTACCCGATCGCGTGATTAATGAAACCACTGGATCGGACTCCTCCAATCCTTCAATCTGAACCATAGCCACACTAGGCTATTTCCCTACAACGCGTTCCTGCTTCTTCCGATCATATTCCATAGCTTCAGTACACTCGGATCGCGAGTGCCCATCCCCCAAACAGAAAAGGCATGTCTTGGGTCAATTAGGATCTCGGCCACCTCTTCCGCGACCTCGTCCTCCCCCTTGACCCCGTCCTCCTGCTTGACCTTGCAAAGGCGTCTCTGATGTATGGAGCATGAGCCATCGCCACAGCAGGCTCTTGTCCCTGCCCTGTCTATGGTTGTTCCCATGTAGAAGAGTCTCCTCGACTCCGACGACCCCGACCATTGAAATAACATTCCACTGTATTATGAGTATTGGTCGTGCAAATCGCACACCACTTCTGATTCATTGCTCACTCCTGAGCAGCATGGCCCGGATTCCGACACTGGGTACACCATAGTTCCTTTAGACTTTTAGCCACTACAGCAGATTTCGACGATCCGGATGAAACACCTTTCCCGTGACGCTGGGATTTTTTTCGAGGTGTCTCTTCCGACTCTTTCCCCGAATCGCTGTTGCCTGAGTCTGAGGAGTCTGATGCTGAGGACTCCGACTCCGAACTATCACTGCCGCTATCTTGCGACTTCCGATGAGATTTCTTCCTCTCTTTTTTCTTTGATTTCTTTGGGGATTCCATATCCTCTAAAGCTTCTCCTGCTACTACAGCCCTAGCAATTACATTATCCAGTGGAGTAGTTACCTTATCCACTGTTGCCATTGCAGTTCTGAGATCCTTGTTGAGCCCCCGCAAAAAATAATCATTCAACACTTTTGCTGCCGGCCTTTATGCCTGAGGTACCCTCTGCAAAAGCATCCGAAATTTTGCAGCATAATCCTCCACTGGCAACGACTTCTGCCGCAGCGTTTGAAGCTTTTCCAAATGTTGAGGGAGTGTCTTTTCTGTTCTAAACCTTCGTAAGAATGCTCTGGATCCTTCATCATATGTCTGAAAATGATCATCAGGGCATTCAGACAACCATTTAGCAGCTTTCCCCGAGAGTGTAGATTCAAACACTGATTGTTGATGGAGAGGAATCACCACCCCAGGATGATTCAATCCATAAGCTTTATTAAATTGAGGCAAATGTGCATCAAGGTCTTCTCTCGAAAGACCTCGAAATCGACATTACTTAATCTGAGGATGTGCCATCATCCCTTGCCCAACTGTACCTCCTCCCAGAAAAAGCTGTTGAACACTAGGAGGTGGGGACAGTGGCAGAGACACCCCTGGACTGCTTACCGGAGACGGTGGTGGAGCAACCTGTGTGGGTGAGGGTGAACGTACGACAAGAGGACATGACGGACTGCGTGGAGTACACCTCGCCCGCCGCAACCGCCTACCACACACCGAGCTTGGTGATGGAGATACAGATTCCTCAGCCTGCGGTGAAGAAAAAACAAATTCATCTGAACCGCCTCCCCTCCGAAGTCTTCCTACAATTGGAACCACAGGGTCAGGCGGACCCTGCGACCTAGTGTGCATGCATATTCATCGCAGGTCGTCCATCACGCATCGTGGTCGCCAGATGTAATGGCTATTGCCCGCACAGGAAGAATAGGCATTACGGGAATGATTACCCTCAAACTGCCTTACATTATGTGAACATCAAACACATAGAAATAGGATAGAAGACAATACACAGTACACAGGAACAGAACACCTCCTGCTTCATTCATATGTAATCCGGACACATAGAGTTACAACAGAAGATGTATGGATAACATAAGGTAAGGTACATCAAAGACAGGTATGCCCCCCATATACAACCGCTGCTCCAGCGCAGATCGGGAACGGTGCACACATTCTTCCTGTCCCATGATATCTTGTGAAGAACTACTTCCACGACCACCGCATGACCCCTGATCCGCAATGTCCAGACCTCCTCAGGACCGCAGGACCGCATTGTGTGACTTATGCCGTAACACTTTCAATGTCTCATAGACGACAGACGCGTATTTGGCTATCCCACATCCACATGATCACCCAACAAGGGGTATTCTCCCCATGAGGTGCAATGGGCTGCCTAGTAGCAGTCATGGGACCATCATACCAATCTCCATCCTCAAATGTCAAATATCAGATGACAAACCTCAACAATTGACGATGGTGCTATTTACATAGAGTCCTCATGAACATCATGGTTGTGCACAACATTCATGTTTGCTAACCTATAAACCATCTCACCTGAGCTCCATACCCTAAGAATATGCATTTCTTACACTTCAGGTCTAACTTGCTATGCTTCTCCTTTTATCACTCGTTGCCAAACACATGGAGCTAACCATCATATGGTGGAGAACTTGTCCATACCTCTTTGTGAACTTGAAAGCCAAAAGGAACACTAGGTGCATGGTGTATCAAATGCATGCCAATTGTTACATCTTGATGGACGCATGGTGTGAACCTACTTTAGCCAAGAGGAGGTGCCAAAATTCATGACAAGAGGGTGCAAGGGGAGGAATGAATAATTGTCAATTTTCTATATAAATGGGGCTTTGCCCATGCTAATGTATCTGCAATCAATAAACCAATCAATTATGGCATCTAATGTATGGATCTCTCTCTCTCTCTCTCTCTCTCTCTCTCTCTCTCTCTCTCTCTCTCTCTCTCTCTCTCTCTCTCTCTCTCTCTCTCTCTCTCTCTCTCTCTCAAGCGGCCACCTTCTCAATGTGTTGAAGGCACATGGTCCTCACTTAGGTGGCCACCTTCTCAATGTGTTGAAGGCACATGGTCCTCCTATAGATATAAAAGTGGGCTTTCGTTCAATATTGATGAAGTTATTAGTCTCAACACATGGCTAATTAGCAATGAATATATTCAATTCCAAGGAAAGGTTTACAAATAGACTAACGGCATCCCTATGAGATTGGCGTACTCTTCCCTCTAGTGCAACATGTACCTTCACGCCTTGGAATACAATTACATCAACAACACGTTAACTCAACCAAACCCAAAGAGTGCTTGCCAAATTTACCACTCCGTACAGATACTTTGATGACATTTGTTTGATTGACTCAAGTGATCTAGCATACTTTATTGAGCAACATAGGATCTACCCACCTTGCCTAAAAATTGAAGCCTCCACATGCACAAGCACCAAATTTCTCAATCTCTCCCTTAACATTTTCAATGGTACACTTTGCAAAAGATTGGCACAAACGGATTCTTTAGAGAATTGCTCGCCTATTTGATACTTTAAAAGATCAACCAATCGGCCATTTGAATGGGCACACAAGGTCATCATCTCACAAATCAAGCCCATCCTTTTTTGTAACACCCTACCCATTGATGCAGCCTCATATATTAATATGCTTGTGAATGCTTTTTGCTTAATGGGTTTGAAAGAGTAAAGCTTTGGAGACATGTGAGGAACTCCTTAAAGAGGTTGTCAGCTATACCATCTATGTGCAACCTAATAGAAGTATTGGACCTACTAAAAATTGGAGGGCACTAGGACCACATTGGGGGCCTAGTGTCCCCAATAGGGAGATATTACCACTCAAGGCTAGTGTGGGTGGAGGATGGTCTCTCTCTTACCCTCTTTTTTTAAATCGAAGCTAAGCATACAGACCCATGGATAGGAGCCATATCTCATGGACCCTCCTTAAAAAATTCAAAAGAAACCACCCAAGAAGAACCGTGCACCCTTGGGATCTTGGGGGGTTCTCCCACTCTCACACTCCCCTCCTAAAGTAACTAACTAGAAAAAATAGAGGGAAACTCAAGAGTCATGGACCTAGCTATAAAAAGGGAAAAGGTCCCCTCACTTGGGACACATACTACACTCCAAGAAGCTGACACTACCACACATACACACCACCTACCTCTCCATGGAGTCTTCCTCATAGGTCTGAGCTTCCTCATAGGTCTTCCTCATAGGTCTGAGCTTTTTTCATTTGTTTTATTATTAAGTGGACATCTATAACATGTAAGAGACCTCCACAACACCTGTCGTCCACCATTAGGCTAACTTCCTGTTGTTTTATGATGATGGTGACAAGTGACAATGGTTTCTTTTACTTACCGGTCTAACAAGTGGAGGCTCAACCCCAAGATACTCTACACACTTCTATCTCTCTCACTCCCATTTTTAACAATTTTGTAATTTGCAATGCATTAATAAATACAAGCATGGTTGTCAGTGTTCAAAAAACATGGGTCTTTTGTCACTTCTTATTATTGTCATTTGTTGAGAAATTTTAAAGGTCTTTGGGGCCAATTTGATCATCTTCTCTCTCTCTCTATGTGTGTGTGTGTGTGTGTGTGTGTGTGTGTGTGTGTGAGAGAGAGAGAGAGAGAGAGAGAGAGAGAGAGAGAGAGAGAGAGAGAGAGAGAGAGCTCTTATAAGGATCGAATGAAGCTCAAACTACAGATCCAGACTCAAAAACGTGAAAAATTCAGACATGGCAGTTTGTCAAATTCAAACTCAGCAGACTGATTGTACTACAAAATCAGACGTAGCAGTAAAGCGATGGAGATGCACACACAAAAGTTAGAGCTAGAGAGGATAGCTTTGACACAATGTTTTTGGGTATAAAAGAGTTGTACCTCTTTGGGTTTTTCAAATAGATATAGGATTATACAACCACTTCATAAGAGTGCTAATATGTAACCACCCAAGAAGGGTGCAGACAGGCACGTGGCCTTTATCCCAACAACCTCCCACTAAAGGCAACGTTCCTGAAGTGGAGAAAAGAATCAGCTATGTAGAAAGCTGAAAACACATATATCTGTCTAGCCCCCATCATTTGTTGGCAATGAGAAAACCTCTTAGCTAGAAGACCCTTCGTGAGAAGGTCTGCATGATTATCATCTGTATGTACCTTGCTGAGATCAATGCTCTTGTTAGTGATACTTCACATGTATGTACTTTGTCTTTGCATGAAAGATGAGATTTTGAGCTAGCATGATACCACAAAGACTGCCACAATGGAGAATTGGAATCTCTCCAAACTCTCCCACCAAGCGTGAAAGCCATAAAGCCTCCTTGCATGCCTTTGTAGTAGCAACATACTCTACCTTTGTTGTAGACAATGCAACACACTTTTGTAGCCTGGATATCCAAGAGACTCTTCCCCCTATGAACGTGAAAACATACCCTGAAGTAGACTTCTTGCAGAACACATGACCAACATAGTTTGCATCCATAAAGCCCGCCAAAGATGCCTTCTGCTTGCCAAGGCAGATACACAAATCCTTTGTGCCCTCGAGGTACTGCATGCAAGTCTGCCAGTTTTGATTGTCCTGATTTGTGCTGCTCCAACTGTGGACTACGACAGGAAATTTCTGGCTGAGTATTTTCACTCGGGGGGATCACTTCAAAAATTATGTGACTATCACGTGAGTGGAGCAGAAGGAGTTATTAAATTTTATTTTTTCTCAAATTTTTACATATAGAAGGGTACCCTAAAATGGACTTAGGAAAAAAATTTACAAATTGAATAGAAAAAGGGTGTATTTTATTTGTCAAAAATTCACAAATAAGGAGTTTTAGAAATAGTCTTTAAGCGCACGTGGTGATATACACAATTTGCATAGAGTGACACCCTCGAGCATTTTCAGCACCATTCCCTGCACTTTTGGGAACATCATCAGCAATTTGTTGCTGACCATTGGGCATACACTGCTGTCCAAAAGGTACATCTTCTCAAAAAACAACTCTTATGACTTCTTCAGTCCTTTGTGGTTGTTTGTGCATGCAATCCTCTCGGAAGATTACATCATGGCAATCGAAAGACTTTGACACATACTCACCCCCATTGTGAGAGCGTAGATACTTTTCCTTACTACTTACCTGATTCTTAGCAAGTGCCACAAATTGTTTGAACTTATCCAAGGCCTCATCCTTATGATGGATTGGATATAGCCACACCTTACGGGTAGCATCATCCACAAAGGTACAAAATATTGCTTTCTCCCTAGAGACCCTCGCATCTGACATACATCGGTTGACATACATCAAAATGTACCAATTCAAAGGGAGAAGCTTTCAATGAAAGATATTTCTTGTGAGGAGTTTGAGCATGCTTGCCATAGATACAATGATCACAATGGTCAAAATCAGCATACCTCAAATATGGTAAATACCCCAAACAAGAAAGCACCTTCACTCCGGTTTGACTCATGTGTCCCAATTTACCATGCCACAAGGAAACACTTGGCTACACGATTATGGGGCCACTACATGGTCCCCCCCACTAGATACATGAAGTGGACACAGAGTGTCTCTTTTAGGACCTCTAGGAATGATCCTGGATCCTTTGCTGATTTTCCACTTGGTATCCTCAAAGGTAGTGTGATAGCCATCAACATCTAGCTGCCCTATGCTTATCAGGATCTTCTTGAGCTCAGGTACATGCCTCACACGATGCAATGTAAAATTTGATCCATGCTGAAACTTCAGCTGCACACTGTCGATTCCCTCAATATCACATGCATGGTTGTCCCTCAAATGAACAACACTTTGTCTGCCAGCAGTGTAGCTAGAGAACCATTCCCGATTTGGTGTCACATAGAATGAAGCACCTGAATCCAAAATCCAGGTGTGCATATCATCATCAAAGTCAGCAACCAAAGATTGTGCACTAAAAGAAGAAGCAAAGAGAATATCATTTCCAGTACCCACATGACTGACTACATTGATTTCCTTTATCTTAAGCGTGCTCTCCTTTTCAGGTTGACTATCCTTTTTGTCCTCCCTGATATCATTAGACTTTTTACTCTTGCCTTTCTCTTTCTTCCACTAAAAACAATCACGCTTAAAGTGTCCTTTCTTGCCACAATGATGGCACTCAACATCTTTTCCACAAGACTTGTTGTTGCTTCTATTTTCCTATTTTCCCCTTTGCTAAGATCTACCTCTGGTATGCAATGCACTGGAAGACTTATTAGCTGCAATATTCTGTCTATTCAACTCTTCCATTAGCAAAGAGCTCTCCACATTAGAATACATTAGCATAGCATTGGAGTTGCTCATGGCTATCCTGAATGTATCCCAACTTTCAAGTAAAGTGCATAAAAAGTAGCTTTGAATTCGTCATCAATGTTGAATTTCAGAGCAACCAACTAGCTAAAAACCAAGTTGAACTCATTAAGATGTACAATCATGGCTATACCTTCCTTCATCCGAAGGTCCATCAACTTCTTCAACCAGTAAACCTTACTAGCGGCATTTTTTTGACCATACAACTCCTCAATTCTAGTCTTCAATCTCTATCATAGATCATGCAAGCTCATCCAGATCTTCCCAATCCGATTGCTCGATGTCTGTTGGTCATGCCCCCTTTGTCTTAATAAGATTCACCTATTTCTTCTACCTTAAGACATCGTAGCACTATTTTTTCCATATGGAAAAATTGTATGCATCCTCAAGCTTCTTGATGTGCAAAAGGTTACTCGTGTCACTGTTGCTTGCCATGACTTCAACCAAAAAAAGGAAATTGAAGCCTTTGGTGATCGAAATCTCAAACTTAGTTTGCAACACTAATAGCCGCTGACAAAGAGGCACAAGATCAGCTGCACAAACTTTTCTGATCCAGTCTCAAAACTTGAGCTGCAAATTTAGACTCAGTAGTCTTCCCAATCTGCAAATTCAGACTTAGCGGTCTGTAGGATTCAGATTAACCAAAAACTATAGCAAAATTTAGCTATAACAATCTGATTCCGCTTCAATGATTCGGATTTAGCTTTAGCAATTTGGATTCAGATCTTCTGCACTTCTGGCACACCACACTCCTCTGAAACCTCCGATGCTTTGGGTGATGAGGCAAAACAATGCGGTGGCTACCCCTATTGCCCACTTGCTTGGTCAACACCTTTTACTGCCAGTAGCAACCCTTCTCCAATTGGCCCAATGTGCTCCATTTGCTCGAGTATCTGGCCAATGGGTCACTGCAAGATGTCGATGTGACATGCCCAAATTGCCACATAGCCACGTGGCCATGGCAAATATTGTTGATGATGCTAACTTAGCAATGCAGTGTGTGGTCTAATTCTAGTGAAGGTACCCATTGATGGTTCCGAGGTTCTGTGCAGATACTTCTTAGGCTCTGCCAACTATATGTTGCAGGATGTTTGGCAATGTCTACATGCGGTATGTGCTCCTAATTTCTGACCTTTGGACAATTTTTTCTAGGCGTTGCTACCATTACAATGTGTATGTCCAGTATCTTCAGCAAGAGATTTTTCCCATGTGGCCTGTTTCATGTGGAGATTTGGTTGGTGGCCTCCATATAGCTTCATACAACTCTCAAACAATGAAATCAGTTTTAATTTCAACTTTCAACTACATTAACTCTTAAAACCAATATTTCCACCATTCCACTATAAAATGTTACCCTTTGCGGACTCATTTACCTCAACATTTTCCTCTCTTTTGTAGCAGATTGGTGTTCCACATCCCGTGTTTGCGGTGTGCATAGTGCTATTATTTGTGGTCATTGACTCAACTTATGATGCAGTTTATTTGCTTTGCGAACTTCATCACGGATTTCTAGAGGTGGATGAATGAGGAGGCAGTTAATCTATGGCATCCAAAGCCAAAGAGCCAAAGAGGAGCCAGACACTAGCCTGCACCAACCTACCTGTTGTTTTATCTGATGTTCTCTCATTGCAAGCTTATGTACATTTTGATGTAATGTTCAAAATATTATAACGGGTTCCTTGCCCTTAAAAGGTTGCATTGTATTCACCACACTCATATTTTTGGGATGCACAAATCAAGGGATTGCACACTTTAATATTTCTGGGTTCTAGTCCTCCGTGCGTGCCATATGTTATGCCTCAATGGGTGCATGGTGTGAACCTACTTTAGCTAAGAGGGGATGCCAAAAGTCATGATGAGAGGGTGCAAGAGGAGGAATGAAGGGTTGTCAATTTACTATATGAATGGGGCTTTGCCCATGCTAATGTGTCCGTAATCAATAAACCAATCGGTTATGGAGTCTGATGTATGGAGATCTCTCTCTCTCTCTCTCTCTCTCTCTCTCTCTCTCTCTCTTCTCTCTAAACTAGGTATAAAGGTGGATTTGATTCACCACATCCTACCTCTGGCTTGGTCTAACACTAGCTAAACCTTTGAACTGATTCACTATATGCTATATATGGAGAATCAATGGCCTTCTTTCTTCATCTCTCTCTGTATATCTCTCTCTCTTTCCTTCTCTTTCTCTATATTTTACAAGTCTGAGGTTTGAAACTACCAGGTTATGACCCTATGGCCCGACTAGGCTTCCCTCTTTCAAAGCTTAAAAATAACTTTAATATCTTCATGAGGATTTAGGTTGGGAAATTGTTTGTGTAATACCATATGGTAACTCTCTACCATATCGGCGTGGTTTGGCCATGGAGTGTGTGAAAAGCCCTTTTTTTTTGGGCGCCAGCTATACTTTGGGGTCTTATAATATTTTTGGTAAAGAAAACTAATCATATCTGAAGACACAGAGTGGCGTGACAGAACATCAAAGTGGCTCTAATGGCTACTGCAGACGCCACTTGCTATCTTTGGGATGCATGCAACTAGCACCGCCCGAGCTCGGGTGGGTGGGCATTCGAATGTGACGACGGAAAAAGACTCCATGTGCTCCGGAGTGGGCTCCACGGCCGGTTGGGGGATACTGCAAGGCTTGGACACCACCTTATAAAGGTGAGCAGAACGCTCACTTAGCTTCCATTGAGCAAAGGGTATTTCTGTTCTTTCAATTTGTTTGCATACATTGAATGGGTAAGGGCTTCAACTCCGCAAGCAACTTTGTGATGGCTCCCATTAGAAAAACACCTGCCGAATCTACAGAGGTATTTTTGCACCTTTTATGGCATTTTGAGTATGGTATGATTGGGTTTATTGCAATGACTTAGTGTATTTTGTTGGGCAATCCACTTTGTTGGAATAGATGGACTGGCCATGTGTCTGAGTAGTGGTTGGACTTTGTTTGGATGTTTTACTGTTGTGGTTAATGAAAGGGATGATCGGGTCCTTGCCGATGAGTGATATGTGGTAGTATATGCTATCTTATGCTGTTCCTAGTTGTGTTGCTGACTGGTTTGTCTTTCTTTCTATATTGTTTTACAAAGTCTTAAGCTTGTGTTTTGGGCTGTAACGCTGCTCATTCTATCCATTATGGAGTATGGTTTGAGGAAGAGTGTAGTCTCGGGCTATGGAACTGATCTTCTCTCTCAGTTTGAGGGGTTGGGATTGATCTACCTTGATTCTTGGCATTATCTTGTAGTGGTGTGTTGGAAGGGATGACTGGCCATGTGTCTAATCATTGGTTGGACTAAAACAGGACCATCTTACCCTTTATTGGCTTGTAACTAAGATGTATTTGCTTTGGATATACTGTCGAAAGAAATACACGATTTTGTACTATATCTGTAGGCCAAGGTCTTTGTAGAATATCTCATGTGTTATGTATATTGTTAATAGTTAAAACTCTCTCTCTCTCTCTCTCTCTCTCTCTCTCTCTCTCTCAACTCTGTGTGTGTTCGAGCTCTTGTCTCATAGAAGGGATTTCCCCTCAAAAATACACAAGCCATGACTGCTTCTACCCCAAAAGCTATCTGAGAATCCAAGCATAAAAAGCATACTATGTGCCTTTTCCTTGTATGGTGTGATTTATGTGCTTTGTAACACAATTATGAGGAGGTGCATAGGAAGCACATAGCTCACACCGTATACCCTTCTCACACCGTAGTGGAAGCATGAGACATCAGATACTCATAGCATTGTTTGTACATAAGCATTAAGGCTTACAACCTATTTGGTTCTCAATGTGAGCAACCCACTACTTGAATACATCAAACACTATCTCTTACTTACGAATGGGGTATGCCAATACTTTCTCACTAGCATCATCAATTAATGTAACAAAATACATCGCACCTCATACGTTAATGTTCACAAGGGCTAGCTTTTCCCGTTTCTAGTGTTCACAAGAGAAGACCGAGCTTGAGGACCATAAATGTAATGCTCATAGCATTGTTTGTACATAAGCGTTTCGGCTTACAACCTATTTGGTTCTCAATGTGAGGAACCCACTACTTGAATACATTTGTAAGTAAGAGATAGTGTCTGAATACATCAAACACTATCTCTTACTTACGAATGGGGTACGCCAATACCTTCCTACTAGCATTATCAATGAATGTAACAAAATACATCACACCTCATATGTTAATGTTCACAAGAGCTAGCTTTTCCCGTTTCTAGTATTCACAAGAGAAGACCGAGCATGAGGACCATAAATGCAATGCTCAAAAAAATCAAAGCTACTAAAATCAAAATCAAGAATGTAATCAGACGTGCCAATAATTTCATGCCTTTTAGTGATATATGCGCCAAATGTGGATGCCATACCATTGGAGGTTGTTTTGCTATTTCAACAATGGTATCAAGAACGCTAGCAAATACGTTGTATTCTCTTGCACCCTTTTCAAAAGAAAGGTTTCCCTTTGTGAGCTACTAACATCCATGACCAAAAGATAAATGAAAACTAAGAGAGAATAATTAACCCACACTAATCAAGCTCTTTGCAAGAGCTCGCAGATAATGCTAAATCCAATGACTCTTAAGTGCTACATAATATTTACTGTAATTGCTACATTTATGCCATAACTGACAAAACTTGTAATGGCTTTCCATGGCTCTCTTTGCCTCATAAGATCTTGTTTTCTTGTGCATCTTGTGACTGCATAAATCTAGGGACCAAAGGGTTTCACAATTCACATGTCTTTAAAGATCTCTTACTCTCACTTTTAATACTGTGGTTACAACAATCTGCTGTTCAATTACCAATCTTCTTAAAGAAAAAGTATTGAGAGCATTGACATACAAGAAAGACGACAACTATATCTGTCCAAGTGGCAAAATGACCTCTATACTTGTGGTCTAGAGTGTGTGAAAGGTATGTTCCAATAGGTCCTAATAAAGGTACTTATCTGATTTAAAAGACACAATTAAGTCTTGTGATTGCATCAATTGGTTGGGGTAGTACTTTTCCTATTGTGGCTGCAGTGCCAATGCAATGCGCTGGTCACATATGGTTTACTTCAAGAAAAAGTATTAGAGTGTTTCACAGATAGAAAAACGATACTAAAAAAGAGCTCCATAGTTGTGGTCTAACGTGAATCAAAGGTTATGTCTATGGATGTCCCAACAAAGGTACATATTGTGCTGAGTTGGATTGGATCAATAAAATTGTCATAATTGAGTCTTGTGATTGAACCAATTGATTGGAGTTGATGGCCAGCAAAGTGGAGCCTCAAAACTTAAGAGTCTTCATGGAGACCAACAATGGCATTGCCTTTCACCCAAACTGGAGAGAGAGAGAGAGAGAGAGAGAGAGAGAGAGAGAGAGAGAGAGAAGGAAACGAAGAAAAAGAGAGACTATACATTATAAGGAGAAAAACAAAACATACTTTTCAAAAATTGAAACGTTGCTTCGTTGTACACGGACTGAAACTCCCTCGCATTTACCCTCCCTTCTAGTGAAAGGCAGTGCCATCAATGGCCTAAGAATTTGGAAGATATGTAAAGTCGAAAACTTGATACGGCCCAAGAAAATGGAAGATATAAAGTGGAAATTTGAGTATTTTGTTGTGGAGGAGGAAAGATGTGGTGTGTGATTGAAGACAAAGAGGGCAATTGTTCAAATGTGGGCCGTCTAAGGAGAGCTAATTTGAATAGGGACCGTGCATGATTCAAGATTCTTCATCTCGTGTAGAGGGGGCCGGGGCCAAGGGGACCCAGACAGCTACATGGCTGAATGCTCCTGAGCCCTCTGGCCATGGCGGACCCTTTCTCCTTTTGTCCACATACGGGTGCCTTCTTATCTTCGAAGATCCCTACGTAACCTAGCAACTTTGCCCTTGAGAACGTCGCGTGAGCTCCTTCCATCTCGCCCCTCGAGCGAGCTGGGTCATGGATCTTCGCTCTGTGTTCGCCCCGTCGTGTACTCTCTCCATCCACAAATCCTTCCTCCAGGTATACCTTCTACTACCATCGCTGTTCTCTTTCGCATGCATTCGGAAAGACTTGCGGCTTGAAGATGGAGTAGGAATTCTGTGTAACTTACGTTAGCTCCTGTATCTGACTTCATGATGGACCGTGTCCCATTTGCCCCGAGCCAGGTTCAATTCATAAACCAAGATTGTGGATTTGGCATAACTTTTCCATGGGCCATGATGACTTAAGCATCGGTTATTATGTGCTAGCTTAGGAAAGCAATTAAATCCACTCAATTTTCAGGAAGCTCATATTGCTAATTTCAATTTCGCAGGGTGTAGAGTTCCAGCCTTGCCTTCACCATGGTGCTGGTTTCAAAAGGGTATTGACCAAATGCTGCCATCGTCGTATTTGTGGAGGATTGCAAGCAGAGGTGGTCGAGGATTCCACACTCATTGACATACAAGGTATGATCTTTGCAGAGGGTAAAGGAAGCTTCTTAATTAAGGCTTGGATGGTTAATGAAAGAATTCGAAGTGCATAGGTGGTGTTGCAGCTCCTGATTATTTGTGTTTGGTTGTCTCCACAGAGAGCAGTGATGGGTATGTCTTGTTCAAGTTTGGAACCACTCAACTTTATGAGGATCCACCACGCTTCATATCGTCAGTTGCACAACCGAAATCGGTAACTCACATAGAGGCAGGCAGAGAGGTGATTGATTGTTCCGCAGTTGTTTACAGGCTTCCGAATGAGAATGAAAACAGCTTTATAGGGCCCTACCACTGGGGCTATCAAGCCTCATCTCTTCTAGATACACCATCTAGTACCTCTTCTTCAACTACCTCTTCCTATGAGAACAGGGCAGAGTTACCAAGCCTTACCTTCAGCTCTGAGGTACCTGATGTGCCCTTGGACTTCATTGGACCTCGTAGTTTTGCCGACTATCTTGTCAGTGCAGAGGCTAGAAATGAGTCATTTGCAAGATTTGTGCGCTCTTCGGGCTTCACCGCCTCGATGGTGAAGCTGCTACCTGCGAATATGTAAGTCGAATTGTCTGTGAGTGTGCTTTTTGACTGGGTTTTGTGTAGTTTTCAGTGGGTTGTGTGATGTTGTGACACAAACGATTGCGTCCACAGATCTTTTGAGGATGTCAGCAGCAAATCAACAAGTTTGGGCCCTGAAGCAGTGCATTCAATGAAGTCTTCTACTGTCAAACGGTGAGGCTTGATGAGCTCCAATAGCTTGTATGGAGGCTTCAATTTGTAGGGTGTCTAATCTGTTTCTCGTCTTTTGCCATCAGAGTGAGCAGAGAAGGGAAGAAAACAAGAGCTCGACATAAGAGACCTTCTCGAGACTTGTATAGAAGCAGCTCCTTCCAAATGTATGAATTAATCTTCTGCTACCCTTTCATGGACCCCAGCAAAGCTGCCTCTACATGGAAGGCCATACCGAAGGAGAAGTACACAGAGCTTTTTGGCGCCCTTAATCAGCTTGCTGTCGGGCTTGCGGGGAGTGGTCTTGCGCTTGTATTGTTTGTAGCGTCGAGGATGCTATGCCTGAATGCAACTCTAGACTGCATTAAATTGATGTCTTTGTTACGTGGGGTAGGTTTGCTCTGGCTCTCCTCAGCCTTGCAGCGATTTGGGTCTGCGGTCAAACTCATGGGAGAATGTGGCGAGAAAGCTAGGTCAGAGAGAAAAGAGCATCTGGCTATGTTGAGGAAGGAAGTGCATGCTGTGACATTCAAGGTGTGCACGATGGTAATGTTATCAATGGTCAGGTTGGCTTAAGGCTATTGATTTTGTTTGGTGCTTCTTTCTCTGATGTGATATAGGTGTTAGTTATGATTCGATGTTCATTCTTTAGCTTTACATCCCATGGCGAGGCTAGATTAGTTGCCATCCTTGTTGATTTACCCATCCCAACTCCTTGCGTTCAATGCCACACTAGTTCTGGTTGAGATATTTATTCTTATGTAGATGTAGACTTTGTAGTCATTTATGGGCTCTCCTTGTCCACACTGCGTTGTGTTGTTGGTTGCTCTATGTGCATATGTAACTTCTTCATGATTCGTCCTTCAGCCACTTTGAGCCGTTGGATTTGTTCTTTGGCAGTGTCATCTTTCCCTGTCGAGATGTTGAGAAGACTGTCACTAGTCGAGCTTATTTCCTATGTTAACTGCCATTGTGAATAGCTATGTGAGTCTGGAGTGGCTTCCACTAAGAACAGTGAAGTAGATTGCAATATTGTTAAAACAGTCGCTACTTAGACTGGGTTTAAATGTGCTGGTGGAAGAGCTTGGCTTCTTTGCATGGACAGTTTCCATTGGCTGCGCCAAAAGCTCGAAATTGCTGGCTCCACCCCCGGGAAGAGAGAGTTTCCTGCAGCTGAAACTGGTCCATTGTGGATGCGTACTCTCCACAGGATTGAACTATGTCCATTACTGCACTGAGCCGCCGATTCGAGTGTGTACACTATCACTCTTGGCAGCTCTTCACAGCCCATGTAGACATCATATGCTGTTGCTGCTGTCCAGTGTGAACAGGGGATGGAAAAGGCTTTGCTCAGAAAAACTTCTATTGCTGTGCTGTCTGAACCCTGCCTTCTCTAAGCTGTACCGTTTTTGCATGGGACATTTGCTCGGAAATCTGAGGGATTTTGATAGATCGCATGAGCACTTAGTTTAGAGAAGAGGGGAGCTAGTAACGGGAGTGTGGGAGGGACCAGAATTCTATCGTAAGTTAGCATCTGGATGTCAATAAATAGATAAATCTATTTATTGTTTGTCTTTTCGTCAGATTTGCATTTAATTCCCGAGGTAAGAATAACCAAAATGTCTCTGGTACAAAAAAGTATATCCAACTGATTTACCGATATCGCGGGAGACAATACAATATTCTTTGGTGCTGTGGTGTATATGATGTGTTTGGAATCTGTATTCTGCGTTGGTACATCCTCCCCGAGTCTGATAGGAAACCAATCCTGGTGCCATGGAAATTATCTCTGGCAGGAATCCTTTGAATTTGATGATAGATAAACCCTGGATGGCTACCTGTTGGTTTGACTTCTCTTGAAAGATTCGGTGATATCTTTGACTACTCTTGTAAGAGTATGGCAATATCTTTGATAGTGAGCATCTAAGCAGTATCCATCTGCAACACTCAATGGTAGTTGTTATTGCACCCTTCAAATAGTCAAGGTTTTTAAGGGAATGGTCCTTCAGGGAACAGGGACCATTCTGGGCTGTGATACTTGGGGAGAGGGGGGCGAGTCAATTCTGATTTTAGCATTTTTTGAGTTTGACTAGGTAGTGCATGGTTGCTGTGGTTACAAGGTTTTTTTGATGGTTGACAATGGGTAGGTTGGTTGGTTGCAACTTGCACAGTATGTAAGCTGTTGAGGTGGTGCAGTGAGAAGGACTGACAGTCCTTGACAGCTGCGGAATATTGCGGGGGGTGAGCTGGCAGCAGTTCCAGCTGCTAGTTTGTCACAGCACTGTTACTGAAGGAGGTTCATGTTTAATACGGTTGTCGGTGTGTTGGGGATTTGTTGGCTGCTGTCGTTTATTTGGCTATGGAATGTGGTGCTGATTGACAGCCAGAGGCCCTGCCTCCCGATCCCAGTTGTGAGAATGGTTTGTTGACCATTTCCTGTCATGTGGGTGACTGCATGGTGATTGGTAGGGGCCAGGAGCTGTCAGAGCATGCATTACAGCCGTTCTTGGCTGTTAAAAGACAGGGGAAGGGGCCAACAATTGTTGCCTACAACAGTGCATGCAACAAGTGTTCACGTGACAAGTGGCAGCTCATAATTGCATGAGCTGCTGGGAATCCAGATTACAAACATGGCAGACATTGAGTGGTCTGATAATTCTCACTGCTCACTTGGCGGAGATTATCTGCTGATTGGCAGGGGAGGGCAAATCCAGTGACTGTTTGCTATGAGCTGAGCTGGTGTACATCAGTTGGGTGCTGGCTTGTCAGAAGATTGCAGTGGTTAGCAACTTAGCTGCCCCTTTCGACCCTGGACATTTGATGGAGTAGGGATAGGTCATGCATTGACCTTTCCCTGTAATGCAAGTGACCAGATGGAGACCGGCGGCAGTGGTTAGCTGCCCCCTCAACCCTGGACTTTTGCTGGAGTAGGGAAAGGTCATGCATTGACCTTTCCCTGTAATGCAAGTGACCAGATGGCGACTGGCGAAAGCCGGGAGCCATCCTGGGAGCTGCATTACCGGGCAAGGTGCATGACCTTTCCCTTCCCTCAAGGTCGTGGGGAATGCCATATGGCACTGTTATCGAAACTGCAGACCATGCACAATGCAGACCTGACTTTGCAGTCGCCAAATCATACTTGCTGATGTGGCAACTGCAGTGTGAATCATGCACTGCGTTGATTCCGGCTACTGAGCTGTCAACTCTCGACTCCATTCCCGCTGCTGATTGGGGTGCCAACCATTGGTTGATGGTCTGTGGATTCTGTATGCCGACGTGGGAGCCATCTGGCGGTCTGAGATAGTTTCTGCTGTAGAAAGTACAGTCGATGGAGGGCTCGGATCTGCAGCCCTCCGACCCACGACCTTAACGGTATGGAAACATGCTAGCACCCCAATAGAGAAGGGAGAAAGTGTTCGAAAGAGAGTTTAATTATTATGTGTTCACCACATAAAGAATGTTGGGAGTGCCTCCTTCCCCCCATAAAGAATATGGAAGTGCCTCCCCCCTCCCCCTACCCCCTACCCCCTACCCCCTCAGATGAGAGGCCTTACCATAGTGGATTGCAGCTGGAAAAGTTCTTTTGCATTTTTTTTGAGCTTGCCAACTTTTAGCATACGACTAAAAGTGCTAAAAGTTGGCACAATGCTTGATGAACTTTGGCACAGTGTTGAGATTAGGAGAGAGAGAGAGAAGAATACGACACCAGAATGTTGTCAAACCCTCCTCCGAAGGCCCCACTCTCTATGGTGAGAGCGGTCTACTATTGATTGCACAAATCTCTACAATGCAATGGACTTGCTGGCGATGTCGATGACGACATCGAGACGTGTGGAATTTGAAAACGCCAAGGGCTGAAATCTGCAAATCTTGTACCTATTGAATTTTGACTTTAAGTCGGTGACGACGGTGATGACGACGGCGCGACGACGATGCGTTGAAAACGAAGATGTTGAGATCTGCGAATGGCGGGTTGAATTTGCAAACGTTGGCTGATTTGATTGTGTGGCGAAGATCTACTGTGGGAAGGTGAGATTTGCGATGTTTTGGGGCTACGGTACGGAGTATGACAACTGAAAACCGAAAACATTGATGCAAGAGAGGTGCTCGTCGTTGGGAATCTGCAAAACGCTAGCCTGAACTGCAAGTTGCAAAAACGTTGGGCTAGACTTTTGCTTGCAAAAACACTAGGTTGAATGTTGGGATTTCCTAACGCCATGGCGGATCTGCAACCAGAGGAAATGCAACTACTCTCAAGTGTTTGGACATGCGCGGTTTGCGAACAGACTCACAAAGGTGCCATAACACTTCCTAAACTGAATTGAACCCTAGTCATGAAGTGGCTTGTTCACCTGGACATAGGGTTTCATGTGCACGTGACATCCCCTCCTTTTCAAAGTGAGGTATTGATACCGAATTGTATGGGATTGAGCGAGATCGCCAACAGCGTTTGGATGAATTTTGGGAAGGACTCTTTGTCAGCCACTCTGATGTGTGGCTTGTGCGATACTTAAACTTTATAAAGGTCTGCAATGCTTGCTTCTTTGTGCCGGGTTAAAAGCGACACAAAGTCATATGAGGCTGCTTCAATGGTTTAATTGCGTCTATGGACGTAGGATCACCTTCTTCAAGAATCTTCGAGGAGGAAAATTCTTGAAACCATTTCCAATACAAAACATATCCACATTCCATGTAAAGTGATTGAAAAAGACTATTTTTTTCGAAAAAATTGTGCATGCAATGCAGATAAACAAAGTGATGGAGTGCCAAATTGTTCATCAAACACACACAAAAAATGAAATCAAAACTTGTCTTTTTGATCTAAATCTATCAACTGTGGCAAATCACAATGGAAATGCCGATGCTTGATGCTCTTTCTTGTGCTCGTTCGGATATCGTGTTATGCCAAGGAGGAGCCATGGATTGTGAATTTCTTGACTACAAACATTTAATCTTTTCATGAGTAATCCGTATATATCCGTGCTCATTCATGAGTGAATCGTGTTCATCGTACCATATGGCATGACTGCGAAAAGGGATCACGTAAGGACGGTGACTAAAATACAGGAAAGCATCACGAATGAAATACTCGAACAATGCGTGTTGACTAATCATGCGCATACACAATACTTCCTGTAGGGGTTTTTTGGACCTTGACTTGAGAACCAAGATCGGTTCTTCGTGATTGATCAAATTTGCAATGAGGTTAGCTTTACTAGTCAAAGTATCAACTAAACCATCATCCTTGTGAACAATCACATCTTTATCATGCAAATCATTGTGCTCGTGAATAGTCACATCTTGATCATGTAAATCATCATGCTCGTGAATAATCACATCTTGATCATGCAAATCATGGGTATCGTGCTTTGGAGAAGACAAGACTGAGAGAGTCTTCTTCTCCTGATTCTTTTTAATCTGCGCCTGTACATTAGAAAATAGTAGGACCAACTCTTGCATGCATTGGTCTTTTTGCGCTTCACGCTCTAACTTCAAGGCTACCCTTCTGTCTTCGGCCGCTAAGCGCGCTTGCTCACGCTCGCGCTCCAAGGCTAACCGTCTTTCTTTGCGCTCGCGATCCAATTCGGCTTTTCTTTCTTCGGCCGCCAAGCGTGCTTGCTCGCGCTCACGCTCACGCTCTATGACTGCCTTTCTTTCTTTGTGTTCACGATCAAATTTTGCCTTTCTTTCGTTGTGTTCACGATCAAATTCTGCCATTCTTTTGCGCACTCGCGCTCCAAGGCGGCGCATTGCGCTTCTCGTTGTATTTTCTTGTCCATCATCATCTTGACCAAAGCCTCCATAGGATTTGGTACAATCCTTGGGGTAGATGGGGAAGGGGGAGGGTTGAAAAAACCTCTTGGTGGGGAAAATTCTTCTTCGTGACCTCCATGCTCATCACCTCCATGCGAAGTATCCATTCCGCTTCGGGTGATGACCATACACTGAAGTCTTGGGTTCTTAAGTTCACGAGGAACTTGGGTTTTTGTGGTTCTTGGGATCTTGAGTGCTTGAGTGCTTGAGGTTCTTTCTTTAGCTTGCAATCTGTGTTAGAGAAGGATCTTCTCTTATTCGAGCTCTTCTCTTTCCTGTGGGTGCATCCCATGGCGGCTTTGCGCTCACACAAAGGTTGCTTTTTCCCACCTCACGTCGATTGGCCGGCTGCTAAGTGCACGGTCTGCTCTCA
The DNA here is from genome assembly GCF_014529385.1 of Adiantum capillus-veneris. Taxonomy (NCBI): domain Eukaryota; kingdom Viridiplantae; phylum Streptophyta; class Polypodiopsida; order Polypodiales; family Pteridaceae; genus Adiantum; species Adiantum capillus-veneris. The sequence goes on from NC_140936.1 coordinate 4,472,166, forward strand.
ATGAGTGAAAAGAGAAACAAGGGGAGGTTGGACAAGCCCTTCTTTCTTGGGTTTCATGTCACTCTTCAAAAACACGATTAGGATAGATACGCCCAAGTGGACTTCGGTTATGTGCAACTGCAACAAGCAAATTTTTTTTTTGGTGGTTCTTTCCTTGAGTGATATTGAACACGGCATGTAAGGTGCAACGGAAGTGAATGTTGAACTTTGCTCAAGATGAGTGCTCCGAACTGTGCTCAAGGTTCCTTTTACTTACAAAAGAGAGAGCCTTCTGTTCCTTTAGTGAGAGAGTGTAATGGACACAAACAAATTGGTGAACACTGTGAATGAAGGTGCTGAGACTGAAAGATGGAGAGAAAAGATAATACGACACCACGAAATTGTCAAACCCTCCTCCAAGGGCCCCACTCTTGATGGCGAGAGCGGTCTATGCTATTGATTGCACAATCTGGTACAAGATGCTGATGCAAATCTAACTGATGCTACGTCCAGGCCGATGGTGGTGCCGACGATGAGGAGACTAGGGCTGAAAACTGAATGCTTGGAAATGCTTTGTGAATCTGCAACTGTTGACGATGCCGAGGCTGATGTGCTGCCGCAAACGCCGTCCTTGCTGTCTTCAAAAACGTTGATCTTGCTGTCCTTCAAACGCTGATCTTGCTGTGTTCAAAAATGTTGATTTCTACTGCTTGAAAACGCTGGTACAGGGGGCTGCAATAGCGTTGTCCAAGGACTGAAAATCGCTGGTCTGATTGGTTCCAAAAACGCTGGAGATGCTATTGAAAAACGATAGTCTTTGTTGCTAAAAAACGCCAGGTCTTTATAGAGTCTTGCTTGAGAGAGAGTCAGAGAGATGTCTGCTGCAAGTGGCTTGCCTGTGCACTCCTGCCTCTTCTGCCAGATAAGCATAGCGCTTGGTTTTCTTATATATTATCTTAGGCAATTTGCCCTACACAATTCCCAACAAAAGTCACTTAAAAATAATAAGTGAAAAATATCAAAAATAGGAAAAATAAGTTCTGTGCACTGGAAAATGCTCGTGATGGATTCTGATGGTAATGTTGATGATCATGCTGTGTGCAACCAGAGGATATGCATCTAATCTAAGTGTCTGGACATGCACGGTCTGCGAACAGACTTACAAAAGTGCCAGATCACTTCCTATTCTAGACTGACTTGACTGAACTGAACCCTGATCATGTTGTAGCTTGTCCACGGACACATAGGGTTGGTTGGATATGTCACGTGACATCCCCTCCTTTTCAAAGTGAGGTATTGGTACCGAACTGTATGGCGTCGAGGGAGATTGCCAACAGTGTTTGGAATCCTGGAAAGGACTCTTCGTCGGCCCAGTCTGATGTGGGTCGTGCGATACTTGAACTTCATAAAGGTCTGCAACGCTTGCTTCTTTGGGCCGCCTCGAAAGCGACACAAAGTCTTCTATGGCTCCTCCAATGCTTCAACTTTGTCGATAGTCATGCATCTACCTTCTTCAAGAGTCTCTGAGGATGAAAATTCCTGAAACCACTTCCAACACAAAAACATGAACATACCCATTCCATGTAAAATGACTGGAAAAAATCTCGTCTGCTCTAAAGATTGTGCATGCAATGTAAATGAAAAAATAGACGGAGTGCCAACCCATGCACCACACACACGCAAACAATGAGAGCGAATCTTGTGTTTCTGATCTAAACCAATCAATTGTGGCAAATCACAATGGACATGCCCATGCTTGATGCTCAATCCTTCTTGTGCTCTTTCGACAACTGTGTGATGCCAAGGAAGAGACATAGAATGTGAATTCCTTGAATGTATACTTTTTATCGTTTCATGAGAAATGCGTATATATCCGTGCTCATTCATGAGTGCATCGTGCTCAACATATAATATGGCATGCCTAGGAAAAGGGATCATATAAAGATGCTGACTAAAATACAGGAAATGATCACGAATGAAACACTCGAACAATGCGTGTTGACTAATCATTTGAACACATAATACTTCTTGTGGGGGTTCTTTGGACACTGACTCGAGAGCCAAGATCGGTTCCTTGTGATCGATCGAATCTGCAATGGGGTTAGCTTCACTAAATAAAGTAGCAACTAAACCATCATCCTTGTGAACAATCACATCATCTTCTTGAAAATCCTCCTGCTTGTGAGAAATCACATCTTGATCATGCAATTCATCATGCTTGTCATCATCATCCAAACCATGTGTGTCATGCTTTGGAGAAGACGAGACTGCGAGAGTCTCCTTCTCATGAATCCTGTCAATCTTCGCCTGCACATTAGAAACGAGAGATGAAGAATGAACAACTTGCTCCCTACGAATGACAATGGGAGAGTCGCTTTTAGCATTGAAAGTGAATGTACTAGCTGCCCAATCAATAAGAGGGTTATGCTCACAAAACCATCGAATGCCTAAAAGCATATCACATCCTGAGAGAGGAGAGACTATAAATTTTCTGGGGAAGGACGCTTGTTGAATAGTGAACAAAACATCAAGGCACTTTTGTGTGATGAGAGAGCCCATACCGGGAGCGAAGCTCGACACCTCGAAAGGAGATGTCTTGCTAACCTCCAAGCGGGCTCTTTCGACAAGAGAGTCACTAAACACATCATGCATACTACCAGAGTAAAACAATATAACAAAACGCTGACCATTCACATGACCATAACACTTAATGAGAGACTCATCAATGGGAGGATCATGAGAGACTTGGGTCACACTCGTGTTCTCATTTATTCCATTGATAGAGAAAGTGGGTTCTTTAGATTCGTTCGATTCAAGATTACGATATGTTCTTTTTATGTGACCCTTAATGTGACAATGAAAACAATGACCTTCCTTAGAATAAGTGCTTTGCTCTTCTGACGTGATGTATCCTCCTAAAATTCCTTGTTCTACCTTTTCATATGGAGTGAGCGTAGGTTTAGCAATTGTGTTAGCCTTACCCTTAGGTTCATTTGGAGAGTTCTTTTCTAAGAGACTATTGGAAGATTGGTTAGAAGAGTTACCGTTCTTACCGTTCTGCGAAGTCTAAGAGGTACTTGTGGAAGTCTTGTTTTCCTTAGGCTTTCCCTTGTTGTGCTTCATCTCCTATGCGAGAGCAATCGCTACCGCCTTATTGAGATCGATTGGGTCGAGGACTTTGACGTCAAACCTGATATAGTCGTCCAACCCGAAAATGAAAGTCTCCTTGCGCTCATTATCCGATTTGCGTAGTTGGGTGCTTGGTTGCAAAATACGATTAGAGAAAAACATAACTGGCATACCATTTTGCTTGAGATTGCGCCAATTGTCTTTCAACCGTGCTAGGTATTGTGGGGGCATAAACCGCGCCTTGAGCTTGTCTTGGAAGTCGGCCCAATTGAAGGAAAGGGGTGCACCATTCTCGACTTCCTCTAGGTGCACGGCCAACTGTGCCTCTTGCCATGCGTGGTACCAATTGATGGCATCACTGGCAAGGTACATAGCTTTCGTCAAAACCTTGCTATTCCTTGTCTTCTTAGTTGTCACAAAATAAGCATTAAATTGAGGCAACCAAGAATGAATAATTGTAGCATCCATCTTACCATTATACTTACTGAAAGTGATCTTCTCTGTGACTGGGTTGTTGGAGTCCCAATCTCAGCTTGTGCCACTTGATGAACTACCAACATCTTTGGCGGGCTTGAACTTCGAGGCGAGCACATGTCAGACCAACTCTTGCATACATCGTTCACCATGTGCCGCACGCTCTGCCTGTCTTTCCTCGGCCGCCAAGCGCGCTTGATCACGCTCACGCTCGAAGGCAATGCGATTCGCTTCTTGTTGTGCCAGCGCAACACGATTCGCTTCTTGTTGTTGTGCCATCATGTCCATCATCGACTTGACCAAAGCCTCCATAGGATTTGGTACAAACCGTGGCATAGATGGGGAAGGGGGAGGGTCGGAAAAACCTCATAGTGGGGAAAGTTCTTCTTCGCCTCTCTCATGCTCATCACCTTCAAGCGAAGTATCCATTCCGCTTCGAGTGATGACCATCCATTGAAGTCTTGGGTTCTTAAGTTCACAAGGAACTTGGGTTCTTGTGGCTGTTCGGTTGTAGGGTTCTTGAGGTTCTTGGGGGTCTTGAGTCTTGAGTTTCTTGGGTTTTTGAGACCTTGAAGTTCTTGTTTAGCTTGCAATCTATGTTAGAGAAGGATCTTCTCTTCATCCGAGTTCTTCTCTTTCTTGCGGGCGCACCCCTTGGCGGCCTTGCGCTCACACCAAGGTTGCTTTTTTCCACCTCATGTCGATTGGCTGGCCGCTAAGTGCACGGTCTGCTGTCAATGAGTGAAAAGAGGCACAAGGGGAGGCTGGACAAGCCCTTCTTTCTTGTGTTTCTTGTCACTCTTCAAAACACGATTAGGAATCGACATGCCCAAGTGGACTTGGGTTACGTGCGATCGCAACAAGCAATTTTTTTTTTGTTCTTCTTTCCTTGTGCATGATACAGAACACTGCCAAAGCTCTGATACCAATGTAAGGTGCAGCAGAAGTGAATGTTGAACTTTGCTCAAGATGACTGCTCCGAACTGTGCTCAAGGTTCCTTTTACTTACGGAAGGGAGAGCCTTCTGTTCCTTTAGTGAGAGAGTGCAATGGACACAAACAAAGTGGTGAACGCTGTGAATGAAGGTGCTGAGACTGAGAGGTAGAGAGAAGAGAACACGACTCCAGGAAGTTGTCAAACCCTCCTCCAAGGGCCCCCACTCTCGATGGCGAGAGCGGTCTATGCTATTGATTGCACAATCTGGTACAAGATGCTGATGCAAATCTAAGTGATGCTATGTCGAGGCCGACGGTGGTGCCGACGATGACGAGAGTAGGACTGAAAACTGAATGCTTGGAAATGCTTTGCGAATCTGCAACTGTTGACGATGCTGGGGCTGATTTGCTACCGCAAAATGTTGTCGTTGTTGTTTTCAAAAACGTCGATCTCGCTATGTTAAAAAACGCTGATTTCTTTTGCTTGAAAACGCTGGTACAGAGGGCTGTAGTAGCGCTGTCCAAGGGCTGAAAATCGCTGGTTTGATGGGTTCCAAAAACACTGGAGATGCTACTGAAAAACACTGGCCTTTGTTGCTAAAAAACACCAGGTCTTTGTAGAGTCTTGCTTGAGAGAGAGTCGGAGAGATGCCCACTGCAAGTGGCTTGCCTGCGCATTCCTGCCTCTTCTGCCAGATAAGCCTAGCGCTTGGTTTTCTTATATATTACCTTAGGCAATTTGCCCTACCCAGTTCCCAACAAAAGTCACTAAAAATTAATTAGTGAAAATGTCAAAAGTAGGGAAAATAGGTTGTGTGCATTGGAAAATGCTCGTGGTGGATTTTGATGGTAATGTTGATGATCATGGTGTGTGCAACCAGAGGATATGCATCTAAATTAACTGTCTGGACATGCACGGTCTGCGAACAGACTCACAAAAGTGTCATATCACTTTCTATTCTAAACTGACTTGACTGAAATCAACCCTGATCATGCTGTAGCTTGTCCACGGACACATAGGGTTGGATGTGTCACGTGACACTACCAAAGCTCTGATACCAATGTAAGGTGCGGCGGAAGTGAATGTTGAACTTTGCTCAAGATGAGTGCTCCGAACTGTGCTCAAGGGTTCCTTTTACTTACGGAAGGAGACCTGTTCCTTTAGTGAGAGAGTGCAAATGATCACAAACAAAGTGGTAAACACTGTGAATGAAGGTGCTGAGAGTGAGAGATAGAGAGAGAAGAATACGACACCAGAATGTTGTCAAACCCTCCTCTGAAGGTCCCACTCTCTATGGCCGGAGTGGTCTACTATTGATTGCACAAATCTCTACAATGCAATGGACTTGCCGACGATGTCGACGACGACGAGACTATTGAAATCTGAAAACTCTAAGGATTGAAATCTGCAAATCTTGTATCTGCTGAATTTCGACTCTATGTCGGTGACGACGGCGATGACGGCCTCGAGACGACGATGCGCTGAAAATACAGATGCTGAAATCTGTGAATAGCGGGCTGAATTTGTAAACGGTGGCTGATGTGACCGTGCGGTGAAGATCTGCAGGAAGGTGAGATCTGTGATGTTTGAAGGTTGCGGTACGGAGTTTGACTGTTGAAAACTCAAAAAGTTGATGTAAGAGAGGTGCTTGTCACCGGGAATCTGCAAAACTCTAGCCTGAACTGCAAGTTGCAAAAATGCTGGGCTGGACTTGTGCTTGCAAAAATGCTAGGTTGAATGTTGGGATCTGCTAACGCCAGGGCTGATTTGCAACTGCAAAATGCCAGGGTTGAATCTGTAGCAAAACACTAGGCTTGATTTGTTGATGAAAACGCAAGTTGTCTTGCCCGGGAGTCTTACAGAGAAGGTGCACTGTTGGATACTTGGTCCCTGCTGCCTCTTTTGCGAGAAACTGGTAGCGCTAGGTTTCTTACATAGTTGCTTGTCAAAATTGCCCTACCCAGTTTTCCAACAAAGTCACTTAATAATAATAAGTGAAAAATGGCTAAAATAGGGAAAATGGGTTGTATGCACTGTAAAATACTCATGATGGATATTGATGGTGATCTGATGATCATGTTGTGTGCAACCAGAGGAAATGCAACTACTCTTAAGTGTTTGGACATGCACGGTCTACGAACAGACTCACAAAGATGCCAGAACACTTCCTAAGCTGAATTGAATGCTAATCATGAAGTAGCTTGTCCACCTGCACATAGGGTTAGATGTGCATGTGACACAATTTATGCACCTCCAGTGACTACTTTTTGTATTTCATTAGTCCTCCTATGGCTACAAAAAGCCAAGCTAGAGGACAAGATGTCACAAATGAGGAGATCCAAAACATTGGAAAAATGAATGCTTGCTTTGCACCCAAACAACAAGGGGAGATTCCAATCAACATAGTGGAAGTGATCTTATTGGGTTTATCTGATAGTAAATTGATAGTGTCAACGAAGGTTGTATATGAGCTCAAGCTAAGCTTTAGAAACAAAATGATGCTAAGGTTTTGGGTGGAAGTATAAACTCTTCAAAGGCCTCTGTAAGAGCTCGAAGGCAAAAACACAAGCAAAGGAAAAGGAAATAGTAAGCACAGATTGAAGCAAAGGCAAATCAGTTGTCTGAAAAGAGAGTTAAGTCCACTTCTATCAAGATAGAAAAATCGACATTGAAATTTTTTTTGTGGGGGGGGGGGGGGGGGGGGTGTTTGTCTATCTAGTGGACAATTTTTGAGCCAATTAATGCTATCTTAGAGGTATATCAAGGTGGGTTACAAGCAGGGAAAAATTTGTGAAAATAAATGAAAACATTACTTAAATCCTAGGTTGTAATCCGTGGAGCTTTAAGCATTTTAGAAATGAGTAAACATTACTTGAGAACTTTTGAAAATGCAAAAACAAGGGTCAATAGTGGTAGTTGAAATAAGAGAATAGAAACCAAAAAATAGTGAGAAAGTGGATAGAAAAGACCTAGAATCAAAAGAATCAACTTTGGTAGTGCCAAATCTGGAAAATGGTTTGAACGGAATTTTGCTTGTGGTGGAGGATTGAAATGTTCCATGCACAAATAAGATATGTTGGTCACACGAGAAAAAATGCATTTTATGAAATGAAGAAAAACACTTATGATACTTTCATTATGTGATATCGCTTACCATGTAATGTATGATGTTGTTCTCACCCCAAGCAAGAATAATGACCTTTGGGAAATCCGCCAACACCACTTGAAATGATTGGCATTGCTCCTCTATTGTGCTGGTAAGACCCATAAGCTTGACCATTGTGTGAAAAGTTGCTCCTCTTAAAGGATTAGTTTTCTATTCTAATTTCTAAAGTATCCATTTGGCTAGGTGTTTTAAAAGTGCCACCTTAAAAAAGTGTGAACGGTGTTGTCCATGAATTTTGTCCCTGGTACACTAACTTGAATGAGTGCATTCTAGTTATTCGAACACTACAGATGTCTCCCACCCTTGACTACCTAATGGCCTTTTCTTTTCCTAGGTAGCATTATAATCGTATTCTCTTCTACCACAAGCCCCTCTCATTTACCAACAACCCTCACTCATAGGTCATAAGGGCCTATTTGAAGAGTAGTAATGTCGGAGAGGCCAAAAAGGAAGCTTATCCATTACCTTAGAAGAAAATTGGACTCAATTTTGGGCCCCTGTAAGAAATGCCAACTCAACATAGAGAGAGGTAATCCTAAAAAATACAAAAGTACATACATAAAAGTTTGCTCGATTACTTAAATGCATGCTAGTACAAAATGCTTTTTGAGAGTCCAACTTAAGTGTGTATCCACGTCTGTGAATCTTAATGAGTGCTGTGATGTGAGATGAGAGAAAACACATAAGATATGTTGTTAAAATACAAAAAAGAGCACCACGGAAGTGTTCAGAACGTCGAAAAACCTTAGGATAGCACTTGAAAACACTAAAATCCGATGTCTTTAGCTCAAGATACAACCTTTTTAAGTCCAGAACCTCCTGAGGTCAGTACCAAGCGAGTAGAGGCTCAAGAGACCCCTCACGGGCCTCTATTCGTTTGGTTTTGACCTCTTCATGGTCTTAAATAGGACCTATCAATCGCTATCAAGTACGACCCATTCAAATTTGAATTATGAGTACCTCACAAAAAGGTGGTTGATGCTTGTGCAAAATAGCAACATTGGGTTATAAAAAGGCACTCGGCGCTTGTGCAAGATGTCACTATCAAGCGCCATACTTTTTTGGTGATGATGACAATTTCACCAAAATGATTTTCATCAACATTTTCAAAAATGAGAAAAAAGGCTTTTCCATACATGGCATTATCCTTCTTCTTATTGGCTAAGGGGCATTCTCTTACTAGAGCTAAAAGACCCGAAAATGAGTCCATTTCTTTTCTAATGTTAATATTTTGTGTATACAAAAAATTATAGATCATATAGCTAGGTCATGGCAATCCCAATGGAATCGGCCACATTAAAGCTTCGTGAGTGGGGAGATTTGGGATCTCTCTCTCTCTCTCTCTCTCTCTCTCTCTCTCTAAAACACAATGTAATTTGCATGTGCGAAAAGGATTTTACCAAGACTTTGTAATGAATGAAATGAAAAACATGCTCACCACAATCCTTACTGTAGAAAATGGCACCAACAACCAAAAGATTTCTAAGTACTATTGCTGAAATAGTCACGCACTACAACATTAACATGGACGATGGAATTGAATGATGCATGCATTAACACCAGCTCACCTCAAGAATCTATTACTAATAGCTCCTCCAAAAATTCACCATCATGAATTTCACATGTGAGAACTCTTCTTAATATTAAATCTCTTCTCATATAACTTTAAAAGTGTGAAGGGATCAAAGTAGATGCAGACCACATAAAAGGGCGTCAATTGAAGGCATGAGATGATATTGTCTTAGAATAAGAAAAGAGATGTTGCTCCTAATAGGATTTGACACCCATCTTTCCTTCTTAAGTAATTTTGCCGATCGTATGAAGGCAAAAATTTCATGAGGTTGTCAGTAAAGGTGCTTGTTTACGAATTGCCCTCCTATAGAGAAGGTGGATAAAGTAGGGTTTCTATTCATGGAGGGAAAATACATCAAGATTTCCATCTAATTCGTAGACTAGCGGCATGCTATGCCACCGAATTGGTCACTAGGGTTTAAAATAGATTTCTCCAATGGTGTTTATGTATTTCTATTTATTTATAGAAAGCCGAGTAGAGGACGTTTGAACCTCTACTGTAGCTTTTAAAGAGAGGCTCTACATAACTTTGTCATAATAGGTCCGCAAAACGTTGTTTTTAAGGAAACCCATTAATTAGTTTAGGGGGGGAAGAAAGGAAAAGGGAAGGGTGAGGAGAAAGAAAAGAAAAGAAAGAAAGGGGGGGGGGGGGGGGGGGGGGGCCAGGGTAGGGGGGGGGGTATTGTTTTTTTTAATGCTTAAGGGGACCCCAAAGGGCAACGTAGACATATAGCCTAGTGGTTAAGCTTGAGTTTTATTAGTCTACGTGATGAGGTCAAATCCTACCCATTAGGAATGGTTTTAAATCGTCTGTGCATTGGAGATGTTAATTGGAGATGCTAAAGCATCTTGGGAAGATTCTATGTAATGAAAAGTGAAAGTGGACCAAATATGCTTACTTCTTACATTGTTCACCAAACACAATATTGAGTTGCAAAAAATTAATTTTTAGGGTGACATTGTTTAGCCGAAGTGAAAAATAAAAATATGCCCTTTAGTGCATTTTCCTACTACCCGTCTTTTGAAATAATAGGGTGCCCTCCATGTCCTAATCTACTGGAACTTTTGGAGAGTCTTGAGCTCCTTAGGAGTTATTATTTGGGATTAGTATTTTGGTTTGGTTTGGAAAGATATAGCTTATAGGTTCCTCTCTCTCTCTCTCTCTCTCTCTCTCTCCACAGGTTTCTGCCCATAGTTTGCTCATGTAGAGCTTGACATGATTGCCCAAGTCTCAGTTCCAACCCCTGTAGTCTACCCCGACTCTATTACTTTGTAGTTGCGAATCCTCTCTATACTCCACCGCCTCCCACCTACCCTATCAACACGTCCATATCATCATATGATGCCATGCCACATCACTTATGTGCTACCATGTCCTGATCCATGTCGATTATACTGCTATCACATCGATGGCACCGATGCCCGTACTAACCCCCACCTCTCTGGTGTTCCATGCCCATATCCACAAGAAGATTTAGAAATTTTCTCATGTAGGAAAAGGGAGACTTTTTCAGTATTTTTCATACAATGCATAACATCATGAGCTTCTTCTCGGGAGGCACCGCATACTTAGCTAGGTATGATTGGGGGCAGGGGACCACCGGCCCTCCCACCGGGCCGGTGGTCCCCTGTCCCCAAATCGTACCTAGCTAGGTACGGTGGTCCCCTGCCCCCAATCGTACCTAGCTAGGTATGCCGTGCCTCCCTCACAGAAGCTCATGATGTTGCATTAAGTCATAACGTGGGAGTTATTGTGAGAATCTGTCCAAAACTTCTTGTGATCATCTATGTGTCCTTTCATTGCTTGCACCCCTAGTACAACCCTTCCGTAGCCTCTCAATCCATGCCTTGGCACTCCCATATCAGCAAAAAGATTCCCTTTATCCCTGTATTGGATCACCTTTAACACCTTACCTAGCTTGTCAACCCTTAGCATCCAACTGCCAACCCTCAACCTTCACAACCTTCTAAGTTCCATGCATCCCAAATATCTATGGTAGCCCTTTGTGCTCTAGCCCATATAGACTCTAGGTGCACATTGACTTGAAGCTGCTGTAGCATCTCTCAACGACATGTATATTGAAGCTGCACCTTACAACATCTCTCAATGCTGAGGATGGAAGAAGCTAGACCTCAAGTAGCTGAAATAAATTTATGGTTTTCCATCCACGCCGGCGCAGATGGCTAGAAGCAAGTATTTCGTTATATGAAAGCGTCTTCCTCTAGCCTTCTGCACTGCCCCGCTGATGGCCAGAGCAAATCACTAATGGTTTTAATATGGTTTAATCATTTGAAATAAAATACCTACCAAGTCTCCCTAAAATAAAGTCATTATTTGGTTTGAGGATTTTGTTTGCAAAAAGGATTTATAAGTTTGTCTTTTTTTGATAATGACTTGGGAAAGAAATGCAACTGCGACTAGATCCGTGGGTAGAGATTGCAATGGAAGACTTGGCAAATGTACATTAGTAGTGGGGGTTGGACACTAACGGTGAGGGTTTGGACCTATTGTCAATTGTGCAACAATGGAAGGCACATGAAAACGCGTTGGCATGAGGGACAAAAAGCAATGGCAAGTGGGAGCCTTGCGGTTCTCTAGACAGGCAACCCTTGTAAGTGATACATCTTGATAGGTTGGGAAAATGGAGAGGAAGATGCGATCTTGGTAACCCATAACTCTCCTAGAGCCCTGAGCCTTGACCTTCTTCCCACATGTGTCCCATCCCCCTTTGCATGTCCCCAACCTTCCAAGTTCCAAACATATCTCCTTTTGAATGGGCATTTTTATCTTATTTTATCTTAATACATATTAAAAATGGGACCCTACTTTCATGATCTCCGTAGATTCCCCTAAAATTTGTATTTATCAACGTGGGTATCACCTATTGAAAGTTTTCTTGAAAGGTAGTTAAGCACATTTCAAGACAGTATAGATTAGAACTGCCATGGTTCATATTGATGAAAGACTCACAAAATTCCTTCGTCTAGCCATCCACACCAACACAGATAGCTAGGGATAGTTCACATGTCCATTAGCCAATGTGGAATATGGTTGGAGGAAAGTGCTAGAGATCATTGAAGGGTCTCTTTTGTAGAGCATAAATGCATTCACACCAAGAATTTGAAAAGATACCATGAAGATAGTATCATTGAAGCTTTCTAGAAGAGTTCATTTGAATGTGCAACTCAAATAACATGCTCGCTTAGAAGGTTCATGGCATGGTTGAGTGACCACCAGCTCTTGCTCCATGCATTTGGGTGGAGAATATTTTGCAGTTGGAATCCCTAAAAATACCTTTGTTTGTTAATTTAACTAGAAGAAACTACTCATTATTTGATGTTTTGCCATTGTTGCTATTATCATACGTAGACTATTTTTGCAAAGAAGCTCTACTATTCAATCTTGTCATGTGAGCAAACATTCAAGCTTAGTGGATGTGTTGCCAATTAAAAAAGTCCTATGAATGTGTTATGACTATGTTCCAAAGGGGAAAAAAATCCATGGTTTTGGTTGGTTTATGGTTCGCTCAATTAGGTTTGCTCAGATTTTGGGATTTCTCCAATCTTGTAGGTCATCCTTTAGAAGTTGAAAAATAGCCTTATAGGCTTTAGTGATGATTCCGGCCTCATCACAAGCTTGTTGCATGTCACCTTCATTGAACACATTTACCAATTTATGCATCAACTCCTTGGTGATTGCATCACTAATGTGCTTCCCCCCGAGTGAACATAAGATGGAAATCATATCATAGGTATTGAAACAACTAGTGAGAAGGACTCAATCGTCTTGGCTTGATCCACCGCATGCCTCTTGAATAAAGTTTTTGCCTTGCAACAACAAGATAAATAATTGTGATTATTGTGAGGTAGAAATGTAAAGGCAGGGGTAGAACAAATCACCTTGTGGCTATCACCCATTGTTTGTGTACACCACCCATGTGTGAAAGTGTTTTGAAGGATGCAAATGTACACTTGCGTTCTCTTGCACATGAAGGGGTTTTTTTTCAAGTGCACAATGGTGTTGCTAAGATTTGAAATGTTGCCATCCTTCCCTTGCATTTCTTGTTGGAGATTTGCAAGCTCTCTCTCTCCAAATAGACAATTCTTTTTTGTAATACAAATGTGTTGAGTTAAAGTGCTTGACATTGGTGCATCCACCAATGCAGAGAATCACTTGCACCACCCATAGGCAATCACTAGTAATAACCTAACAAGCCTATCTCTCCTCTCAATATATTGAAGAAACATTGAGAGGCTATTAAATATTCTATGGAAGCGGCTTATAGGATCGTACGGTACAAATGCCCATCCACCCAAAGGTCACCATTAGTGTCACCATTGGTGTGAAGTTCTTGTGATGATATTTGCTCACCCACATGTGCAGACTCTATGGACAAACGAATATGTAAGCTTGTGGTGTGCAGAGTGCGTGGTGGAGGAGCACAATTTGTGATGCCATGACAACTGATCCTAAGGAAGCAAAGGAAGAAAAGAGGGAGGGAGGGAGGGAATGGGAGAGGAGAGGAGAGAAGAAAAGAGAGGGGGGGGGGGGGGGGGGGGGGGGGGGAGAGGAAGGGGGTAAGGAGGTAGGGGAGGGGAGGGAGAGTAGAGGGAGGAGGAGAGACATAGATTTTTGTTTTTGTTTTTGTTTGTTGGGGGGGGGGGGGGGGGAGGGGGAGGACTATTGAAAAAGTGGATGAGTGTGTCAAAAACATCCAAAAATGGTTTTTTTGATATGCATATATATTGGGGAGAAGCTTCATGAAAAAAATAAGTAAAATTACTTTTTTTGAAAAAAAGTCTCTCCTGTATCCACATCCTACATGGGCCTAAAAAAAAGGCTAGAAAAGCTTATTAAAAACTAACTTTTTGAATGCCCTTGTTCCCTTAACCCTTCACAAGATTAGCTTTCATCCCTTAAAATTAAGTTTTCTAACAAGGCCCATGAGCAGTCCATATTTTTCCTAATCAACGACCGTGTCTTGTATGCACACCTTAATCTTGCATTCTTGCATGAAATTTATTTGTCATAATAGAGAGGGTATTCTATTAATGGTCTACAATTATTTTGCATTGTGGTGCAACAAACATTTGTTGCACCACAATTGAGACATTCGAGAAGGATATCTATCACGCATACAATATTCTGGCATTGTGATGCATTGTCGTGCCACAACAAACATGGAGGGTGGTCTTCGTAGGGTCTTTAGCTGCTTTGTGTTGTGACCTTACGACTACTTTGTCACACCACAATGTGAGAGAATGGAGGGACTTTGCCAAGTAAACCTTCTTCTTGCATTTTGGTGTGACATTTATTTGTCTCACGAGAATGCAATATGGAGGGTAGTCTTCCTAGGATCAATGGTTGTGTCGCGTTGTGGCATGACAACTACTTTATCACACCACAATGTGAGAGAATGGAGGGGCTCTATCAAGTACATCTCCTTATTTGGGTTTTGGTACGGCATTTAGAGGGTAGTCTTCCTAGGGTCAATGAATAGTTTGCGTTGTGGCACGACAATTGATTTGTTATGCCACAACACGAGAGACTATGCTTTGTGAATATTTGGGTGAGGCCAAGATTGTGCACTCAAGGTGCTTTATATGCATGATGGAGGTCAAATAATATATAAGGTACTATTTTGGCTACATAACTCACCCTATGGTATTCATTGAGCCTGCCTTGGAATGTGTGCTACATTTACCGTAATCATGCAATCATTAGGGGCGGCTGACAAAACATGATGGAGTTTAAGAGATGTCTATAGATATGATATTTTCCCCTGACCTCCTCGTACTTTTCCATTGTAGCCAAAGCCTACCTACTTGGTGCCCTCCCATTTGTAGGTTTTTCTCGACTCTTGTCATCACAAATGGATCCCTTCTAGATCAAGATAGAGGAGGAGCTACCTTACTCTAAGAAGGCACCCAAGGACAAGATTTTCCATTTTATTTACTAAATTAGCCTTCAACAATGGGAGTAGTATATAAAGCCAATCTTTACAACTGTCTTCTCATTGTAAGAGTGAGTGTACTCTACATGACGTTTCCTTGCAGATTTTATTTACACCTACCAACAACAAACGGTTAGCGAAAGGTTTAAATTCAAGGATTCTTGATATGTCTATCTAAAATACAACAATTCATATCGTTCTAAGAAAGATATTTTTTAACAAGAATGTCAAACTACCAATGCATCTGGGAATGACATCACATGTCATGTAAATAATTGAAAGTGTCATATGGAAAAATACTCTTCTAGATTCATACTATTTTTGAATATGAATATAGATGACCACTAGAATACAATGGAGGAGGTAGAGAGTAGTCAATCTTTAGGCTTAACTTCGGCTTCTTTGCAATATCTATTTCTCCAATGTCAAAGGGTTGTGGGCTACACCACATGAAACTCTGAAGGTATTCACCCCAATTATCTACCAACTTTCGATGAGCATCTCATGCACCCACATAACTAAGCCATTCTTTGGTGGACTTCTTTCTTTTATCCTAGCACGTACATTCACTCGATGTCGTCGCCTCTTATATCTCTTATTCCTCTTGTCTAATTTTTGATTTTGGGTTTCTACTGGCATGGAATTGCTGGGTTTGTCCTCATTTGTGTACTCTTCACTCCAAGATACATTGTCATCTGACGTGGTACTTGTCCTCGAGTGTTTTGTTTCTCGACTTGAGCTAATATGCAAGTTAGATTCCCTTTTAAGCTCAAAATCAATTTCTGTCAGCGATTCAGTCTCTAAGTCACATTGTTTGCAATCTTCCAAGGCACTAGTAGCTTGTATGTCATTTAGGTCTTTACTCTTTGTATCCTCATAAGACATATGCATTGCACTTAACATATTCATTGGTGCAACCTACAATATTTCTTCACCCTCAGGTGTTACCCAAGTTGTTCCTCTATTGCCCAAGTGTCTATGGTTGTTGCAAGGTGTACCCAATCAACGTTGTTTGACTCAGCCATTCCAAGTAGGGCATCCATATAAGAAGAGTCTCCCCAATATCCGTGTCCTTTTTACATGTGTAGCAATATTTCAATGGAGCTGAGTGAATTGTGGTGTCTGATCTATTGTTAATTTTAAACCTGTTCCCTAAAGAGTGCACTTGACCGCTTACAAGATCAAATCGGATAACGAAGTCTTGGAACTATAAATATATGTGATTTCTAGACTAGTCATGCACCATTTTTTCTTCCCTCATGAAAGGACATCCTAAGATCATCTCAAATGAGATAGGATGTTTAGAGAAGTCCATAACGATGAAGGTATGCCTTACCTTGTGTCCAAGGACCTTGATCTTGAGATCTTTCAACATTCCAATAGGTGTAATGATAGATCCATTGGCCATTTTTACCACTACCTTTGTGGCTTCAAGACGAGGTCTTGCCATAGATTCCTAACAACTTTTTGTTACAATGCTCACTCCTTCACCACCATCAAGGATGTTAGGAAATAGGACATAGCAAAATAGATATTTGAGTAGCTTACTTAAGGTGGAGAGAGAGAAATTTTCACATAGGAGAGATAATAGAGTAGAGAGAGAGAGAGAGAGCACACATGATATCTGTGGTTCACCCAATAGGGGCTACAACCACGGGAAAGCAGCCACTCAATGGCTTTAGTACTTCAAACAAGAAGTAGATTACAAAGGGATTATACCCTTAATAGAGCTCCCGCCTTGCTTCACTCTCACCACCTCACACCCACCTTGTTGCATCAACTTCACACTCCAAAATGTGTGTAAAAATGGCCTCCTTTTATAGGCCAAAAGGGCTGCCCTCTCTCATGAGGCAACCATGTGTAGCCGCCCTTGTGTAGACAAGTCCAAACGGACTCTCCAATCCACCCATGTGTGGCCGCCCTTGAGAAGACAAGTCCACCTTTGAAATTGGCCACTGGCCATTAACTTCCGACCACCAGCCACCGACCATTGACTACCGGCCAAACGACTGGCCGTTTTCCGACCACTTTCCAATCGCCATCTAGCCATAATATTTCGATGAAGCCAGTCTCAAGCTTTTCTCAAGACTGGCCGTGAAAATTTTGGCTTCACGCACGATATATTCTCCTCATAACAAGCGCCTTACAAATGTGCATTTTTAATACAGAAAATTACAAGGGCGAACTTTGCTCGAGACTGGCTGTGAAAATTTTGGTTTTCGGCGAGTGCTTTTTCTTCACGCACAATGGCTTCTCCTCATAACGGGGGCCTTACAAATGTGTATTTTTAATATAAAAAATTACTTAAAAATCTCCCACTTGGAGACTGATCTTCAAACCAAACCTGTGACTCTTTCCATCTTGGCTTTTTATCCTTGAATGCCGATTGAAGATGAGCAAAAGCTCAACTTCTCCTTGTTGACCCTCTTTGTAAACATGTCTGCAGGATTTTCATTTGTATGCACCTTTCCTAGCTTTAGCTGTCCCTCTTCCAAAAGCATGCGTATGAAGTGATATCTTACCTCAATGTGCTTTGTCCTTGAATGAAAGGCTGAGTTCTTTGCAATATGGATAGCACTTTGGCTATCACTGTATAAGACACAATTATCTTGTTTGAATCTAAGCTCATCTAAGAATCTGTGAAGCCACATAATTTCTTTGCTTGCCTCTTTCACTGCTACATACTCTGCTTCCGTGGTAGAAAGTGAGACCACTTTTTGTAGCTTTGAAGCCCAACTTACTACCGTGCCTCCAACCGTGAAGACATAGCCAATAGTGCTTCTTCGAGTATCTTTGTCACTTGCCATATCTGCATCAACATACCCTTGAAGAAAAATATCAATTCCTCCAAAATACAAAGCATTTGTTGTTGTCCCTTTTAGATACCTAAGTATCCACTTCACAACTTGCTAGTGCTCTTTACCTAGGTTGTCTATGAACCTACTTACAGTTCCCACTGCATGTGCAATGTCTGGCCTTGTCTAGACCATAGCATACATAAGAGAACATACTGCTGCAGCATATGGAACTTTAGACATATAGGCTATCTCTTCTTATGTCTTTGGACACATATCCTTGGTTAGTTTAAAGTGACCAGCCAAAGATGTAGAAACTGTTTTTGCATTTTTCATTGCAAACCTTTCTAGTATCTTCTTGATGTAATCCTCTTGAGATAGCTTTATTTTCTTCTTCGTTCCATCCCTTGATATCTTCATACCAAGTATCCTCTTTGCAGCACCTAAATTTTTCATTGAAAGGTTTAGATAACTCCTCTTTTAGGTCTTTGATGTCCTGCACGTTAGCACTTGCAATCAACATGTCATCAACATACAACATTAGGATGATGAACTTCCCATCTCCCAAATTCTTTGTGTAGACATAGTGATTTGAGTTGCATCTTGTGAATCCATGATCTAACATCCATCAATCGAAATTTAAGTACCACTATCTCGATGCTTGCTTTAAACCATACAAGCTCTTCTTTAGTCTGCAAACGATTTTCTCCTTACCTTTTACTTCATACCCCTTTGGTTGAAGCATGTAAATTTCCTCCTCTAAGTCACCATAAGACAATGTCGTATTTACATCCATTTGCTTGAGATTTAAATCATGAGTAGCCACAAGGCTTAAGACAAGCCTAATTGAGTTCATTTTTACAACGGGAGAAAATATTTCATTAAAGTCAATACCTTTCTTTCGAGAAAATCCTATTATCACAAGCCTAGGCTTGTACCTTTTCTTCCCACCTTCTTCTTCCTTCAGCTTGTACACCCATTTGTTCTGAGTTTTAGGTAACTCAACCAACTCCCATGTTTGGTTGCGATGTAATGAGTCCATCTCCACTTGCATGCTCTTTATCCATTCTTCTTTGGATTCGTGTTGCATAGCTTCCTCGTATGATTCTGGCTCTCCAGAATCGGAGATCAAGAGATGGTTGAAGGAAGGAATAAACCTTTCTGGATAAATTTTTAAAGTTCACGGGAGCCCTAAGGGTGGCCTAAGGACACTCTAAGGGGCCTATCCCACCAAGAAAATTTGCCTTGGGCTCTGACATGGCATAGGAAACGAGATCCATACTCGACAAGGCTACAACTCAAGAGCTCCAAAGGAAACAAGATCCATAAATGGCAAGGTAGTGACAAAGGACTTCAGCATGGCCAACCTTGCAAGGAAAGCCCAAAAACATGCTTTCCAGCATGGAAGGCATGTAGAGTGCAAGATGTCAAGAAGCATTTGGAGATCGTGCAGGGAAAAAGCTCAGCTAAAGCAAGGGTCCATGCGAGGGTTGTGCGGACCCGCAAAAAGGGGAATCACAGATTGAACTCCGCATGAGGGTTTGAAGGAAATGATTAAAGAATGATGGCTTCTCCCTGTGTATGGTGAGCACGATGGATTACAAGGTTTGTACTTTTGTGTTTTTGGAGTTCAAAGCTTTATAATTTTATACTGTAGGAACTCTCTAAGTGGTTTATACACGTTAGTTCTTGATGCAAATTTTTTTCCTTGTGGCATGCAATTGCAACTACAGGCAAGGCTTGTGGTTTGTAAAGTAAAGGTATTCGGCAAGGCCGATCATTTATTGCAAACAAGAAGAAGTTAACATGCATCTATTTTTGTAGGTTGGAGTTTCAAATTTGCTAGGGCATGGCTCCTAGGCAGGTTTTTAAACTAGTTGTAATAAAAAACGATTATAATCGACAACAAGTGTAGACAAGCATCAAATATAGCAGAACTATGCCAACAAGGGAAATGAGTTGGAGTCATTTCCCCATCGTTTCGGTTATAGAATCAAGACTATGACGATATGCACAACATTTTGCTGAGTGTTCAAGAAGAACATGGTCATCAGGTATGATATTTCATTTCTATAGTTTTCTTCATCGGTATATGCATTTATTTTACAGGATTTTACGGATGGAATTCTGCAAGTTAGATTTTGATGCAATGGCAAGGCCTGTTGCTTGTTTTGATCATACAAATACATGGAGCAAGGCTCCATACAAATGATAACCAGAGGGGAAAAGCAAGGCTTTTAGGAGCATGACTCCCTACATTATTCATGCATTGGGGGCATGGGTTCTCCAAATAAATTACAGATTGTAAGAGTGCATGCAAAATATTGCACGAAGTACATTGAAAGCACATTCATGCCACAAGATAGTCCAACTTCTGATGCTAGGGGCAGTGGCTACAAAATCGGTAAGTACCTTAAATTTAAGTTTCAATTTTGAACTTATTTCATTTTACAAGATTCTACAATGCCAATTTGACAAGAAAATGTTGCTTTGGCCAAGAGAAGCTTGGCATTTAAATGGTATTTGAAAACTAAGCTTTAGAAGCTATCTCTTTCAATATTGGGCAACCGCATGATTCTCAATAACATGTAAGATTCGGCAAGGCCAATTCTCTATGAAAAATCAAAAAGGTTGATTCTCTTTTGTCTCATCTCCTGAATGAACTTATTCAAAGCAAGGCTTCACTTTAGGGCATATTGCTTATAAGCTTCCACAGTTGGGAATATGCTAGTAGCATAGAACTTGAGGCAACTTGGCAACATGTTCCTGATATTTTCTTGGAGGTCAGTATGAACCAAGCCATGATGGCATGCAGGCTACATCCGATAGCTCTAAATTCATTAGCAGACATGGCTATGAGCCAATTCAAGCGAAGAGAACTGCCTCTAGAGTAACATCAAGGTTAGACGATTTCAAGTTCTACTTGTATTTATGTCTTAAATATTTCACTTGAAAAATATTTCTTTACTATGCAAAGCAAAGTGCTTTGACAAATTTATTGTGAAGCAAGGATTTTATTCCCTACCATAGTACTATCCCTTGATTTAGGACCAATGATAATGGCATACACAGGATATAAGCTCACAATATGGTTTGCACTGACCAACTATGATGTATCCATGCTAGTACACATCATGCAAGGCATGTATGACATCTGATCACATTAATAAGACCATCATTTAAGCCAAGGGCTTATCACAGCATTTTTTGATATG
Source organism: Adiantum capillus-veneris (assembly GCF_014529385.1). Classification (NCBI taxonomy): domain Eukaryota; kingdom Viridiplantae; phylum Streptophyta; class Polypodiopsida; order Polypodiales; family Pteridaceae; genus Adiantum; species Adiantum capillus-veneris. Next base: position 4,493,386 of record NC_140936.1, read on the forward strand.
CATGCACGGCATGCCAATTTTGTGGAATCATTCCACTAAAGCGTGGTTTACACTTCTGCTATAACATCATCTACTATACTCAGAAAGTGTTAAAGCTAGTATAATTACTTATGATCGTTATGTCTGATTATCGCAGCTAGCAATTTTTGGGTAGGAGGTGCTGGTGATATAGATGATGCTTTTTTGTGGATAGCAAGTAGGCATGGCCTTGCTATCGACATGAATATATTAAGAGAGCCTCCGAGTAGGTAATCTCTTCTTACAAACCCAAGAAAATATAATATGACTACTTTTGTTGGAGTGTTAGGAATCATTCTCTTCTCTTCGAGGAGAGATATGATCATTTCGAGACTTGGTTGTGAATAAGATTCCAACTATGAGACGATCTATGCTTATTTGCAACACTGATGAGTGTGTCTCTCATAGGGGTATGATCATACCAGCTAATTACAATCACTCCATGGGTGTTGAAGGTCACAGTTTGCTCTCATCACGATTCTCCTTTTAAGGAAAGAAGTCCATAAGTTTCCAAGGGGTAGTGGACAAGGTTAAATTCCCAAGTTGACTTCCATCACTGTTAGTCACGATAGACTATGTTGGTCACTGTTGGTTGTTGCTAGGTTGAGCAATTTTCATATAGAGTTTAACCAAGGAGTTTGACATTCCCAATTTTAATGAAGGGGTTTGGATTGCAAGGGCAACACCCCTGGTCACCACTGCAATACTGCTTGATTTTTACTAATCTTTCAATTAGTGTTACTTAAACTTTATAGGTGGGCGATATGGTCATGTGCAATTGACTACGAGTAAGTGAAAATTATGTTCAATCTCTAGGTACGCATCTATTGATTTGATTTTATACCATTTTTTCATATGTTTGGCTTGAATTATCTAAGTGGGATGTGTAAGCTTGAATGCTTTCATCCATCTTTCTCTTTAGACACATGAAAAGGTCATGTAGGAGCACAAGATTTTAGGTCTTACTATTCGAAATACATTTCTACATTATGCAGTTATGGACCTCCATGTACGGCTTGGTTTGGCACATGTTGTCACATGTGATATAACATGGTCTAGGAACTCAAGGAGTTTGGTTTAGCGAGTGTGAAGTAAGGATTACGAGGGTCCCTCTCACTCATGTCGCAGAGTGTTAACATTTATCTCCACACACAAGTACATCGCGTACTTGTAGGATATTCTTTTTTTGGACATCCTTATTTGAGACACATTCCACATGAGGAGAATATGAGTCTCTAGGACTAGCATTGATGCCCATTATTTCAATTATGTGTCGTGACTAGGTCCCCAAGTGCTGGCCAAATCCGTTTATTGGACTATTTTGAGCACATTGTGTTAGGATGTTGGATAATTAGTAAGACTTGTTAAGGTGACAAGTATTGTTGAACACCTTTAATGGATGGTTGTTTATACACGTTGCAAAGTTATGTTATGTTTAATGAACTAGTTCATTTGGTACCTAGATGTGAATGACTTTCACATTCACTTATGGTCCAAATATGTTGGCATGGTTTTCACGTGGAAAGTATTTAGTTTTTTTTTCATGAGCCGTGAACAAACATTTTTCATAAACATTGGGAAGTACGAGTACGATTATGGATATGCACGCTCGTATCGTTTTTGCTAAATGCATGCGCACTAGGTGTTATGGGTCCTAGTGTTTAGCAAAGGATGATTTGGAGTGGCATGCACATTCATGACATTAGTAGTTTCTAAAGCATTTTGCACTCTATGTGCAATATCTCTATGAGCTTACTTGTAGGTTATCAATCACCAATAGAGGTCATGGCTTGGTTTGGGTGCTTAGATTAGCTTACTACAGTTATCCAAGATGGTTGTTACTAACACAACAAATTTTGATCCCTGTTTACCAGTCATTTTGGGAGACTACCTATAAACGATCGGGGAACGCACCTCCATACTGTCAGTTATCCAAAGAGAATAGGCAGTTGACAAGTGTTAATCTTGTGCTAAAGGATATTCTAAGTGCGTATGCTAGCACAAAGCAACCCAATTAGAAAGTTTTTCTCTCTACTTGGAGATTGCTTACCATAGACAAAGCAGGTTGCGACTAAGTTTAGCTTCTTCCTATTTACATCAACGGTTCTCAACCTTGAACACTAGTTATGGTGGGGTTGTTCACTGATGGAGAATGATATTAAGTCAAGGACTTATAATGTGCTAATGAGTTATGTCAGCCAGTTACCTTCATGGAAAGTGAAAGAGGTACTCTTTGGGGTATATCCCAATTGTGATAACTCGTTTAGCATACTCAAGTGAGTTCTAAATGGAGTCTACACGCTATGTTGTATATGGGCCAGTTACACACAACGATTGCAAATGGACAACAATGTAGAAAATCAAGGTGCTCTTCTTGATTGCATTGAATCTTCTATTGAACCGTATCCTAATCAAATGGATAGTTGGATCCATGACACTGCAGAAAACATTAGTGTTCTTATGAAGATCTCACCACTTTTGTTTTTGAGGAAGAAAACGCTTCTCCAAGGGGGGAGTAATGTCATGCCAAGGGCCAAAGGGTTTGAACGGCTCTGTATGGCTAGGAGCCAAGGGCAAGGCATAAGGTTAAGGGGTCTTACTTGCAAGATCCAAGGGCTTTAAGTAGGGAGGTTGGGAGGAGATCATTATGCCGGTCCACCCGCGATCTCACACTTCATGTGAAAATATATATGATACATAGACTATAGTATAGGAGGTTTTTGAGAGACTATATGGATGATCCCAAATACCAAGCTAGATGCTAAAGTACCAACTACAATGAGTGTGTTTTCACACAAGTAACAAAACTCAATATAAGATGATCTAAGGTTCCTTGATTTGAGACCTTTATGCAAAATTGCTTTAATTTCGATTGTCTCCACTTTGAAAGCTAACGATTTTGCATGCTGAGAAACTCCATTTCCATGCACACAGGTGGCTAACTTTGCATGAAAATTATATTGCCTCTTGCTTCACAAGATTGTTGAAGCCTTCTTCTTGATTTTTGATGACGATGTGGAGATTTCTTCATGCTTTCTTCAATAGCACAGATTCTTCCATTGTGAGCTTCTTTGGCTCCTTGCAAGTGTAGATTATATAGACTTGCTTCACTCTTGAAATCCTTGTAAGTAATGTAATGAAGGAGGGATTTTTACACTCACTCAATAGTCTCTAGGTAGGCACTACAGCCTAACTCTGATACCATGTTAAAAGATGTGTGAAGAGTGGGAGAGGATATAAGCACAACTTAAATATGAGAGACAAAGATGTAGTGTAATAAAAGTATGTATTAATGAGAGAAATACCATGGGATATAATGTAGGTACTTAACATACTCAAATACTTACTTTAAAGCAATTTTTAATAGAACCAATAAAAGCTAAATGAATCACCACTACCAAGCAACTGGTTTGAAGGTTTAGATGGGGGACCATCGTCTAGGAGAGTAGGTGTAGAACATCATCAAAGAGTTAGACCAATTGATTTTCAAAAATGAGTCAAAAAATACAATGGATCTGAGGATCCATATGACCACTTGGCAAGCTTCAAGAAAGTGTTAAGAGCACAGAGAATTTTGGACTTCCATACTCAGTTTGAGGGATTTGGAATGACCCTAAAAGGTAAGGCTTTTACTTGGTTCCAAACCATACCTCCCCCTGGATCAATTACGAACTTACCAACATGAGCTTAGATATTTTTTGTTGCTTGCTCAAAAATGAGAATCAAGCATAGTATGATAGCACAAATCTATAGTTTTAAACAAAAACAAGGAGATTCTATGAGAGATTATGTGAGTAGAATGAGGCAATACATTAACAGATGTATAGAGTTTGAAATTCCAACCAAGAAGAGGCTTGTCTCATTATTCCTTGAAGGTCCACTCAACAAGGAGTTGCATGCTATGATTTATAGCAAGAAACACACTACCTTGTAAGCATGCATCCTTCATGGGATAGTCTTGGGGGATAACTACGATTAGCGAAGAGAGCACTGTGAGAGATACTCAAAGTGAGAGAACTACATCTACTGTGCCAACACAAGTAGAACCCACGGCGGTAGCTCCCTTGAACGCCATAGAGGACATGCTCAAACAAATGCATGGCATGATGGGTAGCATAGAAAGGATGCCAATGACAGGACCACGGTAGGGTCTACCACAAGAGCACTGATGGGGCCAGTGAGGTTCGAATGGTGTGTTGTTGAGGAAAAATGGACAAACAATGAGACTATTGAGTGTTATTTAGTGAACAAAATACAATGGGAATGTTCAATAGTGCCTATGAGACCGCATGTACAACCTATATAGGTATGTGCCTTACATGGGCCAAATGCAAAAGCCACCCATAGCAATGGAGAGAACACAACCTGTGCTAGGTCAACAACCACCACTATGAGGAAACAATACATACTAGCCACGCATATGTGTCCCGAGGAGCAAGTGGAAGAACATGTCATAGTATCAATTATGTCATACAATGAAGCTAGTTCATCGATTGTGATGGCATAGGAAGAATGGTATAATCAACCACAAACTTCCATAGTGGAACCAATTTATCAGGCACCTCTAGAAGCAACACCTGTGTACTTCATTGCAAATCAAGGGTCCATACCACCTATGATTAAACAAATGCCTAAACCACGAATGGGGAATTTCCATAACCGTGAATCGCCTCGGATGCTCATTGGAAAAATGATTTCCTAGAACTTGATAAAAATGCTAAGCCAATCAAGTCTTATTGCATGCAATGTGGCTGAAAAGGGAGACATTATTCTAAGGATTGTTCTGAGAACTAGTAAACAAAGGAAAAACAACGATAAACATAATAAACGCCATGCCAATTATCTCCTCTGACAGTGAATCTACCTTTCCAGTCAAAGTAGTTACGAGGACATAGGCTAAGAAGAATAAAAAGAGCAGTGCTAGTGAATAAAAAAGTAGTAAAAAAATCCTCTAAAGACTCCAAGAAGGGGAGACGACAATGCTATGAGCTTAGGAAATTAAAGTAATGAAAATAAATTGAAGAGAAAGCTCAGAAGTTGTTCCAGGAAAGCATGAAGTCAATTTTGATTGAGTTTAAGGAACCAAAACCAAAATGAGGAGGCTCAGTACTGGTGGAGAAAATTTATGAACCCATCAATGCAACCTCGGGGAAGCTTTCTAAGCATTACTAAAAGCGGGTTGAACCCTGAAACCAAATGGAAAATTTACCTAACTCCTAATATGGAAGCATCAAAGATCAAATCCTACCAGAACTTAGTGGGAATAAAAAACAGGGTTAAACCCCGAAAACCAAATGGAAAATTTATTCAAGTCCTGATATGGAAGCAACAAAGCTCAAAGTTGAAAGCCTACTAGAACTTAGTGAGAATCACGCACACAATGCTTGAGGCATATAAACCAAAACTGGAAACAATTGAAAATCCATCAAAAGATGCAACAAAACTAGAACCAATGTAGATAAAGGACAATAAAGAATTGAGGGATTCTTTAGTTGAAAATAAAGAACATAGTACCAGATAGTGAAGGCGGGCTAGGAGGAATCCCTTTAGTGGAGGAAGATTGGCCTACACACTTATGGGAAAAGATAAGTGAGGTTAACGATGCAAGCCTGACTTTGAAATCAGCTCCAATTGAAGAAGTATAGCTAGACCATCCACCCATGGAATTGGATGGACAATCTTTGTATGGAGATTGAGGATCAGAGCGGTCAAGCCTTTCGAAAGCCCAAACTCTCAAAACCCTATAGTCATACTTGGGAGAAAATGAAGAAAAATCCTTGGCATGTAAGGATAGGAGTGCTTGTGAGCGATCAAGCTATTGTAGATAAATCTTCCACCAAAGGATAACCCGGTCTTGAGGTGTTATCCTCATTATGCATTATATCCTATACATGCTCTAGTCCTCTATGATCGGGTGAAGACTACTCTCACCTCTTAGCCATGGGTGGAAGTAATGTATGTTTAACTTTGCTAGTGCCTCTCGTGCAGCCTGAATAGATTTATCCGAAAAATTACATCTTAAGTTAGTCTTAGATAATCCTAGAGCAAGTGCGTCTTGGCTCGATGGCTACCTTCTGATCTCTGAACGAGTTTGAAGGAAAGAAGAGCACTAGAGAGAGAGAGAGAGAGAGAGAGAGAGAGAGAGAGAGAGAGAGAGAGAGAGAGAGAGAGAGAGAGAGAATTCAATGATATGAGCACCTCTTTCAATTTTTATTATTTTTTATTTTTTTTTTGCGAGGGGGGGGGGGGGGGGGGGGGGAGTCCCAACACCATATAATAGGGACATGTTAAAACGAGATCAAGAGTGGAGGGGAAAGTCATGGTGCACATAGATTGTGAGCCATCCAATCGGATTGCTTGAATTTACAAATCGGCCCACATTTACACACCCAAATACCATACATGTCAATAATTGCTTTTGGGCAGAGCAGATGGCTTGCTAGGAGAGGTCGTGGGTTCAAGATTGAGATGAACTGAGTTTACGAGCCTACCCGAATTTACAAAATTAGCTCCGAATTTACAAAGTTCCCGTAGTTTACAAGTGTACATCTCGACGGCCCACATGCGCCAAACCATAGATCCCATTTGCAACATGCCTGTTTAAGACCACATAAATATTTCTATGTATGTATGTCTGTACTTGTCTACACACATGCATAAATTAAAGCATTAAAAAATATGTGTTTGGGCTTTTTAAAATTACCAAAATACCATTGAAATTTGTGTTATATACAGTGTTTGGGAAAAATGTGTCTCGGTTTAATATCGTGTCGTTTTCAATATCAAAAATGCCGTTTGAGAGCAAGGAGAAAAGGAGAAATTTCGCTCCAAAATAGAGAAAAATAATGCAAAATCCCAAATAAAAAACCTAATTTTTGAAAATTTCCTCTTGGCAAATTCAAGGAAAGGATTTTTTTATGTTTTAGAAGATGATTTTTTCCGAACACTGGTTATATATGACCGCGGAAGTTAATGTTGTTGATACGTAAGTGGGTACGTTGACACGAGAGACTTGTGCGGGGGCAACAATGGGTAAAATAGATCCCCTTGAGTTTCGCTATGACTCTCAAAGCTTCTTCTCTAACGTGCTTCAAGCAGGTGCAGATCGCGCTTACATACAACTGGTGGATTCCGACAACCAGGCTTCCTACGGCGATGGCATAACCGGTAATCCTAGCGCTCCTCTCTGTGTGTGTGTGTGTGTGAGAGAGAGAGAGAGAGAGAGAGAGAGAGAGAGAGAGAGAGAGAGAGAGAGAGAGAGAGAGAGGGAGAGCGCCTCTCATGCATGTGGGTGCCCTTCTCATGCATGCAGGAAATCGCTCTCTTGGCCGGTGGGATGACACCGGAGCAATCCCATTCTTGATTGCCTATGGAATTCTGATTCTCTGCATGCTTCTTGGTGCCATCGTTTGCTGCGTCGTTCGCATCCGTCGCATCAGCAAACTTCCATACCAATTATAGTCTGTCTTCCCATTCTTTTGCCTATTTTTGTTGTAACATTCAATTGAAAGATTGTAATTCCAGAGATTGTGCCCAACAATCCTGTCAGTACAAGCACATCTCATAAGAATATTTTTTTTCTGATATCTACTGGCTATCACATATCCTCGGCTATGCGGATGCTTCGGATACCATCCGGACATACTAGTAGGCATCCCAAGATATGTGTATGTAATCAGCTCATTTTCATTCATCAAGAATTTATGGTTGCACTTGTCCATTATTAAGCTCCAAAAAGTATTGAATTCATGAAATTGTATTTGTGAGTCACCAAGGGCTTGGGAGGACACTTGCAAAGCTCCAATCTCGCTTGTGAGGGGGAGTATGTGCCGAGATTCATTGATGTATGGTCTGTCACATCACACACGTATCGTCGTCGTACGTCTAGAGATGAATATGGTTGGGGATTGTGCAGTTACTTTTGTATGCACATAATAGAGTATTCTTGTGCATATAAGAATGCTCCTGATGCTCGGGCGTTACATTTACATTATGCAATGGCAACAAGCTGATTAAAGTACACATGTCTGTTCTGAGGTACACAAGTAGTTGATTGGAATGCCGTGCTTTGATAGACCACTGTGCTTTTGCTGTTAATCCATATTTCTTACATGTAAACATGGACTGAGGTGTAGTAAAGCACATGTATCCAAAGTTCTAAAGTACACCATCTTAAGAAAAGGAAATTTTTGACGAGAGTTCTAAAAAAAAAAAAGAACCATACGCAACCCACACACTACCCCACGAAACTGTCCACCCGCAAAAACCCACGAGTGATTATTCTCAATTTCTAATTGCTAGCACACTCCTTAAAATCACAGCATGCGCGCGCGCACACACACACACACACACACACACACCCCCCCCCCCCATAGATGAATCTAGGAAATGGCCAAATTCACCTTTCATACTCATGTTAGTCAACCCCAAGACGATATAACTATCAACACCATTATGCGCAGCATGGACTAGATACTACGACATCCCCGCTATCGTCATTAGTGTCCACTAGTGGGTGTTTTGCTTTTTTTTTCTTTCCCCTCATAGCACCCACTTTTAAAAACTCTCTCTCTCTCTCTCTCCCCCCCTCCCCCCCTTCCTTTTCATTTTTTTTGAAGTAATCCTACTTTCTTTCAAAAAGCAACTTCACTTTCGTTTAAAAAAAACCACTCACATGCTTAACTTTTTCTCTAAGATTAAACTTACTTTCTAGATAGAGATCTTGCAACATTCTAGAGAGGGTATGGGTTTTTTTTCCAATTTTAAGGTTTTTTTGAGTTCATGTTTGTTGGTGGAAGCCTAAAACAAAAGTAAATGCTTTTTTACACGAGTAGATGCCTCGCTACGAAGAATAGTGTCACTTGGAATGATTTTATTGAATTACTTTAATTTAAATCTCTCTAGGCCTCTCTTGCTATCAAGTCTATCACCACAAGATAACCCAATAGAAATACGCGCATCTAATCTCTCTCAACACATTAGGGCCAAAAATGATTAAGAACGAGTTGTTTGCTAATAACTTTATTAAAGAATAGGCAATGACGTGTTGGCACGTGTATAAAAATATGACATTCTTGTCTCCTCTACCTGTTGCCTATTTTAGTTGGTTCGAGGAAAAAACGTCCAGGTCTTTCTTTGTTTTTGGTAGAAATGGCTAAGTCATTTTCAAGGCAAATACCAAAGAGTAGACACAAAATACAAGGGCACTTTTTATATATTCGAGAACACAAAATTGTTCAAATCTTGAGCATAGTAATACTTGAACACTAAATACAAGGCCATTAATGACAAGATTTGATTTAGGGATTTCATTTTTTACTACTCGTTCCTAGTTTTCTTTTCACATTTTTCTTCTTCCTTACTATGTTCCTGTGTTGTTGCTCTTCTCACACCATAGCTTCTACTTGTCACCATTTTAACATCTTAATGGATTCTTCTCGTTGGCCTTCTAATAGAATAAATTCTTGTATTTTTCACAATGCTAGAGAGGAGGGTGTTTGGAAACCTATGTCTTATGATGTTAATGATTGGGTGACTATGCTTCCGTCTTGTAAAGGTGCACACAGAGTGAAGAGAACCAAATGAGATAAAATAAAAAATCACTAGAAAGGTTGTATCCTTACATTTATAGAGATTGGCTAAGATACAACATGTTTACTTGACCAAGGACATGGTATTGAATTTATCTCAATATCCACGTTTTCATTCATTTTGTAAGTGATACATGAAAATGTAATGTTGTAAAAAACAAGGAAGAATGTGTTTTTATTTGATGATTTCTTTGATTTACAGGTGTTGTAAAATGTAATGTTGTAAAAATTTAGCAAGAATATTTTTTTATTTATTGTAGAGTAGCAACCTGTAGAAAGTTTGAGTGGCTCATTCAAAGCAATTCATAAAGAAATTGCACATATTTTATATACAGATAAAACCTCTTTATTTTATAAAACAAATGGTTTATTTGTGTACTTTGCAGAATATAAGCTTCCACCAACAGAAGCTGCCCGTGGAGAGCTTTGAGATTTGCCAGTTTCAACTTTAATGCCATTGGATTGGGAACCCCTAATGCATGTACTATTTTTAAATCCAAAGCTAAAATAAAAGATGATATACTCAAAATGATGACACCAGGCAGAATTTCAAGGCAAATCATGATTCAATGGATTATACCTGTCCATATTTCTGTGGCATGTTTCAAATCTATGGATTTACAAAGGACAAAGAAAATATGGCAGAATAGAAGACTATCACCAAATGAAGTGGGCACAGTACTTGGAGAAGATTGGAACTCAAGAGAAAGTTTTCACAATGGTAACATTATTAGGTCCAGGGTAAGCTCAAACTCTATGTCTGTATCCTACCAAATTTCTTGTCAGTCCTTAGCTTCAGGCCATGATTATGAAAGATAGAGAAGAAAGTTAGGCAAGTGGGTTCCCCTTGATTTTGAGAAGCATTGTCGAGATGTGGAATTAGAAATCAAAATACATCCACTCAATGAGCTAAGAAAGTTCATTATCACTATAAATTGGACTTTCCAAGATGTAAGAGAATCACTTGATTTCTTGATGAAGTTACTCAAAACTATAGATTTAAAGTTAATGGCATTGTAGTGAATACCAAAGTGGAAAACACAAATTCTTACAAGACATGTCTTCCGCCAAAGAGTAATTGTTTTAGCCATCGACAAGGAGGAGTTAAATATTATTTTATCTCTTATTGTAATCTCTACTTATTTTACTTGCAAGTGTCCATTTAAACACCTAATGTCTACCACTAACTTCTTAAATAAAATGTCATAGCAATCAAAGATGAATTGTGATTTGCACTTTCAAAAGATAAAAATTATGGTATTGAATTATGTATTAGTGTTTATAAGTTTATACCATTGTTGTGGCTTCATTTGTAATGGAATTGGCCTATTTAACTTGAGAGTAGCGGAAATTAATGAGAGTACTTTTGAGAAATGACTTTGTAAGCATAGTAGGTGAACATAATTGAAGATAGCAACATAATCATAGCAATTAGTTAACTTGGCATGAACAATACGTTTGCAAGAGAGAGAATTTAGAGAACATGACAACAATTGAGGACCAGATTTATGTGGAGCCGGTCCCCCCTCCAATAGGCATTTGTATTATGATTTCTCCCATTAAGAGAGACTTGTTACAATACAATCTTTGTGTTCCTTGTGACCTAGGTGATTCAATGAAGATGGAAAGCTTCATGCATCACAAACATAACATAAACTTAACGAAAGCTTTAACTATCCCAAGCCTCAGTCCCAAGACCTCAAACACCTTCGAAGGTGGAGAGAGATGGCAGGGAATGAGGGTAGGGAAGAGGAAGAAGAAACATTTCGTAGGAGAAAGAATTAGTTCCTCACTCATCATAACTCTTGTTGCTAGCATACATAATAGCATAGTAATGAAGAAGAAGGAGATGGCAAGCTTAAGCATTGAAGCATGGCTCCATAGCCAAGAGTGTTGGTGTAGGCTCTCAACCTCTAATTGCTTGGAGAAGGAGAGGGAGCTCTTGCACTTTGCATAGCACACAATGCGAGTGTTTTGTGAGTGTGTGTGTGGGTGAGTATACCCCCTAAGCAACCCCCTAGATTGCTTGGGTCGACCCCCCCTTGTAGCTCATGCTTGAAGCTCATTGGACCCCTCCAGGCCTAGCCAGTCATAAACAGGAGGCATTACAAGCAGCAAGGGTAGCCTTGAGACAAGTGTCCCCCTTTCTCCTTTGAGAGAGAGGGCTAGATAAATGCAAAATCAATTAATTAAATATCCTAAATTATCATTGGACCCCTTGGGTGGCCAACCAATAGGCTTCAAGCACACCATGAGGAGGACCTTGACAAGTGTCCCTTTTGCTTTCTTTGTACCATGCATGCCTTGTGTGAGTGTGTGGGTTTTCTCTCTCATCCCCCCTCATGTAAGGCTCTCCCCCTCCTTGTAGGGATTTAATATTTGACATTTTGACACCTCAAGCCCCTCATGCATAGGTCCAGTTCCCACCACAAGCTTTGCCATTAAGCACTTTAAGCTTGGGCTAGGTTCTCACCTCAAGTGCAACCCTAGCATCTCAAGCATGTCAAGCATCTCAATCATCAAGCACCTCAAGCATCGCAAGCACCTCAATCATCAAGCACCTTAGTCATCAAGCATGACAAGCACCTCGAGGGAGCTGGGTCGGATTCCCATGCCTCAAGGTTAGCCCTAGCTTACCTAAGGTCAAAGGACTTTTAGACACATTATTGGAGGTCTTCAATGAAGCTAACCCTAAGGTCTTATGCTCCATTGGTTAGCCTTTCTCTTTGATAGACCATCTCTCATTTGGGCCCCTTTACCATTGGCCCCGTGTTGAGATAGATCTATAAGAACATGTTTATATCTTAACCCTTGTTCCCGTTTATTCTCTCACATTAAGTGATCAGTTTATTATGAGAGAATCATTTGGGTTGGTTAGATATTAGATATTAGATTTTATGACATCATTACACAGGGAACGTTAGATAATGTAAGTTTAATTGATGATAATAATCAATACGTATACTTTTGCTTTCCTTTTGTCTACAATTGTCCTTAAGACCATTAGATGTCTTTAAATCAATTCTCAACTAAAATGCCATGACAATTAAAAAAATAGATTGTACAATAAGCATTTATAGACTCAATAATTTGTTTGCAAAGATAAACCCATCTAATGGTGTACAAGTGTTCATAAATTTCACTTCATTGCAAAGTACATCTAAAAGAGAATGAAAAGTCATCAACTCTTTGCCTCTTTGATTGGAATTCATTCTTTGCCACTTTGATGTGGATGAAGTAGGTGGCTCTTGATTCCTCTTTAGTGATTGAAGTATATGGTCAATGCTTTCTTAAGTAGGCGACTTAGGTGATTCTTTCAACTTGATCTGTTGTATGGATTACCACAGTGAATTTTTGGATATCTTCTTTGGAGTCTTTTTTGGTGACTTTGGTGGAAACTTGAGTGGTGACATAATATCTTTCTCCCTTCTTTGCGAACGAGGCTTTTGAAGCTTAAAGTTGAGAGGCGAATGGTAGGGCACATCCTTTCCTTGTCCTTTTCTTGGAGTTATCTTCTTGTTCTTGCCCTTCTCCTTGCTTGTAGATCTCTTCCTACCACTTTCCTTATCTTGAAGCTTCTTTGAGGATGGAAAAGGAGAATCATTGGGACAAATAGCGTCCTCTAAAATCAAAGATATAGATGTGAGACCAAGGAGAATATATTTTATTGCACCTCCCAGTCTCTTGCCCTTAAATAGGCAAGCACCAAGCTTGGTTTAGACTAGCCCCTACCCTCTAGACCCTTGGCCTGACATTACTCCCCCCTTGGAGAAGTCTTTCATCCTCAAAATCAGAAGTGGGAAATTTGTTGTTAGGAGAGCTCATGTTTTCCCAAGTGGAACCTTCCATAGGTATGTCATCCCACTTGACTAATGCTATCGACGCACACTGGAATGAACTGGTCACTTTTGACAACTATTCCAGGTTGGAGTGTAATTAGAGTTAGTCAAATTAGATTAGACAAGCAAACTTCAAATTGAGACTTTGATTCTACAATCAGACAATGATTGAAGTGGAGATAGAAGCAAGAGACTGAGACTAAGTCTGGATCTGGAATGTTTATTTAAATAATGAGAGTACAACTAGTATCAAGTACAATCATGATAGCCAAGTAATGCTTAGACCAAATGCGAAAGAGTACACAGAGTAGAACTAGACTCTAGAATGATTGATAGACAAAATAGTAATTGTAACAGTAGTCCCACAAAATGAGTAATGAGCCCTATTTGTAGGTATCAGATTGGACCTTTGACTGATTGTGCACTATAGTTATCGTGGTAATCGTATCCAATAATTACTAGTTTGTAACTATTGCTTTGATTCTTGACTAGGGTTTGTTCCCACTGTTTATATTTCCTTCCCCATTTTCTTTGAATTTTGGTATATTCTAGGCATGCTTCTAAAAATGACCGATCTCCTTGGAAATAGATGACTTAATCCACCTATTTTCCTTTGAGCTCGCTATTCTAAAATAAATTGCCAACTGTTCAGAAAGCTCGTTCTTGTAGTTTCCGAACATGCTTTAGAGTGTCATATTTTCCTCTTACCTGGAGGCTTCTTCTTCATGGCCTTTGGAACTACCTGAGGTTCAACTAAATCACCATAGGTAGACATGTGCCTTGAGTACTAGTGCCAGCATTCCCCTAACGAAATGAAACAAACTTTTCAGAGCCATCTCATGCTTTCTTAGACTCATTCTCGCTTTAAGTCCTCTGTTACTGCTAGCATTATTTTCCAACAATATTTTGGCTTTTTGATCCAAAACCTAACGAAATGAAACAAATTTTTCAGAGCCATCTCATGCTTTCTTAGACTCATTCTCGCTTTAAGTCCTCTGTTACTGCTAGCATTATTTTCCAACAATATTTTGGCTTTTTGATCCAAAACCTTTCTTGCAATCTACATTTTGGCCAGCATAGCTTTGATTTCAACTCTAATATCCTTCATGCAAGTATAGATCAATCACCCAGTAGTATTTCTAGTTGAACTGTCAAAATCTGAAGATTCAGAGTGGATGGATGATACAGTTGAGGGTTGACCACCACACCATTATCAATAGTCAAGTACTTTGATACTTGCTTCAACAAATGAATAGTGCTAGGATGAGGGGGTAATTGGCAAGTATTCTGTTCATGATAACTGATCATTTAACACTATTGAACCATCCTTTTGGCCCCCACATAGAGCATCTAAAAGCATTTTAAATTCAAGTAGGCATCATCTTCATGGAAAAATTATTGAATTTGAGTAGCATTTTGTTTCCTTAGATGTTTATTCAAGCTCAAATACTCATTCTAATAATCCAAATCCTTATCCAAATATAAATCTATAAGAATACACTTGCCTTTTGCTGGTCTCTGAGCTTCTTGCATGTGTCGTTGGCCTAAGGATTCCTATTGCGTCTACTACAAGGTTTGATGAGAGAGGGTCGGATCCTTCTGAGTTTGAGTGTAGTCCTCAACTTGCCCACCTATTTGTTAGAGCTAGCATGCTGCCCACCACTAGCTGGTGCTAGAGGAGAGGGTGGTCTATCATCATCATCATCACCCTTGCTATTTCTTGGACTTGCTCCATCCTCCTCCTACTCCTTGTCTTCATCATCATTATCTTGGGTCTTCAGGTGATTCACCAATGCTTGATTGACCAATGTGGTTGTGTACTCCTCAAACTTAATTGACCACCTTACTAGGTTCTACAAATCTTCTACATTCAAAGTTAGATTACCTTCCTGGTCATATATATCCACCGAAAAATGATAGATGTATTTGTCCATGATTGATTGTTAATAAGTTTTGTGAACCTCTTGAAGAGTGCTTATGGCAGCTTTCTTCTGATTGAGTAGAACCCTCAACGCCTTCTTTTTCTCTTCTTCCAAAACTGATTGTTTTTTTTCGAGAACAAGATCCTTCTATTAGTTAATGAAACTGCCGATAGGGCTACAACCACCTCTGCGAGAGAGGGCTAAACAACCATGATGGGTAGAATCTAGCCCCGCAAACCAACCTACTGCGACACCAAAAATTTGCTCATCACCTGAGCATAGAATAGAAAGAGGAAGGGGGCAAGAGGGCAGCCCTATCTGACCAAACGTGTAAGCATGAAACAATCGCCTCTACCTCCTGACAAAAGTACCTGACTGTGTGCTCGTCTGTGCAAAGCTGACACCCCTCTGATCCAAGCATCCGAAAAGCCCATCCTACGTAGAGTGCCCTCCATAAAGTCCCAGTCAACTCTGTTGTAGGCCTTCTCAAAATCGGGAAGAAGAATCACCAGATCCTCACCATGGAGCCTCGCTAGGGTAGAAGCCTCCCAAAAAGTAAAGATGTTGTCAAGGATACTACGCTCCTTAACAAAACCAGTCTGAGTCCCATGTATAAGGCTCTCTAGAAGTGGCTGGATCCTCAAACTCAGAGCCTTGGCAAGAATTTTGTAGGCTGAGTTGAGGATGGTGATGGGGCACCACTGTTGAATCTAATCCAAGGAGCCACCCTCTTTGGGAATGAGGTAGATCAGACCCTCACTCATGCTGTCAGGCATCTCTCCTATGTGCAAGATGTACTGGAAAGCACTACAGAGATCTAAACCAAGCAAGTCCCAGTACTCCAAGAAAAAACTGGGAGTCAAGCCATCCTCCCCTGGACATCTACCATAGTCACAAGGCAAGGCATCTGTGCCCACACCTGCTCCTTGCATGCATCTTGACACTCTGACTGAGGCTCTACAGATAGTAACTCACGGTAAAAGTCAGTAGCAACTGCATGCATGTCCTCTGGCTCAAAAGCAATTGACCCGTCGGGTCTCCTCAACCGACTGACCTTGGCATGCATATGCGGAGGTCCCACTGCCTCGAAGAAAGCACTAGTCACTCTATCACCCACCTACGTCCACTGAGATGCCTATCGATGGAAAGCAAACTCATGGCACCGTTCCTCTGTGCTAACAAGCTCCTGACGAGCTTGCTGTAACTGCTCCTCCAACAACGGACTGTCTGGATGTTGCTCTTGCATCCTCTGCAAGGAAGAAACACTCCGTCTGAGATGCTGCTCCTCTCTCGTTGCAGTCAGGCGAGCTAGGGAATCCTGGAGAAAGAAACGACTAAGCTGACCTGGTCTTGAGGCCACTCTGTTAGTAGGAGAATCCTGCATGTCCAAGCACTCTGTCCAAAGAGCCTCCACTTGCTCTCTGAGTGCAGAGTCCAGCAAGACCCTCTCAGGGATGCGTAGCATCGTGCTCCCCCGCCTCTGCCTATCTGTCACTATGAGGATCACTGGTGCATGGTCTGAGAAGAAAGTCCCTGCTAGAATGCCAACTGTCCCACCCAAGTCACCAAAAAAGTCACTAGTGTATAGAAGCGATCTATCCACGATAGATTCACTCCTCCCACTCTGCGGTCCGAACGAGAGAAGGCCAGGTTGTCTGGGGGCCTCACAAAACTAGAGTGCTACCACACATCCGAAACTCTCAGAGTCATACAAAACCTCTCCCAAGCTGCAAGCTCAACTCCCTTCATAGTAGTATGGCTACCACCAATCCTGTCAGAAGGGTCCTCCAACATGTTGAAGTCACCCCCAATGCACCACTGCTCTACTTGCGGCAGAGACTCAACAATCTGTGACCAAAACTCTACTCGCGCGCTCGCCACATTGGGTGCATATATGTTCAAGAAGCCCACAAGGCAACCATGAACCTGCATAGTGATCCACTGAGCCCTGCCTGACACAATAATC
The DNA here is from genome assembly GCF_014529385.1 of Adiantum capillus-veneris. Lineage (NCBI taxonomy): Eukaryota > Viridiplantae > Streptophyta > Polypodiopsida > Polypodiales > Pteridaceae > Adiantum > Adiantum capillus-veneris. The sequence continues at coordinate 4,510,721 of NC_140936.1, forward strand.
CCTCTGCCCACTATGGCCTACTGTAGAGACTCCACAATAGTCATACATAGCTTGCCCTGGATGCCTCCAGGTCCAAAAGCAATTGACCAAAAAGTATCATATCATCCACGCAAGAGCTGACCACATCGTCTAATGCGGCTCTCACATAGATGATGCTCCTGTAGCATAAGGAGATCAATATCACCTCCCACAAGGCAACGCTGAAGCTTGTGACGCAATCGACCCCTCTGATGTTGAAACTAGGGCTCACCTAATCCCTGCACGTTCCATGAGACGATCCTCATGGAGAGCGAGAGAGAACAGATGCTGCCGCAACAACTAGATGTGCTATCTTCGAGGCTGGCTTGGATGGGCAGTAATCCGCATCCGAGTGTCCTCTAGATAAGCGTGATTGTAAAGAGTGATAGGCACAAGCCCAAGTATACCGAGCCGTGCGTAAAGCAACTTCCTCTGTCCAAGAGTCCACATGAATGTGTACATAGCATGGCAGGCACTGCGTATCAGCAAAGAAGCGAACCGCCATGTGGCTACATCCTACTGCATCTTGAGGGGTCACACCACACTTGGCCAATGGCCACAAAGTGTGAAGCATGTATGTAACTCCTAGGTCCCCCATGTGGTGAGAGAACTCTAAGGCCTGTGTTTGTAGCCACTCCAACACTGAGTCGAGAGTCCACTCAGTCTGGTCCCTGCCGCAAAGGGGAAAAGAGAATCCAACCATTGAGTCCAAGGCCTCTATCCCCCTAGCTGCAAGGAACAGAACATGAACCTTGAATCCGGCTGCCTCATGGTCTGTAGAGGAATCACCGATAAAGGGTGTAAAGTCGTAGTCAAAGAAGTCCCATTGACGCCGAATGTCAAAGCTTGTCAGACCTCGAGGGACTAATGGAAATGGAGACTTTTGTACCTGTAGAGGGGTCGCAAGAAAGGCTATCCCTCTCTCGCCAAGCGACTCGTGGCAAAGGTGTTGCCAAGAGATCTCCTAGCAGCCGCCGCGGATGGCCCTGCCCCGTGGGTCGATTGAGGAACTGGAGCGAGGGGGGGGGGGTGTAGGAGCAGGCGGAAGGGGGGGGGGGGGGGGGGGGGGGGGGGAGAAGAGGGGCGAGAGGGATCGGCAGAGGTAGAGGGGCGAGGAGGAGAGGCGGTAGGAGCAGGAGGCATAGGGAGGGGGGGGGGGGGAGGGGGGGGGGGGGGGAACTCGGGGGGAGGGGGGGCTGTCAAGGGTGAAGCTGAGGTGAGGGTTGGATCAAGGTCCTTGTCCTGCTCAAGAGGACCGAATCGGTTCCCCGTGGGAATCGACTGCTATTAGGCAAGTGCCGTTGGATGACCTTGAGTGCCAGGTTGTCGTTGTGGCCCGTGCCATTGTCGATTGTGGACCTGCTGCCATCCCTCCTCCGCTGGAGTCCTAGGCTAGGAGGGTGGCTCTGCCTGTGTGCTCTGTGTCTCTGCCTGTGGCCGGCTGCTGGCCAGCCCTTGCAGGCTGAGGCTGAGCCTGTGGTGTAGGTCGGGGTCTCCTCCGTTGACAGGCCTTCACGAGATGGCCTATCTGTTGAAAAATGAAGCACTGATTTGGGAGGCCCGAATACTCCACGCTCTGTCTAATCCAACCCCCACTCACCCCAGGAAGAAGGATGACCTTCGAGAGAGTGTGAGTATCCCTAACCAAAACGCGAACCAAGGGAATGTCGAACACCATGGAAACTACTGAGGCTGCCGTGCGAGGTGTCTCCAGGACACTCCCAATCACTGAGCCTATCCTAGATAAAACTGGTAGGTACTCCTATCGCAAACCAGGAAAGCAGACGAAGATGGGGATGTCTGCCTCCTCTACCAAAACATCTAAAGTGTTGGGATTCATGCCAATTGGCTGGACATCCCACTTACTACGAACCCATCTACTAGCTTAACCATGTATACACTTATTCTTTAATACAATAGAATAAGGAGCTGCCAACAGGATAACATTGCTGCGCGCTCCACCCAAAGCAGGTCCCTCTCTCTCTGCGCTCTTGCACTTGCACTTGTACACGCTTCTCACGGCACGTTCAACTGGTATCAGAGCAGGGTTTGTGCTTGCCGTCTTCGCATCCGTGCCCTCACTTTCAAAAGTGCAAACAGGTTTCCGATTTTGGCATCGGAAAATTCACAATTCCAACAGCGTTTCCAAGAGGCGTCCTGGGGTTTTACCCCCCTTTCGAAGCTGTTTGTGCAGTCAAAAGCTTCATCCGAGCTACGCTTCAGGAGTTCTATTTTTCAACTCCACTTTTGCTATAGGTACAAGTACAGGACACGGGTGCAGGTTGTTCAAAGACTATTTTGGGATGGTATATAGCCATTTTATGGCTATTATTTTCTATTGAGACGATATTTATGGGCTGATTAGGAGCACTTCTCGGCATCGACATTGTCTCGGTTTTTCAGGTATCCATCTCCTCACAGGTTCTTGCATACATAGAGAACATCTAGGTTTCTTACAAGCTGCAGTGTTTAGCATCAGCACAGATTTCCGTTGGATTATTTGATACCGATATGCATTGTTCTGGCACTTTTGATAGTGCTTGAGCTCTTTTGAGAGCGGTTTTACTCCCCGCAGGGATTTGTTTACTGCTTGCACATTTTTTTTGGCGCCTCTTTGAGCGCGTATACTGCACCTTACAGTATTGTTGACAATGGATGTATGTTGAGTTGTGGAAACTATCATATGTACCTTTTGTGGAGCCAATTTGGCTTGTTTCTGGTAGTCCCGACTGCATCTGAGACTCGGTTTGGAGGCCCTTTCTGAGACTGGGCTAGTTTCTTGTCTGCATAACCTTTTGTGAGGATCGATAGCGTGAGGTTTTCTTGAGCTGGGGGATTCTCGAATGTTGAGATCCTTTTGGTGATACAGGTTGTTGGAGTACCCCTTTTTCATGGCCTCGCCATAGGACATGTATAGAGAGGGCTAGGTGCATTTGACGCCATGTTGGCAGTCTTGGGTCAGCTTTTGACTTTTTATGCACAGTTAGTGGTTGATGTGCCTGTCATATGCTCTGAGAGCATTACTTTTGATGTGTTACTGATCTCTTGTGACAGTTTTGGATTGAGATTCTACCAGTTTTTTTGGGGAAACTCTTCCGAATTTTTCTCAGAATTACTAGTGTTTATTGCCATATTATCTTTAGCTTGCAGCCATAGCGGTGAAAAGGATATTTACAATATCCGAAAATTTGATGGAATGAATTTTGCTATCTGGAAAGAGAAGATTCAAGATGTTCTTATACAAAAAGGCCAGCTGGATCCTATCATGGAGCGCCCAGAGGGTGAGTATACAGATGTTGAGTGGGAGAAACTTGATGTTAAGGCCAAATCTACTCTCCATTTGCATTTGGCCAAATCTGTGTACTTTACTATAGCTGGAGAAAGGACTGCTAAAGATATATGGGATAAGTTGTGTTCCAGTAATGAGAACAAAAGTGCCACTAATAAGGTTTTCTTGATGAAGAAGCTGTTTGACCTTCGTATGAAGGAAGAGGGCACTATTTTTACTCACATTAATGAGTTCAATATCATTTTCACTCAGTTGACCACTCAGGGTTTGGTCTTCAATGAGAAAATCAAATGTATCTTCTTGCTATGCAGTTTACCCTCTGTACTGCGATTAGCAACTCAACACCTGGTACCAGTCTAGTGTACAATGACGTCCTTGGGAGTATGTTTACCGAGGAGATTCATAGGAAATCTCTTGAAGGAAACAAGGATGGTGATGCTTATGTTGCTAGTGATAGACAGAGGGGTCGCACTCAAAGTCGTGCCAAAAGCAAGGAACATGGGGGCTCATGCAGTAAGTCTCAAGGTTCTATGCATAATGTCAGTGCTATCACTGCCATAAAAAAGGGCATGTGAAAAAGGATTGTAGGAAATGGTAGCAAAGTAAGAAAGATAAACAATCCGGTGAGACTTCTAAGTCTGATGATTCAAATAAGGGCAAAGCAAAGTTAGAGGAGATCAATGTGCTAGAGTCTTCAAATGCTCCTAATGTAGAGACTCTTCCAGTGGTTGTTATGCCACTTACCTCTCACATATTGATCTTCACAGCAGATCTACCTGTCGAGGCTCTTGTTACAGAAGATGCGCAGTATGCACAATATTAGATAGTAGATTCTGGTGCGAGTTTCCATGTGACACCACATAGAGAGTGGTTCTCTACTTATTCTCACTCTTGTGGCAAAGTGAGACTTGGTGATGCTTATGAACTAGACATTGAGGGTGTCGGAAATGTCAAATTGCATCTAAGAAATGGCACGCACTTTACTTTATGTAATGTCAAACATGTGTCCAAGTTGACTAAAAGCTTGATTTCTGTTGGTCAGCTTGATGATTTGGGCTACAGTACAACATTTGGAAATGGTTCGTGGATAGTACGCAAAGGTAATCTTGTTGTGCTCAGAGGTCAGAAGCATGGTACCTTGTATTCCATGCATGTGTCAAATGTTGGTCATGATTATATATCTATAGCCAAGCTGCTGTCTACTGAGTTGTGGCATTGCCGGCTAGGTCATATTAGCCAAAAAGGAACAAGAACTTTGACTCGTTTTGGCTACTTACCTGTCTTGTCTCATTTTATGTTTTTCCTGTTTGTGAGCACTGTATCTATGGCAAACAGACTAGGTTCGTGCACTTACCATTGGGTCAAAAGCGAGCTGAACCTCTAGATTTAGTACATAGTGATGTTTGTGGTCCTATGTCAACCAAATCTCTAGGGGGGGGCAACTATTATGTGACATTCATAGATGACTCTACTCGAAAGGTGTGGGAATATCCTTTGAAACATAAGGATCAAGTTCTTCCTGTGTTCCAGAAATTTTTAGCTCTCTTTGAGAATCACTCTGGTAAGAAACTTAAGAGGTTGCGGACTGACAACGGTGGAGAGTATGTCTCCAAGGAGTTTGACAATTTCTGTGCTAAAAGGGGGATTAAAAGGCAATTTACTGCACCATACACACCAGCACAGAATGGAGTTGCCGAGTGCATGAATTGTACGATTCAAGATAGAGTCACAGCCATGCTTTCTAGGGAAAATCTCACACAAGGCTTTTGGACCGAAACCGTCTTGACCGCAGTGCACATTATAAATCGTTCGCCTAGTACGCCATTGAATTATGAGATTGCAGAAGAGTTATGGTCTAAATGTAAGCCCCACTATGACCATCTACGTGATTTTGGTTGTGAAGCTTATGCTCATGTGCCTAAACAACTTCGACAAATGTTAGAGCCAAAGTCACACAAATGTATTTTCATTGGATATGGTGCAGATGGAGAGATGGGATATTGTCTCTGGCACCCGGAATCTCGTCGAGTCATCCGTAGTTCAGATGTGATCTTCAATGAGTTGAAGATGCATAAACAACCTATCAAGGAAATAGAGATTCGGAGAGTCACTTTTGAGGATGTTGCCTCAGAGACAGTGAAATCAACTCAGTGGACTAGTGATGTACCTTCCACTAGCAATGCTCGAGAGGGAGTGGATAGCAATGGTCAAGGAGTGAGACGGTCTACTAGAGTCTCTCATCCACCTGTGCGTTTTGAGCCAGGTCCTGATTACATCATGTTGACCAATTGTGGTGAGCCAAGCTGCTACCAAGAAGCCATGATGACGGACGATGTGGTGAAGTGGGAGCAGGCTATGTAATCTGACTATAACTCGATTCTGGCTAATGACACTTGGGACTTGGTAGAACTTCCAAATGACGCAAAGCTTTACCTTGCAAATGGGTTTATAAGAAGAAATTTACCTCAGGTGATCCAAATCCACAGTACAAGGCTAGACTTGTAGCCAAAGGGTTCAAACAGCAAAAGGGAGTTGATTTTGATGAAATCTTCTTGCCTGTGGTCAAGATGACAACACTTAGAACCGTACTTGGTCTTGTAGAGATTGAGGACATGGAACTTGTCCAAATGGATGTGAAGACAACATTCCTTCACAAGGATCTCGATGAGGATGTTTAGCAACCTGAAGGGTTTGTTCAGGAGAATGCATCTCGTGAGGAGCTAGTATGTAAGCTCAAAAAGGCACTTTATGGATTAAAGCACGGTTCAAGGCAGTGGTATCATAAATTTGATGCATGTATGAGGTCTCAAGGATATAAAAGGAGCAAAGAGGATCACTGCTTGTACACAAGCAAGCTAGATGATGGCTCGATGATCATTCTAGTATTGTATGTTGATGACATGCTTATACCTGGGAAATCCATTGCGGAAATTGCCAACTTGAAAAAAACACTTAGCAATAATTTTGCAATGAAAGGTTTGGGAGATGCTACACACTTTCTTTGCATACGAATCAAAAGAGATCACAAACGTCGTATAATTGATTTATCTCAAGAAACATACATTGAGAAAGCTTTGTAGCGCTTCAATATGTAGGGGGGGAAAGCATTGAGTACCCCAATGCAGGCATTCTTGAAACTCAGCAAGGAAGATGCACCCAAATCTGATGCTGAGTGAACTAAAATGGCTAAGGTACCTAGGAGATTCACCATGGAAAACTTATTGCACCACGTAAGTGCAGGGGAGGGGGGTTTTTTTACAAGTTACATAAGCGTATAAGTTAAGGGTAGGCCCCCAATAATTTATCTCATAAGCTTAAAAATAAGGGAGGGGGTATCATATTTAGGGGGGCAAGGGGAAAGTGAGAAAAGAGAAAAATGAAAGGAATTTTTTGTGTTTGAAAATAATGGCTTCCCAAAAGAGTCTTCCCTCAAACTTGTGAGTCAATAGCTACCACGGTACATGCAAGAACCAACACTGCTTTGTATCAATAACTACCAAGATACATGCAAGAACCAACACTGCTTTGTATCAATAGCTACCAAGATACATGCAAGAACCAACATTGCTTTGTCTCAATTAAAATATATTCCTAATGGCTTCAAAACAATTAAAAAGTATTCCCAATTCAAAGTTTCCCTCAACAACAACAAAAAGGATGCAATAGTCTATAATGATTTGCAAGAGAATCAGCTAGGAAGGACGGATACAACATTGAGAGAGAGAGAGAGAGAGAGAGAGAGAGAGAGGACACTTTAAAGAGAAGAAAATTCTAAAGGGAAAATAAAGGAGAAGAGAAACACAAATATACCAATGTGAAGTTGACTACCTCTTTATATGGACACAAAAGGTCTTTTGACTTTCCACTTTCATGTTTTTTGACTTTCGCCTTCCTCTGTATTTTGACTTTCTATCTTCATCTATTTTCATATCCTAAACTCACCCTTCACATAGGCACTTAATATGTTTTGAAAGATTTTTTATTTTTTTGAGATTGGGGAGACCTAATTGCTTGTTTTGTTATTATAGTTCATTTGTTGAGGGGTAAAAGCTATAAAGAGTTTGTATAGATGAAAATTTACACGGAGAACCTAATACAACTTTATAACCATGTTTTTTGAGTAATTTATATGGGTAAGAATTGGACGAGTAGCTAGAGTAAAGGCTGAATGGGCACATAGTTTGAAAGTCAAACTACAACACATTGAGGGTACATCTAGTTATGAACAAAAGTGGTTCCTTAGTACATTGTCAATCATTATGCTACATGCTTTTTGACTAGTTTTACTTAGTTAGATCATGTGAGACCTAAATTTCATATGTAAGATAGGGGTATGATAGTTTTTTGCATTCACTTTCGTATAAGCATAGAAAGGGGGGTCATATTCCCTAATATGAGTCGTATATTGGGGTTTTATCAAAGTTGTCCACTTGTAGGTGGCGTCCCATTTTGTATATAGAGTGAATCCCCCGGGCTAAGGTACCATATTATTTGGTAGTGGGCAATCTCATGTATGCTATGGTGGCCACAAGACCAGACATTGCTTTTGCAGTGGGAGTGGTGAGCTGATAAATGGAAAATCATGGCAGCAAGCATTGGGAAGCAGTGAAGCACATTCTTAGGTACCTCAAAGGTAAGGTCCGCAGGTGTTTATGCTTCGAGAATAGTGATGCATCCATCGTGGGTTATGCGGATGTAGACTATGCGGGTTGTGTCGACAATAGGGATCGACAGTAGTATCTTGGAGGTCATGTCTTTAAGATTGTATGTTGTCTTCCACTAGGGAAGTAGAGTATGTTGCATTGTCGGATGCAAGTAAAGAGGCTGTATGGTTATCTCGCTTGGTCAGAAATCTTGGCATTGATGAGACTCCAGTGATATATTGTGATAGTCAGAGTGCTGGTATCATGGCTTCATGGTTGTACATAGCAAGTCACTTGGGCTACGTTGGCCTTCAAGTGGGAGTTTGTTTGGATTCATGCCAACTGGCCGGACATCCCACTTACCACTAACCCATCTACTAACTTAACCATGTATACACTTATTCTTTAATACAATAGAATAAGGAGCTGCAACAGGATAACGTTGCTGTGCGCTCCACCCAAAGCAGGTCTCTCTCTCTCTCTCTCTCTCTCTCTGTCTCTCTCTCTCTCTCTCTCTCTCTCTCTCTCTCTCTCTCTCTCTCTCTTTGCTCTTGCACTTGCACTTGCACACGCTTCCTATGGCACCTTCATAAAGCAGGGTCAAAAAACCATGTCTCCACTATCGAAAGTGGGCTCGAACTACACGGATGGTCAAAGGGATCATGGCGATGACCTTGGACGCCGTCTCAGAGGTCTCAAACTCGATCTAGTATTAGCCTCGTACAAGGATCTGAACATCCAAGATCTTGCCCACCTTCGTAAGAGGAGGGCTTGGAGAAGATCATGCAGCTCTCCTCTGCTAGGTATGGTGCCAAGAATCTTGCAGATGACATAAGTCGCTTGCAGGCGCTCTACCTCTGCGGCTAGGCTCGATTTCTCTGTCGTTGAAAGAGCAAGTCGAATGGTGGGCTCAGCGGGGTCGGGCGAGGGGACTTCATTGGAGTTCCTCTGTGGTAGAGCATGAGCCTCTATCTGTGTTTGCTGTTGTGAAGAAAAGGCGGAGAAACCTCGCTGAAGATGTCAACTCTTGCGGGATTGAGCACGTCAAGGATATTGGCGAGGCCCGACAAGCAGGAGAGGTCGAATACAATTAACTGGGGGGGGGGGGATAACGGGCGGGTAGCAGGATGAGGGGGGACTATCGATGGGCAGCGGGAAGGGATGGGCAACGGGGCTGTGGCTAGCGAAGGTAGCGGGGGGATCGACAGCGGGCTGGGAAACATGCAGGGGGCGGGCAGGCTGCTACACGCAAGAGGGTATAGGCAGGGGGTAGCGCGAGGGTAGCGGGGGGCGGGGGGGGGGGGGGGGTGGTGCGGGGAAGGCAACAGGGGTTGGGTGTGCGGGCAGCTGCAGCGAGCATGCTCGATTTATTGAAGTCTTATACAAAACCAATTGTTGGGCAGTCAACTGGTATATATTTTTTTGTTGAATGGACATGATCTTTGCATCCCTTTCTTCATTGATCTATTGAAGAATCAAATCCTTTGAACGTAGTGTCTTACTTTTATACTCTTCAGCATGGGTTTGGGCTTGTTCTACTTCATCCTTCAAATTAGTCAAATCAAAAGTGGAAGTAGAACCTTAGGCTTCCATCATCTGGCCGATAGCATTTATGATGGTGTTCCATCCTGCCTAAATTGCAGTCACACAACCATCAAGGGGAGTGTCATGATCACCCTGAACAATTTAATACACTAGCAAGGGGTTTGGTATGGCACTAATAATTTGTCAATAGTCTTATTCACCAAGTTGCCCACCATAGGCTTTTTCTAAATTCTTTACAAATGGTCTAAGATTGGATGCTAAATATAACTGCTAAATACAAAAGTCTTTTCAAAATTATTGGCCCTGGTGTGACCCTTTTCTTCATCTACAGTATTCTCCAATAAAGTACTAGGTAGCTCAATAACCTTGTCAGTAGAAGTCCCCTTGGTGTGCTACTCCACTCTAGATTGTGACTTCTTCAGATCAACTGATGATGTCACTGACTTCTGGTTAGTTTTAAATTGCGCTAGCAAATTAGAAACTTTCTCTTTCTTTGATTCTGGCTTTGAGGTGCGTGCTTTTGACTATTTGATTGTCCTTTTTGAATCATTTGTGACTAGTGCCAATTCCCTTCCTTGATCCTCTGGTGTCTTCTATTCAATGGGCTGAGTGTCTTTAGTTCCCTTTACTTTTTCTTTCTTCCAAGCACTGGTAGCATTTACGTGTAGTGGAATACAAGTAGCCCAATATAAAACATTCCATGCATACCATGCTTTGAATAGATTTCAAGTCTTTGTTTGTTGCATCATACTGTTATGCAGGAAAGTAGTGAGGCTGATATCAACTTTGGGATTCTTGATCCTTGCCAGCGGCATGAGAAAAAGTTTCTCTGACACATAAGTCGGATTATTTTTTAGACTGATAGCCTCTAGTACAAATGTATATGCTGGTTTGTATTATAGTGCTGAGCTTTGGATACCTTGTCCTCCAGTCTTCCATTTATCTTTTGCTTGATTATCTTCCTTCAGAAAAGTGATGACTTCCTCAATTGAGCAGGGCTTTGCCTTGGTTGAAAATGGTAAGTGAAAAACATGAGATAGTGTTGCTGCTATTGACTATACTAGTCTTCCATTGACCTTAGCGGTACCAGTATTTGGGTTGAGTGTATCTATGATGTGCTAGATAATCTTTGCAACAAAATTGGTTATGGTGGCTTCTATCACCACCTCCATACCTCATAGCTTAAGTAGTGTCCTTTCATTCTAGTGGAATACATGTACTTTAATATCTTATGATGGGGTATAAAACAATTTTGTGCCATTGGATTTAACAATTCCTCAAGCTCTGTAGTCTTAGTATCAATTGCTTCTTGCATAATGTATGGCATTGACTACTATGGCCTTACCCATTTAGGAACCTTGTGAAGCGCCCTATGTAGAGAAAGAGAACTCACTTGATGAGAACAACAAATCAAAATAGGAGCACTTCAGAGTCTCTGGTTGCACAACAAACACAGTAAAAGGTGAAGGAGTTGGTGATGGTGATTCATGCACAATAAGATATGTAGGCAATGTGGATACATGTGATGGCACATGATACTCTCCAAGCTAGGGTGCTAATTGTGTGAGATGTTGGATAAATAATGTTGGATCATGTACATGTTGCCTAGTTATACAAATTCAAGCCATGAATGCATCATTCTCTTGCTTCCTCAAAGTTATGCCCACCATTTTTGACATGGCACGCATGCATTTGTGGGTCTTTGTAATGATTAATTGCGAGATTCTAAAAAAAAATTGATCATTAATGATCTGCCAGTTACTATTATGCACTTCAAACTCCTTTGATTCCTTGTTGAGATCTGATCCTGAACTAGAACCATCCCCACCATCCCCACTAGATTTTGATTTTCCTCCTCTTCTAGAACATATGGTTTGATATTTAACAACTTTAAAGATTCTTCATCTAGTTTTGAAGTGATGGTGTTATGATCTGGCAGTGTTGGGAGCTCATCTGATCTGGTATAGTATAGCTTGATTCTATCTCCATTATAGACTCTTGGCAACAATAAGCCTGATAACTCCTTAAGCTTTATTGTGACATTAGAGAAGACCCAATTAACTTCTTTGGGCCTAACTTTGACTGATAGAGTGAAAATACAATCCCCTTTTTGCACCCTTGAACGTTTATTTTACTATCATGCAAATGCTTCCTCCTTTGCTGTACTACCTCCTACTCTAACATAGCCGTTTTTCTGCATCCAGCTTCAACAATTTATCTAGTATGTGCGTTAAGTTCCTATTGAAAATTTAATGAATGATGTCATCCAAGCACCACACAAACTAGCCATCTAATACATAAATATGTGTGGGCTAATAGTAGGAAACACTCTTGCAGAAGAATATTCCCCTCAATCATTGAGTAGAGTATCTACCTACTTCAAAACAATGTTGTTGCTCAAATGAGGATCCACGAGTGATATGTATTTGTTATCCTTAAGATGAATTATACAAGAGGATGCCTCTGATGTAAGGGCAGGGTCCTTGGCCATTTCCCCCCTGATACCTTCCTTTTCTAGGTACAACACTTGTACTTGCCTCAATATCTCTAGAGACAGATGCTCCTCTATTTTGATCACCTTTGGGTTGGTCAAAGAAATCATCGACAAATCTTAACCCTTCTTGAAGTGATGGATTTTGATCCTGCAAAGGAATACTCTAGACATGCCCATATGCTTTAGAATATGTACATTGAGTACATTCAATTAACTTGTGATCCTTAGATTGACATTCTAAACACCAAGTCTCCATCTTCTCGAGTGAGGGTTTGGTCTTGGATATTTTAGCTATTTAATTTGACATTTTCTCAAGCTTTTGTATCCATGACCCCCTCCTTTTGCCTTTCACCCGATTATCGAAATTGCAATAAGATGAAATGGAATTGAAACTTGATTTTGATTCCTCAATTGATGTGCCACTATCATAGGAATCTCGTTTTCCCTTATGACCCTTTTCTTTCTTCTCTTGCTGCTCAAGTTTTAGTGCTTTCTAGAACAACTCTCATTAATCTTTTTGGTTGGCCATTGGAACCTCTTGTTCCCTAAGATTCTTACTTCTAAATCCATTGAGGAACCAAGACCTTAGTCTCTTTTATGATAGGGAGGTCACGAAATTGTCTCGTCAGTTCTTTGATCTTTCTATATAACTCGTTTCCCTTGCTTGATTTTGTCTAATTCACAAAAATGTCCTCATCTCACCTATTATCAAAAAATTCTAGGTGAAATGCTTTGATCAACTTACTGGAGGTTTTGAGTTGGCATGCAAGGTAATTATAATACCAATTTCTTGCTGCATCTTTAGTGTTTGTGGGAAGTATTCCCCTCACTCATCTTAATCAATATCCTTTAACTTAGCATGCTGCTCAAAAAATTATAGGCCCAAATGCTTTGATCAACTTACTGTAGGTTTTGAGTTGGCATGCAAGGTAATTATAATACCATTTTCTTGATGCATCTTTAGTGTTTGTGGGAAGTATTCACCTCACTCATCTTAATCAATATCCTTTAGCTCAACATACTGCTCACATGCCTAAATATGCATATCAAGTTAATCCTTTTCCCCCCCTTTGAACACCAGAAATTCTATTTCCAAGTCAATGGAACAATATGTGATGTCTGAATTTTTCCTTTGAAAATAATTTCCTATCTTTGGTTGGACCTTTACTGTAACAAACTGTGTTGGCATCTCACTTGTCATTATCATCTATCTCAATAATGATATCTAGCTCAAGCTTCCCCTTTGACTTCCTTTGTGTTGATCCATGGAACTTTTTGTTGCCTTCACTATCCTTGGTCTACTTTTGGCCCTTACCCTCATCCTTCCTCTAGAATCCACTTAAGCAAGAGTGCCTCTCTGCTCATTCCAAATGCCTTTTTCCTAGACTGACTAGAATAATAGGAATCCTCCAGCTCATCAATGTTCCTCTACTCCAAGTTTGCATCCATCTCATTCCTAGGTTCAATGTCAGTGTCAAAGCCTTGCTCCAACTCCTCTAGTATGGTATTGAAATGATCTTGTTCCTCCATGAATCTCATTGTGGGTCTTCGTCCATGTCTAACACTTCTAGGTGGCATGATTGAATTTTAGCTAACTCCAAACCCCAAATGGGAGATAGATTCTTTGTCAAGAGCTATTTAACTCAGCATAGTGATTGCCAAATGGAATGAAATAATCACTTCCAATTAATATTCTATGTTGGAATGTTAGAGTTAGTCAAATCAAATCATACAAGCAGATTTCATATATACAATCTTGCAACGAGACTGAACTAGAGATGGAAGCAAGACTGAGACTAGAAGAGGAATATATATCTAGATAATGAGTGTACAACTAGTATCAAGAACAACAATGAGAGCCAAGTAATGCTCATAATGCCAAAGAGGAGAAAGAGTAGAACTAGACTCCAAAATGACTAATAGAAAAAACAATAACCGTGATAGTAGTCCCAAAAAATGAGTAATGGGTCCTAAATATAGGCACTAGATTGGGCCTCTGATTGACTATGCATTGTACAATTATCATGATAACTGTAATTAATTATTCCTAGGGCATAGTTAATGCTCTAATTCCTTGCTAAGGTATATTCCCACCATCGACATGCATTTTACAGAGTATGTAAATCATGATATTCAAGAATGCACTCAAGTTCATGCAACTGGGTTGGAGGTTCAATGAAATCAACCAAAATTTGTCGATCAATAACATTGTTATCCATATGCAAGTTTTTTGTAAACGAATTACATGAAAAGCCTAATGAATACAAAGAGTGCATAGGTAATGAGAGTTTGTAAGCCATATCTCCAACTTGCTTGAGTATTTTAAAAGGCCCACAATATCTTGAAGATAATTTAGGTGTTGGTCCAGTTTTGAAACTTTTTGAATGTTCTGACACACATAAAAATACCTCTTTCTTCCATGAAGGTTACTTGCCGACATTTCTCATAAGCATATTTTTATTATCTATCTTGTGCTTGTCAAACATTTTGACGAGCACGTTTCAACATAACCATGTGGTCTTGGAAAAAATCCTTGAGCTGATGAAGTTTCTCAGTTACCAACCCCTCCATAAGCTGGTGATCTAGTTTGAAGACCATACATAAGTATGAAAAAGGACTAAATCAATCGTGGCATGCTTTGCACTATTATAAGCAAACTCAAGAATAGTAAGATAATCTTTTCAATTGGATTGTTTTTTGCTAATGTATGCTCTACGCATATCCTTTAGAACTTAATAAACATGTTCAGTATGACCATCTATTTTTAGATGATCTATGATATTGATGTCGAGTTGTGCACCCAACTGTTTAAACACAACCCTCCAAAAATGGCTGCTAAACTTGGGATCATGATCACTCACAATATTATAAGACAACCCATATAGTCTATATACAAATTGTCCAAAATAACTTGACTAACTGTGGAGTTCTAATTGTGGACTTGGTTGGAATAAATTTGTAAAGTTTAGTCAACCGATCTACTATCACCCATATTGAGTCATGAACTCGTACAATGGTTGGTAATCCCACAATCAAATCCATAGACATACTTTCTCATTTACCATTGGGATTCTCCAAAGGGATGCAAGAGACTTCCTCCTTTCAGATGCTCCACTTCATTAATTTGACATTTTGGGCAATGCAAAACATAGTATTGAACATACTCATAACCTGACCAATAAAATTGTTTGTGTGAGTGCATACGTTTTCTTTATGCCTCTGTACCCTACACTAGGATTATCATGACATTCATAAAGAATTTATATTTTCCCTCTACTAAGATAGTCAAAAAATCAACCTCAATAGCCTCAAAATGACTCATTCTATAGGGTGGTTTACTTATTGACTTACTGCAACCACGTCTATGCTATGTTACACAACACGTGTTAGCGGTAACCTTGGTGGAAAATCATATAGAAACACATCCTTGTATTCCATTAATAATTCTTTTAATTTACTAGCATCATTTTCTTATTACAGCAATAGAGAAGTAGCCATAGATGGAATATATGAGAGAGAAGAATGCGGCATTGAGGAACTATCATTTGAAACATTATCAACATTTGACAAAAAATGACATAGCGAGCAACACAAAAAGAGCTTCTATTTCATCTTGACTGAGAGAGCTTCATAAGCTTGTCAATGACACAAATAGTTAGCGAGGAAGGAACATTGTTCTCCCCCAACAACATCATGTACGTGCCATTAGATTCAAGCATAAAACTATTGTGCTCATAACTATGCTTTAATGACGATACTGACCCATATAAACACTCTTGACTAAGCACCACATTTGCCTAGTCTATACTCATGACCAAGAAATTCAAGAACTCCCGAGGAGTTAAAAGAGTGTGTGAAGTGGCGACTACCATTCTTTGAAAAACAACAAAGAATTTTGGCCAAGTACTTTCATGCAAGGTGGAAGAGTGCTCATAGTCCACTCCATAGTGTGGCTTACATGCTCAATCCATAGTAGAGGCAGTCAATGATTTCTATCACGAAGTCAATACGTTCTTCTCTAATGTTCACGATTAAATTGATTGTATCAAAGAAATGAGTGCATTTAATTTTAAAGAAGGACCTTTTGTAAACGACTTTGTACAGTCAATGACAAAAGAGAAACCCAGATGGAAGTGGTGGATGATGCATGGTGGAGAGCATTACTCAACCTTACGTCCTCTTGCAATGAAAGTATTAGTGCAATGTGCAACAAACTCAAGCTTGGAGAGAAACTGGAGTATGAACAAGTATGTTCATAGCACTATTCAAAAGAGATTATTGGCAAGCAGAGCGAAAAAATTAATTTACATATTTTGCAACGAAAAGATAATGCATCACATCGAAAGTGATGACTACAAGGAAGAAATGCCTATCTCGCTGTATGCTTATCAAAACAAATACAAAGAAGAGTTCAATGTTGGTGTATCTCAATGCACTATAGACAAAATCCAAGAGAACCTGACAATAGATGTGGAAATTTAGTTCTAGTAAGACCCACAATACTCAGACTCAAAACAAAATAACTACTACATAGATTCAATGTAGCTTGAGAGTAGAATAAAGATTGCAATTATGAAATTCAAGAGATTTTATTCAATGTGTTTTGATTGTATACAATGATTCTCAGAAGAAAAAATACAATATCTTCTACTATCAATTGTTGTGCTCAGAGCCCGCATCTTCATCACTAAATAGATTTCTAATTTGTGCTAGGAGTATCTAGAAGGACTTTCTTGAATTTGTACTCATTTTCCATGCAAACATATAATATATCCCTTGTGGAATCCCTTATGGATAGATTCCACATTGGCTATTGTTTTACATTAAAAAAAATTAAACACACCATGTGATAATACATGCGAATGTATAATATCCACTCCATCCGTCAAAATTCTTGTAGCATACTGGACACTGAGAAGATGAAGATGCATGTGACTGTGACATGGGAACTAACTCTAGATGTAAAACAAGGTGATTGATGTCTGTCCCTTGTACAGGTGAAGGATTCACTCATTGTGTCAAATTTTGAACATCTTGTCTTAAGTGATGAATAATTTTTTCCATTCAGGCTTGGTATGCTTGAGGTGTTTGGATTGCTTCAAGCAATCGTGTTATTTTTGCATCTTTCTCTGCCAGACGTGACGTTTTAATTTTAGGTCGGCACCTTCAACTATCAATGCCAGATCCTCCCGTGTGAATTTGACACAACTCTCTCTTATATCATGGCAGCCATCCAATTTTTCAAATTCCGTGTTTCATCAAAAGACAGAGGTTCCTCAACATCACATAAACTTGACACAGCCAAAGCATAACAATCTAATGCATAAGATGCATGACTAGAACTTGAACGAATATGACTAGACAAAGGTGCATTCAATTTACTATCACGAAAAGTATACACCAGCCATTTAGGCATACCTCTAGCCTGCTCATTCTTAGCCCTTTCCACATCAAAGTACATCATGTACATCTGCATCAATAATAGGTTGATATGTAACATTCTCAGAAGCCCCCATAGGCTGTACATTTGCCTCATTGGAGATTACATTCAAACTTCCACCATTGAAAAGAGGCAACAAAGTGTTGTAAATTTTTTGTGACCTGTCTCTAGTACATGAGAGCAAGGGTTGAACTGAATCTTCCACAAACACAACATCTCGTGAAACCAAGATACACTTTGCTTACAGATGATACAACTAGTAACCTTTTCTTTGAGCACAATAACCAGCAAAAATACATTAGACAGCCTTATCATCCAACCTTTTGCGTTGTGTTTGTGGCATCAAAGCATATGCCGAACAACCAAAGACACGCATGTGCTCAATAGAAGGCTTTCCATCATGCCATGCTTCATATGGAGTCATAGATTGGAAAGCTTTTGTAGGAAACCTGTTATGTACATAAGTGGCATACATGATGGCCTCAAGCCAAAGCAAATGTAGCAAAGCTTGACTTTTGACCATGCATTGTGCCATTTTGTAAGTGACTGTTTTTTTCTCTCAGCAACACCATTTTGTTGCGACTTATACGGCACTGTTTATCCCACGCCTATCCAGGAATGCATTTAATTCATGAGACATATACTCCCCCCCTTGATCTACACAGAGGGTGCCCGTAGTACATTTTGAGACATTCTCAGCCATTGCTAGAAATTGCTCGAAGCACAAAAGCACTTCAAACTTTTCTTTAAGTGGATGCACCCATGCATGCCTGGAGTAGTCATCAAAGAAAGTCATGAAGTAAAGGTAATTTCCCAAGGACAGAGTTTGCATGGGCCCACAAACATCACTATGCACAAGCTGCAACCTACATGTAGCCCTAACTAAACCATTCTTTGGAAACTTCAAACATGGCATCTTACCTAAGATACAACCTTCACAAACATACATCATGGATAAAAGGATCATAAGTGCACTCTGCACTAAAAGCCCATTCCGCATCAACATCAACATCACAATCTCCTTTCAGAGAAGCTGCAATTGTAGTGGAACCAGCCTCTTTCTTCTTAGCCTCTTTGGTCTTCAACTTAGGACATTTCTTGATCAAGTGATAATTGGATTTATAATAATGGCAACACATCTTATTTTTGCATCTAAAACAGCCTTTGAATCTACAACAGCATTTGCAAAATTTTTCCCACACTTTTCATACAAAGTGAGCTTATACAACCCACGACAGAAAATGCCAAACGCAACAATTTCATCACAAAAACTGAGATCATGCACTGTACATTTGTCATCCACAAATTTGACCACAAGACCGAGTCTAGCAAGTGCAGATACAGACAAAAGATTCTTCTTGATCCCAAGTACATACAATGCATCAACAAGTGTGAAAGAATTGCCATTTGCAGCGGTAAGCACAATCTTTCCAACTCCATTGATCGCATAAGAGGCATTGTTGGCACAAGTGACTGAATTCCCATGAGGGACATCCTCAAGAGAGGTAAACAAGTCGCATTGAGAGGTAATGTGCTTTGTATAACCATTGTCAAAGTACCACACATAAGCATCTGCAACAACTGGCAAACATGCATCATGGATAGAAGGATCATAAGTGCAGTCTGCACTAAAAGCCCATGTTGCATCAACATCAGTATCACACTCTCCTTTCACAGAAGTTGCATTTATAGTGGAACCAGCCTCTTTGGCCTTCAACTTAGGACATTTCTTGATCAAGTGATAATTGGCTTTACAATAATGGCAACACATCTTCTTTTTGCATCTAAAACAGCCTTTGAATCTACAACAACATTTGCAAAATCTTGCCCACACTTTTCATACAAAGTGAGCTTATACAACCCACGACATAAAATGCCAAATGCAACAATTTCATCACAAAAACTGAGATCATGCACGGTACATTTGTCATCCACAAATTTGACTATAGGACCAAGTCTAGCAAGTGCAGATACATAAAAAAGATTCTTCTTGATCCCAGGTACATACAATGCATCAACAGTGTGAAAGACTGCCATTTGCAACAGTAAGCACAATCTTTCCAACTCCGTTGATCGGATAAGAGGCATTGTTGGCACATGTGACTGAATTCCCATGAGGGACATCCTCAAGAGAGGTAAACAAGTACATTGAGAGGTAATGTGCTTTGTATAACCATTGTCAAAGTACCACACATGAGCATCTGCAGCAATTGACAAACATGCATCATGGAGAGAAGGATCATAAGTGCACTCTGCACTAAGCCCATTCTGCATCAACATCAATATCACAGTCTCCTTTCACAGAAGACTCAACAATAGCTTCATTTGTATTGAAACCAGAATTTGTAGTGGAACCAGCCTCTATCTTCTTAGCCTCTTTGGCCTTCAACTTAGGACACTGCTTGATCAAGTGATCATTAGCTTTACAATAATGGCACACATCTTTTTTTTCCCTTTTCTCCAAAATTCCTTGACAAATTTATGACTGTAGAAGTATTAGAAACAAGTGATTTACAACTTGTAGGAAGAACCATGAGAAGTGGCTACATTGCTGTTACCACCTTTTCTTTGAGCAGCAATAAAGGCTTGTTCAACTGCACGTTGTCTAGTCCTGTTTTTTTTGGAAAGTGACTCTTGCATCAAACTTAACAAAACTACTGGATTTCCTTGGGTCATAAGTCTCCAAATACTAGAAAAAGTTTGGTAAGAATATGGCAAAGCATCAAGAACAGTCTGCACAAGGGAATTGTCAGAAATGGCTTTGCCAGTAGAAATAAGTTGCTCATTGATATCCTTGACACTAGCAAGGAAAGTGTCAATATCACCTTCCTCATGCATCATCTTCAACTCCATCTCTTTACGCAACAATGTAATTTTTTCCTCATTGCGACTTGCATAAAGACCAAGCAGAATATCCCAAGCGTGTTTTGTAGATTTCACTGAACAAATGTGAGGAGTAATAGTGCACTTCACAGACAACACAATCAATGCATGAGCTAGAGGAGAAACAAAGCGGGTGCAACACGTGCTATATAGCACAAATCGTAGAATATTGTAAGGGATTTGTTATGAAAAAAATGGCACTGATAAAAATTCTCCACAAAACGACAAAATAGCATGCTTCTGACTGTACTGGAAACGAAGGCCGAAATGAGCCCGAATCAGAAATCTGAGCAGACTGAGCATTACGAGCTGACCCAAAATATTAATCGACCTGCGAACGCTCGACAAAGCTATTGGAGTGTGCTTGAGCTGCTGGCGACTAAGTCCGGGAGGATGCAACCTGTTTGATACCAATTGTTGGAATTAGGGTTGCAAAGAAACACACACAGCTTGGAGAATATGAAGGAAGCTCAAGGCACACACCAAAGAGTGCATTACTTAGTGTGCAATGAAAAGATCAAATAGCCCTAGAGTGATGGGCGTATACACAATGCATAGGGGGAAAACACCTCTTAGTGAAAGAAAAAATGCCTCTACGGTCGTAAGTGTGTTCACGCACATCACTGCCACATATATATGGTAGCATCTGGAATTTTTTATGTCATGGGATGTATAAGCTCACTTTTGTATGACAAGCGTGGGCACAATTTTGCAAATGCAGTTGCAAATTCAATGGCTGTTTCGGATGCAAAACTTTGGCATGCATGTTTTGGACATCTGAATTTTGATAGTTTGCTTCATTTGTAAAATTTCAATATGGCTACTTATTTCCTGCTTCTTGAAGCACCTGTGAAGCATGCTTGTGAAAGGTTGTATCTTGGGTAAGATGCAACATTCAAAATTTCCAAAGGACGGTTCAGTAAGGGCTACATGAAGGTTGCAGCTTGTGCATAACAATGTTTGTGGGCCCATGCAAACTCCGTCCTTGGGAAATTACCTTTATTTCGTGACTTTTATTGATAATTACTCCAAGCATGCATGTGTATATCTGCTCAAAGATAAATTCAAAGTGTTTATGTGCTTCAAGAAATTTCTGGCTATGGCTGAAAATGTCTCTAAATACACTATGGACACCCTCTGATGTAATCGAGGGGGGAGTATATGTCTCATGAATTTAATGCATTTCTGGCTAGTTGTGGGATAAAACACCAATGTATGTGCCGTTAACACCTTAGCAAAATGGTGTTGCTGAAAGGAAAAACACGTCGCTTACAAAAATGGCACGATGTATGGTCAAAAGCCAAGCTTTGCCACATTCATTTTGGATTGAGTCTATCATGTGTGCCACTTATGTACTTAATAGGTGCCCATGACTCCTTATGAAGCATGGAATGATAGAAAGCCATCTATTGATTACATGAGTGTTTTTGGCTGATTGGTTTATGCTTTGGTGCCACAAATGCAGCATAGAAAATTGGATGATAAGATTTTCAAATGCATTTTTGTTGGTTATAGTGCTGAAAGCAAAGGTTACATATTGTACCATCCACAAAAAAAGTGTATCTTGGTTTCACAGGATGTTGTGTTTGTGGAAGATTTTGTTTAGCCCTTGTTGTCATGTTCTAGAGATAGTAATATAAGCTCACAGGACATCTATGATAGTTTGTTGCCTCTTTTCAGTTGTGGAAATTTGAATGTAAATTCAAATGAGGAAAATGTACAACCTATGGGGGTTTCTAAAAATGTTATAGATCAACCTATTATTGATGCAGATGTACATGATGTACTTGATGTGGAAAGGGCTGAGAATGAGCAGGCTAGAGGTATGCCCAAATGGCTGGTACATACTTTACGTGACAGTAAATTGGATGCACCTTTGTCTAGATGTACTCGTTCAACTCATCGTCGCCATGCAACTTATGCATCATATTGTTATGCTTTGGATGTGTCTAGCTTATGTGATGTTGAGGAACCTCTGTCTTTTGATGAAGCACAGAATTAAAAAAATTGGATGGCATGCAATTAGAATATGATACCTACTTGAGTGGAACTTTACATCTTGGGTTGTTTTATTCCAAGGGGGGATCATTGCCACCAGATATACATGCTTTTTCTGACTCAGATTGGGCTAGTTGTTTTGACACGCTAGTGTCCACAAGTGGTTTCTATTTCATGCTCGCCAGTTTATGCATATTATGGTTGAGCAAGAAGCAACCTATTGTGGCCACTTCCAATTGTGAAGCTGAGTACATGGCAGTCTTCACATATACGGTTACGTGTGTATGGCTCAGACACCTTATGGTTGATTTGGGTGTTTGTGAGGTCCCCACCCCGTTACCATATCCATTTGGAAATAGGAGGGTACCTGACAGGTCGCTAGGCCCTAATCGCTTGAGAAAGCATAGTTAAGAAGAAATGGATTTCCAATGGACGGTCTCTTATCACCAAGTAACTTGAGTGTGAACCATTGAAGAGGGTTTCTAGCCCTGTCTCGCAAGGAAAGCATGAACTAATACAAGAATCTAACGTTCCTAGTTCTCACCTTCCAAAAGAGAGAAACCCCAAATGCCTTTTTCCCCATAATTTTTAGAGGCACGTACAATTGGGACTTCTTGACTCTTGGCACAATGAGTCTCCAGTTTTGCTTCTTCTATTAATAAGGAGCGGAGAGTTTCGCGACTAATGGAGAGCACCCATCCTTGACTGGAAACCTGAGCCAACCCCCACTTTCCACCCCACACTCACACCTTTTAGCTTGTTTTCTAATTACTACCACATGATTGTTCATACACAAAATTCCTTTTTAAGATTCCCATCACAAGTTTGTTAAAACAACCCTTTAAGCATATGATCAAAGCGCCACCAAAACAATCTTTTGTAGAAGAAAAACAACATATGACCCTTCTTCATTAAAATATCCCAACCCCAAGAGTTCACTCCTCTTGGAGAGAATTTATAACTCTAGTTGTCTTTAGTTGCCCATACAACTAAATTGTCCTACAATCTGGGCACAAACCCGCAATGACTAACTTGCATCTTGGGCACCAACCCGCAAGATATGTGCACCCAGATGCACCACTTTAGCATTCACTTTGATAAGCCCTCCTCCCTGGATATCAAAGGGAGTTTTGACTATATTGGTACAGGATTTTGAATGAAGAAGGTTCGAGAGTTTTCCTACTAGGAAAACTTTCTTTCCTACTTCAGAAAATATATCCTCAAACTAATCCTTCCATATTAATACAATTTAGAGAAAATTAACAAGATCAATTGATGCAGTTTCAAATTGGGATTGACCCAATATTTAGGTAGTTTTGTCCTTCCTAATTATTCATGATGCATTGAGCAAAAAATAAGTTTTCTACCTGTTCATGAACAATAACATCACTTCATGGGATAAGTGGCACATCCTCATTCATCGGGTCCTTTCCTTTGCATTTACCATCACTAGTTTTGCCTTCGTGACTGTGTGATCCACCATAGGGAGTTCTCTTGCGTGTTATTGATCTCTCAAATCTTTGATGCGATAGTCACTAAGTTGTTTGCGACAATAGAATAGCTCCTTTCTCCCAAGTGTGTTCAAGTGTGTGTAAAATTGAGTGGGAATGCCCTTTATATAGAGTTTGGAGGTTCCTTGTTGCCCAAATCAGTCCCATACCTCTGCTACTCGCCCCCTCTTACTAAATGCATGTGTAAAGGTGTCACAAGCTGCCACTTAGTCATTAGAGGTGCCCTTCTTTACCCTTTTGGGTGATACACCTCATGTACTTACCCATTCTTATAGTCAACTATACCAGAAGAGATGGGTCCATGGCTATGAGTCATTTATAGAAAACGAGGAGACCCTTGTTCCTGAACAGATTTTGGCACATACGGATACGAAGAAAGGTAAAGTCCGAAGGCGGTTCTTGGTTAAGTTCAAGAACTCTCCTGCATTTGATGCGAAGTGGATGGAGGAGGAGGACCTAGCAGATACTCCTCGGATTGTGAAACCTTACCTCGATGTTTTGGTTTAGCATAGTCTACTCCCAAACGGAACCCAGAAATTCAGCTTGCCCGAAGATCTGGTGCAGTGGGATGCACAAGAGGGGAGTTACTCCGCTCCTTTGTCAATAGATGCCTTGATTTTGATACTAAAGTCACTGACGTCTCTTTGAGCTTCACAGATACTAAGAGCTGACAGTATTCTGCTGGATGACTTTATGAAATGGCATTCCTGATAATGATACTGATTTGTTCTTGACTTCTTTTGAGTGCAGGAACTTATAGACGAGAATGACTGCAGCATTTTGGTCTGATTGATCTCGAATAGACATGGTTGCAATAGGGGTTAGTCAATCGGACATCGATGAGGTCCTAATTGGACCTAAATGTGATTGCTAGCTACATTGCCGATAAATCATGGTCTAAGATCCGAATGAATGTTGAATGTCCTGTGATGTTTGGTGATGTTTGTGATGTCGTGTGATGTGACTGTCGATTTTGTACATGTGTTAGAAGTGTGTTCCTAGTACGTAGGTACTAACAGTCAGTGCCTGCTAAGACGGTTTATGGCTTTTGTCGGTTTTGCAGGGGTAATCACGGTCGATTACAATGCTTTCAAGAGGGGGGTATGTCACAAAGTGATGACGTGGCTACGGACAGCAGAAACCCTAATTTCTGCCAGAAACCCTAAAATTCCTGCAAACCCTAATTTTGCCAAAAACCCTAATTTCCGGAAATCGCGGAGACTAGAAATAATAATTTTAACTTTTTAATGATGAGCGACGCAAATCTTGCTTTTTCTCTACGCAATGAGAAAGAGAGAGAATGCTTTTGCTTTCAAGTTTTGACTCTCTGTGAGAGAGAGAGAGAGAGAGCAGTTGCTTTTGATTTGAAGCTTTTGGGGCTCTGCTTTTGGGCATCCCTTGTAACCTTTAAATTAGTGGTGAGGGCCTCACTTCTCAGAGCATCTGGACGCAGAGTCTGAGAGTGAATCCCGACCCACTCTCTTGTACTTTGAACTGATTAATATAAAAAGAAATACCAAAAGGGGCGCCAGTCTTTGGGGCCAATATCTCTAGGCACGGAACTCCGCCGGGCCAGTGCAAATCTATTGTGACCTGTGAATTGTATGATGTGGTTATTTGGTGCTGTCGCGATTGATTCTTGACTTGAAGTGTCCAAGTCTGTTACACAACTCCCCCCCCCCAACAAGGCCTAGCGTTTTTGCAACACAGCAGCAAGGCTAGCGTTTTGCATCCACAGGACAGCCTTGGTGTTTTTGCATGGCAGATCAGCCTCGGCGACCACAAGACACAGCAGATTAGCCCCAGTGTTAGCAGTTTTCCTCAACAAGAACCATTTTCAGCCCTAGCGTTTTTGCATCAGCCTGGCACCTCAGCGTTTTTGCAGATCTTCACGACAAGACCAACAAGAAGACAAGCGTTTTCATTTTCCAGCATAGACACTCCGCAGAACAAGTCCCGGACCTCGCAGATCTCACCTTCCCGCTATAGATCCTCGCCGCATGGTCAAATCCATCGAAGTTTGTAATTTCAGCCTGGAAAACGCAGATTTCAACATCTGCGTTTTCAGCACATCGTCGTCACATCGTCGCCATCAACATCATCATCAACATAGATTTAGAATTCAGCAGATAAAGATTTGCAGCTTTCAGCCCTTAGCGTTTTCAGTTTTCAGCCCGTCTCGTTGTCGTCCTCATCGTCGTCGACATCGTCGGCAAGTCCAAGCATTGTAGAGATTTGTGCAATCAATAGTAAACCGCTCTCGCCATAGAGAGCGGGGCCTTCGGAGGAGGGTTTTGACAACATTTTGGTGTCGTATTCTTCTCTCTCTATCTCAGTCTCAGCACCTTCATTCACAGTGTCAATTCACTTTGTTTGTGATCATTTGCACTCTCTCGCTAAAGGAACGGAAGGCTCTCCCTTGTGTAAGTAAAAGGAACCCTTGAGCACAGTTCGGAGCACTCATCTTGAGCAAAGTTCAAAATTCACTTCTGTTGCACCTTACATTGGTATCAAAGCTTTGTCAGTGTTCTGTATCACTCAAGGAAGGAACCACAAGAACCACAGAATTTTTTTTGCTTGTTGCGGTCGCACGTAACCCAAGTTCTCTTGGGCGTGTCGATTCCTAATCGTGTTTTTGAAGAGTGATAGGAAACCCAAGAAATAAGGGCTTGTCCAGCCTCCCCTTGTGCCTCTTTTCACTCATTGCGAGCGGACTATGCACTTAGCGGCCGGCCACTCAACGTGAGGTGGGAAAAAGCAACCTTGGTGTGAGGGCAAGGCCGCCAAGGGGTGCGCCCATAGGGAAGAGTATAGCTCGGGTGAAGAGAAGATCCTTCTCTGACACAGATTGCAAGAGAAAGAAGAACCTCAAGTCACTTAAGAACCCAAGACCCAAAAGAACCCACGACTTCCGTGGATAGTCATCACCCGAAGCGGAATGGATACTTTGCATGAAGGTGGTGCGTATGAAAGAAGCGAAGAAGAATTTCCCCACCAAGGAGGTTTTTCTGACCCTCTTCCAAGGATTGCACTAACTCCTATGGAGGCTTTCGACAAGATGATGATGGACAGGCAGTCAGAACGTGAAGCAAGGAAGTTAGAACGCGAAGCACGAACCACAAAAAGAAAAGCAAAAATACAGCATGAACACGAAGAAAGAATGGCAGCCATAGAGCATGAGTACAACGAAAGGAAAGCCCCCTTGTTCCGATCCTTTTCTCAAGTGCAGGCACAGATGCAAGAGATTCGGGAAAAGGAGACTCTCTCAGTCTCTTTTTCTCCAAAGCATGACACACAGGATTGCATAATGATGAGCATGATGTTCTGCATGATCAAGATGTGATTTCTCACAAGCATGATGATTTGCAAGAAGATGATGTAATTGTTCACAAGGATGATGTGTTAGTTGATACTTTCATTAGTGAAGCTAATCTTATTGCAGAGATGATCAATCACAAAGCACCAATCTTAGCTCTCGAGTCAAGGTCCAAAGAACCCCCTCAAGAAGTTTCAATACCTCAAGAAGAACCGATCTTGCCTCTCGAGCCCAAGTCCAAAGAACCCTCACAGGAAGTATTATGTGTATGAATGATTAGTCAGCACGCATTGTTCGAGTGTTTCATTCGTGATGCTTTCCTATATTTTAGTCACCGTCCTTATGTGATCCCTTTTTATAGGCATGACATATTGTACAATGAGCACGATTTACTCATGAATGAGCACGGATGTATGCGGATTACTCATGGAAAGATGAAATGTTTGCAGTCACGGAAGTCACATTCCATGTCTCTTTCTTGGCATGACACACTATTAGAAAGAACACAAGAAAGATTGAGCATCAAGCACGGGCATGTCCATTGTGATTTGCCACAGTTGATTGATTTGGATCAGAAACACAAGATTCGATCTCATTGTTTGCGTGTGTGTGGTGAACGGGTTGGCACTCCGTCTATTTGTTCATCTACATTGCATGCACAGTCTTTAGAGAAGAGGAGATTTTTTCCAGTCACTTTACATGGAATGGGTATGTTCATGTTTTTGTGTTGGAAGTGGTTTCAGGAATTTTCAGCCTCGGAGATTCTTGAAGAAGGTAGACGCATGACTCCAGATGAAGTTGAAGCATTGAAGGAGCCACATATGACTTTCTCGCTTTCGGCGCGGCCCAAAGAACCAAGCGTTGTAGACCTTTATGAAGTTCAAGTATCGCATGACCCACGCATCAACGTGGGCCAGCAAAGAGTCCTTTCCAGGATTCCAGACCCTGTTGGCGATCTCCCTCGACGCCATACAGTTTGGTACCAGTACCTCACTTTGAAAAGGAGGGGGATGTCACGTGCACATCTAACCCTACGTGTACGTGGACAAGCTACTTCATGACAAGGGTTCAGTTCAGTTCAGTCACTCTAGAATAGGAAGTGTACTGGCACTTTTGTGAGTCTATTCGCAAACCGTGCATGTCCAAACACTTAGATTAGATGCATATCCTCTGGTTGTACACAGCATGACCTTCAGATTTCCATCAGGAGCATTTTTTTAGTGCATAGACCTATTTTTCCTATTTTTGACATTTTTCACTTATTATTTTTAAGTGACTTTTGTTGGGAACTGGGTAGGGCAAATTGAGCAAGTGAACATATAAGAAAACCCTAACGCTAGCATTTATGGCAGAAGAGGCAGGAAGAACTTCGGTTCAACAGGCACCTTCTCAGCAGGAACCCCCCCCCCCCCCCCCCCCCCCCCCCCCCCCCCCCCAGCAAGGCCTAGCGTTTTTGCAACACAACAACAAGGCTAGCGTTTTGCATCCACAGGACAACTTTGGCGTGTTTGCATGGCAGATCAGCCTCGGCGACCACAAGACACAGCAGATTAGCCCCAGCATTAGCAGTTTTCCTTAGCAAGAACCATTTTCAGCCCTAGCGTTTTTGCATCAGCCTGGCACCTCAGCGTTTTTGCAGATCTTCGCGACAAGACCAACAAGAAGACCAGCGTTTTCAGTTTTCAGCATAGACACTCCGCAGAACAAGTACCGAACCTCGCAGATCTCACCTTCCCGCAGCAGCAGATCCTCGTAGCACAGTCAGATCCATCGAAGTTTGCAGTTTCAGCCCAGAAAACGTAGATTTCAGCATCTGCATTTTCAGCACGTCGTCGTCGCATCGTCGCCATCGACATCCTCATCGACATAGAGTCAAAATTGAGCAGATAAAGATCTGCAGATTTGAACCCTTAGCGTTTTCAGTTTTCAGCCCATCTTGTCGTCGTCCTCATCGTCATGGGCAAGTCCAAGCATTGTAGAGATTGTGCAATCGATAGTAGACCGCTCTCGCCATAGAGAATGGGGCCTTCAGAGGAGGGTTTGACAACATTCTGGTGTCGTATTCTTCTCTCTCTATCTCTCAGTCTCAGCACCTTCATTCACAGTGTCAATTCACTTTGTTTGTGATCATTTGCACTCTCTCACTAAAGGAACGGAAGACTCCCCCTATTGTAAGTAAAAGGAACCCTTGAGCACCGGAGCACTCATCTTGAGCAAAGTTCAACATTCACTTCCGCTGCACCTTACATCTGCTCCCGCTACTTGTTCTGCTGAGCCAGTGCTATGCTCGGGTGTTTCAGATCACACTGTGCATGTCCCAGCTGCGACTTCTCCAATGTATGTCCCTCTCCCTACTACCATTTTCACCTCTACCATAGCGACTACCTCTCATACTCTGCCTGCAGCACGCTCTTCCCCTCTACCTATCTCAGGTACATCCACTCCACCTGTCTCAGCTACCCCTACTTTGCATGCTACGAGTGCACCAGCTGTGCCACGTACTAGCCCTACCCCGCTAGACACCGCTGCAAGATCTTATCAGAGGCAGACTCTACCTCGCTCTTTCGGCTCTCTGAGGAGATATTGCAGGAGTCCCAACATGCTATTGCTACCATTGAGCTTGGAGTAGAGAGATTGGTTGCTACTCACTAGCGCCACTCAGCCACTTATGTAGCTATGGAAGGATCTCTGCGTGTCGCAGAGAGTGCGATCACAGATAAGATGCTACTAGTTTTGCTTTGCGCCATGCATTACAAGAGAAGTCTAAAATCATTAACAACCTCCGAGCTTAGGTGCAAGGGTTTCGGGAGATGCCACTTCACGACGATATGGGATTTTAGGCTCCACTGGGTATGGGATATAGATGGACACGGCAGGGAATACAGGTACAGACTCATGTTGGGTATGCACACCCAGGTACTTCTACACATTTCATGGGACCCTCTACACAGACTCCTGTAGGTTATGCTCAGCAACAGCAGTTCTCATTCTACCATCGGGGGTTTCAAAAGTCGCTCCCATGCCACAGATGCAGCCAACACAGAGAGTTCCTTGCAATGGCTTTGTTGGTGCACACCGCCATGGGTTTGTTAGTAGACGACCTGAATACACTTCAGGACAGGTGCTTCCATCCGTTGAGCAACAGGTGGCGGCTCCATTCCTAGGGAGCCAGTTTGTTCAGAGCAGTGTCTAGCAGCAGACTCCATCCATTGATTTGATGGCTCCCCCTCCAGAGGTTGATACTTCTGGTACAGCAGTGGCAACGAATCTCTTCCTTGCAAGGTGGTACCAAATGTACTGTACGTGGCGTATATGTACGTACTGTACGTTGTTCTGTACAAGAAAAAATTTCACGTACGTAAAAATATGTACTCTTGTAAAAAAACCACAAAGTACTAAATTTTCTAGGACATTTCCAATAAAAAATAAGTGAGAAGCCAACAACTTATAGACATTCAAAGACACGTTTTACAAGACAACCATATACTGTGTAACTATTGCAAGAGATTTGGATTTTTATTTTAAATCAGCACTGTACAGGCTTCCCACACCCCAAAAAGAAAAACAAAACGGCGTACGGATCGTACCATAAATAACGTCCGTACGGTACGGAACGGATCAGTAGGTACATTTTGATCCAACCTTGCTTTCTTGGGTTCTTCCTTGGGTGACAAGACCCGGTTGCTCTACTCAACATTGTTTTGTGCATATGCAGTGCCTTGTAGTTTCTTTTTGCAGTTTCAGTGTTCCTCTCACCGAGACGGTGAGTGGTCTTGTGGCAGGCAATCTGTAGCAGGGCTGTAGTGTCACGAGCACGGGACAGACAGTTAGTTACAATTGGACTGGAGTTCACACTGGACGGACTTTCGCTTGGGAAATGACACGTGGCAGGCATACGGGTGGTAGTCTAGCCGCCGCGGGCCAAATCAACACGACCACAGTTTGGAGATAGACTTAGCTGGATTGGATATTTGTGAGCCGTTGGTGGCTCTTTATGGTTGTATATATCCGTAGCTGTTTGGAGTTATGGGGATTATCATCTACTTTGT
Source organism: Adiantum capillus-veneris (assembly GCF_014529385.1). Classification (NCBI taxonomy): domain Eukaryota; kingdom Viridiplantae; phylum Streptophyta; class Polypodiopsida; order Polypodiales; family Pteridaceae; genus Adiantum; species Adiantum capillus-veneris. Next base: position 4,541,907 of record NC_140936.1, read on the forward strand.
ATGGTCATTCCTTTTGAGTCTAGCATCTTGAGTTCATGCACATCCCGTCTACACCATCCTTGCACGTTTGAGCCTTGACACCCCCATCATTGTACCCGTGAGTTCTGGGCTGGAGCTGAGTGTGCCACCATGCCAGAGTCTGTACTGGTTTATTTGAGTTAGTCAAGTTTCATGTTGTTCAAGTTCCACTGTTGAGTCGTCGTGTCGTTTGCTCTGTTATTCATCGTCTTCTGTGTTTTCATTCTCTTGGAGTGAGATCTCACGCACATTGCACTGAAGAGAACCCACTATAGAGACCATGACACATTATCCCCGCTACAATTTCCTAGCGTTGATAGTACGCTTTTGGTGTGTACAAAGTAGCATTTATATGCATGGTCATATGTACAAAAAGATGTAAATACATGCATTTGGGAGCTTTGCAAAGTGGTTTCAAGTTTGAAACAAGATGCAACGTGTGCACATTGTAAATAGTCGTGCGTGTGTGCCGGCAGTCAGATACACATACGTGCCTGGATAGGGTATCGGGGCCTTGGATATGGTTCTTGGTGGCCTCTTTTGGCTCTAGAAAATGTGTTTGAGCTTTCTAGAATGTAAATAATGCAAGCGACAAGTATGGGTACTCTCATCCCGCTCAAGAAGTTTGGGACATGCAATAACTGTCTATTTACGGTGCCTGATCTGCGGTGATGCGTGCACCGTCCTAGAAGTGGTTAAAAATAGAATGTGGAGATGTGGCAAAGTGCTTTGGGTATCGAGGATCAAGCGTGCAAAATTTGGTGAATTTTGGAGTCCGTTTGGGGTTTTTCCCGCGAAAAATGCCCGCCGGGGCTCAAAATTGGCCAAAACTTGACCAAAAAAGGTCAAAAAATGGTCAAAAAAGGTGTGAAATGGCTTAAAATTGCCACATCACTCACGGTGCTGTGATGGTCCAGGCTGAGGGAGGACTTTGGAAGAGCAATATGAGCACTTTCACCTCTCTGTGTGTGGGAGGAAGCAGGGTTCCTACAGGTGGTCTAGTGCAGTCCCGTCGTGTTCGCATCCTGTTTTCGAGTGTGTGAAGGAGTGAATGAGAGCTTTCTCTCTTCAATTTTGCACTTGGGAGAGTCTATGGAATTTCTGAGGTTTCCATGGATGTGTGTGTGCAAGGAATTGAGGAAAGAAGGTGCGGCTTTCTGCAAGACTATGTGACCCTGTATCGGTGCCATTAGAGTTGGCACTACTCCAAAGAGTCCAACAGAGTGGAATTTGGTGAAGCTTTTGCAATGGTTTGAGAGTGGCCTTTTGTGGCTGGAGGTTTTGGGATTTTGATGGTTTTTCTTGTATATTTTGGTCACCATCAAGCGTGATTTCAAGTGTCGATCACCTCGACTCACCTTGTAGTGTCTGCGGGCAGGCAAGGGCTTGTAGGTCGAGGCATTTGGAGTTTAAATTGAGCTTGCGGGTAGAATTTTCAGGGAGCTCTTGAGTGGTTGTGAGTGAGGTGAGGAATTCAAGTAAATTCCTTGTGTTGTGTTGAGTTGTCTGGGTGTGTGAGTGTGCGCACGGCGTCTTTTGCTCCATCATCCTTTGGCGATCCCGCTGGGAAGTGGAAATTTGCCAGTTGTGCACCCAAGTAAAGCGGTTTTGCTGTGAAGGTCGAGCTTCATTGAAGAAAAGTGGTGGTTTTGTTAAGGTGCAAGACTTCAAATTTTGTGGAGTTACTCACGCAAGGGAGAAGCAACTCCAAAGAGATGGCTTATAGTCGGCCAGTGTTCACAGGGAAGGAAGATGTGAAGGACGGTATGCACATTGTGAATGATGAAGTAAATCTTGATGTATTTCCTCTTGCGCTCAAAGGAGAAGCTCGCGAGTGGTTTGAAGGTTTAGAGGAAGACAGAAAGCAAACATGGGAGCAGGTGAAGCTGGCAATTTTTGATAGGTTTGGAAAGAAGCTAACCGCAACAGAAGCAACGACAAAATTGAGAGGTTTACAACAAGATGTTCATGCTAACTTTAAAGAGTTTTTGCAACATTTCAAAGGACTTTGGGTGCAATTGGAGGCGGCATCCCAAGTACCTCCAGGGGATTCTTTAAGGTGCGTCAGTTTATGGATTGTCTCCATCCAAGTGTGAGGGAGAAGGTCGATCAAGAGGAGCCTGCTACATTTATCCAATCATTTTAGGGAGGCCATGGCTTATAACCCTTGGTGCTAAGGAGGATTGGGGTACGGGCTTGATCACCATCCCCGAAAAAGAGAAAGGAAGGACCATTGTTTACAACATGAAGACACACGAGAGCCGTACACAGCCCCTAGTGGAGATGCAAGATACGGATTCGACAGAAACCACGTCATACGATAGTGATGCTTCATCTACATCATCAGAAGAAAGTGTAGAAGAAGGCTTGATGCAATTATATCCTGATCTTTTTGGGATAAGTGTTGAAAAGGAAGCATCAATGCATGATGTGAAGGTCAAGGAGGAGAAGGATAGTCCAAAAGCAATTGTAGAGCCTGCCAAAGTGAATGTAAGGAGCATGCTAGGAGAGGACTTGACAGAAAAAGAAAAGGAGTATGAAGACATGTTTATAGAGTTTTCAAAGCTATTCGCCACTGAATATACAGAGTTGCAAGGAGCTAAAAGAGTCGAGCATAGAATCAATCTAAAAGAAGGTGCCAAGCCAAAGGTTCAAAAGCTTAGGATGTTGGGGGTCATTCATGAGAAGGCACTTCATGAAGAGGTGACGAAGCTTTTGGAAGCAGATTTCATCTTTCGAGTGGAGGAGTCTGAATGGGTCTCTCCAGTTGTTATGTGCCCAAGAAGAACGGAAGATTTAAGATATGTGTTGATTTCGAACCTTTGAATGCTGCCACAAAAGGAATCATTATCCACTACCCTTTCTATATGAAATCCTCAATCAGATTGCTACTTTCAGCTCTTGATAGCGATTGAAGACGACCTTCATAACTCCTTGGGGTTGTTTTGCCTACAAAAGAATGCCTTTTGGGCTAGTTAATGCATATGCTACCTTCCAAGGATGGATGAATAGAGTGTTTGGTCCCTACTTGGGTAAGTTCATTCGCGTTTTCATGGATGACATTGGGTGTTATAGCTCAAGGGTCACACATTTGGAGAAGTTGAGGTTGAGTTTTGAAAGGCTTCAACAAGAGGGTGTGCAACTCAACCCAAAGATGTGTAAGTTTGCTCATGCCAGAGTCCATCTGCTAGGACATGTGGTTTCCCAAAATGGAATAGAAGTTGACCCAGAGAAAGTTAAAGCTTTATTGCTTATGGATCCGCCCTGCAACACAAAGGATTTGGCTTCATTTGTGCATAAGCTCAGGTACTTGTCACGTTTTTTTTGGATGCTATGTCAGTATGTGTATCCTATCCAGAAATTGAGTCAAAGAGTCCAAGGGTTTGAGTGGAATGAAGACATACAACAAGCTTTTGATGGTATCAAGGAGGTATTGTGTGCTTTACCAACAGTGAGTCCTCCCAACTTGCAGTCGATTTTCTATGTATCTATTAGTGTGGGGTCAATAGCTTTTGGGTCAGTTCTCTTACAAAAGCAAGGAAGGAACTTCAAGGCAGTCTATTTTGAGAGCAAGATGAAGAATGTAAGCGAGTTTTCCTACACAGAAATGGAACAGTGGGTATTCGCCTTGGTTCTTGCTTGTCATATGTTTAAAACCTAACTGTTGCCCCAAAAGTTCTATGTGCTCACCACATCGAATATTTTGCCGGATGTAGTACAACATTTGAAGCCTAGCAAGCGCATCTTAAAGTGGACTTTGGAGCTTCAAGAGTATGAGTTCGAGTTTAAAGTGGATCATTCTGTTAAAGCTCACTTGGCAGACATAGTGGTACATAATGGGGGGGAGCTTCCATCTTACCCAAGGGTCGACAAGGATGATCATGAAGAGGAAGTAGATATTAGAGATGCGTATACAATGATGTTTGATGGTGCATACAGGAAAGTTCTTCAAAAGGCAAGTGGTGGGGTAGTCATTAAGAACCCAAAAGGCGATGTAATCTTTTCTAGAGCTTACGATCTTGATGAAGTTGAAAGTAACAATGAGGCCAAGTATCTCACGCTTTTCCTTGGGCTGAAGCAGTGTGTTGAGTTTGGATTGAAGCGGGTCATTGCAAAAGGGGATGCATTGCTAGTCATGAATCAGTTGCTTGGTTTGTGAAATGTTAAGAAAGACAATTTGACGAAGTGGTTCTATGGCATCAAGAAGCTTTTGCATGAGTTTGAGAAGATATAGTTAAGCATGTTCCTCGTGAGCAGAATAAAGAAGCTGATGAGGTGGCTAGGGACAAGTTGGATGTCGTAGCTCCTTTAAAGGTCAAGGAAGCCTTGTATGCAGGAAGGGAATCATTGCAAGATGTAGAAGTATTTCTTAGTAAAGGGCAATGTCCAGAGGGCATGTCAAAGGTTCGGCGTAAGAGAACAGTTGCAAAAGCAAGAAACTACACATTGGTAGGTGAGGATCTCATGCTTTATGGCAAAGATAGCATTTTGAGAAAAGTGCCATACAAAGAAGAGATAGACTTGATTTTGGAGCACTGCCATGAAGAGACAGGCCATCAAGGCAAGGATCAGGTTGTCTTTCGTGTTTTGAGAGCAGGTTACTGTTGGCCCTCTATGATGAGAGATGCTTATTTTTGGTGCAAGTCATGCCATGAATGCCAAGTGTTTGCAAATAGGAAGCTTTTGGCTGAGCCTCAAAAAGCTATAATGTCTTGTGATGCATTTGCAAAATGGGGAGTAGATGCCATGGGTCCAATGCCAAGGACCAACAATGGTAAAAGGTATATCCTTGTGGCTGTGGACTATTTGACAAAATGGGTGGAGGCAAGAGCAGTAAAAGATGTAACAGCAGGAAGAGTGGCCTCTTTTTTATATGAACAAGTGTGTTGCGGGTTTGGAGCTCCTATGGTTATTATTTCTGATCATGGACCAAGATTTAGGGGAAAACTTGTTGCTGCTCTGATGGAGAAATTGAAAATTCAGCATAGGCATTCTTTTCCTTACTACCCACAATGCAATGGATTGGTTGAGAACTGCAATGGTCAAATTGTGAAGATGCTATCAAAGTATGCTAGAGAGCATCCTAAAGAGTGGGACTTGGACTTGGAAAAGTGTTTGTGGGCTTATAGAACTGCGTATAGAGTGTCAACACAGCTTACACTATATGAACTTGTTTATGGAAAGAAAGCTCTTATGCCCATACAAGTACAATTGGATGCCTTGAAGTTGTTGTGTAGAATGCAAGGTGAGCATAATGACAAGCTGCAAGAAAGAATTCTTTCTCTAGAGTTGTTGCAAATGAATAGAGAGAAAGCCAGTGATTATTATCTTCAACAAGCAAAGACAAGGATGGAGAAAATGAATAAGAGCCTGCCAGAGAAAGAGATCAAAGAGGGAGATCTGGTGATGAAGTATGATTCTCGCTTGGATTTTACTTTTCAAAAGAAGTTGAGGAACAAATGGTTGGGTCCATACAGAGTGAAGCATGTATTCCCTAATGGGACCTATGAGTTGGAAAAATTGTCTGGTGAACGTTTGCGCTACAGAATAAATGGGTATCGATTGAAGAAATATTTTGCGAGGGATGTGGTTCCAGATGCAAATAGCCTCTTGGTTGAGCATAAATGCTCTACCTAGAGGATGGGCAATGATGATAGACCGCTTTTGGCGTATACAAAGTAGCATTTATATGCATGGTCATATGTACAAAAAGATGTAAATACATGCATTTGGGAGCCAGAGCTTTGCAAGGTGGTTTCAAGTTTGAAACAAGATGCAACGTGTGCACATTGTAAATAGTCGTGCGTGTGTGCCGGCAGTCAGATACACATACGTGCCTGGATAGGGTATCGAGGCCTTGGATATGGTTCTTGGTGGCCTCTTTTGGCTCTAGAAAATGTGTTTGAGCTTTCTAGAATGTAAATAATGCAAGCGACAAGTGTGGGTACTCTCATCCCGCTCAAGAAGCTTGGGACATGCAATAACTGTCTATTTACGGTGCCTGATCTGCGGTGATGCGTGCACCGCCCTAGAAGTGGTTAAAAATAGATTGTGGAGATGTGGCAAAGTTCTTTGGGTATCGAGGATCAAGCGTGCGAAATTTGGTGAATTTTGGAGTCCGTTTGGAGTTTTTCCTACAAAAAATGCCCGCCGGGGGTCAAAACTTGGCCAAAAAAGGTCAAAAAATGGTCAAAAAAGGTGTACAATGGCTTAAAATTGCCACATCACTTACGGTGCCGTGATGGTCCAGGCTGAGGGAGGACTTTGGAAGAGCAATATGAGCACTTTCATCTCTCTGTGTGTGGGAGGAAGCAGGGTTCCTACAGGTGGTCTAGTGCAGTCCCATTGCATTCGCATCTTGTTTTCGAGTGTGTGAAGGAGTGAATGAGAGCTTTCTCTCTTCAATTTTGCACTTGAGAAAGTCTATGGAATTTTTGAGATTTCCATGGATGTGTGTGTGCAAGGAATTGAGGGAAGAAGGTACGGCTTTCTGCAAGACTATGTGACCCTGTATCGGTGCCATTAGAGTTGGCGCTACTCCAAAGAGTCCAACAGAGTGGAATTTGGTGAAGCTTTTGCAATGGTTTGAGAGTGGCCTTTTGTGGCTGGAGTTTTTGGGATTTTGATGGTTTTTCTTGTATATTTTGGTCACCATCAAGCGTGATTTCAAGTGTCGATCACCTCGACTCACCTTGTAGTGTCTGCGGGCAGGCAAGGGCTTGTAGGTCGAGGCATTTAGAGTTTGAATTGAGCTTGTGGGTAGAATTTTCAGGGAGCTCTTGAGTGGTTGTGAGTGATGTGAGGAATTCAAGTAAATTCCTTGTGTGGTGTTGAGTTGTCTGGGTGTGTGAGTGTGCGCACGGCGTCTTTTGCTCCATCAGCGTCCCTAGGTCCTTGTCGGCAGGTACCCATAAGTTGGAACAACTTATAAGTTTGGTTTTGTCCGTGAGGTATGCCACGTCATCAGGTTGTGACATACCCCCTTCTTGAAAGAATTAAACTTTTGAGCAAGGTTACAAAGTAGAATGTTATCATTGATCGATGTATAGCCGATTGGCTAACCCTAACAAACTACAAATTCAAGCACTTCAAAAATAAAGCTTGAACGTTAAGTTATAAGCCTACATCCTCTAAGTCTACTGAAGAACACCAAACAATTCACACAATATGTTCATACTGGCCCACAAATGAAACTTACACCATTTGCCCTTCTTTTGTGTAAAGCAAATTCCCAGGGTGTGGACCCGCATGCAGAAAACCAGTATCAAATAATTGCACAAGTGAAGCTTCAACACCTTTGTTGACCTGCATAAGAATGTCTTGCACTTAATACAAACCGCATACCCATGCACATACCAACAGTTGCATCTTCATCCGAAAGCCCAATTTACTGGATGTACCAAGGAGAATAAAGCATTGCTTTGCTTTCAATTGTCGCTCCCTTCTGACATCCTTTCCGTGAAGATTGGGCATTTCTGCAACCAGTAGCATGTGACCAGGACGGTCCCCTTATATCCATTCCATTGTGAGCACTCTCCTGGTTGAAAGGCTCCTTATGGTTTTAGGTACTTCTTTCTAAGAATGTTAGCTTGGAATGTAGCTCCTAGAGAATCATAAAATTAACAAGAAAATATCAGGCCACTATACTGGTTAAAATCAGATAATTAAGTGTAAACATGTTATCTAAGAACTTTAACAAAAACAACAAGCACAGAGCCTATAGTCATCTTTTTAGCTTTCGCTCTTATCAGCTATTGAAGCTTTTTCACAGAAGAACATCGCTAGGAAACTGCAGCAATATAGGTATTGTATTTGCTTACGACGGTAATCAGAAATGTTTGATTTTCTATATTCTCTGTGTGCGATCTTATCATTTGCAATCTGTAATTCTTAGGCACTCACCCTTCTTGAGCAACATCTTCGCCATTAACTGTTTTTCTTTTTTTTCGACACACCATAGGGCCCACAGGGGAAGGTGCTTATCCCTTCCAAATATTAGTCATGTTACATGGTCGGGCAAGGGCCGCGTACCATCGGGCAAGAGCAACGCGTAGGCACCACCATGGCCACCTAATTGATGCACCACATGCTGGGAACGACAGAGAGAACTCGTAGCAACCAGCTAGGAACCTCCTCCTCGGGTGACCCACGCCAGGAGGAGGATGCACTCGAGTGTCCAAGGGCAAGAGCCCTAGCAACGTGAACACCAGGTGAGCAGAAGGTGTCCCTCTAGAGTGTGACCCAACAGGGGCTTTGAACCCACAACCTGTAGGTTGAGAGGCCAAAGCCTTACCGTTAGACCAACTCTTTGGGGACCGCCATTAATTGTTCTCCACCTGCTAAAGCAAATAGACAAACATTTTTATCCATAATATATATATATATATATATATATATATAGAATGATACACAAATTCATTTTTTAAGAATGCAGACTTTATAACAATATATTCCATTTTTGTGTAATCAACTAAGTTGATTTCGGTAATTCTAAAATCCTTTCTAACTAAGTTGGTAATTATAAAATCCTTTCTAAGTTTGGATCTCATGATACAATAAACTCAATTGATATCTCTAACACTACATATTGTTTTGCTTTGTCCACAACTGCTTGAACCAAGGACTCAAAAACACTTGAGAAAAATACTTCAAGTAGTATTGTTTAAATGGCAGACAATCAACTAGAATTAGATTTTGTAGACACAAAGATACATTCCCACAATTCCAATCTGGATAAAATGTAACACAACCATGTGGTTTTGCCACATCAGTGAGACATGCAAATCTTATACTTGAAAGGTGCAAAGATTTTTTCACTAAGTGAATTAACTTGAAAACATAAAATACATGTTTAGCCTTTAGGTTGTAATCCAAATTAACTCTTTGACACACTATATTCTATATTAATACTATGTAGGTGGACATACCATACATTTGACAAATATCATTGGTACCTAGCCATTTTTGGTGGACTTAAATTTTTCAACTGGCTAACTATCTAACTATTACCCAAATTAAAGCAAAAGTTAAAACTATTGTTGGTAATATATTGTTCGGGGGTGTACCTTTAAGAAACTATTCATGTAACGTACATTCAAAGGGTATTAAAACGGATTTTTTTTTTAATCAATTAAAAGTCCTCTTTTGTTATTATAATCGTGTTAAAATTTTAACATTTTGGCAAGTAAAAAATCCATTGGTATGAACTCACGTGGTAACTTACATGTTTAAGAGGTGAATCCCCCGAGATATTTTGTAGATATATTTCTCACATAACCAATAAAATTTCCATCATATAAAATTGATTATCTTGATACACTTATCCATTTCTAAAGAGATGTTTTTGTCTCCTTCATAAGGATACATTGGGCAACTAATGATATGACAAGCTTGTTTACCTACAAGCATGTGGAATTTTTTTAAAGTCAAGGCATTCTTTTACTAGTGTATAGGTCCTCTCTTGTACATATTTGGCTAGCCAACACTAAGACCAATGTGACTCTGACAAAATGCAGGCCATAAGGTCACTTTCATAAGGTTTATAATCTCTCCTTCGTAATGTGCTACACCCCTCTCCACAATTGATTTATCACTCTACGTGGTAAAGGCCTTTGTCCTTGGACATCCCCCTTATAGATTTACCACATCAAATAACACTAAATTGGCATTCACTCCATTCAGTGCCAACTATCATGAGTGTAAAACCTTTATCCATCTAATAGACCGAGAGCCTCACAATTCCCTTATTGAGATACTTCCCAACCAATACTTTGAGAATAAAATAACACAAATCCTAGCATCCTATACCACCAAGACCACAATAATTTTTGAAAATATCTAATGTCTCATAGTGCATTGGATAACCATATCCTCTTGCATATAGCATATTGCATGTAGGTCATACTTTATTGCTATATCTTACCATAGCTATGCCGTTTATTTATAGACATAGCCATAGCCATAGAATGGCATTACTTGCATAAGGCATAGCATATCGAATTGCCATATCCTTTTGCATAGAGCCTACTACAATAACGTCATATCCTCTTGCATATAAGCCATAAGGTATTTCTATTTTCTCTTGGATTTAGCATCTTGTCATAGCCATATCCTCTTGCATATGGCTATAGGCAAAGCCATAATGTAATACTACTTGGCATAAGCCATAGTGTATGGATCAACCATATCCTCTTACATAAAGTCTACTTCCACATCATATAGCATATTGTTTAAAGTCCATAGCATAGTACTGTATCATCTTGCATATAATATAGTGCCATAACTATACCCTCTTGCATATAGCCATAGGCATAGCATAGTACTGTATCATCTTGCATATAATATAGTGCCATAACTATACCCTCTTGCATATAGCCATAGGCATAGCCATAGTGCAATACTACTTGCATAGCCATAACCATGGCATACTACATACATTAAATTTATTAATCTCTTGCATAATAGTGTAATGAATATCCATAGCCATTTTGTACAACATATAGCATTTCCATAACATAGTGCATAGCCATATCCTCTTGCATATATCCTATTGTCATAGTGTATAGCACATATTATTGTCGTAGTGTATAGCATGTATTATGCTTGGAAATAGGGTTGCAGGGGAACACACACACAGCTTGGAGAAGACGAAGGAAGCTCAAGGCACACAATAGAGGCTAGTATTACTGAGTTTGCAATGAAAGATAAGATAGCCCTAGAGTGATGGGCGTATATACAATGCACAAGGGAAAAACCCTCCTAGTGAGGTAAAAAAATGCCCCGACGGTCCTAAGAGTGTTCACACACATTACTACCACATGTGCCACATTACTACCTAAGGACATGATTAGTCCACAAAGGGGAGTAAGCCCAAAGCTTTACGGAAAGCTTCAAACTTCTCACAAGGAAATGCCTTTGTGGAAAGATCTGCGAGGTTATCTTGTGTTGGCACATAAGCCAAGCTGATCTTTCCTGCTGAGAGTCTCTCCCTGACATAGTGGTAATGCACCTCAATGTGCTTTGTGCGAGCATGAAAAACTGGGCTCCTCGCAACTGCCAATGTGCTCTGACTGTCATTGTAGATGATGTTGGCACTGTCATGTCCAACATTGTAAGGTCTCTGGCACCCTTACAAGGGGATTCCCATGTAAAGGATTAATATTAGGCCATTTTTGTCATAAAATAGAAAGTTTTTATTTTTGACAGTTTTTCCACCTCGGATGAGCTAATGATAAGTATATTGATGTAAGGTTTTCGAAATTGAATTTTTTTTTTTTTGGTCACTTTTGTCTAAATATAGTAAGTTTTGAGGTGCTTGCACCCACCTAGACGCGGATGTCTCTTCTAAATCTACATCGTCCTGAATTTCCATAAAAATAACTCTCTGCTCCAAAAACTACTAAATATAGCAAGTGTGGGCATCTGACACCTTATCTTGTCATCCTCAAGCTTGTCTTTTAATAGAAACATTCAGAATTAAATTCTGATAAGCGAGTGATAAGCTAAGCTCACTCTAGACAATTAATTTTCATCATAGTGTAAATAAATTGATTCCTGCCTCCCCATCATCAGGCACATCACCCTTAACAGGTGTCAAGAGACTCACATGCAATGCATTGTGAATCCTCCAAGTATCTGGCAGTTTCAATCGGAAGGAGACATCATTTATCTTTCAGTAATCTGGAAAGGTCCGTCGTATCGCATACTAAGCTTTGGAAATTTCTTAGGCGTGCCTTCTCAAAGCATAAGAGCACCCAATCATCCTCCTTCGGTTTCAAGTCGCGACGGTTGCCTTTTTCTGCGTTCTTGAGATTCTGCAAAGTCTTGCAAACCTTGGCAAAAGCCGTATCCAAATCTCGCGAATATTCATCCGCTTCAAATATCTAATCTTTCGTGCTCAGGAAGGATGGAACCTTCGCAACACTTTCAACAATCTCAAATGGCGTCTTCCCCGTCGAAGAGTGTATCTTGTTATTGTAGGCAAATTCCACCAAAGGTAAGTTCTTTTCCCATTGAGTCTTCTGATCCGAGATACAAGACTTCAATAAATCTAAAACCACTCAATTGGCAATCCCAGATTGCCTGTCAGTCTGCAAGTGGAACGATGATGAGAACTGCAACCGCGTGCCAATGTTCTCCCAAATTGCCTTCCAAAACAAACTCATAAATCTGGGGTCGCTGTCGGAGACAATCGTCTCAGACGTGCCATGTAATCAGAAAATCATCGTGATCATTCTGTGTTCTCGGGAGGTCAAAAATGAAATCCATTTCAATATTTTCCCAGGGGCGGGTGGGTATGGGTAAAGGCTTTCACAATTCCTGTGCCTTATGCCTGTCAAACTTGACCTTCTGGCATACTGCGCACAAACTCTTCCACATCCTTTTTGAGTCTCGGCCAAAAGAAGTATCTCTCTACCCCTTCATGGTGGTAGCAATGCCGCAATGACTCGTAAAAGGTGGACAGTGGCATTCAATCATAACCTTTTCCCGCAATGGCTGTGTATCACACAACATAGTCTTTCTCATCAAGTAGCCTTCCCGAAAAGAGTATCCAGCTATTGTCTCCCCATCCGTATCCGTGTGAAATTATCTGCAAAATTTGTATCTGTGGCATACTGATCAACCATATCCTCGAAGCTCCTATGATGTATTGCGGAAATAGCCAGAACCAACAGCTTCCGAGACAAAGCATCTGCTACCACATTCTTCTGTCCCTGCACATGGACAATCTGGAAGTGAAACTGTGACAAGATGTTCGCCCACCACCGCATCTGCTTTTCCGAAAGCTGCTTCTGTGACAAGAAGTAGCGCAAACTTTGATGGTTTGTAAACTCCGCTCCGAGTAGGTAATGCCGCCACTAAGTAAGAGCATGGATAACCGCCAGAAGCTCTTTCTCATATATCTATGCTGTCATCTCCGGCCTAGAGAACAATCGGCTCTCGTAAGCAATGACATGGCCTTCTTGCATCAAGACCACACCCAGACTACGACCATAAGCATCACAAAATGCTTCAAATGAATTCTGCAAGTCCGACAAAGTCAACTCTGGTCCTGTAGTCAATTTCTCTTTCAATATCTGAAAGGCAGTCACCTCTGTGGATCCCCACAAGAAAGGGATTCCTTTCTGTCTCAAGATGTGCAAAGGGGAAGCAACCTCTGCAAACTTTTGAATGAACCGTTTGTAGTACGAACACAGTCCCAAGAAGCTTTCAACTTCATGGACATTCTTCAAATCGGGCCAATCACGGATAGTGTCTATCTTGGGCGGATCCATTTGCACTCTTGTTTGCTGAGACAAAGTGTCCCAATTTTTTTTTATCTCTGAAGCATATGATCTCTGTGTTCTGCTTCATTCTTGGAGAAACCAATGATATCATCAAAGAAAGTGCCAACAAATAGCATGTACTCTTGAAAAATCCCGTCCATCATCCAGTTAAATGTCACAGGAGCATTGGTTAAGCCAAACGGCATCACCAATAAAACTCAAATAATCCAAAAGTAGTCTGGAAGGCTGTCTTGTAGACGTCTCCCGTCGCGATTCGGATCTGATGATATCCACTCTTCAGATCAATCCTGCTAAAGCACGAGGATCCCTGTAACCTGTCGAGTATATCATCGATCCTAGGAATCGGAAATCTGTTCTTGATGGTGATTTTGTTGAGAGCTCTATAATCAATGCACATTCTCCAAGATCCGTCTTTCTTAAAATCCAACAACAGTGGAGAGCAATACGGTGAAGTACTATGCTGGACAAGACCCTTTTCCAAGAGGTCTTTCACTGGGTTCATAATCTTTTCATTCTGTACTCGGCTCACACGGTAAGGTGGCCGGTTCGGTGGCGTGCTTCCAGGTATCAGATCAATGGTTTGATCTTCAGGCCCTCTGAAAAGCAATCGGCATGAGTGTGGAGAAAAATCTTGGCGTTCTTTTGATCAGGTCAAAACATATTCAACCTTTATCCATCGTTCAGTTCTCTCCCAAAAGAATGAGTAAGAAACTGAAGTTCATCAAGTACAGTCTCAAAGCCCTTCATTTATCAAAGTCGCTTTCTCGGCCCGGTGGTCAACCACGGCGTAGTTCTTGTGGTACCAAGGGATCCTGAGTAGAACGTCACTCGCATGCCCTGAACACCCCTATCATTGCAAACGAAGTTTGCCAATGCTTGGTGTAATGGCAAGATCCCATCCGGGTGCCAGTCGAACTACCTCCGCCTGCGGCGTCAGTCTGTCGGGCATAATTTCCAAATCGAGCCGCCAATTCCAAGTGAAAAGAAGTTGGCCTTGGCTCCTTCAAAAGAGCTTCCTGATCCTTCACTTTGCCCCAAAAGCAGCAAAGTTTGTACTTTCATTCATTAGATTCGGTGCAGGTCCCATACCATGTGGTACCAATTCTGTTTTTCTATCTGCCTTTTCTGCCACGTTCCTCAGCTGCTCTCGAACTCTTAGGCCTATCGTCTTCTTTATCATTCTGTTCTTTCTGTGCCTTTTTAGGGCACTTCGCGGAGATATGTCCATGTTCCCCGCATCCAAAGCACTTCCCCTCTCTGATGAAGCGAGCTCTCTCTTGAGGAGTAAGCTTGGGTCGTGCATCCTTTTTCTCTGGGTTGCTCTTTTTCTTTCTACTTTCATTCCTAGAAGTTTGTTTGGCTCGTTGTGTCATGGCCTCATCTGTGGGGTAGGTCAGACTGCCAGAGTGAATGGCAAAGCCCCGCTTCGCATGACTCATCAACTCCTGAATAGAAGCTGACTTTTGTTCCAAGCAGTGATCTCGGATCTCTGTAGGTGGGTGAAAGCATAGAATGGTGTCCAAATACTTGGTGTCCATGGACACCAAGTATGATGCTATGGATGGCACCATAGCTGGGCTTTTAAGTCAATAATTTTTAAAAGAATATAGGTAAGATAACTGACTTCACGACTCCACTACTCGGATTGAAAGACATGGTGCGGTTAGCACGCGTGGACCTCTCCCTCTCTCTCCCTTTCTCTCTCTCTCTCTCTCTCTCAGATGGCCTCCAATGCCCATCTCCATCTCTCTCTCTCTCTCCTACTCTTTTGTTCAGAATATGGACGATGGAGACTCCCTTCCTCTTGCTTTGGTTCCAGCTCATACCTCCTCACAAGCAACAATGGAGCTTCTTGAACTCAACAATGCAGCACAACTGGATTTCAGTTCACTATTACAATCAGGAAGTTTTGTACGACTTCATTCATTTCAAACTACTGCAGACTGTTCCAGGATGGTGGACGATGGATTTTATTATGAGGCACATGGAATAGACACCATTCATACGCAGGTGCACTCCAAGAGAAAGGCTTGTCTAAATGAGGATGAAATTATTGCAGTGAGGAATTATGAAGCACAAGCTAAACGTGAGTACAGAAAGCGATGTCGTGCAAGAAAGCAAGTACAGCCAAGCGTCAACATTGGAGCGGAAGATTGTCATAGGGAGGACGTCGATGTACACACAAAGGAAGACAAGAAGCAACATACTATTCAGAATATTGTTCAGCACATTGTGAGACAGTTGCATAGTTACGGGAAAGAAGATAAGAATGCAATTCTTCAAGGTGTTTTCAATGATGATAGAATCTTGCCATTCTGTGAAGATTTGTATCTTCCTGCAAATGGCCTTATTTCTACACTCAAGGTCTTCTTATAGGAATTAAAGATTCCAAAATCAGCTGACGAGATGTTTTTAAAACGAAGCACATTCAGCATGCTGGTGAATGGATTACTGCATGATAATGGGATCCAAGGTAGAGGTGTTACTCTACATAAAGTGGCAAAGCTATTAAATGTTCATCCAAGGAATTTATATTCAGCTTTGGGTAGACTTGACAGTGATCCTATGTCAAGTATGCTGAGGTTCGACTTATGCAAAAGGAAGTCTGGAAATGCTGGGTCCTTATCGGAGGAATTGAAGCAGACAATTATTACATTTTGGATAGAGCACAGTAGGGTGTCTCCAAATAAGAAAGATATTTGCCGGAAACGATTGGGCAGAAAACATTATCAAGAGCATCCCATACACTTACTTGATGAATCTCAGGTAAACATGTCTCATTCTTACAATGAATAACTCTCAAGTGAAACATCTCACTCTTATGAATAGCTACCCATTGCGTGTTATGGAGTTGTGTACATCCTACTATATGTGATATGTAGCCAAGTAATGTGTCAAGATAGTCCATTGTCTCTACCTACGCTATTATGTGTGCTATATTGCACAAGTGTAGCCCAATGTCCGTGTCTATGCTATAAGTGTGCCATGTAAAAGGACTCTATTGTAGTAAGATAGCAACATGTGTGCTATACAATAAAAGTATGTGTAAGAATAGCACAATGTTCTTGTCTATGATATGATGTGTGGTATGCGAAAGAGCTATATTACATATTGAGAGCACTATGTGTGCCATATAGCGTTAGTGTGTGTAATAAGAGGCCAATGTCTCTATCTATGCTATTATGTCATAGTATTTCTTACAGTATGAGTGCTATATAGCATAGCTATGTGTAATAATAGCCCGATGGTCCTGTCTATGCTATTATGTGTGCAATGTAGCAGGACTCTATCAGAGTATGACAACATCATGTCTGCTATATAGCAATAGCACAATATATCTATCTATGGTATTATGTGTGCTATCAGATTTTATAATATTATGAGAGCACTATGTGTGCTACATAGCAGATGTTAGTGTAATAGTAGCACAGTATCCATGTCTATGCTATTATGTGTGCTATGCAGAGTGTGATATGTGTAATAATAGCACAATATCCCTGTCTATGCTCTTTTGTGTGTTATGTAGAAGAACTGTGTTATAATATGAGAGCACTATGTGTGCTATATAGTAGACGTGTGTGATGTGTGTGTAATAACAGCTAAAAATCCCTATCTATGCTATTATGTGTTATATAACAAAATTGAGCATGTAATGAAAGCTGAGTTATCTATCTATGCTATGTAGCATAGCTATGTGTATTTATACCAATGCATCTGTAGCTATGCTATTATGTGTGATATATAGCAAAATGTAATTCTAATGCATTTTTTTTTCAAGCAGACAGAGTAGTTTAAAGATAGCCACCCACATGTGACAATTGGGCAAAGGTCCTTTGAGAAGCTGAAGCCTTGGTTCGTGCGAAAGTTGAAAGATCGAAATACTTGCTGTTGTGTTTATCATATCAAAATGATGTATCTCAAAGATGCATTTAATGTTATGCGCTCATCTGCTTTTGGTTTTCATGGGAGGTCATGTACATGTAAATGCAATGTTTGCAAATCAGATGGGGTGAATGCAGAATGTCTTGCCGTTGAGCACTCGTTTTCAGGGATCACAAAGTTGTGGGAATCATGCGTATGTACAAAGGCTGAGGGGGATATGTTCCATAAACACACCTGCTTGATGGGCCAATGCAAAAACTGTGGTGTGGAAAAGCTCAGCCTTTGTCCACGAGAACTTGCAGAGATGACAAAGATAGTTCCACTGCAAGTCTTCGAGGACATTAAAGTTCAAACTAAGCATGGTCTAAGTAAGAGAAAGATGTTGTCACTCAAACAGGTGGCTTTAAGTGAGCTGACAGGGAGGATAAAAGACGACATCAGAATCTTCATCGAGCACAATTTCACTTACAGATGGCAGGCACATCAATACAGAGAATGTTTGAAGGTGTTTCCTTCAGATACCATTATATCTGTAGTAGAATTTGCTGAAAATTACTCGTTCAAAGAGCAAAATGAAGTACAATCCATGCATTGGCATACAGATCAATGCACCATCCTTGTTCACATAACGTACATGTGTGACAACGAAGATGACAGTATTATCAAGCATATGCATTTCTACATCTCCGATGATAGGCAACATGATACGCTATTTGTCCAGCATTGTTTTCTTCTTTGTGATCAGTGGCTTAAAGACCAGGGGCTGAATTTCAAGAAGCACTGGGTGTGGTCAGATGGTGTAGTCTCGCAATTCAAGGTTGCAAGGCCATTTTACTTTGTTGCTAGATATTACCAACTAACAGGTACAGAGATGACATGGAATTTTTTTGGCTCTGGCCATGGCAAGGGGGAGCATGATGGCGCTGGCGCTGTGATAAAGAGAGCCCTTACACATGAACAACTCAAGAGTAATGGAGTTGCTCTTAGGCAAGCTGCAGACGTGGTTGCATTTTTGGCGAGAACAATGTCCAATGCTGCATGTAGCTCTTATGCACAATCCACTAAAGTAGGTCCCATAAACAGGAAATTTTGGCTAGTAAAAGAGACAGAAGTGGACAGGTCTAATCTATGGGGTTGTGAGAGAGTACCAGGATCTCGATCACTCCATTGCATTTTAGGCTTCTGTCGTCATGATCCTCCTCAATTAAGGACCAGGCGGCTTTCTTGTTTTTGTGATGCTTGCATGAAGGGCCATTGGAGGACTTGTTCCAACAAATCATATGCAGGCAAGTGGACACATAAGGCATTGAAACCACTCTCTGAGGTAGCAGAAGAGACTAAGGTACCAGAAGATGAAGCTGCAATGTTTGAGGGATCCCAGGATATGCTGAGTGAGTATCTCATTGAAGGTGATAACTTTGCAGTCAATGCAGACGCTGGCAATGCAGAAGGTGTAGAGTTCTTTCTTTTGAGATGTACAAAGAGAAAATGGATGACAGATTGCATCTTAAGAGATAAGTGGAAAAACAAATGTGATAAAAACACTTATGTTGTCATAAGGTGTTACTATCAACAGCAAGAGGGGGACCCAAATCACTACACTCTACTTGATGATAGGGGAGTTACTAACCTGTACTCTCACCTTGTTCGGGCAATCAAGTTTGACATGCCTTTGGTAGATGCTACCTCAAAGACATATTATTTATCTCCGGAACTACATGAAACCATTTACAATGCCATGCCCTATGAAGCAGCATGATACCTATTTAACAGGTTTATATTATGTTCTATATAGCCTTCACCATTCAGTACCTCCTTACACATGTCCATTGTGCTATGTATCACATAGCACACAACCACATAGAGCACATAGCATAGAATCACACACATTTCAGATAATGAGGTTACTATTGTGAACATGTTGCACCTTGAAAAAATTTAGCCAAGATATTTGTCGGAAACGATTGGGAAGAAAACATTATCAAGAGCATCCCATTCACTTTCTTGATGAATCTCAGGTAAACATGTCTCATTCTTACAATCATCTCACTCTTATGAATAGCTACCCATTGGGTGTTAGGGAGTTGTGTACATGCTACTATATGTGATATGTAGCCAAGTAATGTGTCAAGATAGTCCATTGTCTCTACCTAGGCTATTATGTGTGCTATATTGTACAAGTGTGTGTAATAATAGGCCAATGTCCCTGTCTATGCTATAAAAGGACTCTATTGTAGTAAGATAGCAACATGTGTGCTATACAGTAAAAGTGTGTGTATCACATAGCACAATGTTCCTGTCTATGATATGATGTGTGGTATGTGAAAGAGCTATATTACATATTGAGAGCACTATGTGTGCCATATAGCGTAAGTGTGTGTAATAAGAGGCCAATCTCCCTATCTATGCTATTATGTCATAGTATTTCTTGCAGTATGAGTGCTATATAGCATAACTATGTGTAATAATAGCCCGATGGTCATTTCTATGCTATTATGTGTGCCATGTAGCAGGACTCTATCAGAGTATGACAACATCATATCAGCAAAATAAAATTACATCATATCACCAAAATAAAATTACATCATTCAATCATTAAGTTTAGAGAACTTTGAACAGGTCAATTTTTTGTATAGTAATTGCAAGTACATTCAGTGCACAAAATGCTGTATACATGATTCCATAACCACAATCAACCTTCCTTACATACTTCTCGTTGACTTCTATAGTGGCTGATGACACGAGCAGACACACTGTCCGAAGGATTTTCAAACTGGTTCATCTTTGCATAGGCATTAGGGCTGGGTGAGACTGTCCACTTGACTAACCAAGGGAACAATGTGCTAACCAGGTAAATTGGGGACTGACAAATATCTGCTGGTTCAAATGAAGTAGGACAGACACAAGTCCCGGGAGGGTTGAGCAGACACTTGTAGAGTGTGTCATCCACCACCAGTGTATTATCAGAGTTGAACTTAGGATGGTGCTTCCAAAAGTCTTTCAAACACTTGAAAAATATGGGCTTTGCGTTATCTCTACATGGAGGGATCCTAGGAACTTCATTTAGATTGAAGCTCGCCTCTCTACACCCCTCTTGACCGATAATATCGAGGAAATGCTGTTTGTTTAGCCTAGGAAAGCATGCACTCAAAGCAAGTGCTAGATTGTCCTGGGTCATGCAGCTCCATAGTGCAACTTGTGCTCTTTGCAGCAGTGCATGCAAAAAGATTGATGCATTGGGCCTGACCACATATTCAAATTGCATCTTTCCTGTAGCATTTGGCGCAGTGACTACCTGATACCTTGATCTTGCCCAATCAGGAATACTGCTTCTCGCTATTCCTTTGTAGAAGGAGATCTTATACCTCCTTATGAGAAGCCCATTCACATCTAGTATGATGCATAAATTGTCCCTTCTCTTCTTGTCCTCAAAAGACGCAAGAGGCAGTGCAACAATCTGTACTGGCATTACCACAAGACACGGCCTCTCTTGCCTCTCATATCCATGTCCATTTTTGGCCTTTTTATCAGCATTCTTTGTACTTGCCTCATCTGTATCTGTAGCAGCCGCTCGACCCATAGGGACCTCTGGACTTTTACCTTTGCTATTCCCAACAGTGGGATCTATACAAGACTCAGTTGTATCATGTGCAACTGCCTCTTTCGTGTCCACAGCAACCATGAAATGTTCTCCCATTGCCTCTCCCGATTGAGCTACTCTATCAGTGGGTACCTCTGCGCCTTTCCCTACCTCATTGTTTTGCTCTATACATGCCTTAGTTGTATTATGTGTATTTGCCTCTTTCATGTCCGTAGCAGCCACAAGAACTTCTCCCATTGCCTCTCCGATTGAACTGCTCTGTCGTATGCCTCACTTGTGTCGGCAGAAGCCGCGACATCACCGTTACCTACTGCTGAGCCTATTCCAGGTACTCTGTTAGTGAGGTCCTCCTCACCCAAGCCTCCCATATCTTCAACAGCGGCATCTGTACCCTTTGCCTCCTCTGCATCAACAATGTCATCAGCTGCATCACTTGGACAGACCACCTGGGCTTGAGCTGTGACATCACTTGCACCCACTGACTCACGTGTTCCATCTTCTCTCTCAATGAGGACCTCCTCACCCATGTCTCTGGTATCCTCAACAGTGGCATCTGTACCCATAGGCACAACTGCATCAAGAAGGGCATCCATGACAGCATGAACAATACTTTCTGTTCCACCATCATTAACATTGCCATCAGCAGCAGCATCTGTGCTAGCATCCACAATGTCATTTGTGCAGGCATCAACTACCGTAGCATCAGCAATGGCATCTGTGCAGGCATCAACTGTGGTAGCATCATCAATGGTATCTGTGCCAGATTCAACAGTGGCATCTGTACCCATAGCCACAACTGCATTAAGAAGGGAATCTATGACAGCATGAACAATACTTTCTGTTCCACCATCATTAACATTGCCATCAGCAGCAGCATCTGTGCGAGCATCAACTTCCATAGCATCCACAATGTCATTTGTGCAGGCATCAACTACCGTAGCATCAACAATGGCATATATGTAGGCATCAACTGTGGTAGCATCATCAATGGCATCTGTGCCAGATTCAACAGTGGCATCTGTACCCATAGCCACAACTGCATCAAGAAGGGCATCTATGACAGCATGAACAATACTTTCTGTTCCACCATCATTAACATTGCCATCAGCAACAGAATCTGTGCGAGCATCAACTTCCATAGCATCCACAATGTCATTTGTGCAGGCCTCAACTAGCGTAGCATCAGCAATGGCATCTGTGCAGGCATCAACTACCATAGCATCATCAATGGCATCTGTGCCAGATTCAACTGTGGTGGGGGTGGGTAATGTACCCTTTTCAAGTTTAGCACGGTCAACATCTGTATGCACATCATCATGCACAACCTGCACATCAACTGCATTAGGCACATTTGGAACAAATTCAGCAGTACTAGTAGGTGTGCAGGGATCAACTGTATCAAAAGACTCTTTTTTTTTCCCTGTAACCCCCCTGGAAGCTGTAGCACCCCCTCTTGGATTCTTCACAGGATAAGACTGAGCCAGTGAACCTACAGACCCCTCAACTGTATCAAAAGACACTTTTTTTTTGCCTGTAACCCCCCTGGAAGCTATAGCACCCCTTCTTGGATTCTTCACAGGATAAGACTGAGCCAATGAACCTACAGGCCCCTCATCTAGAAACCCTGAAGAGCGAGTGCGTCTCATGCAAGTTCCTCTTTTTTCAGCTTCTTGATTATCTACAACAAGAGAAAGTAGAAACATATTACTAAACATGTACAGAAAATAAATCAAATAGTTTGCAACTACTCGATGCAAAGAATTAAGAGACATGTCACTAACAAATTCCAACACTTGATTCATCAATGAGCATGGATACAATAGGGGTGCAATGGATTGCACATGCCTTCTAAAGACATCTTCTAATTGCATGAAGTTACAAAAAAAACACACTCATTGCTTTGCATTTGGTTTCTTTCTCTTCCTAAATGAATCAAGAGGTATATCCATTGTGGGACTTCCACCTAAGTTCTTGGGAGTCGATTTCTTGCGCTTTGGTGTTGGCTTCTTCCCCGCTGGAGGGGGTGTTGCTTTCACCGCATCTGCAACTGCCTCATCTGATGCATCATCTCTAGTGTCCACACTTGGTGATGCTTTGGCACTCAACGGAGAACGCAACAGCCTTCTTGGAGTTAGTTGTTGCCTAGGTGATTTGACTTCAGAAGACTTTGCCATCAAGATTTCTTCAACTACTCCACGTACTGCATCCCCTACGGCAGACTCCGCTTCAAGGGCTGGCTGCATCCCACGGGTAGACTCCGCTTCAAGGCCTGGCTGCATCCCTGGGGTAATCAGGCCATTCTTCCTTGTGGAATGCATCGTCTTGTTGGAGCAAGCATGCGATGATTGTTCTACAAAGCAAGCTATTTACAAAGTCTCACTTGGAGTATCCCAAAATACACACATAAATACTGATTTTGGTACCTACCAGTGGCCTGCGTAGAGACTCTCTCTGTTTTTGTCCTCAATGATTCTTGTATACAGGTCTCTGCTACAATGTCTGTACCTGCAAATGATTTCATTAAATGCAAGAGTTTAAACTACCAATGGAAAGTGGGCCTGCAATAGTAGTGACACAGTGACTACCTGCACTTGATTCTTTCATCTCACTCTTCACCTTCAGACCAATCATATGCTTAGCTCTAGGGGGAACGACATGTTGCAATCTAGTGCAACACAATAGCCATAGTCTCTACATACATGCGCGAAGCATAGCATATGGTACACATGGGTGCAAGGCAGGGAGAATACATCCAAGCTTCTGGCATCGAACAAGAATCCACATCCTACACAATGGTAGAACCCATTAAGTGCCACCTCGCTAATGCTCTGCTTAAAATCCACAAGAGGAAAAGGCTTCATCAAACTGGCTCCCACGTTATGTGAAGTCCTCTCCATGGTAACACAAAATTTAAAGTGCTCTGATTCCTGTGCTATGTTGGTCTCTACTTCTGCAAGTAGTACCTGTGAAACAAAGAAGACAACACATCTAATTTAAGTCTCAATAACCCAACAAAAGCAGATTGCTGAAAAGAATATGCAGCGTGAATCTTATCCCTTATTTGCAATACCACATATAAGACAAGCACTTACTCTATATTCTATAAACACAAGCTTGATGTGGTATATGATATGCACTGTGCTATATAGCACATAGCAGAGTCCAAGTATAATGTGCTATAAGTGCTACATAGAGTATGCACTGTAGATCATAGTAGAGAGACTTTTTAAAATACCAGATATAGCCCAAACATTTTCTCTATATGCTATATAGCACAAGCTTGTTGGGTATATGATATGCAGTGGGCTATATGAGACATAGCACATAGCACATAGCACAAATATTGTGTTATGTAGCACATATCACAATTAGTGATGTGCTATGTAGAACATAGCAAAAATAGAGATTGTGCTATATAGCACAATTCACTATTCCACACACTCCAGGGCTATATTGTGAACATATAACACACAAAATTTGCTATTTAGCACATAGCACATAAAAAGATTGTGCTATGTAGCACATATCAATATTTAACACACTTCAGGGCTATACTGTGAGCATATAGTATACAGGTATACTATATAGCACATATTACACATGTCCATTGTGCTATGTATCACATAGCACATAACCACACAAAGCACATAGCATAGAATCACACACATTCCAAATAGATGAGGGTACTATTGTGAACATGATGCACCTAGATTGAACTATAAAGCACATAGCACATAACCACACATAGCATATAACCACCCACTCCATGAAGATGATGGCTATGTTGTGACCATATAGCACATAGCACATAGCACATAGCATATAACCACCCACTCCATGAAGATGATGGCTATGTTGTGGCCATATAGCACATATTTTGTGCTATATAGCACATAGCATAAATAGAATATGCTCATACAGTACATAACCATACAATCCATAACACTTTAACCACATAACCACATGGAAGTGAACCACATACTCCAAAACAAAGTGAAGCACATGTAGGAGGGTATGCACCTTTGCTTTAGCCACATTGGCTTCTAATTCAGCAACGTTCTCTCTAGTAGTACTTGAGAACTGTCCAATCAAATCAATTAGGCGTTGTTGAGCTACAGGGTCTTGCACGCAATCAATCTCCGTTTGCAACTTCATGGCCAAAGTGTTTGAGCTTTGAGCACCCTCAGTCCTATGCAATTCTCTGACTTGATCCTCTACCTACTTCTTTGCACCCTCAAGTCTTGACTTATAGTCTTGCAATCTGCCCTCTGCAATATTCTTCATTTCTGCAAGTGCCCTGCTATCCTCCTCTGCCAATTGTACCAGGCATCCTCTTGTAGGCACGCTTGACAATGGTACAGACGTACCTTCTGTTTTCAATGATGATCTGGTAGAGCAGCAGCGGTTTTGGAACCTCTCCCTCTACCACTCATTCGCTCTTCCCACCTCTTGATCTTGTTTTGCAAGTTGTGTCTTTCTTCTGAGGCTCTCATTGCTCTCTCTGCAAAGATAGCCCAAGAAATTTGATGTTTGCCAGATTCACTGCAGTTTTCCAATGCAAAGGCCTTTGCAAATTGAGTCCCTACTTCATACATGAAGGGACCCTCCTGGTAGACATCCCAGTGTCTCCACACAAGCTTTTGTAAGAACTCCGACCGAGCATGGTATGCCTTCACTTTCTTCTGGCTACCCGGAACAAGCTTTGGGCATATAAAGACAGCTTCCCAGTCCTCCTCAGAGATGTCATTGTTTCCTGTCAAGCTACGCGGATCAACTCCCTCCAATGGCAATCCACGCTCCATATGAAATTCCTCGGCAAGACGACAAAACTTCGTATGCAGAGGTGGTTCAATGTTCCTAACTAGACTGCTGCTTGCTTGAATCGGATGCTTTGAGGAAGGTGCCATGATGCAGTCTCAAGTGATATACCTGCACATCATCCAATGAACTCATGAGACGTGGTGTGCCCTCGCTTATCATCCCTGCTAAAAAGAAACAAGAACTTCATGGGCCTGCTCTTGTAAGCAGGGCATTCAAGGTGATGTGCTATGGGATTTGCCCCAAGATTGCATGTAGCTTGTGGACTAGCAAATGACCTCGGGAGCTCGCCTCTTGTTGCAAATGAGCAAGGTGTGGCACTCATGCAGCTCCAAATGCAGCTTAATGTAGCTAAATGATCCCAGGTGGGGGGCGCGTGCTCAAGCAGTAGAGAGTGTACATGTTCAATGGGAGAGACATACCTCGAAGAGAAGAGGGCGGTTACTGCAATCGTCCTTGAAGCAGCCAAGCTTGCACAGTAGAAGCTCTAAGCATAGTAGACCTTGAGCACGCGCGCGAGAGAGAGAGAGAGAGAGGCAGGGGGTCGGGGGGCACGGTGTTTGAAACTGCCAACTACTCATGAAACAAAGTGGGTGTGTGAAGGCTGAATTTTTTAGTAAAACATTTTTTAGAATATAAATTTGGACGTCTGAAATATGGCGCCAGTGACCACACCCCCTATGTCATGCTATGCTATTTAATTATATCACATATATAGCTTTCCACCTATTCATGCTTTCACCCAGGTAGTAAACCGCTCAATCTGTTCTCTGAACGAGATCTTCTTGAATGAAGAGGCGGGTAGAAAAGAGCTCCAGAATATTTCACAATAAGCATTGATTGTATCTTTCTTGGTCATCCGAAGATGGTTCCAAGCAGCTCGTATATCTCGTTCATATTCTTGCGTCAACCAAGAAGAAATAAAAAGATTTTTAAATTTCAACCATTTAACTGGCGCACTCTTGTTTAAAAGAAGCGTGGACCACCAAGTACGAGCATTCTCCTTAAGGTAAGAGGTAGCTCTCCTAATCTTGGAGTGCTCTGACTAGCGTCCTCCCGCGAAAGCAATGTCAAACTGCTGTATAAAAGACAAAGCCTTCGAAGCATCTGAGTATCCTGAAAAAGTATCAAACTTGATCGAGTGGCCACCTTCCTTAAACTCTCGGACTTTCTTGCTTTTATCTTCGAGAAAGTCATACCGGTTGGCTTTGTAAAAATTCTTCTTGTTCGCATAAAAGTTTCCATGATCAGAATCTGAGCTGTCTGTAGACGAGTCCTCAGTAGAACTGTCAGTCTCTGGGCGAGATTTAGTCTTCTTTGCCTTTTTCTTGTCCTTTCCGAAGCTTTGTTTCTTGCTTCGCTTTTTACCTTTTTTGTCTTCTTCGCTCGAATCTAAAGAGCTAGAAGAACTGTCAGAAGAAGAAGAAGAAGAACTGGGTACTCCTTCAAATCGAACACGCTTCTTCTGTTTCTTTGCCTTATCAAAAGTTGACTGACGACCCAAATATACCGGGAAGTCAGTGCTTTTCTTCTGCTTTTTGCCATCCTTTTTGGCTTTCTTTTGCGCGTCAAAAAGCTAAGCAATCCGTGCATCAACCACCTCTTGTAATTCCTTCTCTGAGTATTGTTTGTGATCAGAAGGTTTCTTGAGAGCGGGTTTCAGGGGTGGTGTAGTGGTTTTCTGCCACTGCGCGTGCACTTCCTGAAAAGAAGTCTCGCTCATATATTTTGCTAAATTCGGATCCTTCGCAAAACTGAGCATCATCTTTGTTGCATCGCCGATCAATTGACGACGCGTCATCTCTCTTTGCTCCGCCTGAGTAGGCCGGGGCGGGCCATACTCTCTGTCTGAATCTTCGTTGTGATCCCTGCCCACATCTCCAGATGCAGAGGGAATCGACTGATCCTTGCGTGAAGCCATAGGTGCCGCGGAAAAAAAAATTGGGGATCGGATTTCCCGTAGAAGAGAAATCGGCCATGCTCTGATACCACTGTAACAGACTTGGATACTCCAAGTCAAGAATCAATCGTGACAGCACCAAATAACCACTTTAAACAATTCACAGATCACAATAGATTTGCACTGGCCCGGCAGAGTTCCGTGCCTAGAGATATTGGCCCCAAAGACTGGCGCCCCTTTCGGTATTTCTTTTTATATTAATCAGTTCAATGTACAAGAGAGTGGGTCGGGATTCACTCTCAGACTCTGCGTCCAGATGCTCTGAGAAGTGAGGCCATCACCACTAATTTAAAGGTTACAAGGGATGCCCAAAAGCAGAGCCCCAAAAGCTTCCAAAAGCAACTGCTCTCTCTCTCTCTCACAGAGAGTCAAAACTTGAAAGCAAAAGCATTCTCTCTTTCTTTCTCATTGTGTAGAGAAAAAGCAAGATTTGCGTCGCTCATCATTAAAAAAATAAAATAAAAGAAAAATTAGTTTTAGCCTCTCCATTTCCGAAAATTAGGGTTTTTGGCAAAAATTAGGGTTTGCAAGAATTTTAGGGTTTCTGGTAGAAATTAGGTTTTCTGCTATCCGTAGCCACTTCATCACTTTGTGACAGGGTGTCCTGCTGAGAAGGTGCTAGTTGAACCGAAGCTCCTGCTGCCTCTTCTGCCAGAAATGGTAGGGCTAGGGTTTTCTTATATATTCACTTGCTCAATTTGCCCTACCCAGTTCCCAACAAAACTCACTTAAAAATAATAAGTGAAAAATGTCAAAAATAGGGAAAATAGATCTATGCATTGTAAAAATGCTCCTGATGGAAATCTGATGGTCATGCTGTGTGCAACCAGAGGATATGCATCTAATCTAAGTGTCTGGACATGCACGGTCTGCGAACAGACTCACAAAAGTGCCAGTACACTTCCTATTTTAGATTGACTGAACTGAACCCAACCCTTGTCATGAAGTAGCTTGTCCACGTACACATAGGGTTAGATGTGCACGTGACAGTGGACCAGGAGCGTCGAGCAGGGTGCTTCACCCGAAGCTGGTGACTTTCTTATATTGGCAATGATAGTAGGGATTCCACTGTATCCTTCACCACTTTAGGCCTTTTCTTCTTTTTCTTCTCGAGTGGATCCACCGCATGGAAGATAGGTTTCCCTTTTGCCTTTGAGTGCATACGCTGCATATCCGCATCCACATCCACATCCACAGGGCTAGCATGTATGTTAATGACCCAAGCCAACATAGGAGCTACGAAGCACTGGGAGCTAGACTGCACAGATTGCACCTGAGCTCTAAATCTTTTGACTCGGGACCGTAGGGAGGTATAGAGAATCTGATGGAAGTCGCATGATATAGTGTGGATTAGGCAGTAGAGGTCATCGTAGTGACAGAATATTGTAGGCACATCTTTGACATCATTAAGTAGTTCCTAACATGCCTGAATTGTTGCATCTTTTGAAATTTGTGAGTAGGTTCTGGTAGCAGGTTTCAAGGATGGAAAGCTTGTCATCCCTAAGGCATGACCGATGCGTGCAACAGTAAGTGTATGACCTCGTACCTTCGGGAAAATCTTCAGAACCTCATGAACCATATCAACCGGATGATCAATAGGTAGATCTGTAGCCGCAAATGCAGTAAGACCTAGGGTTTGAAGCTGATCTCTGGATAGAACTTCCTGAAGGGATGGATAAGGCTGCTGAAGGTGAAATTTTAAGGTGAATTTGGCTTGACTTTTTGATGTTGCAGGCCTGCTGATATGATGGCTTAGGCTTTAGCACCTAATTGTTGGCTTTCTTTTTGTCTTTAGGACGTTTGTCCTTCCTCCTCCGGCACTAGAAAGTACGAGGGCTTCCAACCGGCAACCTTCATAGTCGTCTATTCCTGTCACGTGACACATCTAACCCTATGTGTCCGTGGACAAGCTACAAAACACAACAAGGGTTCAGTCAGTCCAGTCAGTCTAGATATAGAAGTGATCTGGCACTTTTGTGAGTCTATTCGTAGACCGTGCATGCCCATCACTTAGTGTAGATGCATGTCCTCTGGTTGCACACAGCATGATCATAAGCATTCCCATCAGAATCCATCAGAATTCTTCAGGGGAATTTTCCAGTGCATTTAGCCTATTTTCCCTATTTTTGACATTTTTCACTTATTAATTTAAGTGACTTTTGTTGGAAAGTAGGTAGGGAAAGTTGAGTAAGTTTGTATATAAACAAACCTAAACTAGCACTAAATGGCAGAAGAGGCAACAGGAGCCAAGCTCATCAGGCAACTTCTCAACAAGACCCCTTGGTGGATTTCCTCCAAGCAAGAAGCAAGAACCTCCCCTAGCGTTTTCACATTCAGCATCTCCGCGAGGACTTTCCCTTGCCCTAGCGTTTTCAACAGCTGTACCATCGCCAGCAAGCCCCAGCCCCTTGGCGTTTTTGTATCAGATCTTCACTGCAAGATCCTCTCATGCCTGGCGTTTTTCCTCATCCTAGCGTTTTTGAAGAGCACCAACAGCTAGCGTTTTTGGTCTGTAGCAGATATGCAGCCCTAGCGTTTTGAAGATATCCCAGAGTTTGCAGATTTTCAATATCAAGTCGCAGCAGATACAACAGCGTTTTCAGCACCAAAACGCAGCCTACACATCAGCTTTTTCTTCAGGCAAATCAGCATTTTTCAGCAGCATAAAAACAGGCCCGAATTTCAGCGTTTCATTTGCAGCAGATTTCAGTCCATAGCGTTTTTAGACAGCAGATAAAGTCCTTCAGTTTTCAGCCCTAGTGTCGGCCTCGTCATCTCTGTCGTCATCGTCGACATAGTCTAGACTTGCATCAGTCTCATGCATACCATTTGTACCAGATTTTGCAATCAGAAGTAGACCATTCTCGCTGACGAGAGTGGGGCCTTCGGAGGAGGGTTTTACAACGTCTTTGGTGTCGTATTCTCTTCTCTCTCTATCTCTCAGTCTCATACACTTGCACGCACAGTGTCCATTCACTTTGTTTGTGATCATAGCATTCTCTCATTAAGGACGGAAGGCTCTCCCTACCATAGAACAAAAGGAACCTTGAGCATAGTTCGGAGCACTCATCTTGAGCAAAGCGCAAACATTCATTCCGCTGCACCCAAACATTAATATCAAAGCTTTGGCAGTGTTCTGTGTCACTCAAGGAAAGAACCACAAGAATCACAATTTTTTTTTTTGCTTGTTGCGGTCGCACGAACCCAAGTTCACTTGGGCGTGTCGCTTCCTAATCGTGTTTTTGAAGAGTGACAGGAATCCCAGGAAAGAAGGGCTTGTCCAGCCTCCCCTTGTGTCTCTTTTCACTCATTGAGAGCGGACTGTGCACTTAGCGGCCGGCCTATCGACGTGAGGTGGGAAAAAGAAACCTTGGTGTGAGCGCAAGGCCGCCAAGGGGTGCGCCCGCGGAAAGGAGTAGAACTCGGGTGAAGAGAAGATCCTTCTCAAACACGGTTTGTAAGCGAAAGAAAACCTCAAGACCCTCAAGAACCAAGAACCCAAGACCCCCAACAACCCAAGTTCCTCGTGAACTTAAGAACCCAAGACCACAAGAACCCACGACTTCAGTGGATAGTCATCACTCGAAGAGAAATGGATACTTCGCTTAGAGGTGATGAGCATGAGAGAGGCGAAGAAGAATTTTCCCCACCAGGAGGTTTTTCCGACCCTCCCCCTTCCACATCTACGTCGAGGATTGCACTAACTCCTATGGAGGAGTTGGGGCAATTGTTTTTGGAAAGAAAGTTAGAACGTAAAGCAAGAGAAGCAGACAGAAAGGCCTACGAAGAAGAAATGGCAGCCATAGATCATGACTACGAAGAAGAAGTGGCAGCCATAGAGCGTCAGTATGACTTGAAAGAAAAAGAAAGTCAAGCAAGATCTGATCGCGAGACCAAAGCAAGAATGCAAGAGATATTGCGACTCTTTTCTCAAGTTCAGGCACAGATGCAAGAGATTCGGAAAAAGGAGACTATCTCAGTCTCTTCTTCTCCAAAGCATGACACACATGATTTGCATGATGATGATTTGAATGCCAATGATAAGCATGCTGATTTTTAATGACAATGATAAGCATGATGATTTGGATGATAATGATGAGCATGATAATTTGCATGATCAAGATGTGATTTCTCACAAGCATGATGATTTGCATAAAGATGACGTGATTATTCACAAGGATGATGAGTTAGTTGATGCTTTTTCTAGCGAAGCTAACCTACTTGCAGATTCGATCAATCACGAAGGATCGATCTTGGCTCTCGAGCCTAGGTCCAAAGAACCCTTACAGGAAGTATTATGTGTTCGCATGATTGATACGCACGCATTGTTAGAGTGTTTCATTCGTGATCGTTTCCTGTATTTTAGTCAACTACTCAGCGTCTTTATGTGATCCCTTTTCCTAGGCATGACATATTGTACGTTGAGCACGTTTCATTCATGAATGAGCACGAATGTATGCGGATTGTTCATGAAAAGCTGAAAAGTATGCATTCAAGGAAGTCACATTCCATGTCTCTTCCTTGGCACGACACATTTGTAGAAAGAACACATGAAGGTATGAGCACCAAGCATGGGCATTTCCGTTTGTGAATTGCCACAGCTGATTGATTTAGATCAGCAAGACAAGATTCGATCTCATTGTTTGCGTGTGTGTGATGAACGGTTTGGCACTCCGTCTCTTTGTTCATCTACATTGCATGCACAATCTTTTAGGAAGACAAGATTTTTTCCAGTCACTTTACATGGAATAGGTATGTTCATGGTTTTGTGTTGGAAATGGTTTCAAGAATTTTCAGCCATAGAGATTCTTGAAGAAGAAAGAAACATGACTCTAGACGAAGTTGAAGCATTGAAGGAGGCTCAAAAGACTTTGTGTCGCTTTCGGCGCGGCCCAAAGAAGCAAGCGTTGCAGACCTTTATGAAGTTCAAGTACCGCACGACCCACATATCAGAGTGGGCCGGCGAAGAGTCCCTTCCAGGATTTCGGATGCTATTGGCGATCTCCCTCGACGCCATACAGTTCGGTACCAGTACCTCACTTTGAAAAGGAGGGGATGTCACGTGACACATCCAACCCTATGTGTCCGTGGACAAGCTACAGCACGACAAGGGTTCAGTCAGTCTAGTCAGTCTAGATATAGAAGTGATCTGGCACTTTTGTGAGTCTATTCGTAGACCGTGCATGCTCATCACTTAGTGTAGATGCATGTCCTCTGGTTGCACACAGCATGATCATAAGCATTCCCATCAGAATCCATCAGAATCCTTCAGGGGAATTTAGCCTATTTTCCCTATTTTTGACATTTTTCACTTATTAATTTAAGTGACTTTTGTTGGAAAGTAGGTAGGGAAAGTTGAGTAAGTTTGTATATAAACAAACCTAGACTAGCACTAAATGGCAGAAGAGGCAACAGGAGCCAAGCTCATCAGGCAACTTCTCAACAAGACCCCTTGGTGGATTTCCTCCAAGCAAGAAGCAAGAACCTCCCCTAGCGTTTTCACATTCAGCATCTCCGCGAGGACTTTCCCTTGCCCTAGCGTTTTCAACAGCTGTACCATCGCCAGCAAGCCCCAGCCCCTTGGCGTTTTTGCATCAGATCTTCACCGCAAGATCCTCTCATGCCTAGCGTTTTTGCCCATGCCTAGCATTTTTGAAGAGCACCAACAGCTAGCGTTTTTGGTATGTAGCAGATATGCAGCCCGAGCATTTTGAAGAGATCCCAGAGTTTGCAGATTTTCAGTATCAAGTCGCAGCAGATACATCATCGTTTTCAGCACCAAAACGCAGCCTACACATCAGCGTTTTCTTCAGGCAAATCAGCGTTTTTCAGTAGCATAAAAACAGGCCCGAATTTCAGTGTTTCATTTGCAGCAGATTTCAGCCCATAGCGTTTTTGGACAGCAGATAAAGACCTTCAGTTTTCAGCCCTAGTGTCGGCCTCGTCATCTCCGTTGTCGTCGTCGACATAGTCTAGACTTGCATCAGTCTCATGCATACCATTTGTACCAGATTTTGCAATCATAAGTAGACCACTCTCGGCGACGAGAGTGGGGCCTTCGGAGGAGGGTTTTACAACGTCTCTGGTGTCGTATTCTCTTCTCTCTCTATCTCTCAGTCTCATACACTTGCACGCACAGTGTCCATTCACTTTGTTTGTGATCATAGCATTCTCTAATTAAGAAGGAAGGCTCTCCATTCCATAAGAACAAAAGGGACCTTGAGCACAGTTCGGAGCACTCATCTTGAGCAAAGCGCAAACATTTATTCCGTTGCACCCAACAATCCCAATCTGGATTATGGTGCAACCGTCTGACTGTGATCCAGTGCAACCGCCTTTGCCACCGCCATTGCCCCCACCTCCACCACCACCACCGCCACCAGGCTACAATGGTTGGAGCCCATATGGATACCCTTATTATCCGTACGCGGGATACACGCCTAACTAACCCAAAGATTTCAAGGACGTCGGCATGACAATCAAATTTTTCACTTTTTCCGGGCTAAAAGATCGCAAGAAAGCATTACAGTTCCTATAGCAATTCGACAACATCTATGCTTTGGGGAACTATACAGAAGAATCCAAGATTTCTCGAGCAGCGGGGTTTTTTAAAGATAACGCTATGCAATGGTGGAGTTCAATCGCGACACAACCGCGTGCTCCAAGGACCTGGTAAGCTTTCAAGACAGTTTTTGCACGTAGTTACATGACTTCTATGTTTGAAGTCCGGATTTTGGTTGAGTGGGGCAACTTGAAAATGATTGCCACCGAAACCATGGACGACTATAACCAAAGGTTTCTCGAGGTGTACCTTTCGTTGTCCTTCTATAAGTTCATTTCCTTGGAGAACTAGTGCGAGTGCTACACCATTGGACTACCATCACCATTGTAGGAATATTGTCTCTCCAAGCAAGTCTCTACTATGCAAGAGCATATGGACCATGCCCCGGTCGGCTACATTCTCGTGAAGGGAAAGTTGGAGTTTACCACAGAAGAACCTCCGGCCACTAACCAGAACTCTCGGCAACAACAAACAAATTCTCGAGAATCCCGTGAAAACCAACCTCAACGGCCTTGTTTGACACTCCGTCAATGAGACGCCTTGTTACAAGAAGGTCGATGCTTCGAATGTTTCCAACAGGGCATACGTTCAATACATGTCCTGAGTGAGCCTCGACGTCCTCAATGCAACCTTCTGCTCCTACGTTAGACAGATCCCCGGGGCCACCTCCGGCCAAGAGGGCTAGACCTGCTATTGGACTCATACCCGATATTTATGGTATACACCTCGAGAGTTTCAATGAATTATGCAGAGCTTATGGAGGCTTGAAAGCCCTTATTTTCTTTGACCCCGGAGCTATGGAGAACTTCATCCATAGAGAATTCTTGAAGCAGATGCACTTTGATTATGATGCAGAGGGTGGAGAAATTGAACTTGAGCTAGCCATGGGGCAAACTGAGAAAGTGCTACTGCTCATTGGTGCTCTTCCAGTGACTATACAAGATGATCATGGAAAAGACGATTTCCACACAAACCGAACCATCACCGTGATGCAGAAGGGCAAGCCAATTGTCCTCAAAGTTCGGTTGTCCGAACAAAGCCCTGAATGACCTCTCTAGTTGTTTTCTAGCTAGATACTTTTGAACATTGTTTGAAATGTGATTGAAATGGATGCTATCTGTTTTAAACCTGTCTTGGTGCCGATTTGAATTGTTTGACTCTAGTTTCATTTATTGCTGATTTTACTCCCGCGTGGAGAAGTGAGAATACTGTTTTGGTATTGTTTAAACCTCAGAATGACGCAGGCATCATGTCTGGGGAGCGTTCCGTTGTATGCTAGAAAACCTCCGAACGACGCAGGCCGATGTCTGGGGAACGTTTGGAACCTCCAAGCGACCAGGCTACGGTCTGGGGAGCGTTTGGTTGTATAGTCCTCTTAGCTCATGGCCTGGACCTTTTTAGGTTATTTGCTTTGGGAGTGACGAGGTAATCACTGAGTAGCTTCATACCGCAGACCGTTTGTCTCGGGGGAGTGCTTAGCGGCGCTGTTTGTTGTTTCTGTAACATGCATATGTGACCATTTGTGTTGCATTGTGATGTGCCAACCATGAATATTCTTAATTGGATGAGATTGCCTGGGTATGTAATATTAGTGAATCAAGACACCTGTGGTGCATCAAGACACTTGTGGAAGATCAATGCAGTCTGCGTGTGATGGCTAATTTTACTACGCCAGATTATCAAGAGTTCCGATAGGAGAAGCCAACTCCTTGATCAAAAAGGAGAAGCCAACTCCTTAACAAAAAAAGAGCAAACTGATTGTCCCTCGGAATGTTCCTTGGAATGACCCTCCGAAATTTTTGAGCTAACTTGAGTTGTTTTGCAAATATGCTGTAATCGCGGATGATTACTTTCTTTCAAGAAGGGGGGATGTCACAAACTGTTGACGTGTCAAGTCACTGAAGAACAGAGGGCCTAAACCCTAAGAAGAACAAGCAACGGAGGAAGAAGAAGTCCTACCAACTTATGGGACCCCGTCTGATGGGGCCCAAGTGACATAAAGGCATATAAATAAAGAAGGACCCACACACACACAACTCGGACTTTTCGTTGATAGTTGACGTGGTAGAACTATATGGATTTTTGCAAAACGGGCTGATAGTGCTGACATGGTAGTTGTACGGATTTCCGCAAAACGCACTGGCAAATTTTGGGCACTGCTTTTGGACCAGATGCTTTTGAGTTTGAAGGCTTTTTATGTAAACTGCTTTTGGAGCCTAGGGCCTTTAAATATGAGGCCATGGGCTCATTTTTGGGCATGCTTCCTAACAAAGGTGCAGAGTTTGGAGTACCGGCTTGTATTGTGTTGATGCAATATAAAGAAGTACCGAAAGGGGTGCCAAGGTTTAGGGTCAATACTCTCTAGCGTGAAATTCTGCCACTCCGTATGGCGTGTGATCTCTCTCTTTCAGTTCAGTTGTTATTGAAGTGCTAAAAGTCTGTTCAGTCTGTTCTTTTCCGTTGGCACATGGTGCCTGTCTCGTAACAGTCTTCCCCCTTCTATGATGTGTTATAGGTTCACCGAGGACAACGGCTTCCATCAAGGGGGCAACAGAAGTATGGTCCTCAGGGATGATCACACTTGCTTTTGGATGATATGGCTCATTGGTCTTAGGTGGAGGAGCAGGGAAAGAGGGTGTATCCTCACGCAAGGGTTGAATAGAGACCACATAGCATGGCAGCGATGTGGTAACCTCCAACCAATGCAATAGATCATCGTCAGACCCGTTAGGTGGGGTAGGTTGCTCCAGGTCAGGGTTGTAATCCACTGACAAGGAACTATGATGAACTACTGTATCCATGCCTCCTTCGAGTTGAATTGGTTTCATTGGGGAGCCAGGAGACATGGGACCGTTTCCCCAATCATGAAGTGCTTTAGTGTGCCGCCGCCATGGTCTACCGATGAGCAAAGGAAATCCTCTCTCAACCTTCTGAAGACGAACCTCAACAAAATCCAAGCTAAATGTGAAGTCTTGTACTTGCAGAGGCACCTTGTCCACTATGCCCATTGGGTAAAGAGTCCTCTGGTCGTCCAATGTAACTGTGAAGGGAGCAAGGTGGGTAGGTTGCAGACCTAAAGCCAACATAGCGAACTCCGACATCAGATTGATGCCACTCCACCATCGATGATGACACCGGAGAATTGGCGCCCAAGAATAGATACAGTGAGACGAGGATTCCTGGAATCGGTGAGAGGAGCGGCGGGATAGGAAATCATGTAGGACTCTGAGGGTTGTACGGGGAGGTGCTCGCCTCTAGGACCTGCACCCGGGTACAGAGACTGAATGACTGTAAGGGTGTCACTTCTTAGATTTGCATCGAGCCGGAGCATGTCATAAAGTGACTTGTTGAAAGGTGTTCTTCAAGATGGCTTCTGCAGTAGGCTTGGCTCCTTCGATCTGGGCTTCCTCTGATACTTTGATCTGTTGCAAGTTAGTCACTGCTTCCAAGAAAGCTCCATCAATATCAGATAGCATGGAGGTTGGTCGACTCTTAGCAAGGTAGACTGAGTTGTGGAGATGGACGAGGTGGACCTTTTAAAAGGCTGAGACCAAGAGCTTCTCCTTGTGCCTCATTGAGGACGCAGTAGGCTCCTCCACTTACTGTGGCCTATTCTTAGGGGTAACCACATGAATAGTAGGCGACAGCTAAGGGATGGTGCTTATTGCTATCAGGTTGAGATTAGGAAATGTGAAGTCTTGTTGGTTCGGAATTGGGCCTGAAGATGTGGATGCCCTTTGCTTGCGACAATCCTTACTGTAGTGGTCCTTAGCCTCAGGGCAATGACGGCAAGGAGGAGACCATTAAGGTAAAGGACACCGCATTTGCAGCATAAAATGGGCCGATTGGATGGATGAAACGGGGGACGAGGTGGTCTCTGCTCCAGCTGCATGGAGGTGGAGGGTGAAGTGTAGAAGCTCTGAGGGGCTGAGGGAGCATTGGCATGATAAAAACTTTGAGACGGAAAAGTCCTTGGCATACCTTGCAGCGAAGGGTATTCAACAAGGGTGGCATGTAGGTTGAATGGCCATAGGGGGAAACCATGTTGGGTGTAGGTGCTAACACTTGTTAAGGAGGAGACCCTTAAGGTAAAGGACATTTGCTTTGGTAATGCCCATATTCTCCGCATTTGCAGCATAAAATGGGCCGATTGGATGGATGAAACGGGGGACGAGGTGGTCTCTGCTCCTGCTGTATGGAGGTGGAGGGTGAAGTGTAGAAGCTCTGAGGGGCTGAGGGA
Organism: Adiantum capillus-veneris; assembly: GCF_014529385.1. Classification (NCBI taxonomy): domain Eukaryota; kingdom Viridiplantae; phylum Streptophyta; class Polypodiopsida; order Polypodiales; family Pteridaceae; genus Adiantum; species Adiantum capillus-veneris. Next base: position 4,580,274 of record NC_140936.1, read on the forward strand.
GCATTGGCATGATAAAAACTTTGAGACGGAAAAGTCCTTGGCATACCTTGCAGCGAAGGGTATTCAACAAGGGTGGCATGTAGGTTGAATGGCCATAGGGGGAAACCATGTTGGGTGTAGGTGCTAACACTTGTTAAGGAGGAGACCCTTAAGGTAAAGGACATTTGCTTTGGTAATGCCCATATTCTCCGCATTTGCAGCATAAAATGGGCCGATTGGATGGATGAAACGGGGGACGAGGTGGTCTCTGCTCCAGCTGCATGGAGGTGGAGGGTGAAGTGTAGAAGCTCTGAGGGGCTGAGGGAGCATTGGCATGATAAAAACTTTGAGACGGAAAAGTCCTTGGCATACCTTGCAGCGAAGGGTATTCAACAAGGGTGGCATGTAGGTTGAATGGCCATAGGGGGAAACCATGTTGGGTGCAGGTACTAACACTTGTTGGAGAGTAGGACCGAGACTTTGTTGTATTCGTCGCAATTCCTTGAGGTAGTAGCAATCCTTGTCCTGATGTCCAGACTTTTCACAGAAGTGGAAATAAACACGAAGGGGGCATTCATGTGGAGGGTGCCCTGGGGAGTGGCATGAGCTACACCAAACCATAGCCTTAGTCTCCTGTTGAAACCTGAGTTCTTCTAGCTCGCGCTTGATTTGTTCCAAAGCCTCGTGATGTGGAGGCTTCTTTTGTCTAAGAGAGAAGGACCTCTCCTCTTGAGGAGCTCGTTTGTCACGTGTACATCTAACCTGTGTACGTAGACAAGCTACTTCATGACAAGGGTTCAATTCAGTTCAATTAGGTCATCTTAGGAAGTGTTCTGGCACCTTTGTGAGCCTGTGCGCAGGCCGTGTATGTCTAGGCAATTCGAGTAGATGCATATCCTCTGGTTGTACACAGCATGATCATCAGATTTCCATAAGAACCCATCAAGAGCATTTTTACAGTGCATAGACCTATTTTCCCTATTTTAGCCAATTTTCACTTATTATTTTTAAGTGACTTTTGTTGGGAAACTGGGTAGGGCAAATTGGCTATGAATATATACAAGAAAAGCTAGTGCTAGCATTCTCTGGCAGAAGAGGCAGCAGGGACCAGACATCCGGCAGTGCACCTTCTCAGCAAGACCCCCCGGCATGATCACCTAGAGAACAAGCCAGCGTTTTCAGCTTTGCAGATCAGCCCAGCGTTTTGCATTTGCAGCAACCTGGCGACAACAGAGCACAGCAGTTCACCTAGCGTTTTTGCATCAGGATAGCAAGAGGCCTAGCGTTTTTGCATTTGTAGAGCATCCTAGCGTTTTGCAGATTTTCGGCGACAGATTCAGCCATAGCCTCAGCGTTTTCAGTTTTCAGCACATAGACACCGCAGTAGAAACTCCAAACCTCGTAGATCTCACCTTCCCCAGCAGATCCTCGCCGCACAGTCAGATCCACCGAAGTTTGCAGATTCAGCCGGGAAAACGCAGATTTCAGCATCTGCGTTTTCAACGAGTCGTCATTGCATTGTCGTCATCGACATAGAGTCAAAATTCAGCAGATACAAGACAATTTCAGCCATTAGTGTTTTCAGATTTCAGCCCGTGTCGTCATCGTCCTCATCGTCATCGACATCGTCAGCAAGTCCAAAGCATTGTAGAGATTGTGCAATCAATCGCAATAGACCGCTCTCGCCATAGAGAGTGGGGCTTTCGGAGGAGGGTTTGACAACATTCTGGTGTCGTATTCTGCTCTCTCTATTTCTCAGTCTCAGCACCTTCATTCACATTGTTTACCACTTTGTTTGTGATCATTTGCACTCTCACTAAAGGAACGGAAGACTCTCCCTTCCGTAAGTAAAAGGAACCTTGCGCACAGTTCGGAGCACTCATCTTGAGCAAAGTTCAACATTCACATCCGCTGCACCTTACATCGTTGTAGCTTTAGGGCTTCTAGTTCCTTGCATAAAGAAGTCAAGGGGTGTTTGGACTTTCCAAGAGTAGAGGCATTCTCTACCTGAGTAGAGTCAATGAACAGATTCCTTGTCCCCTCGATCCTAGTAGCAACAGCAACAAACTCCTCTAGAGTGGCTTCAGGTTCGAGTCTCTCTGGTTTTTGTTCAGCAGTCTTAGAAAGAGCTTTATCTACCCACTTCTTGACCACAAATTCACTTGGTTCTGAGAAATCTTCACGACTAGAGACTTTGTTCTGGTCATGAGTTCTGCAAAAGTCTTATTGGGCTGGAGCATCAGGTTGGCCGATGCATTTAGAACCTTCTCTTGGAAGTCTCCTAGTCTGAAAGCTTCACAAAACTGTTGTCTTAATGTGGCCCAAGTCGTAAAGTGGTTTTCCGCAAAGTGACTGTACCATTTATTCTGCTAAGCCATCCAAGGTGGATGGGAAGAGTACTAGGTAGGCATCTTCTCGGTTGAGGCAACGACCCTTGCAGAGGGAAACAAATCTCCGAGCATGGTCATTTTGGCATCCTCTATGGAGAGACCTTTGAAAGTCGAAAACTTGATATTCATCTTAGCCAAAATGCTTGTGAGCTCCTCCATGGCCGTCTGTGCAGGAGCTTGTTGCTTAAGAGCTTGCTGTAACACATTGGGCGAGAACTTTACTAGGGAGGGTGACCCGAAAGGTGTAGAACTGGTTGAGGGAATGGAGGTAGCTGCATTGGAAGGTAGGGGTAATGGGGCTGGTGGGCTTCTACCTGGCACGAAGGGTTGACGCTTACTGTGGTAGTATTTCAGAAGACTTAGTAGTGGGCTTTGTCGCTCTTTTGACTTCCTTGTATGTGTCATGCAGTAACAAGAAGCCCACCCAAGCTTTGGGCACGAAGACCTTTAAGTTACTGAACACAGGTCCAAACTCCACTAGACCAGTGCGAGTGACTAGACCTCCTGGCTAGACCCGGACGAGAGCTTAGATAAGAAGGTTGAGGACTAAGCAGGTCGAGGGAAAAGTGGACGAGACTAAGCTGAAGCAGGCCCAAACCAATCGAAACCAACAGACTAATACAAGCTTAAACCAGGTAGCTCCTCGACTTTCGAGGGAGTGAGACTTTAGTTGAGGTCCCACTGGGTGTGCCAAAAATGAGAGCACCTGTGGTGGAGATAATGTGTCGTGCTTTCTACAATGGGTGCTCCTCAGTGCAATGTGCGTGAGATCTCACTCGAAGAGAATGAAACACAGAAGATGATGAACAGCAGAGCAAACAACACGATGACTCAACATTGGAACCTGAACAGCATGGGACTCGACAACTGAAAGAAACCAGTACAGACTCCAGCATGGCAGCATACTCAGCTTCAGCCCAGAACTCACGGGTACAATAGGGGTGTCGAGGCTCAGGTGTGCAGGGATGGTGTAGACGTGATGTGCATGAGCTCAAGATGCTAGACTCAAGACGAATGACCATACAAAGTAGATGATAATCCCCATAACTCCAAATAGCTACGGATATATACAACTATAAAGAGCCACCAACGGCTCACAAATATCCAATCCAGCTAAGACTATCTCCAAACTGTGGTCGTGGTGATCTGGCCCGCGGCGGCTAGACTACCACCCGTATGCCTGCCACGTGTCACTGCCCGGGCGAAACTCCGTCCAGTGTAAACTCCAGTCCTAATTGTAACCAACTGTCTGTCCCGTGCCCGTGATATTGTAGCCCTGCTACAGAAATTAACCAAGGAGCTGGCGGGCTGGCTGTAGGGATCGTCGTGATTTGCGTTGACAGGCTATACGGACGGGCAAGATTTGCGCTGGCTGTGCTGATGTGGCAGTGTACGAATTTTCATATTTTGGGTTGGGATACAATTAGCGCCAGCTTTTGGGGGAAAACGCTTTTGAGTTTGAAGGCTTTCATGTAATCGCTTTTCCATGGCCTCCGAGCCTCCGAGCAGAGAGGACCCGCGGGCAATTGTACTTTGCTCAAGCATTAATATAAAAGAAATAACAAAAGGGGCGCTAGTCTTTGTGGCCAATCTCTATGGGCATGGGAAACTACGCTGGGCCGCGTCGACTGTAAGGTGTAGCGGAAGTGAATGTTGAACTTTTCTCAAGATGAGTACTCCAAACTGTGCTCAAGGGTTCCTTTTACTTACGAAAGGGAGAGCTTACGCTCCTTTAGTGAGAGAGTGCAAATGATCACAAACAAAGTGGTAAACACTGTGAATGAAGATGCTGAGACTGAGAGATAGAGAGAGACGAATACGACACCAGAATGTTGTCAAACCCTCCTCCCAAGGCTCCACTTTCTATGGCGAGAGCGGTCTACTATTGATTGCATAAATCTCTACAACGCAATGGACTTGCCGACGATGTCGACAACGATGAGGACGACAAGATGGGCTGAAAACTGAAATCGCTATGGGCTGAAATCTGCAAATCTTGTATATGCTGAATTCTGACTCTGAAAATGCAAAATGCTGAAGCAAAGGCTACTTCTGTCGTCGGGAATCTACAAAACGCTAGGTGCTCTGCTGTCCCAAAAACGCTAGGGCTGGTCTGATGTTTGATGCAAAAACGCTATGGATTGTGCTGTGTCCTACTATCGCCAAGATGATCTGCAAATGCAAACGCGGGGCTGATCTGCAATGCTGAAAAAACTCTGGTCCTTGTTGGCTGAAAACGCTGTGTTGCCTGCCGGGGAGTCTTGCTGAGAAGGTGCTCTATTGGACACTTGGTCCCTACTGCCTCTTCTGCCAGAAAGTGCTAACGCTAGGTTTTCTTATATATCTGCTTAGTGAAATTGCCCTACCCAGTTTCCCAACAAAGTCACTTATTAATAATAAGTGAAAATTGCTAAAATATGGAAAATAGTTCTGTGCACTGTAAAAATGCTCTCGATGGAGCATAGTTTTTAACGAACCTTCGGTAAAAACCTGCTAAGCCACGGACCTGTTCTCAACGTCCCTGATCTTCGCAAACCTTTCGAGGTATACTGCGATGCATCTGGAGATTGTGTAGGTGCAGTTTTGAACCAAGAGGGTCACGCGATAGCCTATGAAAGTCGGCGCCTTAAAGATGCAGAGTTGCATGTCTCCATATACGAGAAAGAGCTAATGGCAGTAATTCATGCTCTTTCCATTTGGAAACACTATCTATTAGGAGCTGATTTTATTATCATGACAGATCATCAAAGTCTTCACTACTTTCTCACACAGAGAAAGTTATCAGAAAAGCAGATGAGATGGGCCAACTTTCTTTCAATGTTCCATTTTCAGATTTTACATACTTCTGGAACAAAGAATGCAGTTGCAGATGCTCTCTCCAGGCGTCCAAAGATCAATGCACTAACAACAATTTATCATGAGGAACTAGAATCTCTGAGCGAGATGTATCCTCAAGATCGAGACTTCGCCACAATTTGGGCAAATCTTCAAGCTGGTCACTCAAAGCCACCTTATTCCATCAGGGATAATACACTCTATCGTCAACAAGCAATATGCATAGCTCAGCCCTTACGACAGAAGGTGTTGGATGAAGCACATAATTCTCCTTATGCCGGGCATCGGGGAATTGCTTCCAGTGCCCTCGAAAGGTATTTCTTTTGGCCAACACTCCGTGCGGACATTGAAAAACATGTACGTGAGTGTTTAGTCTGCCAAAAAGTAAAATATGACAAACATAAATTTTATGGCAAGCTTCAGCCGCTCCCTGTGCCTAACACGCCATGGGAAAGTATTGCCATGGATTTTATTACGGATCTTCCTCGATCCAAGAATGGAAATGATGCAATCTAGACTATAGTAGACAAATTCAGTAAGCAAGCACATTTTCTTCCAGTAAAGAAGACGATCAAAGCTGATCACATGGCTAGAATATTTCTAGCTCAGATTTTTAAACACCATGGATTGCCAAAGACTATTGTCAGCGATAGAGATCCCCGCATGACTAGTCTATTTTGGCAGGCATTGTTTGAAAACTTGGGAACTAAGCTTGACTTTTCATCAGCTTATCATCCTCAAACAGATGGTCAAAGCGAAATCGCTAATGCCACTGTTTTAGATCTCCTGAAGTGCTATGTTTCGGAACGACAATCCGAATGGGAACAGTACTTACCAATCGTTGAGTTTGCGTATAATAATACCATACATTCCTCAACTGGTAAAGCTCCCTTCGAAATTATTTATGGGAAGCCACTCTTACTTCCTATTATGGTTACCAAAGAAAACATCTTCGCCGCAGATGAATTTGTGCGCAATATTGATATTGCCCATCAACAAGTAAAGCAAGCGATTCTTCGTACTCAAGAGCAACAGAAGAGAAAAGCAGACAAGCACAGAAGGAATCTCAATCTAGAAAAAGGACAATATGTCCTGCTTCGGTTTGAGAAAGCTAGATTGAAAAAGCGGGTCGGCAAAGGGAAAGTTATCAAACTTTCCCATAGATTTTACGGCCCTTTCAAAATTACAGATAAAGTCAATGACGTGACTTTCAGATTGGATTTGCCTTCTCACTGGCGCATCCATAATGCTTTTCATGTCAGTCTCCTACGACCATATGTTGGACCTCCTCCAGTGGCGCCAGTACAAGAAGATCCTCTAGAAGTCGAAGAGACTGAGGAAATCCTTCATCCCGAACAGATAATACACCACTCGGAGAGACAACTCAAGTCGGGGAGTCTACATCGAAAGTATTTAGTCAAGTTCAAGAATTACACTCCTTTAGATGCAAAGTGGATGACTGAGTCCGATCTTAAGGACTACCCAGACATCTTGCATAGTTATGTTGACGCTCTACAATTGAGGTCAACTGTTTAGAACCAAGAGAGATGTAACTAAGTCAGACTTTGTAAATAATTAATTTATTTACGAGAAAAGAATTATCGAATTAGTTGTGTGCACATCAGAATAGATTTAGCAGTTATGGGGCCTCAGGTGCGCCCAAGTTTGGGCCAATGCACCTCAGGGAGACCCTAGCAGAAAATACCCTGAAGCCCTAGTGATTGGGAAATCGGGTCTTCAATGAAGGGGTAGATAGTAGCCTCAGATTTCAGGCTCAGAAAATTATGCGCACTAGTGCAAGCACAGGAATGAGATGGGGTCCTTAGACTATTAACCCTAAGGCCTGATTATTCCTCAACTGGTACAGCTCCCTTCGAAATTATTTATTGGAAGCCACTCTTACTTCCTATTATGGTTAGCAAAGAAAACATCTTCGCCGCCGCAGATGAATTTGTGCGCAATATTGATATTGCCCATCAAGAAGTAAAGCAAGCGATTCTTCGTTCTCAAGAGCAACAGAAGAGAAAAGCAGACAAGCACAGAAGGAATCTCAATCTAGAAAAAGGACAATATGTCCTGCTTCGGTTTGAGAAAGTTAGATTGAAAAAGCGGGTCTGCAAAGGGAAAGTTGTCAAACTTTCCCATAGATGTTATGGCCCTTTCAAAATTACAGATAAAGTCAATGTCGTGACTTTCAGATTGGATTTGCCTTCTCACTGGCGCATCCATAATGCTTTTCATGTCAGTCTCCTACGACGATATGTTGGACCTCCTCCAGTGGCGCCAGTACAAGAAGATCCTCCAGAAGTCGAAGAGACTGAGGAAATCCTTCATCCCGAACAGATAATACACCACTCGGAGAGACAACTCAAGTCGGGGAGTCTACATCGAAAGTATTTAGTCAAGTTCAAGAATTACACTCCTTTAGATGCAAAGTGGATGACTGAGTCCGATCTTAAGGACTACCCAGACATCTTGCACAGTTATGTTGACGCTCTACAATTGAGGTCAACTGTTTAGAACCAAGAGGGATGTAACTAAGTCAGACTTTGTAAATAATTAATTTATTTACGAGAAAAGAATTATCGAATTAGTTGTGTGCACATCAGAATAGATTTAGCAGTTATGGGGCCTTAGGTGCGCCCAAGTTTGGGCCAGTGAACCTCAGGGAGACCCTAGCAGAAAATACCCTGAAGCCCTAGTGATTGGGAAATCGGGTCTTCAATGAAGGGGTAGATAGTAGCCTCAGATTTCAGGCTCAGAAAATTACGCGCACTAGTGCAAGCACAGGAATGAGAAGGGGTCCTTAGACTATTAACCCTAAGGCCTGATTATTCCTCAACTGGTAAAGCTTCCTTCGAAATTATTTATGGGAAGCCACTCTTACTTCCTATTATGGTTACCAAAGAAAACATCTTCGCCGAAGATGAATTTGTGCGCAATATTGATATTGCCCATCAACAAGTAAAGCAAGCGATTCTTCGTTCTCAAGAGCAACAGAAGAGAAAAGCAGACAAGCACAGAAGGAATCTCAATCTAGAAAAAGGACAATATGTCCTGCTTCGGTTTGAGAAAGCTAGATTGAAAAAGCGGGTCGGCAAAGGGAAAGTTGTCAAACTTTCCCATAGATTTTACGGCCCTTTCAAAATTACAGATAAAGTCAATGACGTGACTTTCAGATTGGATTTGCCTTCTCACTGGCGTATCCATAATGCTTTTCATGTCAGTCTCCTACGACCATATGTTGGACCTCCTCCAGTGGCGCCAGTACAAGAAGATCCTCTAGAAGTCGAAGAGACTGAGGAAATCCTTCATCCTGAACAGATAATACACCACTCGGAGAGACAACTCAATTCGGGGAGTCTACATCGAAAGTATTTAGTCAAGTTTAAGAATTACACTCCTTTAGATGCAAAGTGGATGACTGAGTCCGATCTTAAGGACTACCCAGACATCTTGCACAGTTATGTTGACGCTCTACATTTGGGGTCAACTGTTTAGAACCAAGAGGGATGTAACTAAGTCAGACTTTGTAAATAATTAATTTATTTACGAGAAAAGAATTATCTAATTAGTTGTGTGCACATCAGAATAGATTTAGCAGTTATGGGGCCTCAGGTGCGCCCAAGTTTGGGCCAGTGCACCTCAGGGAGATCCTAGCAGAAAATACCCTGAAGCCCTAGCGATTGGGAAATCGGGTCTTCAATAAAGGGGTAGATAGTAGCCTCAGATTTGAGGCTCAGAAAATTACTTGCGCTAGTGTAAGCACAGGAATGAGATGGGGTCCTTAGACTATTTACCCTAAGGCCTGATTATTTTACGGCCTTAGGATAAGTTAGTGAAAGTATTCTTAAATGATTTGCGCTGGAACAAATGGTCGGACAAGTGCGAATAGGTAATGGCAGAGCAGTGTCGGTACGGCATTGCGCTGGGGAGCAGCTAACAATTTAATTGGTTGCATCTATGTGTGCAGTTGTGCACTTAATTGCACATTTCATTAACTAGCATAGGATTTTTAAAGTCAAAAGTTGAATGGTTTTTAAATTTTAAAGTAAGTGTGCCACTTGGCACACTTTGCCATGCAATCTCTCTCTCTCTCTCTCTCTCTCTCTCTCTCTCTCTCTCTCTCTCTCTCTCTCTCTTCATGCTAGCGCCCCCTCTTCTGGAAGGCTATAAGAGAGCAGCCCCTCCCCCTCTAGCCAGGTTGGCAGTGCACTACCCCCCCCCTAAGTTGAACGTCCTCTACGCAGTGAAGCTCTCCATTGAAGCTTGAGAGCAGCACCTTGTGGTGTATGTGGAGCCTCTGTGCACCCATCACCTAGAACAAGGCCTCTCATGGTCATAGGCAGCTGTGGGAGAAGTTTCATCGCGTAAAGTAGTAGAAAACTCTTTTTCTCTCTCTACTAGTTGCTGCAAATTCTCTGTTTTCAGCCCCTAATCACCTGTATTAGGGTGAATTTCAGCAAAGCTTTAGTAGGAAACTATTCCTCTCTACCTACTATACACACACACAAAGTTTGGTGCATTTCCGTCGCGAAAAGGATCTCCGTTTCGGCATTGGAACGCGCTCAAGTAACAATCTCTGGTTATGTGCAAAAAATTACAGCAAGCGTGTGGCGTGTGTTTTGCATGTTTCCTTCGTGGGTTGACTGCAAGAATGATTATGTCCGAAGAGACATAGTTAGCGGAAGATAGACTCTCGTTTTTGAGAGCTTTTGATGAGTTTTGTGAAAGATAGACTCTCATCTACGAGAGCTTCCCAAAATCTCACAGAAGAGGAAAGATCCTCTTAGTAGTCAGGAGAGCAATTCTTCTACTCTCTCAGTCAGAAGAAGAAGAAGGACAAGAAAGAATAGAGGACAGGCTTTCGCCCTTTTCCTGTGCTTGTAAAGAATTATCCCTTAGTAATAAAGATATTCTCTTTATGGGGGGGGACCAGCCCATCTTCTGGTCCCCAATGATGTGTCAAGCTTTCTCTCTTTCTCTCCAAAGTCTCTTGAGTATATAAATTGCATTTAACAGTCAATTTTCACTTTCGTATTTTTGTGTCAGACATCCCCATCTCAGTCTGCTTTCCGGGTTTACGGAGGAGTACTTACCACTTCTCTCTAGGATCGGCTCCGTCATAGGGACTGTCCTGGAGACACCTCGTACGGCTGCATCAGTAGCTGCCAAGGCGGCAGGCATCCCCTTAGTTCGAGTTTTGGTCAGAGATACCCACACGCTCCCAAAGGTTATCCTTCTGCCTCGGGTGAGTGGGGGTTGGTTTAGACAGAGTGTGGAGTACTCGGGCCTCCCGAACCAGTGCTTCATTTGCCAAGAGATGGGCCATCTAACGAAGGCGTGTCCACGGAGGAGGCCGCGACCTGCACCACAGCCTCAGCCCCAGCTTGACAATGCGATCGGCAAACATCTTGTCAATGTTCCATTTCAGATTGTGCATGTGCAAGGGAAAAAGAACGTGGTGGCTGATGCGTTGTCACGAAAGCCCCAAATTTCAGCAGTGTCAATTCCGTACCATTGTGAACTAGATGAAATGAAGACACAATATGTTGAAGATTCAGATTTTGCAAGGATGTATGACCAGCTTGTTGATGGGCAACATCATGAGCACTACATGCTTAAGAATGACTTTCTCATGATGCATGGAAAGTTACGCGTTACTAAATAGTTACGGCCAAAGATTTTGATGGAAAGTCATGCTCCACCTTATGCTGGGCATCGTGGAATTGATGCGACAGTGAAAGGGGTTGAGGCATTCTTCTACTGGCCAGCTCTGCATCAAGATGTTGACACATTTGTAAGATCATGCTTAGTTTTCCAAAAAGTCAAATTTGACAGGCAAAAGCAACCGGGATTGTTGTAGCCATTGCCGATCCCTGATAGGCCATGGGAAAGCATAGCAATGGACTTTATCTTTGATCTTCCAAGAACACAAACAGGCAATGATGGGATTTGGACTATCATTTGTAGGTTCAGTAAGCGAGCCCATTTCATTCCTGTGAGGAAGAAGATAAAGCCAGAACACATGGTCAAGATATTCATGAACAATATCTTTAAATGTCACGGGATGCCTTAGTCAATTGTTAGTGACAGGGATCCACGTATGACGAGTATTTTCTGGAAGGCATTGTTTAAGAACACGGACACTACGCTAAAGTTCTCTTCTTCGTTTCATCCGCAAACTAATGAATAGTCAGAAGAGGAAAATTCTACTGCCCTGGATCTGCTCAAATGTTATGTGTCAGAGCACAAGGAAACTTGGGAACACCATCTCCCATTGGTTGAATATGCTTACAATAACATTGTGCATACGTCAACAGGTAAGGCACCATTTGAGATAGTGGAAGGAGGGAAGAGGTAGACAAGTATGTACAAGATGTGGATGAAACATACAGGAAGATAAAGATTGCTACCATCGTGAACTTGTATTTTCCTTGGTGATTGGGTGCTTTTGCGCTTTGAAAAGGCTAGGTTAAGGAAAAGGAAAGGCAAGGAACGTTTGTTTCCTAATCTCAGTATACGATATTATGGTCCTTTTTAGATTTCGGAAAAGATCAGCGATGTGGCTTACAGGTTGAAGCTACCAGAAGGTTGGAAAATAGATAATGCTTTTCATGTCAGCCTTCTAAGACCCTTTGTTGGTGATGTGCCAGAGAATATGCTTGAGGAGGAACAACCCGAAGGGGAAGAATTGGATGAGATCCTGGGTCCTGAACAGATATTGGCACATAAGGAAAGGAAGGTTAGAGGAAAGGTTTCAAGACGCTACCTGGTGAAGTTCAAGGACTATCCATCTTTGGATGCCAAATGGATGGAAGAGTCTAAATTGGTTGATTCCCCTTAGTATTGCAATTATATCTTGAAGCCTTTCAGATGGAACCCACAGTGACTTGATGTAGCCTTTTTGGAGCAAGGCAAGAGCATGGTTCATGATGCTCAATAGAGTAGTTAAGCAATTGTATCTACTCTTTCCATATAGAATTTAGCTAGAGAAGTTTGTGCTTGGAAGACTTCTATGCTTGATATATGTGTCGTAGCCAGGTTGGTGGGATCGTTTAATCGTCCAATGCTACATTTCTAGAAGCATGTATATCTTGGATTCCCATCATAGAATATATGTGATATCAGGAGATACCGCATGTATTATTGGCATGCAAGCAAGGTCGCTTGCAGTATTTCAAGGGTGGGGTGCGTCACCAGGAGGTGTATTTTTTCTGTTGCCTTCCGTAAATAAGTACTATATATTTTTATTTATTTTTATTTTTACTTGTTTTGCCCGGAACCCTTGAAAAGGTGCAAGTGGACATTGCATGGCCAGTGTGAAACGGGCTGCGGCCGAATAGGTTTCTCACATCGGGAGTCTGGGTCGGTTAGTCTGGGACTGGTCGGGCTAGTTAGCACTGAATTCTGATGAGTATGGAAATCTGTTTGCGCCAAATAAATTCTGGGCCGCTCGAAAGTCACTTAGAACTTATTAAGTCAGTGGGAACTAGGGAATTAACTCAAAGGGGCAAACTGGACACTTGGTAGAAGGAGAGTAGCCTGCAGGACACCTCAACAAGAGGGGGCGCCCATTTTGAGGCTGGGGCTGGTTTTTGGTTCATTAAGTGACCTACAGTGTGTGTGTGAGTAGTGAGTGTAGGTCTACAGCTTTAATAGAAAGCTTTCCTTCTCCTCTGTCTCATGTAGCGCGATGACTTGCTCTCGTGCATCTCTTTCTCCCCTTTGGCACATATGGTAATGCCCCACTAGTTGGGCTACTCAGATGAATATGTACAATTCTGGGGTTTATGCGCGTTTGCCAAGGCAAGAGCCTTTTGAACAGGAACCGGATTAGCTAATTGCTAATCCCCCACAGGTACGCACAATCCCATCGTGAAAGATTGCGAGTTTGGAGAGTTTTCTCACGTGAAAACTCGTCCAATTCACAGAGGAACTGTCCCATTGCGTGCGGGAGCCCTTGGGACACGCGTAGGCGTGTTCGCTCCGCTAAAAACGATCCGAATCAGGGAATTACAGCCTGCTGTGTTTTTCTGTAGGTTTAGGGTTTCACACCTAAACTGCAAGGGAACACCAGGGGAGCCTCGTGAGAGCTTTGGGATGCGTGTACAGGCTTTTGGACACCCGGCAATGAAAAACAGAGAATTACTGTCCGCTGAATGTCTGTGACAACTCACCAGAAAGCTTCCAGATAGGGAGGGAATCCGCCCTAGACAGGTACTTTTGACCTACAAGGGTTTTTGTGCCGTAAGTTGAATAAAGAAATACCGAAAGGGTTAGATGTGCCACGTGACATCGACTCAATTGAACTGTGATTTAAGTGAAGTATTTTAAAGTGATTCTCTCTGTCGTGCCAAATTCTCGACCTGGGGTGTCCAAGTCTGTTACAAGAAGTCTCAAGCATGGCATAAGAAGGCAACAGACAAGCATCGACGTGACTTGCAGCTGAAGGAAGATGATATGAATGGTTCGGCACTCCGTCTATATGTTCATCTGCATTGCATGCACAGTTTATTTAAAGGAATAGTATTTTTCCAGTCACTTTACATGGAATGGGTTTTTGTGTTGGAAGTGGTTTCAGGAATTTTCAGCCTTAGAGATCCTTGAAGAAGGTAGCCGCATGACTATCGACGAAGTTGAAGCATCGAAGGAGCCACAGAAGACTTTGTGTCGCTTTTGGCGCGGCCCAAAGAAGCAAGCGTTGCAGACTTTTATGAAGTTCAAGTATCGCATGACCCACGCATCAGAGTGGGTCGGCGACGAGTCCTTTCCAGGATTCCAGATGTTATTGGCGATCTCCCTCGATGCCATACAGTTCGGTACCACTACGTCACTTAAAAAGGAGGGGATGTCACGTGACACATCCAACCCTATGTGTCCGTGGACAAGCTACCGCATGACTAGGGTTCAGTTCAGTCAAGTCAGTCTAGAATAGGAAGTGATCTGGCACTTTTGTGAGTCTGTTCATAGACCGTGCATGTCCAGACACTTAGATTAGATGCATATACTCTGGTTGCACACAGCATGATCATCAAATTTCCATTAGAACCCATTAGGAGCATTTTTACAATGCATAGACCTATTTTCCCTATTTTTGACATTTTTTACTTATTATTTTTAAGTGACTTTTGTTGGAAACTAGGTAGGGCAATTTTGCTAAGTTTGTATATATAGAAACCTAGCGCTAGCACTTCCGGGCAGAAGAGGCAGCAGGAGCACCTTGCTCAACAGGCAACTTCTCAGCAAGACCGACCCCCGCGACAACTCTGGCGTTTTCTCTCAAGAGAAGGCCTAGCGTTTTTGCACAAGATCACCCAACGTTTTTGCACTTGCAGATTCCCGATGACAGTAGATAGCAGATCAGCCCTAGCGTTAGCAGATTTCCCCGAAACAGTAGATCAGCCCTAGCGTTCGTAGTTCCATCAGCAAGGACGGATTTCAGCCCCTAGCGTTTTTGGTTTGTAGATCAACCGCAACGTTTTTGTAGACCTTTGCGACAAGGACATCAAGAACACCAGCGTTTTCAGTTTTCGGCAGTCAGTTTCCGCAGTAGAACCCCCAAACCTCGCAAATCTCACCTTCCCGTAGCAGATCCTCGCTGCACGGTCAGATCCCGCGAAGTTTGCACTTTCAGCCTGGAAAACACAGATTTCAGCATCTGCGTTTTCAGCGCGTCATCGTCGCATCGTCGTCGACATAGAGTCAGAATTCAGCAAATAAAGATTTGCAGATTTCAGCCCGGTCTCGTCGTCGTCCTCATCGTCGTCGACATCATTGGCAAGTCCAAGCATTGTAGAGATTTGTGCAATCATAAGTAGACCGCTCTCGCCATAGAGAGTGGGGCCTTCGGAGGAGGGTTTGACAACTTCCTGGTGTCGTATTCTTCTCTCTCTATCTCTCAGTCTCAGCACCTTCACTCACAGTGTTCATCCACTTGTTTGTGTCCATTGCACTCTCTCACTAAAGGAACGGAAGGCTTTCCCTTCCGTAAGTAAAAGGAATCCTTGAGCACAGTTCGGAGCACTGATCCTGAGCAAAGTTCAACATTCACTTCCAGTGCACCTTACAGGTATTGGACCCAAAGACTGGTGCCCCTTTCGGTATTTCTTTTTATATTAATCTGTGTTCAAAGTACAAGAGAGTCGGTGGGTGCTCACTCTCAGACTCAGCATCCAGATGCCTTGAGAAGTGAGGCCCAACCAACTTATTTATTGGTACAAGGGATGCCAAAAGCAGAGCCCAGAAAATCTCAAAGCAAAGTTCCCAAAAATAATTGGTCTTCCAAAAGCTTTTAAAAATTGAAGCATCAAGCCCTAAAAGTTGGCCAGCATACAGCGTACGGATTGCCGCGTCATCAGTATGAAATCCGATTCATTTTCTGCCGCAAAATCTGGACTGCCATGTCAGCAGTCAGTCAGTCGTCCGTATTGGCTGCCACATCAACATGTGGCTGTGTATGTGGGCACTGCCATGTCATCAGTTTGTGACACAAAGACACACCAGCCATCAGGACAGCTTATGCCACATGCGGATGGATATAGATAGGAGACGGCTTGTGGAGTAGAGCTGAGATCAGAGCACAGCGGCAGAGGGTCAAGAGGAGTAGGCGTCCTATCCAAAGAAGAGTTACAGCCGCTTGTGCACATTGTTCGGAGAGATGATCAGGCCAAATACATGTGGGTGAGATTGAGGACTAAGATAGGCAAGTTTTTGTGCATTGCTATATGTTACTTTGCCCCAATGTATTAGACAAGGATATATGGGAGTTCTCCAGAGATGGTGACATCATTCTCTTGGGGGACTTTACTGATCGCACGAGAAATCATCAGACAACATTTTATCATACCCAGATGAGATACTGAGAGAGCTAGATACCAGTGATATGGGGCTTGACAGACACTCACAAGATGAGTACACCAAGTACGGGAGATATATGATGGAAATGGGGGCCTCACATGGATTAGCCATACTTAATGGCCTAAAACAATTTCCTGCAGTAGCTGGTTTTACTTGCTTCCCACACAAGCATGGGGCCAGCACAGTGGACTATGTCATGACACAGCCAAGCTTCATCCCTTTCATTCAGGATTTTACAGTAGGACCCGGATCAGTGGGTGTAGCAATGGATCATGCTCTCTTGACACTTTCAATCTCCTATGGCTCACGTCTCAGGAGGGAGGACACATACCTTTACACCAGAGATTGACTCTGTTTATACAGAATGAGATCTATGGTCATCTATGTACTGCAGCTATACATGGATTAGCCATACTTAATGGCCTAAAACAGTTTCCTGCAGCAGCTGGTTTTACTTGCTTCCCACACAAGCATGGGTCAGCACAGTGGACTATGTCATGATTTAGCCAAGCTTCATCCCTTTCATTCAGGATTTCACGGTAGGACCCGGATCAGTGGGTGTAGCAGTGGATCATGCTCTCTTGACACTTTCAATCTCCTATGGCTCACGTCTCACGAGGGAGGACACATACCTTAACACCAGAGATTGACTCTGTTTATATAGAGTGAGATCTACGGTCATCTATGTACAGCAGCCAGGCCAGGACTCTCAGTGGAGGAGATCACCACTTTGCTGACTAAGACACTGCATGCTATAGCAACAGAGGTATACCCACACACTCAGCCTGAGCGGAGACGCCGTCCTGGGAGCATGCCTCAGAACAGTTGGTATGACGAGAAGTGCAGAAAGATGAGAGCACAGCTTTAGAGGGATCTTCTCTAGATGTCATCAATCACAGACAGTCTCGGATAGCTTTTTGACGCCTTGTGCAACGGAAGAAGCAAGCGTTCCTAGCTCAGATGGCGAGAGATTTATACCAGTTGTTCTTAAGTAGAGGCTCAGGAGAGGCATAGTGTCTCTTTCATGTGCACTCCCCTCCTCCAATGATTACTTTCCCTGATGTGTGGGGCCAGTATGCAACATCCTTATATACGGTCCTTGGACATACACCCCTTCCAAATGCTCCTAAGCCATGCCCATCTACAAGTACCTTCTTTACCACCACTGAGATGGCAAAGATGGCCATTGACAGGATAAAGACCAGGAGGGCATATGATCATGATGGTCTAGTAGCAGAGCACTTTATACATGCTAGAGATATGCTGACAAAGGTCCTTGCAACTAAGCTTGTTGCATTTCATTAATGTTGGCTGAAAAACGCTCCGTTTCTTGCTGACAAGATACAAAGTGACTGGCCCATCATAACCCATCAGGTCACCCACTCTAGAGACAACAAATAAGGGAACAAAAGACACACCCAGTATTGAGCATTCAAAAGTACACTCATACCCAAATACAAGCTACTCTACCAAATGGAGAAGAAATTGAACCTTAGAACAGTCAGCTCATTCCCTCATTTTCACAATGAGAGTAATAAAATCACAAGAGAAATGACTCATGGAAAAAGGAAGGGGGGGCGGGGGGGGGGGGGGGGGGGGGGGGGGGGGGGGGGGGGGGGGTGGTTGTTGAGAGAGAGAGAGAGAACCAAAAAAAAAATTGCTTCATAGGTGAAGATTGACACAACAATTTTTCACCAAATTCAGCAGCAGAAGTATCCAGGAAAGAGCCCACAGTTCCAGCAGAGGCTAGGGAAATCATAATGGCAGAGTAAAATTTCATGATTTTATTCGCCGTGGTAGTTTGCCCCTTATTCATTGGAAACCCAATACTAGATGCAACATGTGAGTAAAATTTTTGATCGGGGTAAAACTCCCCTTGGCTGGCTACATGCCAGCCTCTATACAGCAGCAATACCCTATCCTCTTTGAGCCTGGATTGCTTACCTCCCAATAGCGTACCTTTGTGCAATAGTCGTAGAGATGACCGAAACGAACATGCGAAGGGGATCTCCCGTCTACCCGGACCACCTATAGATACACGTCGGACGAACCACCCGACCATAGCCACCACCCGACAGCTCCCCCGTGCTAGAGCCAACGTTCGAGGACATAGATGTGGTCCTGTAAGACCGAGCATCCCATACCACCTGGCCTCACCTCCTTGAGGTGACAAAATTCTTTTGCTCCAAAAGCTGGCACCTAGAGAGCTGCCACGACTTGTTCGAGAATGAAGATCTCTTCCGTCTCTTCTACTTCGACTTGCTCGTCTCGCTCCTATCCATTGGCACTTCACCTTTGAAAGGTCTCAATAGACTCACATGAAATGCATTGTGAATCTTCCAAGTATCTGGTAACCTCAGTCTAAAGGATACATCATTTATCTTTTCCAATATCTGAACAGGTCCATAGTATCGCATACATAGCTTTGGAAAAAGCCTCTCCTTGCTGTGTTCCTCGCCGCGAGGGGGACAGAGGCTTGGACTCAGTAGTTGGTTTCTCCTTCCCCCTTTGTGGTAGGGCCGAGACAGAGTGGTCCCTTGACTCAGTGGTGGGATGGTTGCATACACAGGTTCTCGAGTTCTCTCACCACATGGGAGAACTTGGAGTTACAGATTTGCTGCAGACTTTGTGGCCACTGGCCAAGTTTGCGATGACACCCCCAGACTCAGCAGGATGTAGGCACATTGTGGTGTACTTTTTTGCTGATACGCAGTGTTTGCCTTGCTATGTATACATTCATGAGGACTCCTGGACAGAGGAGGTTGCTTTACGCACGGCTCGCTCTGCTTGGGCTTGGGCTAGGCACTCACTGCAGTCTCGCCTATCTAGAGGACGCTCGGATGCGGATTACTCCCCATCCAAGCCAGCCTCAAAGATAGCCCGTCTTGCTGCTGCGGCAGCATCTGTTCTCTCTCGCTCCCCATGAGGATCATCTCGTGGAACGTGCAGGGACTAGGTGGGCCCCAGTTTCAGCGACAGTGGCGCCGATTGCGTCAGGAGCTTCAGCGTTGCCTTGTGGGAGGAGAGATTGATCTCCGTATGCTTCAGGAGCATCATCTGTCTGAGAGCCGCATTCGGAGATGTGGTCAGATTTTGCGTGGACGATATGATACCTTTTGGTCAACTGCTTTTGGACCTGGAGGCATCCAGGGTGGGGTATGTATGACTATTGCGGACTCATTGCAGCAGGCCATTGTGGGCAGAGGGATTATTGTGCCAGGCAGGGCTCAGTGGATTACTATACAGGTTCAGTGTGGCCTTGTGGGCTTCCTGAACATCTATGCGTCCAATGTGGCGAGTGCTCGTGCAGAGTTTTGGTCACAAATTGTTGAGTCTTTGCCACAGGCTGACCATTGGTGTGTAGGAGGGGACTTCAACATGTTGGAGGACCCTTCTGACAAGATTGGAGGCAGCCATGCTACTGTGCATGGAGTCAAGTTAGCAGCTTGGGAGAGGTTGTGTATGACTTTGAGGGTCTCGGATACATGGCAGCACTCTGGCTTTGTGAGGCCTCCAGAGAGTCTTGCCTTCTCTAGATCGGACCGCAGAGTGGGAGGAGTGAATCTATCGCGGATAGATCGCTTCTACACTAGTGACCACTTCAGTGACTTGGGGGGATCAGTGGGCATCCTGGCAGGGACATCCTTCTTGGACCATGCACCAGTGATCCTCACAGTGGCAGACAGGCAGAGGAGTGGGAGCACGATGCTTCGCATCCCATAGCGGGTCTTGTTGCACTCATCACTCAGAGAGAGGGTAGAGGCTCTCTGGACAGAGGGCATGGACAGCCAGGCTCTACCTGCAGACAGAGTGGCCTTAGGCCTAGCTCAGCTTAGCCACTTTTTTCTCCAAGAGTCTCTGGCTCGACGGGCTACAGCGAGAGAGGAGGAGCAGCGTCTCAGACGAGGCATTGCTTCACTACAGAGGATGCAGGAGTAGCATCGAGACAGTCCATGGTTGGAGGAGCAGTTACAGCAGGCTCGACAGGAGCTTGCTTCCACAGAGGAGAGGCGTCATGAGTTTGCCTTTCACCGACAGGCATCTCAGTGGACTCAGGTGGGTGACAGAGTGACAGGTGCTTTTTTTGAGACAGTGGGACCTCGGCACTCGCATGCCAAGGTCAATCAGTTGAGGAGACCCGATGGGTCAGTTGTTTGTGAGCCCGAGGATATGCGTGCAGTTGCTACTGACATTTACCGTGAGTTATTGTCGGCTGAGCCTCAGTCAGAGCGGAAGGATGCATGCAGGGAGAAGGTTTGGGCACAGATGCCTTGTCTTGTGACTGAGGAGATACGCCAGAGGCTAGAGATGCCTCTTCAGCTTGAGGAGCTGCACACAGCTCTTAGGGCCCTCCCTCATGGTAGCTGTCCAGGTGAGGATGGGCTGACTCCCAGCTTCTTCTTGGAGTACTGGGACCTGCTTGGCCCAGATCTTTGTAGTGCCTTTTAGTACATTCCGCACACAGGAGTGATGCCGGATAGCATGAGTGAGGGCCTGATTTACCTCATTCCAAAGGAGGGTGGCTCCTTGGATGAGATTCGACAGTGGCGCCCCATCACCATCCTCAACTCAGCCTACAAAATTCTTGCCAAGGCTCTGAGTTTGAGGATTCAACCACTTTTGGAGAGCCTTATACATGGGACTCATACAAGTTTTGTCAAGGAACGCAGTATCCTTGACAACATCTTCACTTTCTGGGAGGCTTCTGCCCTGGCACGGCTCCGTGGGGAGGACCTTGTGATTCTTCTTCTCGATTTTGAGAAGGCATACGACAGAGTTGATTGGGACTTTCTAGAGGGCATTCTACGCAGGATGGGCTTCTCACATGCTTGGATCAGAGGGGTGTCAGCTTTGTACAGACAGGCTCACAGTCAGGTGCTTTTGGCAGGAGGTAGAGGTGAGCACTTCATGCTCACACGATCGGTCAGACAGGGTTGTCCTCTTGCCCCCTTTCTCATTCTGTTCTATGCGGAGGCGATGAGCAGATTTTTGGTGTCACAGCAGGTTGGTCTGAGAGGCTTAGCACTCCCTATTCGGGGAGATGAGCTTCTGGACGCTGAGTTTGCCGACGACTCAGCCTTGTACTTAGAGGGCCAGGAGGCCAATCTACACAGATGTGAGCAGGCTTTGTAGACCTTCTGTTGTGCATCGGGCGCACTGATTAACTGGAGAAAGACAGTGGCTTTCTCGGTTGGCAGTGCTCCTGTGCCAGATTGGATGCCAGGAGAGGGTTTCAGGTGGATTCCCCCAGGAACTGCAGTTCGGTACTTGGGTTGTCAGGTTGGTTTGGACTTGTCCCCCGAGCAGCAGATTGCTCCTCTTCTCCTCTCCATCAGGAGAAAGCTGTTACATTGGAGCTCAGCACGGCTTTCGCTAGCTGGTAGAGTAGTAGTTGCTAACCAGGTGTTGTTGGCGACTATGTGGTACATCACTTCTTGCTCGATCTTCTCGAGTTCTTGTATCAGCCAGGTAGAGAGGCTGATCAGGAACTTCCTTTGGTTAGGTCGTGACACTCAGATTGCCCGAGCCAAGGTGGCTTGGTCGGTCATCACACTTCCTTGTTCTCAGGGGGGCTTGGGATCATGGATCCAGCACAGCACAGCAGAGCCCTTCTTGGGAAGTTCATGTCAGAGAACTTCTTCCAGGCGAGGAGCCCTAGAAGGAGTTCTTGCTGCAGAGGCTTCGTGCCAGGGTGCCTGAGTCAGGAGGCCCTTGGCAACCTTGGACCAGATGGATCTTTACAGAGTTGCGCCGAGTTGGTTTGAGCAGGAGACTTGAGGACCGCTTCGCTGTGAGTTTGCTTCGATCTTGGGATCTCTTACGGCGTGGCCTAGAGCAGAGACACCCGACGTGCATGGAGGAGCGCCTACGGCAGCCCCTCGTCTGGAACCCCATGGTTAGCACTCAGAGAGGCCACTTGGTTGGGAGTCGGCCTCATGTTTCTTGGGGTCCCATGGCAGCAGGTCCAGCACGCTCTCTAGGTGACTGGCTAGAGTTCACAGGTTTGTCAGAGGAGGTGCAGGGTTTCTAGCTACAGGGCATGAGAGGGGTGCAGAGCATGTGTCAAGACATCTCAGAGTCAGTTCCAACTGAGTGGCTCACGCCTCTCGAGCCAGTAGCACCCCGGTGGATGGGAGCCTTCACACGACTGGAGGTTCTCATTTCAGTCAGGGCCTGCTCAGAGATTGTCCCAGCCCTGTTCTTCGAGCTTCAGGGTGGGGGACAATTACAGCGAGTTGCAGTAGAGGCCTCGCAGGTAGCAGAGTGCTGTTTCCAGAGGATCCGAGTTGTGGGCATCTGTGGGAGGACTTGCGTCATAGATCCTGACCCAGCAGCTCTTGAGACTGGACACTGGAGGCTATGGGCTTGAGAGTGTTGTCCACTGGCACGAGTACAGTGGGATCCTGGTGAGTGGCTATGGAGGGACCCCTTCTCTTTTGCAGACCACCCAAGAGTCCCCTTCTTTCAGTACACTGTTCGGCTTGGACGTCATATACTTGCAGCACAGAGAGAGGCCCGCCCCGCTGCAGCACGTCATTGGCAGGAGGAGGGCCTCACAGTCGAGTTCTTGGCAGCCTTTTGGCAGAGGCTGTGGGACTCCAGACAGCCGAGGCGCGTCACTTTGTTTCAGTGGTTGGTTGCACACAGAGCCACAGCAGTAGGGAGTTGGCTTGTGCATAGTGGTCTCTCGGCCGCATGTGCAGCCTGTGACCAGTTGGTGGAGTGTCAGCGTCATTGTCTATGGGACTGTCCCTCGGCCCAGCAGGTGTGGCTACGAGTTCTTCGACTGATGCCTGCTCTCTCCACAGCTCGACAGTACACTTGGGGGACAGCGGCCTGGTCCACACTCACGGGCCAAGCACTTCAGTTTGAGCTATCTTCCACCAGCAGGATGTGTAGCGCGGATAATGTGTCGTGCCCTCTACAGTGTGGGTGTTCCCCAGTGCAATGTGCGTGACAATCTCACTAAACAAACAGAAACTCTCTCAACAAACAGAAACAAGAAACAATGGATAATAACAGAGACACAGCAGTAGACCAGAACAGGTGGACTCGACTAACTCAAAGGACCATGTACAGACTCTGGAGTGGCAGCACACTCAGCTCCAGCCCAAGACTCACAGGTACAAAATAGGGTGTCGAGGCTCAGATGTGCATGGATGGTGAAGCAGTGCTCTGTGTAAGACTCCTTGCTCTCTAGCACGATGCTGGACCAAAGGTGAAGAAGCAGATCCAATGACCAACCACTACCACTCCTATGTACCACCATAAAGAGCCATCAACGGCTCATAAATGTCAGCCAGCTAAGTCTATCTCCAAACTGAGTGGTGGTGGTTACCTGGCCACGATGTCCACTAGACCACCGTCGGTACCCTGCCACGTGTCACTCCTAGCCCAAGGGGTCCGTCCAGTGTGAACCAGACCAACTAGACCAACTGTAACCAACTGTCCAACTGTCTGTCCTGTGAAGTGACACTGTAGCCCGGCTACAGGTTTTGCCCGCCACAAGACTGCTCACCGTCTCGGTGAGGAGTACTGAAAAAACTCAAAAGTGGAGTTAAAAACACTGCACTGCTTGCAATCGCCTTAAGCCTCTAACTAGGCAGGAACCCCAGTATGTATGATTGCATAGCCTGGTCCATGCTTGCAGTTGCCATACTTTTCTGCAACAACACTCTTCTCGAAAAGATGGATTACCATAAGCCCGAGTAACACAGCAAATAGGGTTAAGCTCCTTATGATGGCAGAATGAAAGGGTCTTCACAGCAAATAGGATGGCAACCAAGTGAATGGAGCCGATCATGCAGGGTGGGGAAAACTTGCTGAACCTGAGAGGGGTGGGGAGGGCTAGATAGGGGCGAGGGGGGAAGGGCTAGATAGGGGCGAGGGGGGGTGGGTAGGGGCGAGAGGGGGAGGGTAGGGGCGAGGGGAAGGGAGAGGGTGGGTAGGGGCGAGGGAAAGGGAGAGGGTGGGTAGGGGCGAGAGGGGGAGGGTAGGGGCGAGAGGGGGTGGGTCGGGGCGAGGGGAAGGGAGAGGGTGGGTAGGGGCGAGAGGGGGAGGGTAGGGGCGAGTAGGGGGTAGGGTAGGGGCGAGAGGGGGTGAGGGGGTGGGTAGGGGCGAGAGGGGGAGGGTAGGGGCGAGGGGAAGGGAGAGGGTGGGTAGGGGCGAGAGGGGGAGGGTAGGGGCGAGAGGGGGTGAGGGGGTGGGTAGGGGCGAGGGGAAGGGGGAGGGTAGGGGCGAGTAAGGATAGGGTAGGGGCGAGAGAGTGTGAGGGGGAGGGTAGGGGCGAGAGCAAGAAGGGGTGGGTAGGGGCGAGATTGTGTCAGACCATTTTGAAAGTGCAGGTTGAGGACAGAGCCAACTATTCTCAGCAAGACGACTATCAGGAGCAGGGAATTCATCAAGCAGGACCTGTTCTGTGAAGGGATTTGGCCAGACACAGATGTTAGCTTCGTTTTGGTTGGAGAAGCAGACACCAATGGGGCTGATGTTTGATGGGGGCTGAACTCTTTTTTAGGGGATTTCTTCCCGTTTCTATGATTCTTCATAGGCTCACCAAATTTAAAGGCTTCCACCAAGGGCACATCAGGAGTAGCTTCTGTGACCTTCGACCTTTGAGCTGGCTCAGGTGGCTCATTGGAAGAGGGTGTACCTTTAGTCAAAGAGTGAATCGAAACTCCAAAACAGGGCATAGATTTGGTAGCATCCAACCACTCCAACAGATCCTCATCTGACCCGTCAGGTGGAGTAGGCTGTTCCAATTCGAGGCTGGTTGCTAAGGACAAAGAACTATGTTGCACCACGTGATCCGTACCACCTTCTAAGAGAATGGGTTGCATTGAGGAGCCAGAATTATGTATCCACATTGCATCATTTTCCCAATCGTGGAGTGCTTTAGTGTGTCGCAGCCATGGTCTTCCAATAAGCAAGGGAAATCCGCCCTCAACCTGGGGAAGACGAACCACCACAAAATCCAAGTTAAAAGTAAAGTCTTGTACCTGCAGAGGCACATTATCCACTATGCCCACTGGGTAGACTGTCCGCTGGTCGGCCAATGTAACTGTGAAGGGAGCAGGGCGAGTAGGCTGTAGACCTAGAGCTAGCATAGTGAACTCGGGCATCAGGTTGATGCCAGATCCACCATCCACTATCACTCCTGAGAATTGCCGACCTAAAACGGACACTGTTAGGCGAGGGCTTCTATAATCAGTGAGTGGAGCAGCAGGAGTGGATATCATATAGGACTCTGACTGTCGCACTGGGAGGTGCCCGCCACTAGGACCTGCTCCAGGGTAAAGTGACTGAATAACTGCAAGGGTGTCACTTCTGAAACTCGCATCTAGTCGAAGCATGTCATAGAGGGACACTTGTTGGAAAGTGTTCTTCAAGACTGTCTCTGCTGTATGCTTCTCTTTGTCTACCTGTTGTTGTTCCTCTGGTACTTGGATCTTTTGTAAGTCAGCAACTACTTCTAAGAAAGCCCCATCAATATCGGAGAGCATAGTAAAATATCCTTTCTTAGCACTAGGGGATGGCATGTCAGCTGCTGGAGGAGGTGTAGGCATTGGGGGGGAAAGGGCTGTACCTGCTGGAAGATTGAGGCCGAGGGCTGCCCTTTGAGCTCGTGTGAGGACACCAGCTGGCTCCTCTACCAGCTGCAACTTGTCTTGAGAGGCAATCATATGGGTAG
The DNA here is from genome assembly GCF_014529385.1 of Adiantum capillus-veneris. NCBI lineage: Eukaryota > Viridiplantae > Streptophyta > Polypodiopsida > Polypodiales > Pteridaceae > Adiantum > Adiantum capillus-veneris. The sequence continues at coordinate 4,606,029 of NC_140936.1, forward strand.
AAAGGGGTGGCTTGGGGTTGGTACTAACTGCTATCAAATTGATCTTGGGAAAGGTGAATTCAGGTTGGCTCTGACTTGGGCTCGCAGAGGTAGAAGCGCGTTGTTTTGGACAATCCTTAGTGTAGTGGTCCTGAGCCTCAGGGCAAAGTTGGCACAGAGAAGAGCCTTCTGGCAAAGGGCATTTGCTCTGATAATGCCCATACTCTCCACATCTGTAGCAGAGTATGGGCCGATTGGAAGGACGAAACGGGGGACGAGGTGGTTGCTGCATGGAGTTGGAGGCTGAAGTGTAGAAGCTCTGAGGGGTTGAGGTGGCATTAGCATTATAAAAACTTTGAGTCGGGAAAGTACTTGACATACCTTGGACAGCAGGGGTATTGAGCAAAGGTGGCATGTAGTTGGGATGGCCGTAGTGGGAAACCATGTTGGATGATGGTGCTAACCCTTGTTGGAGAGAAGGACCAAGACTTTGCTGTATTTTGTGCAATCCCTTTAGGTAGTAACAATCCTTGTCCTCATGTCCAGATTTTTCACAGAAGTGGCAGTAAACCCGAAGGGGGCATTCCTGCGGAGGGTGCCCTGGAGAGCGGCATGAGCTACACCAAACTGTAGCCTTAGTCTCTTGCTGACACTTGAGCTCTTCTAGCTCGCGCTTAATCTGTTCCAATGCCTCATGATTTGGAGGCTTCTCTTGTCTAAGAGAGAAGGACCTTTCCTCTTGAAGAGCTCGCTGTAACTTTAGGGCTTCCAATTCCCTGCGTAAAGAAGTTAAAGGATCAGTAGGACTACCTTCCGAGAACACAGAGGGAGTATCTATTTGAGGAGAGTTGTTGAAGAGCTTCCTAGCTCCCTCTATTCTAGTAGCAGCTGCGATGAACTCGTCTAGAGTGGCGTCGGGTCGGAGACTCTCTCGGAGTTTGTGCTGAGATGTTTTGGGAAGCGCCTTCTCCACCCACTTTTTAACCATGAGTTCACCGGGTTGTTGGGGAAGCTTGGCCACCAGCGACTTAGTTTTCGTCATAAGCTCCGCAAAAGTCTCCTCAGGTTTGAGCACCATGTTGGCCAACTCATCCAACACCTTCTCCTGGTAGTCACCTGGCCTGAAAGCTACACAGAACTGCTGTCTTAAGGCTGCCCAAGTTGCAAAATGGTTCTCTGCAAATTGGCTGTACCATTTATCTGCTAGGCTATCCAGGGTGGATGGAAATAGTACCAAGTAAGCATCTTCTCTGTTCAGCCCACGTCCCCTACAGAGAGATACAAATCTTCTTGCATGGTCGTCAGCATCTTTTGAAGACAGCCCTTTGAATGTAGAGAACTTGATGTTCACCTTGGCCAAAACACTAGCTAGTGGCTCCATGATTCCTTGCTGAGCCTGTTGCTCTATAGCTTGCTGTATCAGAATAGGAGAGAGCTTTACTGGAGAAGGTGATCGGGAAGATGGGGAACCTGATGAAGGAATGGGTGATGTGGTATGTGGAGGTATAGGTGATGAGGTTGAAGGATTTCTACAAGGTGTCAAAGGTCGTCTTCTATGATAGTACTTCAGAGGGCTCAGTAGTGCGTTTTGACGCTCGACTGACCTCCTTGTATGTGTCATGCAATGACCACCAGTCCAACCAAGCTTGGGGCAAGAAAACTTGTGACGGGTCTAGACTCCACCAGACCAGACCAGGTAAGTGACTAGACCCGTCTGGACCAGGGACGAGACCAGGCACGAGGAGGACTAGACCAGGGTCGAGGAGGTCTAGACCAGGGACGAGGACAGGTTGGACCAGGGCGGGAGAGGACTAGACCAGTTGGACCAGGCGAGAGGGGACTAGACCAGTTGGACTAGGCGAGAGGAGAACAGTGCAAGGCAAGGTTGGCGAAGGTAGGCGAAGCTAGATAAACCTAACTAGCTTCAAGATTTGCACCTCACAGAGTGAGATTTCAGTTGAGGTCCCACCGTGATCGCCAAAATGAGAGCACCTGTAGCGCGGATAATGTGTCGTGCCCTCTACAGTGTGGGTGTTCCCCAGTGCAATGTGCGTGACAATCTCACTCAACAAACAGAAACTCTCTCAACAAACAGAAACAAGAAACAATGGATAATAACAGAGACACAGCAGTAGACCAGAACAGGTGGACTCGACTAACTCAAAGGACCATGTACAGACTCTAGAGTGGCAGCACACTCAGCTCCAGCCCAAGACTCACAGGTACAAAATAGGGTGTCGAGGCTCAGATGTGCATGGATGGTGAAGCAGTGCTCTGTGTAAGACTCCTTGCTCTCTAGCACGATGCTGGACCAAAGGTGAAGAAGCAGATCCGATGACCAACCGCTACCACTCCTATGTACCACCATAAAGAGCCACCAACGGCTCATAAATGTCAGCCAACTAAGTCTATCTCCAAACTGAGTGGTGGTGGTGACCTGGCCACGATGTCCACTAGACCACCGTCGGTACCCTGCCACGTGTCACTCCCAGCCCAAGGGGTCCGTCCAGTGTGAACTAGACCAACTGTAACCAACTGTCCAACTGTCTGTCTTGTGAAGTGACACTGTAGCCCAGCTACAGGATGATAGTGATGCAGGGGGGGCGACCTACACTCCAGCCTGCTACAGAGCTTACTCCACAGGAGTGGTGCAGTGAGAGAGAGGAGTGTTGGGAGCTCATCAGTGGCCTGACACTTTGGTTCATCTGGCGGGCCGGCTGTTTCCGCATCTTTGAGGTTCGCCCTGTGCCATCAGGAGAGACTGTTCGTGACTTTTGGCTAGAGCTGATCCATACTCTCAGAGGACAGCTTGAGGGACTACAGGGTAGCTCCGACCGCATGCGGGAGCGCCGCGAGGCTTTCCTTTGACTCTGGCGCCCTGCCTTTCTACACCATAGTCCAGGGGGTGCTCAGATGGCACTACTGTCCACCTGTGTGGCTCTTCCCTCCTCCCATCTCTTGATTTAGCCTCATTGTATATATGCTATTTTTTCATTGGGAGAGTCTCCCCATCATGCTTGTTGTAGCCCTCTCTTGCAGAGGTGGATGTAGCCCTATGGGCAGTTTTCATTAACTAATAGAAGGATCTTTTTCTCGGAAAAAAAAAAGCCTCTCCTTACCATTCCACTATCATAATCGTGCTTTCTTTTTTTTCTTTTTTATTTTTTGCAAAACTCACAATTGTGAGTGAATTGTATTGATCATCCCAAAAAAATACAAGATCTTGCCATGCTCATGCCGAGCCATGACATCATTAAGAGACCATAATTACATCAGCTATCTGCGGAGCCGCCCCTAACGACCTCCCCCCTTGTCTTTGATCCACAAGGTCAATTATCATGTGCTTCAAAGATCTTCTAATTTCCAATGGCCAAGATTTTTTCCCTTCCTAAGCATTCCGTCTGCTGACAACAAGGCACATGTAATCCTAGACCAATCATCCAAGTTTTGCTTGCTTCCGAGCGTCCATATTAGCACTTTTCTTTCTAGTATAATTTCTATGAAGCTTGCCACCTCAAGAGCTCCTTCAAACACACGACAGTTCCTTGTCTGCCATACATTATGTAAGAAGAAGTACCTGACAATTTGAGTACTGATGAGGAGGGCAGGACTACCCAAATTCTTACCTCCAAGGAATAAATCAGTCTTGAAAAAAACCAATTTTCCATGTTCTTTGGACCCACTTGCATATTTTTCCTGCAAGGCCTCTGATAGCTGGGCATTTCATGAATAGGTGGGCCTGATCTTCACTAGCCAACCTGCACCCCAAGCATCAATCTGTCCCAATCCCTCTCTCCTAAATCTTCACCCACGTCGGTAGAGCACCCCAAATTACCTTCCATAGAAATACCTTCATGTGTTGCGGAACCTTTAACTCCCAGATGTTCTCCATTACTTGCTCCCGTCTTTCCTCCGGCCATTGTTTTTTCCATATCTTGTTAAGGGGGCTAGACCAATCGAGAGGAGGAGAGGACTATAGGCTGTGTTTCCATAGAAGGAGTCACACGATGCAACGTGTTTTTCCATAAAAACCTTTTTACCAGTTTTAAGAACTCTTTCCAGTGACATTGTTAGGTGCAGCGGAATGATTGTTTGCGCTTTGCTCAAGATGAGTGCTCCGAACTGTGCTCAAGGGTTCCTTTTAGTTCTTATGGAAGGTAGAGCCTTCCATTTTTAATGGAAAGTGCTATGATCACAAACAAAGTGAATGGACACTGTGCGTGCAAGTGTATGAGACAGAGATAGAGAGAGAAGAGAGATACGACACCAAAGACGTTGTAAAACCCTCCTCCGAAGGCCCCACTCTCGTCGGCGAGAGTGGTCTACTTATGATTGCACAAAGTGGTACAAACTGAATGCATCAGAATGATGCAAGTCTAGGCTATGTCGACGATGACGACGGTGATGACGAAGTCGACCTAAGGGCTGAAATCTGCAATCTTTCTACTACTGTCCAAAAACACTATGGGCTGAAATCTGCGACTGAGCCAAAAACGCTGATTTTGGGGCTGTTTTCTGCAGGTCTTGTCGCTGAAAATCTACAGGTTTAGGGCTGAAAAATGAGGTTCCTAAAGGCTGAAAACTGATGGTCTTTCCGGGCCGAATCTGCTACTTCTTTATGGCTGATCTTGCTGCTTCTTTAGGGAGCTGAATCCTCATGAAAATGCCATGCTGCATCTGTCAAAAACGCTAGGCTGTTGGAACTTAAAAGCGCTAGCTTGTCTACTTTCCGGCAATGGATTATGATGCTGATGCAAGCGCTAGTGGCTGGGAGATATGGCGATGACTGCTGATGCAAAAACGCCAAGGCTGAGGCTTGCTTTCCAAAAACGCTGGGATGAGGGGGATCTACTGCTTGGAGGGAATCCACCAAGGCTTGGTCTTGCTGAGAAGTTGCCTGCTGAGCTTGGCTCGTGTTGCCTCTTCTGCTAAATAGTGCTAGCTCTAGTTTGCTTATATACAAACTTAGAAAAATTGCCCTACCTACTTTTGTTGGAAAGTCACTTAATAATAATAAGTGAAACATACCAAAAATAGGGAAAATAGACTAAATGCACTGGAAAATTCCCCTAACTGATTCTAATGGATTCTAACGGGAATTCTAATGATCATGTTGTGTGCAACCAGAGGATATGCATCTATGCTAAGTGACTGGGCATGCACGGTCTACGAACAGACTCACAAAAGTGCCAGATCACTTCTAATCTAGACTGACTGGACTGATTGAACCCTAATCATGCTGTAGCTTGTCCACAGACACATAGGGTTGGATGTGTCACGTGACAGACATTTAGCTATCTTGAGAAGCGGGCTAGTGAAGGCTATATAAGGGAGTATAAAGGCATTAATCACTTTTATCCGGCTTGGGAATGGGAGAATAGCATACTCCCACCTACACATTTTTGTTCTGATTTTTTCAAGGACCCACTGAAATCTTTGTTTGTGAGTTACGTCCACCTCCAAGGGGGGCCAAGATGTCTTAAAATATTCCCTTTTGTGACAATCTCCCCCGACCGGTCAGAAGGGTCAAATGAGTCATTTTCCGACAAGGAGATCAGCCTCGACTTCTTTATCTTACACTAGGACCTCGAGGCTACTGAGAACATTTGTACAATCTCTAGAGCTTTCCTGACGACCTGGGGACATGCCTTCAAGAAAAGGAGAGAATCGTTTGCAAATAGTTTTGCTAGTAGTTGGTTATTTCCTGGTAAAGCAAGGCCTTGCAACTCCCCTCTCTCAGCACCAGCTTCGAGTGACGCGATTAGAGGATGTGATCTTATGGAAAAAAGCAGAGGGGCCAGAGGGCATCCTTGCTTAATGGACCTTTTGACCTCAAAAGAGCCCACTATTCTATCGTTAAATAGGAGCTATGAGTGGCTACCAGCCCCTAGAGGACGTATAAGACGACATAGGCGAGGCCCAAAGCCCAGAGCTTCCATGACTGCTTCTATATATGTCCATGTTATTCAGTCATAAGCCTTATCAAGGTCCAGCTGCAGCAGAATGCACTCTTGCTTTGTGTAAGTTGCATATTCGATGCCCACCATTGTTGCCAATATGTTATCGTAGATGGACCTTTGATGAACCCATGTTGATGTGGAGAGATGAGCTTGTCAATTAGGGGGGACTAGTTTGAGGGCTACTGCCTTGGCAATAATTTTGTATGCCACCGACATCATCGTTATAGGGCGCCAATGTTTCAATTGAGAACAACAAATCTGCTTGGAAATGGGTTTGATAAGCCCTCTCTTTACACTTATCTCCAACGACCCTTCGGCAATGGCTTTGTTGGCCAAGCTTGTGATTGGGACCTTGAGATCGTCCCAGAATTTTCTAAAGAATTCCGCCGTCATCCCATCCCAACTAGGGGACTTCTCCTTGCCAAGGGTTTGCAATGTTAGTGAACATTCGTCTTCAGAAAATGCCCCTTCCGGGCTATTAGCTTCTGACTGGGGGAATCTTCTTCTTGACACTCTGAATTAAGGTCCCTCTGGCTTCCTTCACTTCCCGGGACTGGATCTCTGGCCGTCCAATGATTTGGCTAAGATAGTTCAACATCATACCAGCCATCTCGTGCTTTCTTATGAGTGAATCGTGCTCATCGAACAATATGTCATGCCTGTGAAAAGGGATCACATAAGGACGGTGACTAAAATACAGGAAAGCATCACGAATGAAACACTCAAACAATGCGTGCTGACTAATCATGTGAACACATAGTCCTTCCTGTGGCGGTTCTTTGGACCTAGGCTCGAGAGCCAAGATCGGTTCTTCGTGATTGATCGAATTTGCAATGAGGTTAGATTTACTAGAAACAGTATCTACTAACCCATCATTCTTGTGAACAATCACATTGTGGTCATACAAATCATCATGCTCGTGAGAAATCACATCTTGATCATGCAAATCATCATGCTTGTGAGAAATCACATCTTGATCATCATGCAAATCATCATGCTTGTCATTGTCATCCCATTCATCATGCTTGTCATTGTCATGCAATTCTTCATGCTTATCATCATGCAAATCCTGTGTGTCATGCTTTGGAGAAGAAGAGACTGAGAGAGTCTCCTTTTCCCGAATCTCTTGCATCTGTGCTTGCACTTCAGAAACGAATCGGAACAAGGCGGCTTTCCTTTCGTTGTGCTCATACTCTATGGCTGCCATTCTTTTCGTGTTCATGCTCTATCTTTGCTTTTCTTTCTGCATTTCTTGCTTCGCGCTCTAACTTCCTGTCCATCATCATCTTGTCGAAAGCCTCCATAGGAGTTAGTGCAATCCTTGTCCTAGATAGGGAAGGGAGAGGGTCGGAAAAACCTCCTGGTGGGGAAAATTCTTCTTCGCCACCCTCATGCTCATCACCTCCATGCGAAGTATCCATTCCGCTTCGGGTGATGACCATCCACTGAAGTCTTGGGTTCTTAAGTTCACAAGGAGCTTGGGTTCTTGTGGATCTTGGGTTCTTGGGTTCTTGGGGGTCTTGAGGTTCTTGCGGTTCTTCTTTCGCTTGCAATCTGTGTTAGAGAAGGATCTTCTCTTCACCCGAGCTATCCTCTTCCCTGTGGGCGCACCCCTTGGCGGCCTTGCGCTCACACCAAGGTTGCTTTTTCCCACCTCACGTCGATTGGACGGCCGCTAAGTGCACGGTCCGCTCTCAATGAGTGAAAAGAGGCACAAGGGGAGGTTGGACAAGCCCTTCTTTCTTGGGATTCCTGTCACTCTTCAAAACACGATTAGGAATCGACACGTCCACGACCTCAAAAAAAAAAAAAAACATGTGGTTCTTTCCTTGAGTGATATAGAACACTGCCAAAGCTCTGATACCAATGTAAGGTGCAACGGAAATGAATGTTGAACTTTGCTCAAGATGAGTGCTCCGAAATGTGCTCAAGGGTTCTTTTTACTTACGGAAGGCAAAGCCTTCCGTTCCTTTAGTGAGAGAGTGCAATGGACACAAACAAGTGGATGAACACTATGAGTGAAGGTGCTGAGACTGAGAGATAGAGAGAGAAGAATACGACACCGGGAAGTTGTCAAACCCTCCTCCGAAGGCCCCACTCTCTATGGCGAGAGAGGTCTACTTATGATTGCACAAATCTCTACAATGCTTGGACTTGCCGACCATGTCAACGACGATGAGGACGACGACGAGACGGGCTGAAATCTGAAAATGCTAAGGGCTGAAATATGCAAATCTTTATCTGCTGAATTCTGAGAGACATATTTTTTGGGCGAAGGGGTGTGACCATCCAAGCGTAGGGGTCCTCCTTGGCATGGCACTTCGCGTATCTGCAACTAGGAGTAGATGTAATACTGTTAACATAGTCACAATCATGACATTCCCTCCCGTTGATAGAACTTTGGAAAAGCATTGAATCTTCGAAAATCTTTAATCTTTGAGTTATCGGAAACCTTTGTCTTACATGAAGACATGCCAAAGAATTCGAGAGCAGCAGAGGAACATGGCAGAAAAAGGCAAGATGAAAGCAAGACTGGTTCCAAATTGCATGGGTACTGACCCAAGCTTGATTGATGAAAGTACAGAACTTTGCAGAGCTTGGGGCAAAGTGAAAGATCAAGAAGCCTTGATTTTCTTTGATGGAGGATCCAAGGCCAACTTCATTTCACTTGAATTGGCGCCGCGGCTTGAGGTTACACTCGATCGGATGGGACCACCAGCAGAGGCAGTTCTAGCGGCACCCGGACGGGACATAGCCATTACACCTGTCATTGGCAAACTTTGGTTGCATTGTCAGGGGTATTTGTGGCACGAGGACTTTTACACAATGCCCTTGGAAGGTTGTGACGTCCTCCTAGGAGTCCCTTGGTACCATAAGAACAACACCGTGGTCGATTATTGGGCAAAGAAAGCGACTTTGACAAATGAGAAGGGCCAAAAAATGATACTTGATGTAAAATTGAAGGTCGAGTCTGTCCCTATTGTATCGGCTTCTGCCATTTCCAAATTGATGAAATCCAGTCTCTTTGTTTACTCGATCTATTTGAAAGAGTTAAATGATGAACACAGAACGAACATGTCTGAACTTGATAAAGAACGCCAAGATTTTCTCCACACTCATGCCGATTGCTTCTTTGAGGGCGTGCAAGGCGAGTTGCCACCATCTCATCCTGAGGATCACACTATTCATCTGATACCTGGAAGCACACCACCGAACCGGCCACCTTACCGTGTTAGCCGATCCTAGAATGAAGAGATTATGAAGCAAGTGAAAGACCTTCTGGAAAAGGGTCTTATCCAGCCGAGTACTTCACCCTACTGCTCTCCGGTGTTGTTGGTTTTAAAGAAAGACGGATCTTGGAGAATGTGCATTGATTACAGAGCTCTCAATAAAATCACCATTAAGAAAAAATTCAGATTCCAAGGATCGATGATATTCTTGACCGACTACAGGGGATCCTCCTGTTTCAGCAGGATTGATTTGAAAAGCAGATATCATCAGATCGAAATTGTGTCAGGAGATATGTACAAGACAATCTTTCGGACGAGCTTTGGTTTATATGAATTTTTGGTGATGCCTTTTGGCCTTACCAATGCTCCAGCCACTTTCAACCGAATGATGGATAGAATTTTCAGAGAGTACAGATCGTTTGTCGGTACTTTCTTTGATGACATTATAGTCTTCTCCAAGGATGAGACAGAACATAGACACCGTCTGCTTCAGGTCTTTCAGGCATTGCGAGATCACAAGTTAGTTATCAATGCCAAAAAGAGTGAATTTTTCTTGCTGGAGATACACTTTTTGAAACACATCGTCTCAGCAGCAGGAGTACAGATGGACCCGGCCAAGAGTGAGACTATACGTGATTGGCCCGATTTGAAGAATGTTCCTGAAGTTAGAAGCTTCTTGGGCTTATGTTCTTACTACCGGCGGTTCATTCGAAAGTTTGCAGAGGTAGCTTCCCCTTTGCACATTCTAACACAGAAAGGAGTCCCTTTCTCCTTGGGACCCACAGAGGTGATTGCCTTTCAGACATTGAAAGAGAAATTGACTATGGGATCAGTATTGACTTTGCCGGATTTGCAAAAGTCATTCGAAGTGTATTGTGATACTTGTGGTCGTAGTCTGGGTGCGGTCTTAATGCAAGAAGGCCATGTCATTGCCTATGAGAGCCGATTGTTTTTGAGGCTGGAATTGACAACACAGATTTATGAGAAAGAGCTTTTGACGATTATCCATGCTCTTACTCAGTGGCGACATTACCTACTTGGAGCCGATCTTACGGTCTTCACTGATCATCAGAGTTTACGCTACTTCTTGTCATAGAAGCAGCTTTCGGAAAAGCAGATGTGGTGGGCTAACATCTTGTCATAGTTTCACTTCCAAATTGTCCATGTTCAAGGACATAAGAACGAGATGGCAGATGCTTTGTCTCGGAAGCCGCTAGTCTTGGCTATTTCTGTGACTCATCATAGAATCTTCAAGGACATGGTTGATCAGTACGCCACAGATCCAGATTTTTTGGATGTATTCACTCGAATACAGAATGGGTAGGTAGTAGCGGGATATTCCATACGGGATGGCTACTTGATGAAGAAAACGATGTCGTGCGTTACACAGCCGTTGAGGGAAAAGGTTCTGACTGAATGCCATTGTCCATCTTTTACGAGTCACCGCGGCGTTGACACCACCTTGAAAGGTGTGGAGCGTTAGTTCTTTTGGCCGAGACTCAAGAAGGATGTGGACGACTTTGTATGCAGTTGCTTGGTATGCTAAAAGGTCAACTTTGATAGGCATAAAGCACAGGGATTGTTATAGCCTTTACCCATTCCCACCCGCCACTCGGAAAGTATTGCTATGGATTTCATTTTTAATCTTCCGAAGACAGAGAGTCGGCATGATGGCATTTGTGTCATCGACAGATTTCGCAAGAAAGCTCACTTCATTCCAGTGAAGAAAACAGTCAAGCCGGATCATTTAGTGAGACTGTTCATTGCACAGATTTTTAGATTACATGGCATGCCTGAGACGATCCTCTCTGATAGAGATCCCCGATTCACGAGTTTTTTTTGGAAGGCTATTTGGGAGAACATTGACACACAATTGCAGTTCTCTTCATCTTTCCATCCGCAGACAGATGAGCAATCTGAGATTGCAAATTCAGTCGTACTTGATTATTGAAGTCTCACATTTCTGATCAGAAGACTCAATGGGAATTTTTTTTGCCCTTGGTGGAATTTTCCTGCAACAACACGATTCACTCTTCGACAGGGAAGGCACCATTTGAGATCATTGAAGGTGCTTCGAAGGTTCCACCCTTCCTTAGCACGAAAGATAAGGTTTTTGAAGATGACCAGTACACGAGGGACTTGGACACTGCTTTTGCCAAGGTTTGGGAGGCTTTAGCGAAATCTCAAGAAAGACACAAGAAGGCTATAGATCGACACCGTTGCGATTGGAAATAAAAGGAAGACGATTGGGAGCTCTTACGTTTTGAGAAGGCACGCCTAAGAAAGAAAAAGGTAAAGGAGCGGCTTTTTCGAAAGCTTAGCATGAGATACTATGGCCCTTTCCAGATAAAAGAAAAGATAAATGATGTCTTCTTTAGATTGAAGCTGCCCGACACTTAGAAGATTCACAATGCATTTCATGTGAGTCTATTGAAGCCTTTTAAAGGCGATGTGCCCGATGATGGGGAGCCAAATGAGCAACCCGAAGTGGAGGAAAGCGAGGAGATACTCGTTCCAGAACATATATTGGCACACAAGGATAGAAAGATTAAAGGTAAAGTGATTAGGTGGTTCTTGGTTAAATTCAAGAACTATCTCGTATTGGATGCGAAGTGGATTCAAGAACTATCCTGCATTGGATGCGAAGTGGATGGAGGAGGAGGACCTAGCAGATACTCCTCATATTTTGGGACTTTACCTTGAATCGTTCGGTTTAGCATAGTCTACTCCGATAGAACCCCGATTTGAGCATGTGTGAATCTAGTGCAACGGGTTTGCACAAGAGGGGAGTCACTCCGCTCCTTTGTCAACGGATTACCCCGATTTTGAATAGAGTCATTGATGTCTCTTTGGGTTTCAGGGATACTGATGGGCTGACAGCATTCTGCTGTATGACTTTATGAACTGGAATTCTCGAAAATGAAAATGAAAATGATTGATTTGTACTTGACTTGTCTAAGTGCAGGAACTGAAAGACGAAATGACTGCAACATTTCGGTCTCATAAATCTCTATAGACATGATTGCAGTAAGGATTAGTTAATCGGGCATCTGTGAGGTCCTGGCTGGATCTAGATGCGATTACTAAATACGTTGTCGATTAATCATGGTTTGAGATTTGGAATGAATTTGTATGTGATTTGTCATGTGATGTTAAGTGATGTCCTATGATGTCCGATGATGTGACTGTCGATTTGTACAAGAGCTAGATGTGTTGTGTCTAGTGCGTCGGTACTAACAGTCAGTGTCTACTAAGATAGTTTATAGCCTCAGTCTATTTTGCAAGCGTAATCAACGGCGATACAATTCCTACAAGAGGGGGGTATGTCACAAATTGGTGACGTGGAAATCCTTTGAAGTTGTCCCAACTTATGGGGTCAAGTGACGAGGGGACCGTGGGGACACTAAGAAAAAGCGCAGGAACTATTGACGTGCTGTCATACGGATCTCCGCAAATCCCGCTGACTCTACGAATGGCCGCAAAACGCGTTGGCTGCTGACATCGCCTAACAGTACGGAACTCGGTGAAACACGCTGGCTGTTTTTAACACTAAAGCTTTTGGAGATGATTGCTTTTGAGTTTGAAGCTTTTGGGGGCTTTGCTTTTAGCAACCCTATGTAATATTTGTAAGTGGCCTTAGGGACTCACTTCTTAGAGCATCTGAACGCAGAGTCTGAGACTGAGCATCCGCAGGCCCTCTTTGTACTTTGCACATAGATTAATATAAAAAGAAATACCGAAAGGGGCGCCAGCGTTTGGGGCCAATACCTCTTGGCACAGAACTACGCTGGGCCGTGTTGTCTTTGTGAACGGTTTTGAAGTGAATCTCTGTTGTGTCGCGGTAGAAGCTTGTCTTGCAATGTCCAAGTTTGTTACACTCAGTGTTGCAACCCACATAAAAAATAGTTGATAGAGTCATTTTCTCTGACATTTGTCATACATTATCTGAGGCGAAGATACCTCATTCAAATAACGGGCTTTTTTTGAACGGGCTACGGTCATGGCATCCCTCAATGGAGCAAGTAGGGGTAACAATCGACTAAGTAGTAGAGATGTTTCCAAGGCTTTAGGGCTTCGCCGAAGAAATGTCACTGCTACCAATTTTCGACTGCAACATGATGTGGAGAAGGGGGTACTTCCTTTAGATGCCTGTCACCATCAACTGCATATAGGATGCATCTTAACGACCGAAATAAGTTTCAATTCTGGTCGGTGGAAACACGCATCTCACCAAACAAGAAATAAGTTGTTCAAAAGAGAATAGAAGAGTACGCATGTACTACATCCACTGCATCTACTCGATTTGCTTCAGGTATATTAACCCGAACGTCTTGGGAGTGTGTCATAATGATTTAGTTAGTGTTATTTAGGTGCTTTACTATGTGCTTGTAATCTTTTCAAAATGCATTTATAGTTTGAAGGTTCCTCCAACTGTTTTCATGTGTATGGTAGTCAATTATAGTACTTAACCGTGCTATATAGTTCTTGATTGAGATTGATAAATGATTCCAACTGCTCATGATTGCCTATTAGTGCAATTAAGTGCTTCCAAAAGTCCCATAATGATTTCAAATGCTTCAGGATCTTCCAAGTGCTTGACAATCCATTCTTGTGTGTCACCATGCCAAGTGATTTTGAGTACCTCCATGTGTTCATTAGTGATCATGACTGCTTCTTAATGCTTTTAAAAAAATTCAAAGGCTTCCAAGTACTTAAAAGTGCTTCTGAAGAGTTTTGAGTGATTTCAAATGCTTCTTTCTAAGTGATTCCAAGTTCTTTTTAATGCTTCATAGTGTTGCGGCCAAAACAATTGGTTAGCTTGCTAATTAGTGGAGCATTTGACGGTCAAAACGGCTCCAAATTTATTCATTTTGGGCATTCAAAGCATATCTAGAGCATTTAAAGAGTATCCCGGTACTGATCTTTCGATATGAAAAAAAGATATCATTTTCACACTATTTTCTCCCCTACTGGACCTATTTTGAATGATGGTTTTCCTCACTACTCTCTCTCTCTCTCTCTCAAGCCATTTCATTAGGCTCTCTTCACCCTCACAAGCTTTCCAAGCTCTCTCTACCTTCGCAAGAGGCCCGCCATTTCTGATCTAGCTAGAAGGACCACCGCGATTTTGCTCTCTTCACCATTGCAAGAGAACCACCATTTTGTTCTCTTCACCCTCACCAGCTTTCCAATCTTTCTCACTAGTTTTGCTTGGCTAGAAGCTCACTTCAACCTCACAAGTTTTCCCATCATTTCTACTCTGCATGGAAACCATTTTTCTCTCCTCACTCTCACAAGATTTCCAAATTTTCTTACTAGTTTTGCTCTTCCTAGAAGCTCAGTTCAACCTCACAAGCTTTCCAATTTTTTCTCACTAGTTTTGCTTTGGCTAGAAGCCTCACAAGCTTTCCACCATTTCCACTCTGCTTAGAAACTCATTACGTTGTTCCATATGGAGATCAAGCTCAACCAAGTGTAAGAAACCACAAGGGTTGTGTATCGAAGGCTGCGAGGCGTCTCAACTCAAGCATTACAAAGCCAAGGGAGCAAGAAAATGGATATGGACAAAAGTCATCTTGCATCCTGCTGATCCACGAACTGGAAGGTAAATAGAAAAATTTGAAGCCTTACTCTCATAAATAGATTTCCATGGTGGCCATCTGCATTTGGAGAAGTATCCAACTATTTCTAAAAGGACAGGAAATGTTTTGAAGGATGCCAACAGGAGGTTTAAAAGACAAAAGATTCACTTAGTTTTCTCTAAGTTAGAAATTGGATCTCATGGCATATGCTCTTATCTATATAGACCATATTTTGCAAAACAAGGGCCCATTGCAACACATAGAAGTCACATTATCAAGCACAAACTTCATTTTTCATATCAACAAGAAAGGGAGGATGACAAAGAAGAAGCAATGCACTAAAATAACTACTAAGTCGGTACCAAGGGAGACAATTATAGAGGATGAAATCAAAGAACCAACAACAACCACCTTGCTATGAATATTACAATCATTCCAAGGAGGAGACTATTTAGATGCAAAGTTACAATATCATTCCTTGCAAAACACTATCATTTTAACAATATAATTCCTTGTAAATTTACTTTAAATATCCTTGCAAAACATTGATTTTCACAATATAATACCTTGTAAAATTACAACATATGTTCCTCTAAACATTGCAACATCATGATTAACACTTTATTTCTCCTTTGCCACACAATTGTTTTACTCATCTATACCTCCTAAGACAAGTTTCCTTTTAACTATTCTAACATTTGTGTGAGATCAAACTTGAGCTTGAAAAATTTTCACTCTTCTATGTAGATTTCCATGTGACCGTGATTATAACATAACATCTAGAAACCATTGGCATGGACCAACATTATTAGAAGCTTCATCACCCTCGAGTCCCTTTGCCTTTAAGCCATGTCAATACAACTTTGTCGCTTCAGCTCTTTTAACTCAACTTAAAATCATAACTTTCAAATAGAGAGAAATGACAAAATTTTAACATCACAGATGAGTCAAAAAATGCCCAAAAACCTAAAAAACGACTGGCTATATGTCTCGTTTTGACACCCGGAGAGGTCTGTATGGCCAAAAAAGGCCTCTGGAGGCACTATCCCGTACGGTGCGAGGAGAGGGGTAGAATCTCCTCGCACCGTACGGGATAGTGCTTCCGGAGGCCTTTTTTGGCTATACTGACTTCTCCGGGTGTCAAAACGAGGCATATAGCCAGTCGTTTTCGGGGTTTTTGGACATTTCTAACTCATATGTGACTTCAAAACCTTCAAATAATATAGCCTTAAAAAGTTACAAGTATTATATATTGTAAAATAGAATTGAGTAATTTTGTGACTATGCTTGGGTCCAATATGCTTAATAGATCTGTATATAAAAAGAGATCTATAGTAGGCAGGAAAGGTGAATCTGTGAATGCAAATAACCCACACGTCACGATTGGGGTAATGAGATTCTAAAACTAACCCCTATCCTGTTGTGCAAGCAAGGCATAGTGTAGCACCAAATTGGTGTTCCGAAAATAGTCCACACAACATGAAGGTTGGGGTAGTGAGATTCTAAAACTACTCCATATCCCGTTGTGCAAGCAAGGCATAGTGTGGCACCAAATAGGCCTTTTTCTAATATCTTGTACGTATGAGAAAAACAATAGGAATCCAAATAATAAAGTCACTCAAGATTTTTTTTGCATGTTGTGTGCATGGAGCCAGAACGACGCGATAAGGGGGGGAGTGACATGCTCTATGATGCCCTCTTCGCGTGGTGTGGTCAAGAGCTAAGATGACGCAACAGGGGGCATGTCAAAGTCTGTGAGCGCTTTTGCACATGATTTAGAAAAACCTTAGGAATCGAATTAGCAAGGTGATTCAAGGTTCTTATGTGGTGTGGCCGCAAAGCTAGAACAACGCGATAGGAGGGTGACAAGCTCACACATGACAAGCGCAGTGTGAGCAAGTCCTGGAACGGTGTGATAGGGGGAGGAGTGAAAAATTCATCGAGTCCTTTTGCGCACGATGTGCGTACACTACCGAAATGGGGCGAGTGGGGGTAGAGTGACTAGATCAATCAAGCCACAATCGCATAATGTGGTCATTGATCCAAAACAATGTGAGAACGGATGTCTTGAGGTGTGGTCCCATGTTGATGTAAATATCATGTACGCACGTGATGAGTGCAAGCTCTTGATGCGGTGCTTAGAAGTAGAGGATAAATAAAAAGTAGACATTAAAAAAATTGTATTAGTCATTAATGGGTTTCATCATCACTATTTGAAAAGAAATATTTCGTATCTTCTAGCTTAATATTGTACATTATTAAATAGAAAAGAGCACTTGTACATCAGGCCCAAAATATGATGTTATCCGTAAAAAACAACAGGAACGCCATAAAGTATAGGCAATTTAGCCAAATGAAAGTGACATTTAGACATTTTCCGCTAAAGTAGGAGCACAAAAGCTCAAGCTAGAGGAGACATGAATGCCATACTTTTGTATATCTGTCGAGTGAGTATTGGCCTATTTCTTAATCTTGGATTACCAAACAACCCTTTTTTAGACGTTCTTGGCCCTAATGACAAAATCCCAAATAGACATCGTGGTTCGGCATGTCAGTCCGATGTGTTTCATTTCCTTGCTTCAAAACAAATTAATAAATTTCATCAAACACAACTACTCTACAAATGGAAAGCTCAACAATTCAAGGAATGTTTGGATAACTTTCCTGACGATGTAGTGGTGTTTGTAATAGATTTTGCAGAGAACTACTCCTTCAAGGTGCATAATGAGATTCAATTAATGCATTGGTATTCAACTTAGGTCACAATTTTGATTCACATTTCATACATCCGTGATGTGCTTGGTGCCATTCAAAAGACGAGTCACCTCTACATCTCTGATGACAAAACACATGACACTTTGTTTGTGCAACACTATTTTCTTTAGCACAATGAGTGGCTGAAAAGTCAAGGCTACAGTGTCAAGCGACACAAGGTGTGGTTTGATGGTGCTGCTTCACAATTCAAAGCAAGGCAGCCATTCTCTTTTGTAGCCTGATTCTTCAATATGACCGGTATCGAGATGATGCACAATTTCTTTGCTTCTGGCAATGGGAAGAGTGAACATGATGGGGCTCGTGTAGTGCTCAAACAAGCTCTCACACATGAGCAGTTCAAATCTGACGGATGGGTGCTTCATAACGCTTCAAGAGTTGTTGCATTCCTCAATGCAATCCTCAGAATAGAATGTTCACAGACACACAAGAAAGTCGATCGTTTATTTTGGGAGGTCAAGCTCGGTGGTGTCGACAAAGACATAGCGTGGGATTGCATGCACATCAAAGGGTCTTGATCCTTTCATTGTGTTAATTGCTATAGTCAAACAAATAGGCACGGGCTAAGGCGCAGCCTATTGTCTCTCTTTTGCCATGCGTGCATTAAAGGTCAATGGAGGAGATGTGAAAACAAAGAGCACATGGAGGGGTGGGAGTACTTGCAAATATAGCCGACAGTTAGGGATGAAAGGGATGGACAAGCATCAAGCGAGTATGAGGATGAATATGCCTCCATATACATTGGCCACCACGATGACCTGAGTGATGGTTTGATGGTTGGCCAAAACTTTGCAGTGATTGTAGAGGAGCTAGGCGCAGACTTCTACATCCTCAAATGCACTAAGATAAAGCACTTGCCCATTTACCTTGTCGTACAATAGTCATTGAGGGACTATTGTACGACAAGGTAAATGGGCAAGATGATACCTATGTTCTTTTGGACAACAAACCCATTGCTCTTATCTACTCCCACTTGATGCAATGCATCGGGTTTCCAATGTGCCTGAGGGAAGGTGAGCCTAATGTATATGATATGTCAAATGATGTATTTCAACAAATCGATAATAACGTGTCCCACAAAAGATCTTGTAAGTTCTATCTATGTGATCATTCAAAGTTTTTCCACAGCTTGTACTCAGTCAATAGGAGTAATTTAATAAAGTAACATCATTTTTCCAAGACTTTACCACCACAAAAGAACCACTTGAAAACACTTTACGGGACCTCTCCACCACTGAGCACTACTTTTCCATCACTTCACCACAACACATCACTCCTTTATAGCACTTTTCCAGCACTTCACCACCAATAAGCACTAGTTGACAACACATTTCTAACACTTTACCACCACAAAAGCACCACTTAACAACAGTTTACATGACCTCACCACCACTGAGCACTACTTTTCCACCACTTCATCAAAACATAACACTCCTTGATAGCACTTTTCAACACTTCACCACCATATTTTCAACACTTTACCACCATAAAAGCACCACTTGACAACACTTAAAATGACCTCACCACCAATGAGCTTTACTTTTTCTTCACTTCACCAAAACATAGCACTCCTTGATAGAACTTTCCAACACTTCACTACCAATAAGAACTACTTGACAGCACACTTCCAACACTTTACCACCACTTAGCACCACTTGACATCACATTTCCGGTACTTTACCACCACTTGACAACACTTTATAGGACCTCACCACCATCACTGAGCACTACTTTTTCACCACTTTACCAAAACACATCACTCCATGATAGCACTTTCCAACACTTCACAACCAGTAAGCAATACTTGGCGGCACACTTCCACCACTTTATAGGACCTCACCACCACTGAGCACTACTTTTCCACCACTTCACCAAAACAAAACACTCCTTGATAGCACTTTCCAACACTTCACCACCAATAAGATTTACTTGACAACACATTTCCAGCACTTTACCACCACTTAGCACCACTTGACATCAATTATCAACACTAATAACAGACACACTCTAGCACTTATCAACAGGTTTTGTTTGATAACCGTTTAAAAGCATTAATCATGCACTATGTACTACTTGAAACTAGGTTCACACTACTTGACTACCACTTTACATCACACTCAAGATAAGAATAAAGTAAACTCCAACACGAAAGCATTCCTCTATACGTCCGGATTCATTATATTTGGTATGAACCGATGTTAACATATAAAGACTATGGAAATTTTCCTATCTTTGGGCGCTTGTATGGGGCTTTTCGAGTATGGTTGTGGGGCACATTCAGGAGGGGAGGAGAGGTAATTTCATGTTGGGATTGTACCTTATAATGCATGATATCCCAGTTTTATTGTGAAAGAGCCTCCTTCCTCGCATCAAATGGACACTCACTAACGGTTTTTGCTCTGTCAACACTCTCAGTCCTTTGTAACACGAATTTGACTACATCCTGATTTAGGAAATACTCCCACTGCCTCTCATTTTGTTGCTCCAACCCAAGAAGAATCACATAGTAAGAAGTATCATTGAAGTACATCTTATACAAGGGATCATCTAGAACTAATGTGTTTGACTTATTGAACTTAGGGAAAAGATACCAAAAAGTTTCTAGATTTTTGAAGAACATTGGCTTCGGAGGATTCTGAAAAATCCAACTACTAACATTGCAGATGTTCTAGCAGAGCCAGCCGCTCAAGCAACACTTAGCTTGAGTCAGACACTTGTTAATAGCATGTTCCAACTTTTGCTGAGTGCGACAGGTCCACAAAAACACCTATACTACCTGACTCAGTGCAAGTAAGAAAATCTTTGTGTCTTGCTGTAAGTAATAGGTTATGTTCTCATCCCCTGTTATTTTGGCAAAGTACAACATTGATACATATTGGAGCAGCGTTCTTGTGTGCTTATTGTGCACATATGAAAGTACATTGTTGAAGTCAACAATGACTGCCAAAATCCCTATTGACATTGGAGTGATTGATAATGCGAGGAGGAGCTTTGTGATCAATGTTTTGTATCTCATCAGTGGGTGGTGGGCATTTTGAGCCAACGACATGAATTCTAACTAACATATGAACAAAATTTGAGAGAAAACACTTATATATTATAATGTCGGGAGACAATACGAAAACATGAAAAAAAACATACAAAGCTGGAAGAAGCTAAAGATTCTTGCATGCTTTGGTTGGGGAGTATTTAAATACTTTTTTTGGGGCCGCGGGCCAGCCCATCCTCCACCTACTATTTTCTTTTCTTTCGCAGCTCCCTCACAACATATTGCAGGGCTGCACCATTTCTGGATCCAACAACTCAGTATCTTGGTCGTCCTTACCAATATCAGTACATGGGTTTGCAATAGTAATGCAAGTAAGGAGGATAAGAGATAAGGTAATGTAAGTTTGCAATAGTAAGGTAATGAACACTCTGACCATGAATCAGAATTAGGAGGATAACAAGTAGACAAAACCAATATTACCTTCGTTACTTGTAGAACAAGGTGTCTCCTTCAGAATCTCTCCGTCAAAGTTCTTGTACTTCCTCACCATGGCATCCAGGTCGAAGAGCTCGTCCACATCGTCCATGAACGATGTGAAAGTGCCTAGGTCACATCCCTTGTCAACCACTCGCTCAGCTGAAACATAGCACATATTTAATATACATAACAAAGTAGCATAATTCATGTTCTATGAAATTTCCATCTTATCTATAGGCTCCTCGTACACATTACCAAGGGCCCAACATCTTGCTACAACAGGTATCTCCCATTGAAATTCTGATACAACTCACTTTGACTCAATCACACAAACAACAGAAAAGCAGAAGGAATGGTACTTGTGGACACATGGCATATAAAAAACCCTTGCTGCATGTTTGCCCACAATGCTTCTCCACAAGACACATAATTTTCACCAATTATAACAGTATTAGCACTTGAGGTAGAATTGGAAGGTGGAGTAGGCACTAGAAGGGCCATGCCTTCTCTCTTTAGGAGGCTTGCCTTCTATTTCATGTAGCACCCTCTCCATATCTTAAACTTTGCCTATAAAAAATGAAAAACAAAACAAAATTAAAAATTGCACAATCAACCATGAACCTTGAAGGTTTATCATATATTATCACTTTCAATCACTATCCAG
Source organism: Adiantum capillus-veneris (assembly GCF_014529385.1). Taxonomy (NCBI): domain Eukaryota; kingdom Viridiplantae; phylum Streptophyta; class Polypodiopsida; order Polypodiales; family Pteridaceae; genus Adiantum; species Adiantum capillus-veneris. The sequence continues at coordinate 4,627,682 of NC_140936.1, forward strand.
AGCACTTGGAAGCACAATGAAGCATTTTAAGAAACTTTCAAGCACTTTCGAGTGTTTCAAAGTGCCAGGGAATGCTTTCCAATACTTCAAAGTGGTTTCAAGTTCTTGAAGGTGCGTTAGCAACGGCTAACACATGCAACACCGATTATGCACCAAGCTAGGGATGTGCACAATATTTCCTATTCACACTCTTTGTCATAAAATCTAATATCTAGCTAGCACAAATGATCTTCTCATATTACACTGATCATTTAATGTGGAAGAATAAATGGGAACAAGAGTTGGAATAGAGACATGTGCTTCTAGACCTATCTAGGCAGGGGACCAAAAGGAGAGATGGTTGCATCTCAATAGGGGTCCAAAAGGAGATTTTCTATCAAAGAGCAATGTGTAAAAGGTGCTTCTAGACTTGTTTCAATAGGGGACCAAGAGGAGAGATGGTTACATCTCGATAGGGGTCCAAAAGGAGATTGTCTACCAAAGAGAAATATGTAATAAACTTATCTCATCAGGGGACCAAGAGGAGAGATGGTTACATCTCAATAGGGGTCCAAAAGGAGACGGTCTACTAAAGACCAATGTGCAATAAGTGCTTCTAGACTTACCTCTACAGGGACCAAGAGGAGAGATGGTTACATCTCAATAGGGGTCCAGAAGGAGGTAGTATATCAAAGAGCAACATGCATCTAATGGAGCTTAAAATACCTTAGGGTTAGCTTCATTAAAGACCTCAAAAGGTCAGTGTAAAAAGTCCTTAGGCCTTAGGCGAGCTAAGGCTGTGCTTGAGGTGGGAACCCGGCCCAAGATTGAGGTGCTTGTCATGCTTGATGAGTAAGGTGCTTGAGGTGCTTGTGGTGCTTGTCTTGCTTGATGAGGAAGGTGCTTGAGAAGCTTCCCATGCATGGGAGGTAAGGTGCTTGAGTCAAAAAGAGACCCTACGAAGGAGGGGGAAATCCCCAAAGTTAGGAAAATCTTTGACTTAACTTTCCACTCACCCAAAGGGCACCCCCTTCTCAAGGGGCACATGGACACATGTTAAGCTCTCCCTATGCTTAGCCACATGGTGTACTTGAATCCTATTGTTTTGAGCTACAAGGAGGGGTCTACCAAAGCAAGCAAGGGGTGTGCTTGGGGATAAAATGCTTTTACAAAGTTTATGTTATGCTCGTGATGCATGAAGCTTTCCATCTTCATAGCATCACCAAGGTCAAAATGAACACAAAGATTGTATTATACCAGGTCTCTCTTTATGGGAGAATCTATAATACAAAAGCCTATTGGAGGGGGACCAGCTCCACATAAATCCGGTCCTAAACTGTTGTCAAGTTGTCTATCTCTCTCTTGCAAAAGTATTGTTCATGCCAGTTAATAAAGTGTAATGGTTATGTTGCTACCTCTAATTAAGTTCACCCTCTATGTTCTCAAAGTAATCTCACAAAAATGTTGTCTTTAATTCTCCTAATTCCGCTATTCTATAGGCCATTTTGGAAACAAAGGAAGAAAAGGGCAAGAAAGAGGTCACCCTCTTCTTCACCTTCCTTCTCTCCCGATGAAAGCAATAGCTATTCTCTTAGAGAATACAAGAGGGAAGGGAATCACAAATCTTACCCTACATGGCGAAGGTCCCAAAAGCTCAAGAAGTTCAAAGAGGGAAGAAAGAGTACCTCTATTCTCACCTATGATGGCACCTTTGGTGCTACTGACAAAGTATTGGCCTTCATCCAAAAATTTGATGTGGCCTTTGGAGATGAGGGCTTCACAGAGTCCTCCAAGCTACGTCATGTAGCTATGCACTTCCAAAAATCTACTCGTCAATGGTGGGCTAGCCTTCGTGGAAACGATGAAGCCCCAAAGACATGGAAAACTCTATGAGTTTCCATCACGAAGCAATTCCTTGCAAGTGATGCAAAGGACAAAGTGCTTACCAAATGGCAGAGTTTGAAGCTTCTCCCCCATGAGTCTATCCACAAATATGTGGACAAGTTTTGGGATTTACATCTCAAGGCTACTGTCTTTCAAAAAATAGACTTCGCCGAGAAAAAGCAACAATTATGTATGGGATTACCTGAAGAAATGGCTGAGTATGTCTCACTAGTACTTTTAGTGCAAGAGAAAGATGGAACATATCACATGTGTGTCGACTATAGCATAAACCAAAATTAGGAGGATAACAAGTAGACAAAACCAATATTTTTGTTTCCGAGAAAAAGATCTTTCTATTAGTTACTGAAACTGCCCATAGGGCTACAACCACCTCTACAAGAGAGGGCTACAACAATCATGATGGAGAGACTCTCCCAATGAAAAAATAGCATATGTATAATGAGGCTAAATCAAGAAATGGAAGGAGGGAAAAGCCACATAGGTGGATGGTAATGCCATCTGAGTACACCCTGGACCATGGTGAACAAAGGCCCAAGACACCAAAGTCGAAAGAAAGCCTCTCTGCGCTCCCGCATGCAGTCGAAGCTGCTTTGGAGTCTCTCGAGCTGTCCTCTGAGAGTATGGATTAGCTTTAGCCAAAGATCGCGAACAATCTCTGCCGGTGGTACGGGGCGAGCCTCAAAGATGCGGAAGCAGTGGGCCCGCCAGATGAACCAAAGTGTCAGGCCACTGATGAGCTCCCAGCACTCCTCTCTCTCACTGCACCACTCCTGTGGAGTAAGTTCTATGGCAGCTGGAGTGTAGGTCGACCCCCTTGCATCACTATCATCCTACTGGTGGAAGATAGCTCAAACTGAAGTGCCGGGCCCGTAAGAGTGGACCAAGCAGCTGCCCCCCAAGTGTACTGCCGAGCTGTGGAGAGAGATGGCATGAGCCGAAGAACCCAAAGCCACACCTGTTGTGCCAAAGACAGTCCCAAAGATAGTGGCGCTGGCTCTCCACAAGATGGTCACAAGCTGCTCATGCGAGCTCCCAACTGCTGTAGCTCTGTGGGTAACGAGCCACTAGAACAAAGTGACTCGTCTTGGTTGTCTAGAGTCCCACAACCTCTCCCAAAAATCTTTCAAGAACTCAGCTGTGAGACCCTCCTCCTGCCAATGAGGTGCTGCAGCAGGACGAGCCTCTCTCTATGCTGCCAGTATGTGACGTCCCAGTCAAACAATGTACTGAAAGAAAGGGACACTTGGGTGGTCTGAAGAGGAGAAAGGGTCCCTCCAAAGCCACTCTCTAGGATCCCACTATACACGTGCCAGTGGAAAACTCTCCCAAGCCCACAGTCTCCAGTGGCCACACTCAAGATCTGCTGAGTCGGGATCTATGAAACAAGTCCTTGCACAGATGCCCACCACTCGGATCCTCTGAAAACAACACTCTTCCACTTGTGGGGCCTCACCCTGTAGCTCAAAAAACAAGGAGGATACAGTCTCTGAGCAAGCCAAACTGAGATGAGAATGTCTAGTCACGTGAAGGCTCCCATCCATCTGGGTGCTGCTGACTCGAGAGGTGTGAGCCACTCCGTTGGTATTGCCTCTGAGATGTCCTGACACATGCTATTTACACCTCTCATGCCCTGTAGAGATGAAAGCCCTCAAGCTCCTCTGACAAGCCTGAAAACTGTAACTAGTCACCTAAAGAGCGTCCTGGACCCTCTGCCATGGGACTCCAGGAAACATGAGGCCAAGTACCAACCAAGTAGCCTCTCTGAGTGCTAACCATGGGGTTCCAAACAAGGGGCTATCTCAGGCGCTCCTCCATGCATGTAGGCTGACGCTGCTCTAGGCCTTACCGTAATTGCTCCCAAGATCGGAGCAAACTCACAATAAAGCGATCCTCAAGTCTCTTGTTCAAGCCAACTCTGCGCATCTCTGTGAAAATCCATCTAATCGATGGTAGGCCACGGGCCTGCAGCCTGAGGCACCCTAGCACTAAGCCGCTGAAGCAAGAACTCCTTCCAGGGCTCCTCACTTGGAAGAAGTCCTCTGATGATGAACTTCCCAAGAAGGGCTCTGCTATGCTGTGCTGGGTCTATGATCCCTAGCCCTCCCTTAGAGCAAGGAAGAGTGATGATGTGCCATGCCACTTTGGCCCGATCTATCTGAGTGTCACGCCCTGACAAAGGAAGTTCTTGATCAGTCTCTCTACCTGTTTGATACAAGAACTCGAGAAGATCGAGCAAGAGGTGATGTACCACATGGTAGCCAACAACACCTAGTTGGCCATTACAACTCTGCTTGCCAAAGAATGTCATGTGGAGCTCCAATGTAACAACTTCCTCTTGATAGACAGGAGGAGGGGAGCAATCTGCTGCTTGAGAGACAAGTCCAAACCAACCTAATAGCCTAAGTACTGAACTGCAGTCCCTGGGGTAATCCACTTGAAACCCCCACCTGGCATCCAATCAGGCATAGGAGCACTACCAACCGAGAAAGCCACTGTATTTCTCCATTTGATCAATGCTCTAGATGCACAACAGAAAGTCTCAAGAGCCTGCTTATACTTATGAAGGTTGGCCTCCTGGCCATCCAAGTACAAGGCTGAGTTGTTAGCAAAATCAGTGCCAGTAGCTCATCTCCCCGAATAGGAAGTGCTAAGCCATGTAAACCAACTTGCTATGAAACCAAAAACCTGCTCATCGCCTCAGCATAGAACAAAAAGAGGAAGGGGGCAAGAGGGCAGCTCGGTCTGACCGAACGTGTGAGCATGAAATGATCACCTCTACCTCCTGAAAAAAGTACCTGACTGTGTGCCCGTCTGTACAAAGCTGAGACCCCTCTAATCCAAGCATCTGAGAAGCCCATGCTGCGTAGAGTGCCCTCCAGGAAGTCTTGGTCAACTCTATCGTAGGCCTTCTCAAAATCGAAAAAAAGAATCACCAGATCCTCACCACGGAGCCACGCTAGGGCAGAAGCCTCCCTAAAAGTAAAGATGTTGTCAAGGATACTACGCTCTTTGACAAAATCTGTATGAGTCCCATGTATGATGCTCTCTAGAAGTGGCTGAATCCTCAAAATCAGATCCTTGGCAAGAATTTTGTAGCTGAGTTGAGGATGGTGATGGGACGCCACTATCAAATCTCATCCAAGGAGTCACCCTCCTTGGGAACGAGGTAGATCAGGCGCTCACTGATACTGTCAGGCATCTCTCCTGTGTGAAGGATGTACAGAAAAGCACTGTAGAGGTCTGGGCCAAGCAAGTCCCAATACTCCAAGAGAAAACTGGGAGTCAAGCCATCCTCACCTAGACAGCTGCCACGAGGGAGTGTGCTAAGAGCCGTGTGTAGCTCCTCTAGCTACAAAGGAAGCTCAAGCCTCTGGCGCATCTCCTCAGTCACAAGACAAGGCATCTGTGCCCACACCTACTCTATGCAGGCATCCTGACGCTCTGACTGAGTCTCTGTAGATACTAGATCACGGTAAAAATCAGTGGCAGCTGCACGCATGTCCTCTGGATCTGAAGCAATTGACCCATCGGGCCTCCTCAACTGGTTGACCTTGGCATGAGAATATCGAGGTCCCACTGCCTCAAAGAAAGTGCATGTCACTCTGTCACCCACCTGGGTCCACTGAGATGCATGTCGATGGAAAGAAAACTCATGGGGACTCTCCTCTGTGCTGACAAACTCCTGATGAGACTGCTGTAACTGCTCCTCCAACCAAGGACTGTCTGGATGCTACTCCTGCATCCTCTGCAAGGAAGCAATGCCCTGTCAAAGCTGCTAATCCTCCTTTCTCGTTGCAGCTAGGCAAGCCAAAGATTCCTGGAGAAAGAGTCGACTAAGTTGAGCAAGTCTTGAGGCCACTCTACCAACAAGAGAATCTTGTATGTCTAAGCTCTCTGTACAAAGAGCTTCCACTTGCTCTCTAAGCGCTGAGTCTAGCAAGACCCTCTCTGGGATGTGAAGCATCGTGCTCCCCCTCCTCTATCTATCAGTCTCACTATAAGGATCACTGGAGCATGGTCCAAAAAGGAACTCCTTGCCGGAATGCCAACTGTCCCACCCAAGTCACATAAGTTGTCACTAGTGTAGAAGCGATCTATCTGAGAGAGATTCATTCCTTCCACTCTGCGGTCCGAGCTGGAGAAGTCCAGGCTGTCTGGGGGCCTCACAAAATTGGAATGCTGCTACACATTTGTAACCCACAGAGTCATACAAAACCTCTCCCAAGCTGCCAGCTCAACTCCATGCACAGTAGTATGGCTATCACCAAGCTGCCAGCTCAACTCCATGCATAGTAGTATGGCTATCACCAATCCTGTCAGAGGGTTCCTCCAACATGTTGAAGTCACCCCCTATGCACCATTGCTCTGCCTGCGGAAAAGACTCAACAATCTGAGACCAAAACTCTGCATGTGCACTCGCCACATTGGGCGCATAGATGTTCAGGAAGCCCACGAGACAACCCTGAACCTTCATAATGATCTGTTGAGCCCTGCCTTGGTCAACTCATTCAACGTCGTGCTCCTCTTCATATGTAAGTCTTTCTGGAGGTCTGCATTCCTTAGTCCTTGGATGAATATCAGCATAAGTCTGGACTGAGTTGGGAGTTCTTCAACAGGACAAAACTTAACATATCTTTTTAGTCTTAGGGTTTTCTTTCGTACAGATTCTCCATCTTTCTGTTTGAATTTATGGATCTGTGAGACGGTATTATGAGCTATTCCCCTTTGAGAGAATTCCTCGATAAACTCGTCAAACACTTCCTCCATCGACTCAAAGTCTCTACGCTCTACAGAGTTGAACCAAGTGGCTGCATCATCCTCTAGGGTTAGTCCAAACCCTGCAAATTGGGTAGGAAAATCTAACACCTCTTCGGCTCTAATTACATGCACAAAGGCTGTTACATGATCTCTTGGGTCTCTGGTTCCTGTGTATTTCTTGTTTACCCATTTTTGCACTTGAGAAGGTCTAATTCTTTGATGTTCTACAAACCTCATAATTGGATCCCCTCGTCCTAATCGATACACCTCCTCAGGTCTTTTGTAATAGGCTGGTTCCTCTCCCAATGGTGCTCCTAAGCCATAATTTCTAACGGTTCTCGCTGGAGGTGGTTCTTCTCTTCGAACTCATTCTAAGGGTGGTCCTCCAGGCTCTGTTGACCCTTGAGTCTTTGGCTTGCTCTCTACCTGATACCTTGAATAGAGTGGTGGTTCTTGCAAATCCCTGAGCCCTCATGCGGCTTGATAACCATCTCGATTTTGGTCTGGTTCCATTGTTGCACTCTACCAAAGCCATGCCTGCAATGATGGCTGGTTTGCTGGTTGGTCTTGGTTGTTGAATGTTTGCGGTCGGGTGGAATGTGAGGTTGCGTCATACTCATTTGAAAAAGGATTCGTTGACTTGCTTGGGGTGTAGGTGGCTTTGGGCACTTCCTCAGGGGCATATGCTGATGCTCCTGGACCTGTTGCCCTCTCTACCTCCTCTGGGAGAATACGTTGTGTCTTTTCTTAATTCTTTTATGTATGGTTCTTTGCTGCAAAAGTAAGAGACTATACCCTCACTCTCATGTTTGTAGATTCCCACGTTCTCGTTATAAGTTGGAACCCTGGTTGTTTTCTTATCATACATAAAAACAGCTCTAGGCCAATCAATGTTTGGTGGCGGTTCTTCGAAATAGTGGTTCCCCTTTTCATCTCGGAATCTATCTCCATCATCATACACTCGGATTATCTCCAATCTTTGAGCTGGCCTTTCTTCGATACAAATGCACTTGAGGCCTCGATAGTCAGAATAGACTAGGGCTCCTCTCGAGTTTGTTCCTCTAAGAAGATCACCGTGAGCTTGGAATCATTCAAAGGATTTTGGGAGGTGCTTCCTCCACGCATAGGTCCATCATAGGTGAAACCTCCTGGCTGTTGACTACCCATCATGAAGAAATATTTGTCTGACGAAGTGTCAGTATCACTACCCTCCTCAATAATCGGTGCTAGCGGATCTAGCCTTGCCTGAGTCACACTCTCTTCGGTGGACACTAAGCTACCTTGGTCACCTGCCACCTTCTGGCCTCTAACAATGTATCTTCCTGATCTTAAATTCATCAAACTTATCAATGCAATTTATCACAAATCCAACCACTCACCTGGAAAAGGGTTAGTTTATGCACAACTTCTCGCTTTGTTGTTGAATATACCTGTACACAAGCGTTTTAATTTCGGCAATCGAATCAAATCATTTATCTGCTAGAGGTTATCTTAGTAATGATTGGTATAACTGGAGAGTTAATCTCAACCACTACTGTATTTTATACACTACTGATGTTCTGGATTAGGTCTGCTAATCTGAAACAGTAGTGCCCTCATATGTTGGTCAATTTACACGAAAAAGATTGAATTCAGTCTTTGCTTTGTCAAATGGGCAATCAAGGTCCAATTTCATTTCTGAAAGAAGTTCTGGCACCCTTAAACCAAATGGAATCTCACTGTCTATGCTAGGTCAAATTTATTTTGCAGTATGCCCCAATAGACATCCTACGCGTAGGATGTCTCCTGCTGTGTTTTTCCTGGATTTTTGCAATGTAGTTTCCCGTTGTTGTGCTGAGCTTACAGGTGCTTTTACTTTTTGGTTTGGACACCTATTAGCTGGTCAATGAGTCAGAAATCTGTTTCGACAGCCTGTTGCTGATATTGATCAGCCTAATAAACTCTAATTTGGACCAAAATTGACTAGGAGGCTTGCCTTAGGCTATATAACACCTTACTATGCTCAAAGTCAAAGTCTAGCTTCAATTTATTGCTTTAGACATCCTACATGTAGGATGTCTTTTTCATCAGAATGGCTTCAAACTCAAAGCCCAGGCTCCCCTTGAGTTGATGATCACTTTGGTATACTCAAAATTTAGTTTGGAGTCCAAAATCACTCAGAAGACATCCTACGCGTAGGATTTCTTTTTGGCTTGTTTGACCCCAGACTTGTCCCACAGCTTCCCCTTGATGTCAGTAACCCAATGGTATGCTTAGATTTTGGTTTGGATGTCAATAGTCCCAAATTTCAGCTGTTCTTGCCTTTTTCAGTCAAAAGTGCTAAAGTCCGCTTTGAATCCAATTTTCTCACCCCAATGAGGTGAAACCCCTTTCAGTCACTCAATATATCATGCAAGACATGCTCATGCATCCATCTAATGGTTTTGGTCTCAAAATAATGTTTTGGCACTATTTGGATAGGATGTCTGGTAATTTCAGTCTATCTGGCCTTATCTTGTCAAGATATGGCCAAATTTCCACTTTCCAGTTGAAATTAGGGTAAACCCTACATTTTGAACACACTGGTCAACTCAAAATCTCAAAATTCCTCCCAGATTAGCCTATAGACATCCTACGCATAGGATGTCTCCTGCTTGAAATTAAACTTTTTTCTGATAGGAATGCTCCTGATGCTCTGTAGATCTATCAGAAACACTCACAGTAACTTTTGGACTTCAATTAGGCTTCCAAACACACTTTTGTGTTTTTTTGTCTCTTTTTGCGTCTTTTACTAACTTGTAATGACTTTACCAAGCAAGTGTACATGCATGAAATGCTCTAGATCCTGAATCATGATGTCCTACTTACTCTAGTCCTACCTATCATGTGAAATGGTGATAATGGTGTCTTTGGTTGCTTTTTGGCCTTTCTAGACTCTCAAGCTCTCCTCTCACCGCTTCTACCACTCCAACTCCTACTCTAGAACTCAAATACTACCTAAGTTTACCTCATCTACCTAACTCGAAGGATCTAGGCCAAGCACACGCTTCCTAGACTCCCTCTAAGACCTGGAGAGTCCTCCACCCTCTGATCCTATCCAAATGTAAAGCGAGACTCTTGGCAAGCCAAGAATCCCAATCCTCAAGGATTAGTCTCGGTCACCTACCTAAGGTTTTCGTCCCCGGCAACGGCGCCAATGTTGGACGGACACACCACGACAGACGTCAGCACAGCGAGAACTCACCTAACATGTAATGTCAGTTAAGGACGAAGCTCGACCCGCAGGCTCGTGGAAGCAAGCATAAGGTGTCAACCTACACTCGATCGACTCCTAACTAATTCCTACAGAGGTCTCTACCAATTGTCTAAGTCACAGCCTTCAAGAGTGCATAAGAGGAAACTTCCTACAACGCTTGCTAGAGCCGAACACCCATCAAACAATCTCGAAACACCATAGAACTTGAGGGAGACCCTACTAATACCAATAGGTAGCTCTCCCTAAGGTCCATGAACCAAAATCCCGACCCAAAACACGTAGGATGTCTGGCCAAAATCTGCAGGTCTTCGTTTCCAAAATCTAAAGTGCCTAATGTGTAGTTCCACTCAATGTGAACGCGTGGATATGCTACAATGCAAAATCGGACAACGTATGCTCACTCAAACACCCGCTGAAGATCGTAGAAGGAGCTCACAAAATCGGACCGTACGTGTGCAATGTAGGTATCGGCGCGTAGCTCTCGTCGGGGGCAACAAGTTGCACTTCTTCGCACTCGATTCCGACCACCGGAGCACACGTAGCGTCAAGATGAAGCTCACACTCTCTCTCTCGTACACAGTACGCTCACTCATAGACTTCAAACTTGTTTTAAAATGACAAAAGGTTTTTTCATTAAGGTCAAAAAGTGATATATTTACCTTACAATTTCTCAAACCCTAAAGTTCCAAAATCAACCATCTACTCAATCTAACTATCAAAACTGGGATACAATCTGGAAACTTCTGTAAGTCCCAATAATTACAAGGTGAAAAATCAGGTTTTCCTCAATGAATGAATAATTACAAAAATAATAATCCTTCGAGTAGTTACTGTCGTGGGGTGTGTCCAGCTTCTAACAACCACAACATGAACAAGGAGAGATGTCTCCAAGACCACCTTCACCTACTACTGAACAAGAAGATCAACCAATGCCGAGTCCAAGCCCTTCACCAATTGTCAAATCCAATGCTGCAGGCAAGGAAACAAAAGGGAAAGAGAAACAAGAGGAGGAAGCCAGTTATGAACAACCCAAGGAAACAAACAAAGATGAAGTTGGACCTTCTACAAAAACACAAGAAGAATCACTTGAAGCATCTACAAAGCCTCAAGACGATTCAACTGAACCATCAACAAAGCCTCAAGCAGAATCCGTTGCACCATCGAAAGATCCACAAGCTGAATTTGTTGGAACTTCTAAGCAGCCTTAGGTAGAATCTGAAGAATGGAAAACAACGGATGTAGTCACCATCCAAGTTAATGAATATGAAAAGCAGATGCAAATGATGATAGAGAAGATGCGAACAGTAGCTCTTAGCCATAGTGCTACAGCTCGAGAGTTGGAACAAGTAATTTATACTCTCTAAGGTGAGCTGGAAGACAAGATGAACATCATTAAGAATCTTCAAGGTCAGATCAAAGATCTCAAATACGAAGCAGAGCAACACCAAATTGTCAAAGAAAGGCAACAAAAGGAGATGGAAGATTTAGGGGAGCTTCTCACAAAGCTAACAGATGCATGTAAAATCAAGGACCAACATTTGAATAAAGTAACAAGCAAACTTTTGATCACTACTCATTCATTACAAAAGCTCCAAGTGCAATTAAATGTAGCAAATGCCTCTTTGCAATACTCAAAGCAGAGAATCAATGACCAAGCGGCATTCCTAAAGTATATCTGGGAAAACCCATCCGTATCTTGATTCAAGGGGACAGAAGTGTACAAGACATTTAAAAAGAGGAACGAAGACCTAGAACTTGAGTTGAAGCTGGAACAGACACAAAGAAGAGACCTCACCCTAATGCGGGTATAAAGAGAAGAATTGTTGCTCAAGGAGATAGAGGAATTAAAGAGAGCTAACCAGCTACTATATAGACATACCATTAGTCTCCTTTGCATATATGGTCAACAAAAGGGTAGATAGGAGATTGTAAATTCCAAGTACCAATCACTGAAGAGGAACAAGTGTCAATGGTCCAACTTTCTAAAGCTGAAGAAAATGCACTTAACTAACAGATTGTCCATGAAGTGGATGCTGAATGGAAAGTGGCAATGGATTGGGAGTTGAGAGTCCTTCACTTTGTCAATGTAACACATCTCACTCCCAACCAAATCAATGTTCAATGGCATCAACAGTCTCGTTGTCCTACCCTTTGATAAAGGTAGAGCTGCTGCAAGTAAAAAAGAGACTTTACAAGGATATGCAAGAAGAAGGGTCAGATGCTTTCCATCCTAAATGGAGGAAGAACTGGCTCAACAGAAACTCAAGGTATCTTATTTTGTTTACAAGAGCACCTCCATCAATATAGAAGGATCCAACATTTTTTCATGTACCAAGGGTAAGGACATGGCAGGCACACGAAGCATTAATGAAGAAAAGGCTGACTTGGTTCAATTACCCAAAATTCCCAGCTCCAGAGCAGGGACCAACAACTGAGGAATACATGGTGAAAACCCTAACAGACGCCATGAACTTCTTCAAGAGCCTCCCTGACCTCTCTTGTTCAATGCTATATAAAATCTACAAAATGCTGCTCACATGCATTCAAGTTTTTCATGATCCTGAGCAAGCAAGAGCCCCATAGATGTCATTCTTAGAAGGTAACAAAGGCTTGTGCTATGATTTTAGTGGACAACCTTCAGAAGAAGTACTCTACGGCTTCTATGCTAGAGGTATGTTCTTGCCATCAAGCAATATGTTGGCATTTGAAGAGGCTTTTTACACAGGATTCTTCACATGGTGTACAAAGATTTTTGGGCCAGTCATTAGCAATTTGACAGCAAGGTTTTTTGGTTATTCTGCCATCAAACTTAAAAATAAAGTCACTATTCAGTTTCTGCAAGTCCCTAAGAAATAATGGCGGATCAAATATCAAAAAGCACTTCAAGCACTGACATAAACATATCATGCTAAATTGTAGCTATTGGCATTGGCGACCCATGTCCTAATTTCATCATAAGTAGGAATTTAAGCTAGGAAACCACAAAGTAAGCATAGGCGGGGTATAGGGGCATCATTGCTAAGCATTTAGATACATTTGGGGCTAGAAACAACTAGGTCAAAAACTCACTGCTGTTAAAGATCATGTCTTTTGCACTTCATCAAAAGTGAGATTTGAAACCATAAGCATGTGTTCTTACTTGACTTTCTTATTGTATGGGTGAGTAACACATAGCCTATTGCCATTTGGAAGATAACCATCCTCCAAGGTGAATGGTTCTTTTTTTCTTCCCTAATGCAAAGTCTCTAGTTATGTACTTAAAGTCTTGCACAATAGCATACACATATATCATAAAAGATAGATCATTGTGAGTTTCTATAGACACCACATTTATCCTTGTCCATCATGAAAGTGTATCGACCACTTGATTGTGCTTTTCAGCAATGTGAGCAATATGAAAATAAAATTGTGAAAGAAAATTATCCCACCTCATTTGTTTGTTGAATCTTGGTTTGCATCATGAAGTACTTGAGACTTAGGTGGTATGTTTGGAAAATGATTAGAGTCCCCAATATACAGTGCTTCCATGTGTCTAGGGCACGTCGAGCAGCTAAAATCTATTTCTCATAAATGTCCAAGGCTTGCTCATTCGTATTGAGCCTTCGCCTCTCATATGCTATGGCATGACCTTCTTGAAGCAAGACTACTCCAAGGAAATCACCAGAAGCATCACACTGGAGCTCAAATGACTTTGCAAGATTTGGAAGCATGAGGACTGGTTGAGAGGTAAGATTATCTTTGAGCTTCTAAACAGAATTTTTCTCCTTAGCAATCCATGAATACTTAACGTTCTTCTTTGTTAAGTCATGTAATGGTCCTGCTATGTAATGGAAATTGCCTATCAACTTTGAGAGTAGCGGAATTATGAAAACAGGTGAAGCACTTTTGAGAGATTGTTTGTGAGCATAGCGGGTGAACTTATTTGATGGTAACAACATAAACATGGTACGTAGTTCACTTGGCATGAACAATACTTTTGCAAGAGAGAGAGTTTAGAGAACATGACAATAGTTGACGATCCGATTCATATGGAGCCGGTCCCCCCTCCAATAGGCATTTGTATTATAGTTTCTCCCATAAAGAGAGACTTGGTACAATACAATCTTTGTGTTCCTTGTGACCTACGTGATGCAATGAATATGGAAATCTTCATGCATCACAAGCATAGCATAAACTTAAATAAAGCATTAACTATCCCAAGCCTCAGTCCCAAGGCCTCAAACACCTTCGAAGGTGGAGAGAGCTAGTGGGGAATGAGGATAGGGAAGAGGAAGAAGAAACATTCCATAGGAGAAAGAATTAGTTCCTCACTTATCTTTACTCTTCTTGCTAGAATACATAATAGCATAGTAATGGAGATGGAGAAGATGGAAAGCTTAAGCATTGAAGCATAACTCTTGGTTGGATTTGCATTCCATAGCCAAGAGTGTTGGTGTAGGCTTTTACTCTCACAAGCTTGGAGAAGGAGGTGGTGTTCCTCAACTTTCACCAAGTGAGAATGGTGACTCAAATGAGTGTGTGTGATGGTGTATATCCCCCTAGCACCCTCCCTCCTTGCTTTGGGCAAGTGGAGACTTTTCCACATGCTGCAAGCTCATTGGGCCCCTCTCCCCCTGGCTAATCATATGTAGCATGCAGTCAAGTACATGGGTAGTCTTCTGACAAGTGTCCTCCTTACCCCTTAGAGAGAGAGAGAGAGAGAGAGCTTGAAAATATTTAGATATTTGTTAGATGGAATTAGAAGCTCATTGGACCCCTCTTTAGCCCAACCAATAGCATTCAAGCTCACCATGTGGTTAAGCTTAGTGAGAGTCTGACATGTGTCCCATGTGCTCTTTTATAATTCCCCTAACTTTGATATTTTTATGCATAGGAAGTTTCTCAAGCAGCTTCCTCTTTTAGTGAGTAGGTTCTCTTTTTGACTCAAGCATCTTACCCCCCATGCATAGGAAGCTTCTCAAGAAACTTCCTCATTAAATGTGACAAGTACCTCAAGTACCTTAATCATCAAGCATGACAAGCACCTTAGGTGGATTTCCCACCTCAAGCACAGTCCTAGCTTGCCTAAGTTTAGGTCCGGTTCCCACCTTAAGCACAGCCCTAGCTTGCCCAAGTTTAGATCGGATTCCCTCCTCAAGCACAGCCCTAGCTTGCTTAAGATTCCCACCTCAAGCACAGCCCTAGTTTGCTTAAGGTTCCCACCTCAAGCACAACCCTAGCTTGCTTAAGGTCAAAAGTACTTTTAACACTAATCATTGGATGTCTTTAATGAAGCTAACCCTAAGGTCTTTTAAGCTTCATTAGTTAACCTTGCTCTTTGATAGACCATCTCTCATTTGGGCCCCTTTACCACTGGCCCCGTGTTGAGATAGATCCGTAAGCACATGTCTATATTCTAACCCTTGTTCCCGTTTATTATCCCATATTAAATGATCAGTATAATTTGAGAAAATCATTTGGGTTGGTTAGATATTAGATATTTAATGACATTACCTCTCTCTTGAAATCATAGTCGTCCTCGACTATGAGGTAAAAGAGATAAAGTCATAGTCATTAGTCAATTTGTCTTAGCGGGTAGCCTTTTTACCCTACGACATCATTCCAAGATGGATGACTAATCCATTTGGTGCTTGGGAGACATAGCTGCCGCCACAAGCATGTCTGCTCTTTAGTCCATTTCATTCTCCCAAGTAGAGTGACAAATTCTACATGGTGTTTGAGAGACTCCGTCATCCCAAACATGATTCTTAGTATGCATACTACTTAAATTTGTGCACAATAAAGAGAGAATTAGTCTTATAAGACAAAAGCATTAATCATTTAAAAGAAACATGTACATTTGGTTACTCTAATGTAGCATTGTAAGCGTTGACAAGGTTCATACTATCCTTAAGCTGGATTCCTTGTATCCATCTAGCATCTTCAAAAGATAATTTTTGAACTTAATAAGATACCGTCCGATAATCTTACCATGTTGTAGTACCTTGTCTTCATGCCGAAGGATAGCTTCGGGTTGTAGTACCTCTTCTTGATCTTCAATTTCAGGAGGGTCTTCAATAATTGGTTCATTTGGAGGCTCTCCTTTGTAGGGCTTGAGTAGGCTCACATGAAAAGCATTGTGTATGAGCCAATGGTTAGGTAACTTGAGTTGATAAGCTACCTCATTGATTGGCTTCAAAATTTGAAAAGGACCATAGTATCTTTTTGCTAGTTTATCATAATACTTTTGATGGCCCTTAGGATTTTTGCCCGTCGTTTGCCTCAATCAAGCCTTAGGAAACTTAAGTAAGACCCAATTATTTTCTTTGAATGTTAAGGCCCTTCTGTGCTTGTCAGCAACATCAAATTTTAGCCTTAGTTGGGAGATGGATATAGCCTCCTTAATATTTTGAAAATATGTTTGCAGGTCACGGCTATACTCATCGGCAACGAAGATCTTCCTATGTACTTTAAGTAGCAAGAGACTTTTAGGTATTCCTTCTATGATTTTAAAAGGTGCTTTTCCCGTAGAAGTATGGATAGTGTTATTATACGCATACTCTACAAGTGGTAAGTACTTTTCCCATTGTGAGAGTTGATCTACTTCTAAAACATAGGTCTTTAGTAGATCAAGAATCGTAAGTGAGTGATAGGCCGAAGAGAAATGCAATCTTGTACCTAGATTTTTGAAGAGACCTTTCCAAAATTACTGGTCATTCTAGAATCTCTATCTGACACGATGGATGTTGGCAATCCATGGTGTTTGAAAATCTGTGATATGAAGAGAGTTGCCATTTGGTGTACCTTAATAGTCTTCTTGACAGGGATAAAGTGTGCTTGCTTGCTAAACCTATCGACTATTGTCCATATTCCCATATTCCCATGGATAGATTTTGGTAATCCAAAGATAAAATCCATGGATATACTCTCCCATGGTAAATTAGGAATTGGCAATGGCTGGAGTAATCCAGGTTGCTTCCCTCTATCATACTTGGTCTTTTGGCATACTACACATTTTGAAACATACTCTTGTATGTCCTCTTTCATGGTAGACCAATAAAAGTACGTCTCTACTCCTTGAAGAGTAGGTTGAATGCCTCTATGCCCCGCATAGGGAGGAGCATGGGATTCATACATGACTTTCTCACAAAGGGAGTGGGTAACATATAAGCTATTGCCATGGAGAAGATAACCATCCTACAAGGTGAATGGTTCCTCTTTCTTCCCCAAAGCAAGGGCTGACATTACGTCTTTAAAGTCAGGGTCAGTAGCATACTCATCTATCATAGAAGATAGATCATTGTGAGTTGCTATTGACACAGCATTAACTTTTGGTCGTCGTGAAAGTGCATTAGCCACTTGATTGTGCTTACCAGCAATGTGAGCAATGTGGAAATTAAATTGTGAAAGGAAATTTTCCCACCTCATTTGTTTGTCGAAAAGCTTTGTTTGCGTCATGAAGTCCTTGAGACTTTGATGGTCTGTTTGTAAGATGAATGGAGTCCCCAATAGATAATGCTTCCATGTGTTGAGACGGTCCGGGGCGGGCAACAAGAAGAGTGGCCTCTAGACACCCTTCAAGGCTCCCGTGCTGCTCAATGGGGCTGGGGCACAACACAACACAAACCAAAACAACAAACCCACCGCCAAATCCCAACTACACAAGGGGCACCACCTAGTTTAAGAGCGAACTAGGACGCAAAAGAGGAGAATCGTTAGAGCAACCCACAAACAAGCAAGGAATTTACACTAACCCTAACACCAATGGAATACTCTCACACACTAAAACACGAGAGAGAGAGAGAGAGATAGTGAGATAGAGAGAGAGAGAGATAGAGAGAGAGAGAGAGAGAGAGAGAGAGATAGTGCTCGGGCTGCTTTGAAACGTATCGGCGATGATCAAGCAAACACAACTATATATTTAAGAAAGAGAGAGAAAGGGGGAGGGGGTGCTTGTTGCATTAATACCTTCTTACAAATCTGTCATGACAAATCAAAGTGAGATTAGTACTTGTTCAACATAGCTTGCGTAAATTTCACCACAACACATCACAAGAAAAGCCACCCCAATCACTGTCTTAAGGCCAGGGGAGTCCTCTCCACCCTGTCGCCCTCTTACAGTATGTGGGATTTATGGCTAGATTGATGACAACACCAGAGACAAGCTATCAAGAACTTAACAAAAAAAAACACCAAGACACTTACGCATCATTGTTGTCCATTACTTCACGTTGGAAGGGAGACAAAGTATCCAAGCTTAGTCCAAATCCACCCTCCTTGATTCAACGAATGTTGGGCTTACACTAGTAGGAGAAATGATAGATTTCCTACTCTCAATTGAATGATCACTCTCTCTCTTACAATGGCATAGATTTCCCTTGCTAATCCCCTGTTACAACACATGCACATGCATAAGACAATGAGCTTCCACTCAAGAGCTCCTTCTAGAGAGGTTGAGCTTGGCTTCTCAAGCTATAGCATAGTGCTCTTGCTTATGGCTCCCCCCTTTTATGCTAGCTACACCCTCCTTTTATAGCAATTTTTAAGGCTAGGGTTACTCCTCTAACCATGGTTGGGTTAGATTTTCAGCAATTTATCTAATTTCTTTTGCTTGGAATTATCAAGAAGTTGGTGGGGAAAGAGAGAGGAGAGAAATGGAGGTGATAGGACTTTTCATAGTGGGTTAGTGTTAGTAGAGTTAGTATTAATTTACAAATGGAATTGGATATTTACAATGGGAGTATCCATGTAGGATACAAATAAGGAAGAAAAACTCTTAAGAGGTAAGAAAAGGTGGATTTCTTACAAGGTTGATGCTCCAAGTGTCTTGAGTAGGGCCAATTTTGACGCTTGTTGTCGATCCACTAGCTTTGACGGTACATTTTTTCTCCACTCTTGACCTTCCTTGAGAGACAAGGTAATTGAAGCTGAGTAATCAACCACCATGATGCTGTCTTTTAAGAGAAGGGGCTGAATTTTGTGGTTTTTTTATAGATATGGGTAATTTGGAGGAGGAAAAATGAGACTAGGTGGTCAATTTTGGAATGGAATTGTGTGTGGGAGGTATGAGTTCACCATGGTTTCTCTTATTCTTCAAGGTTGAGGAGAAGGTGAGTAGTGTGCAGAGAGGAGTGGTGAGAGAGATGGGGATGATGAGTGGAGAAGTGTATGTGAAAGAGGAAAATGATAAAGTGGAAGAGAGAGTGTGGCTGCATAGCATGGGAAAACTGGGGTCCACTAAAAAAATCATAGCTCATAGCTGGTAGCTCCAAAAATCATGAAAAAATTTGGAATGATTATTCAGAGCGTGGGCTACATTTTCTCTTTTGACCACCGCTCCAAATTCGGAGTGGAGATAGGTGCCAAAATTCTCACCAAAAAGCCTGTTTTTTATGCCTGCAAAAGTCTTTTAGTGGCCCCCTCCTTTGTTGAATTTGTACAATGCATCCAAAAGCGAGCCCCTCATTTGTCATATTATAATACAAAGCATTCAAGTTGCCCTTGACCCATACATGGAGGAGGATTATTGGTGAAATAAGAAATATATACATGGTGGGACTAGTGTATGGACTATTCATGGACTTTAGCTCAATGAGCACATGGTGTTAGAATAATGAGTAAAAATAATAATAAAAATATGGAGGAGTTATGGATATGGAAAGATATTGGAATCATATGATATGGTCCCTCCTTGAATTATTTTGGGTGAAAGAGGAAAAGGTATGCAAGTAAATAATATAATAAAAGTAACCAATGAGTAGAAATCAATTTTTTGTTTTCACAAGGGTGAGGGTGAAAATGTGGGAGTGATTTGTGTAAAGGAAAAATATGAGGTTAGAGTATGTACATATTGGCAAAAAAAAAAAAAAATTATGGTGTAAGAGGATGAAAGAAGGTGTACATAGGTTTAATAAAACACACACCTAAGTAGAAATATTTAAATAAAATACCAAAATAATTATAAAAAATCCCTATATTTAGGCCATATATACAATGAAATATTTACACACAAAGAGGCCATAATATACTTTTATTTTTTTATTTTTTTGGCTCACCTAGCCCAGTGACTAGCTAGCTGAGGGTTTTTAAGAAGATATGGGAAAAGTCCCGTGACTCACGCACGCCTATGTACAGTGAAATGGTAGGGATAGCCACAGTGTTTGGGTGATTTTGGTAGGGTGAGGTAACTCACTGTGGCAATTACAAAGAGCCGAAAAAACGACTATCAGTGTCTAGGGCATGTAGAACAGTTAAGATCTCTTTCTCATAAATGCCTAAGACCCGTTCATCCGTGTTGAGCCTTAGGCTCTCATATGCTATGGCATGCCCTTCTTGAAGCAAGACTGCTCCAAGGAAATCACCACAAGCATCACATTGGACCTCAAATGGCTGTGAGAGATCCGGAAGCATAAGGATTGGTTGGGAGATAAGCTTCTTTTTGAGCTTGTCAAAAGAACTTTGCTCCTTAGCAGTCCATGAATACTTAACGTTTTTCTTTGTTAAGTCATGTAGTGGTCCTGCTATTTGAGAGAATTTTTCTATGAAGCGTCTATAGTATGCACACATACCAATAAAGATTCGTAGCTCATGTAGATTCCTTGGATTAGGCCATGCTTTTATTACCTCCAACTTTGATGGATCCATACAGATACCATCTCGAGAGATAATATGACCTAAGTATTGAATCTCTTGTAGGAAAAATTCACTTTTCTTTTGATTGAGAAAAAGCTTATTCTCCCTTATAATGCTTGAAAAATCACTCGGAGATGTTGCTTGTGTTCCTCCAAGGAATTGGAGTAGATGATGATATCATCAAAGAACACTCCAGTGAATTTGTGGGAGGGTCTAAAACTTTTCTCCATTAATCAATTGAAGGTAATTGGTTCATTAGTCAAGCCAAAAGGCATGACTAGATATTCATAAAGGCCAAACGTTGTACGAAACGCGGTCTTTAGGATATCTTCATTCACTATCCTTATTTGATGGTAGCCACTTTTAAGGTCAATCCTACTGAAGTAAAGTAGGTAGAGCCTTGTAGCTTATCAAATAGATCTTCTACCCGGGGTACGGGAAATCTATTTTTGATAGTGATATGGTTTAGTGCGCGATAGTCCACACACATGCGGTATGTACCATCTTTCTTTTGCACTAAAAGGATTGGAGAGCAAAAGGGAGAGGAGCTAGGCCTCACCATTCCTTTGTATACCAATTCTTGTACTTGCCTCACGATCTCCTGTTGTTGAGCTCGTGAAACTCGATAGGAAGGTTTGTTAGGCGGTGAGCTTCCTGATAGGAGCTCAATTCAATGCCATCATCCCCTCGTTTTGGAGGTAAGTCCATAGGTATATCATCAATGAACACATCTTGGAATCCTTTTAGAAAGCTAGACAAGTCTAACTCTTCTTGATTCCTACCATTCACCTTTGATGAAACATTAGGACCTTTTAGGGATTCTTTGACAAAAATCATGTATGCAAAAACTGAGCTTTTCATTGATTTATCAAGGGCAAGAGGATTTACAAGTGGTTTAGTACGACCAGACTCATTAGCATCTATATACATATTCTTTCCCCTGTAGGTGAAGTAGATTCTTCTTTCAGGGAACTTCATTTTGGTAGCCATGCAGTTGAACCATGGTATCCCTAGGATAACATCCTCATGTTGGAGAGGAGAGATGAAGAAGTCTTCTTTGTCGACTTAGCTTTGGACATGAAGCCTCAACTTCCCAATCAAGGGAGTAACGGAGGCTTGTTGTCCCTTGAAAGCGGCATCGACCGTTACAGCATCTCCCATCTCAAAAGCATGAATGCCCAACTTGGTGGCCAACTCCATTGATATGAAGTTGAGAGCAGAACCAGGGTCAAACAAGATGAAAGCATCATGCTCCCTTACCTTTCCCCAAGCATAGGAGAGAGGTGATCCTTTGCAATGAGTATCCTCTTTTGGAGCTTCATAGTGGAAGCTCTAGGAGTCTCATTGCAAGCATTTCTTTTGGGGCAAGAACGATAGCCATGTCCTTGATCCCCACACTTAAAACATTTGTGATACTTGCAAAAAGTTTCAAGCTCTTAAGGAGAGAGTTTATTTTTACCTTTGTAAACTCCTTTCTCCTTGGACAGATTGCTATTGTTGTTGTTGGAATGGCCGTGGGAAAAATTTTGGGCATTAATTTTTCCCTTTGCATCACTTTTGTCTTTATTTTCCATGGGTTTGACATTCCATATAACCCCTTGTTGGAAATTGATGCATGAAGAAACCATGGTATGGTGGATTACTTCGCTAATAGAGTCAGGCCGTTGAGAGTTGACTACTCGACCATCTCTTCAAGTAATCCCGCACAAAATTGTTGTTTTTGCTCAGCAAAGTCTATCTTTTGAAAGACAGTAGCCTTGAGATGTAAATCCCAAAACTTGTCCACATATTTGTGGATAGACTCATGAGAGAGAAGCCTGAAAATCCACCATTCGGTGAGCACTTTGTCCTTTGCATCACTTGCAAGGAATTGCTTCATGATGGATACTCGTAGAGTTTTCCATGTCTTTGGGGCTTCGCCATTGCCTCGAAGGCTAGCCCACCATTGACGAGCCAATTTTTGGAACTCCATGGCTACATGGCGTAACTTGGAGAACTCCGTGAAGCCCTCGTCTCCAAAGGCCACATCAAACTGTTGGATGAAGGCCAATACTTTGTCGGTAGCACCAAAGGTGCCATCATAAGTGAGAAAATAGAAACACTTTCCTCCCTCTTTGAACTTCTTGAGCTTTTGTGACCTTCGCCATGCAGGGTAAGATTTTCGATGTCCTCCCCTCTTATATTCTCTAGGAGAATAGCCATAGCTTTCATCGATAGAGGAGGAAGGTGAAGAAGAAGGAGAAGAGGGTGACCTCTTTCTTGCCCTTTTCTTCCTTGGTTTCCTTGAGCTTCCCTTTTGGAGTGACGAGGAGAAGGACTATGGGTTAGCCGTTTCCTCTTGGGAGGAGTTGGCGATCGTTTAGTCCTCCTTCTTCGTGGAGCCACATCTTCGGAGGAACTTAGGGATTCATTGCTTTCTTGATCTTTGGATTCCTCCTCTCGTATGGGAGAGAGTCTTCTTTTGGAGGTCTCTTCAAGATGCCTCGTAAGCTCTCTCTCCTCTTGGAGAGGAAAGGAAATCCCATAAGCACGAAGTTGTTGAGTAACTTAGGCTTGCAAAGTGGGGTTGCACATAGCTTGTTGCAACCTAGTGACAAGATAATTAACAAACATGGGAGCATCATCATTGGCCCTTCATGTGCAAAATCAAAGTTATCAATGTTCATTCTCCTCTCTTGATTATTGTCAGCCATGCTAATTAAAATTATGTGTTTACTTAGTGTATGCTTTGGCAATTCAAAACCTTAGTTGCTACTCCTCTTAGCCTTTGAAAATAGGCATTTAGTATCTTTACCCATGGTTCAAATTGGTTAATTATAGAGAGTAGTGGAGTGAGTCTAACATAGCAAAGTTGTTGAGGGATAGCTCCTTTCGGACTTCTTATGGCTCAATAATGGTAAATTCATAGGCAAGTATAAAAAGACTCCATTATTAAGTCCAAATCTCCCGAGGTGTGCACCATATCCCACATAGTGGGCTCAACAAAACCGATAATAGATCCCAGTCCCACTTACCCTAATATAATTAACAAAATCAACCATTAATAGGCTACTTAAGGACCTCTCTTCTCAAGCAAGAAAAGAGAAACCAAATGCTCTGATACCAATGTAATAGAAATTGCCTATGAACTTTCAGAGTAGCGGAATTATGAAAATAGGTGAAGCACTTTTGAGAGATTCTTTGTGAGCATAGCGGGTGAACTTATTTGATGGTAGCAACATAAACATGGTACAGTTAACTTGGCATGAACAATACTTTTGCAATAGAGAGAGTTTAGAGAACATGACAACAGTTGAGGAGCGTATTCATGTGGAGCCGGTCCCCCCTCCAATAGGCATTTGTATTATAGTTTCTCCTATCAAGAGAGACTTGGTACAATACAATCTTTGTGTTTCTTGTGACCTATGTGATGCAATGAAGATGGCAAGCTTCATTCATCACAAGCATAGCATAAACTTAAAGAAAGCATCAACTATCCCAAGCCTCAGTCCCAAGGCCTCAAACATCTTCGAAGGTGGAGAGAGCTAGCGAGGAATGAGGATAGGGAAGAGGAAACGGAAACATTTCATAGGAGAAAGAATTAGTTCCTCACTTATCTTTACTCTTCTTGCTAGCATACATAATAGCATAGTAATGGAGATGGATAAGATGGCAAGCTTAAGCACTGAAGCATGAATCTTAGTTGGATTTGCATTCGATAGCCAAAAGTGTTGGTGTAGGCTTTCACTCTCACAAGCTTGGAGAAGGAGGTGGTGTTCCTCAACTTTCACCAAGTGAGAATGGTGACTCAAATGAGTGTGTGTGATGGTGTATATCCCCCTAGCACCCCCCCTGCTTGCTTTAGGCGAGTGGAGACTTTTCCACATGCTGTAGTCTCATTGGGTCCCCTTTGCAATGAGTATCCTCTTTTGGAGCTTCAACCATGGAAGCTCTATGAGTTTCATTGCATACATTTCTTTTGGGGCAAGAACGATAACCATGTCCTTGCTCCCCACACTTAAATCATTTATGGTCTTTACAAAAGGCCTCTAATTCTTCGGGAGAGAGAGCTTATTTTTACCTTTGTAAGCTCCTTTCTTCTTGGCCTTGTTGTTATCGGTGTTGGTGTTGCCTTGGGAAGAGTTTTGAGCATTGCTCTTCCCGTTAGATTAATTTTGATCCTTGTTTTCCATGGGCTTGAAATTTCTTCTCGCCCCTTGTTGTAAATATATTCTCGAAGCAACCATAGTGTGGTGGATGACTTCGGTGATAGTGCTAGGCCATTGTGAGTTGACATACTCGGCCATTTCTTCAGGTAATCCCACACAAAATTGTTGCTTTTGTTCGGCAAAGTCAATCCTTTGAAAGACTGTAGCTTTGAGATGTAAACCCCAAAAGTTTTCTACATATTTGTGGATAGACTCGTTGAAGAACAGCTTCAAGATCCACCATTCGGTAAGCACTTTGTCCTTTGCATTGCTTGCACGGAATTGCTTCATGATGGAAACTTATAGAGTTTCCAATGTCTTTGGGGCCTCGTTGTTTCCACAAAGTCTAGCCCACCGGAAGTGCATAGCTACATGATGTAGCTTAGAGGACTCTATGAAGCCCTCATCTCCAAAGGCCGCATCAAATTGCTAGATGAAGGCCAATACTTTATTGGTAGTACCAAAGGTGCCATCATAGGTGAAAAAAGAGATATTCTTTCCTCCCTCTTTGAACTTCTTGAGCTTTTGGGACCTTCTCCATGCAGGTAAGATTTGTGATGTTCTCTCCTCTTGTATTCTCTAGGAGAATAGCTATTGCTTTTGTCGAAAGAGGAGGAAGGTGAAGAAGAAGGAGAAGAGGGTGACCTCTTTTTGCCTTTTTATTCCTTTGTTTCCTCTCTTCCCTCTTTGAGTAACGAGGAGAAGGACTATGGGTTGACCATTTCCTCTTGGGAGGAGTTGGCGACCATCTAGACCGCCGTCTTCGTGGAGCCACATTTTTAGACAAACTTAGGGATTCCCTTCTTTCTTGTTCTTTGGATTCCTCCTCTCTATGGGAGAGAGTCTTGTTTTGAGATTCTCATCAAGAGACCTCCTAAGCTCTCTCTCCTCTAGGAGAGGAAGGGAAATTCCATAAGCACAAAATTGCTGAGTGACTTCGGCTTGCAAAACAGGGCTGCCCATAGCTTGTTGCAACCTAGTAACAAGATAATTGACAAATATGGGGGCATAATTATTAGCACCTTCATGTGAAAAGTCAAAGTAATCAATGTTTATTCTACTCTCTTGGTTATCTTTAGCCATGCTAATTATACTTATGTGTTTATTTAGTGTATTCTTTTAGTTGCTACTCCTCTTAGCCTTTGAAAATTAACACTTAAGTATCTACACCCCACAACTCAAATTGGTTAATTATAGAGATTAGTGGAGTGGGTCTAATATTGCAGGCTAAGGGCTATCTCCTTTTGGACTTCTTATGGATCAATAATGGTAAAGCCGTAGGCAAGTAAAAAAAAAACAACATTATTAAGACCAAATCTCCTAAGGTGTGCACCATATCCCACAAAATGGGCTCAAAAAAATCGATAATAGATCCCAGTCCCACTTACCCTAATATAATTAAGAAAATCAACCATTAATAGGCTACTTAAGGACCTCTCTTCTTAAGCAAGAAAAGAGAAACCAAATGCTCTGATACCAATGTAATGGAAACGGCCTATAAACCTTGAGAATAGCAAAATTAAGAAAATAGAGTGAGCATTTTTGTGAGATTACTTTGAAAACATAGAGGGTGAACTTAATTGATGGTAGCAACATAAACATAGTACTTAATTAACTCGGCAAGAACAATACTTTTGCAAGAGAGAGTATTGGAGAACATGACAATAGTTGAGGACTGGATTTACTTGGAGCCGGTCCCCCCTCCAAAAGGTGTTTGTATTATAGATTCTTCCATCAAGAGAGACTTGATACAATACAATCTTTGTGACCTAGGTGATGCAATGAAGATGGAAAGCTTCATGCATCATGAGCATAACATAAAATTTGCAAAAAAGCATTAACTATCCCGAGGCCTCAAACACCTTCAAAGGTGGAGAGAGCTAGCAGGGAATGAGGATAGGGAAGAGGAAGAAGAATCATTCGTAGGAGAAAGAAATAGTTCCTCACTTATCATCACTCTTCTTGCCTAGCATAGCATAATAGCATAGTAATGAAGATGAAGAAGATGTCAACCTTAAGAATTGAAGCATGACTCTTGGTTGGATTTGCATTCCATAGCCAAGTGTTGGTGTAGGCTCTCAACTTCTCAACAAGCTTGAAGAAGGAGATGGAGCTCTTGCACTTTGCACTTCATACAATGAGAGAGAGAGTGTGTGTGGGTGTGTGTGTGTGGGAGATTATACCCCCTCTCATGCTTGGTCCACTTCTCTCTTTTTTGTATTATTTAATTATATCATTTAGACATGAGTCCTCTAACGCTAAGGTCTTTAATGAATCTAACGCTAAGGTATTTAAGCTCCATTAGGTAGCATTGCTCTTTAACAGACCATATCTCATTTGGACTCCTTTAACCTTGGCCCCGTGTTGAGACAGATCCATAAGCACATGTCTATATTCTAACCCTTGTTCCCGTTTATTCTCCCACATTTAATGATCGATTTAATATGAGAAAATCATTTGGGTTGGTTAGATATTAGATTTTATGACATAGTGTAGAAAGGGTTTTAGCCCTAAAGAATAGCTACAATTGTTTAGTCAGCTATTGTAAGGTTTTTTTTTACTGCGCAGAGCTAACCATTATAGTTTATCATAAGAGACCTAAGAGTCCATGTAGAGGATAGGCAAAAGTAAGCCACCTATCAAAGTGGCACGTGTGTGTGTGTGTGTGTGTGTGTGTACAAAAGGACAAGCAAGAGAAGAGAATTTGGAATAAATTTGGTGGTTAATGTGGGTGAGTTAATATGACAATGGGTGTGTGTTTGACTGTTAATTTACATACATTATTCACAACTTGAACCAAAGGATTAAAAAAGAGGATTGCCAAAGGCTAGTGTAGATGGGTGCAAATATTGTTTTATAAATATGTGTACATATAAAAATGAGTTCTGATGTTTAGCTACATCTAAAAAATGAAAGAGGTACTATAAAATGAACACGTTTCTTATTTGAGCGTGGACCCAACAATTTTCATCCATGTCTCTATTATCCCCACGTTCATGTCCATTTCATTTAAAATACTTGCTTGTATTTGTCGGCTCATGGCAAGCCTGTTGATGTTTTTCCAAAAGGAAGATTATCATCAATTATGGCTACTAGCTTGGAAGATTATCCTTGTAAGATTTTAGAATGGCTACTAGCTTGGAATATAAAGCTATGTGTGGTCAATGCCAAATTTTGAATGCTCAAAATGTATGGAGAAACTTTATTTTTATAAATTCTTAACGTTTCAAAATTATATTATTTCTACCAACCAAATAAGTTAAAATAATAATAGTCAAGATGATGATAGTGAGTGAGATATATACATCAAGTTAAAGTGTGAGCCATATAGATTTAGAAAAAATATCTCTATTGTATTCATTTTTATTTCTCTAGGTGGCAAAAGCACCAAGATAAAGTTAATTGTAATCCAAACTAAAAGTAGTCGATGGAGGGAAGTGAAAGCAAAGTTGCACCTAGTATGGAATCGTGTGTATGTGTGTGTGTAGAGTAAGCCAATATGAGAATTCCACCTAGTATGGAATCATGTGTGTGTGTGTGTGTGTGTGTAGAGTAAGTATGGAGGACGTGTAGATTAAACTTGCATTGTAGGGAAAACCATTTAAGTAGCGTGAAGGAGTTCGTGTGTGTATGTGTGAGTGTGAGTGTGTGTGTGTGTGTGTGTGTGTATGAGAGAGAGAGAGAGAGTCAATGCATATCACCAAAGTGTGGTATTGTCACCTACTTTTTCGTGTCTCCAATTGCATGGCCTTTTATAAAACGACATGGCAGAGTTGCATACGACATCAATATTTTTTTTTCTTTTTGGACTAAGGTAGTAGGGGAGTCTCAAACAAACCTTATTGTTTAAATCCTTTATGTAATTTTTATTTCCAAAGGTAAAATATATTGGTGTAACTAATATGAGAAATTTATTGTTAAGTTGGGCACATGTTCTCCACTAACTTCAATTTTGTTGATCTTTACTACCTAGGCACACTGACATCTTCTTTACAGCTTGGAACTCTCATTGAGCCCGTAACACATAATTATTACAATGGATGAGAATATATCGAGAAATGACAATGCTCTGCCTTTTTTGAAGAAAATTGTAGCTCCAATCTTTACTCCTTCCTCACTCCTTCTTTGTATACATCCTTGATGTGCAATTGCTAGGCTTGGGTAGAATCATGTTAACTAACATCGGCTCAGTTAACAGGATTTACAAGAATTCTTAAATCTTGGTGGGAACTCCTTTCTGATCAAATGAAAATTTTTATTTTAAGGCCTCAAGAAAATAGGTCTCCTCTTCTTGTCCAGATAGAAAGCATCAATAAAGAATTTGTACAACATCAAGATGATCAGCGGCTTTAACATTACAATCATTCCATGAAGCACAAATCTGCAACTTCTCTTCAATTTGGGATTTATGTATTTATTGTAAAATTTTATTCTAGAAAGCAGGTATATACTACTCTCCAAGTAGAATTTGTACATAAGCTCCCAAAAGTGATAACCAATTTTTTTTCCAAAAAAATCGGATAAACAAAACTTGTATCTCCGAGCTTTAAACGTGGTAATATAAGAACTCTACATACAAAAAGAGGCACAAAAAGAGTTCAAAAACTCTAAACCTTCAAAGAAGTTTTGCAAGCATAACTACTATATCAAAGATTCCAGATGTGCTTATTTTAAGAAGAAATGATCTGCATACCTGCATACGTAAAAAGAAGAGCTTCAAAGAGGAGAAGTTTAGAAGCAAACCCAAACATCAATTCTTCTAAAAAAAGTCAGTCCAATTCTTGACAAATGTTTTTTTTGTGGAAAAATAGGACATTGAGCCTCCCAATGTCCTAAGAAGAAGAAACGAATTGTGTGTAATTTTTTTTGTGTGGAATATGGATATAGCTATTCTAAGCTATCATCTCAATTTAAAAGGAAAACCTCTATAGAAGATATCTCCAACCCAAAATATGCAATGTAATGATCTTAGAAGATTTTATGCCAACTCCCTTCAGTCCCAACAATGGATAAAAAGGTAAGAATCCTTTATAAAAATACATGAGGGTCAAAGCATGTATAGGTGGTACTACTTTTTGCACCTTTTGGTGGTATCCCAAATAGCCCCTAGAAGTAGGTAACTTTATGCTAGGTAAAGGCGGTGTGCCTCACCGAGCTTTTCCCGTGTTCATTGGCCAGTGTCCGGTCGCCCATATTTATCTCCTTATTCTTTATACATACTTATTCTGTACAAAGAATAAGGAGCTCTCACTCATTCTCACATTATGCTCATACACTGAGATTTGGGAGCTCCACCCCACATCATGTGTCGTGCTCTCTCTCTCTCTCTCTCTCTCTCTCTCTCTCTCTCTATATATATATATATATATATATATATATATATATATATATATATATATATATATATATATGCATTGATGTAAAGACAGAAATTTTCAGAGCTATGGAAAGCGTGTCTGTAGCAGCATTTCCGAAGTGAACAGGTTCAACAAAATTGATTCTCATCTCCTATTTTACATACAATGTCTTCCGGCACTCGCAAGGTTCTTCTTCTTCAACAAGGTCCACAACCATTGTGGAAAATGATCCAAAATCTCCTAAGTGTGGAGATAGCAACACAACCACCCAACCAACGACATCGGAAACCATGATCATGGCGTACTTGGTATCATTGCAAGAGACCGTAAACAAACAAGGCGAAGACTTACGAGCACTTGCAATGGAGAATGGCACACTAAGGGTACATGTGGTTGAGAATGAGAATCTCAAGAGGACATTTGAGATGCAAACAACACGTTTGATGCAACTTGAAGAGGAATTCAAGGAATGTAAACGCTCTCTTGTGGACTTAAATGCTTTGAAGGAGCGGATGAGCAAAGTAGAGCATGACCATGTATTGAAAGAGGAGAAATTTGACACTATGATCCGGGATGTATGTGACATGAAAAATGTATGCACAAACAAGTCTTAGGCTGATGTATGTGGTAGCAATGTGGTTTCTAATTCCTCACTCATGCAAGCTATGGTTCAAACAAAGAATGTTGAGAATGTGGATGTGGAGGAGTTGAAGGAACGGGAGCGACGTTCCAAGAACATTGTTATTCGTGGAATTCCCGAAGAGAAGTTAGAGACACCTCCTTCTCTTGCCATTGTTATTGAAGATTTCTTCAAAACCCACTTTGGCATGTCCGGATTTATGGTCTATGGAGCACATAGAGTGGGGAAGCAAGGAGCTCCTCGCTCCGGAGAATGGCCAATTGTATGCACCATGCCGGATGAGACCAAGCGAAATATTATCCTTGATAATAGTTGGATCTATTTGAGGGATACAAAATGTTTTGTATGTGAAGATTGCACTATTAAGCAACAAAATATGCGTCGCAAGGCATATAAGGAAAAGAATAATAAAAACAAGGAGATCTCTCATGAAGAAAATGTGCCCAAGGAGGAGTCAAGTCTCTCAAGCAAATAGGGATGTGTGACCTATGAGACCGAGTTACAATTGAAAATATGCTTTTGGAATTGTAATGGATACCCATGGAATGCGGGGTTTGGCATTGATGAACTAACAAGCAAAGCCGATGTTGTACTTATTGTTGAAACTTGGGAGCATGATACACAAAGGATTAACGGCTTGGAGGATTACAATGTACATTCATTGATGTGGTCAAAGAATCTCAAGCAACGAAGAGGACAAGGAGGGGTAGCATGTATGGTTAAGAAAGGATTGGAAGATTTTGTATCAATTGTGAAAGATGAAAAGTACAAACGTTATGTATTGCTGAAAATTATGACACCAAAAAGAGCACCCATTTTTGTAGCCGGTTGCTACATTCCTCATCATGATTCTCCCTTTTATGCTTGCATGGATAGAGATCAACCATTTTCTGATTTGGAAGAGGACATTGCTTATTTCAAAGGTGAAGGTGATGTTATTGTATTTGGGGATATGAATGCTCGCACATTGATATGCCATACATTTCAAGGGAGTTGGAGGAAGTTCACTTGTATGATCGTACTTCAATGGATGAGAAAGAGCCGGATCACTATGGAAAGTTACTTTTACACATGTGTAATAGCACGGGTATGCTCATTGCCAATGGTGTATCTTTGTGGAGTGGAACCAATGGATTTACATGTAGGAGACATAATGGGGATAGTGTGATTGACTATATGCTACTCTCTAAAGCCATCATGTATCGCATAAAGAGTTTTATGTTTGGTCAATGGACCCCGGAATCCAACCATCGCACCTTATGTATTGACCTTTCATGTGGAGAAGCAACCAAGCATGATAATCTCAGCCAAAGGAAAGAGAAGTTATCACTATGTATGGATTTCAAATGGGCACCAATGTACATTGAAATGGTTGAGCAAAAACTATGGATGACAAAGCTTCAATGTGATGCACCATTGGAAACTAAATGGAAAGCGTTCAAGAAAGCTATTTGTTCTTGTGCGAAAGAATGCTTTGCCATAAAGCATCTCCATGGTATCAACAAAGATAGATCACGCAAAAGGTGGTTTGATAAATAATGTCAAGATGCTCGAAAGTCCTTGATAAAGCTTGATGCAACTATGGACAAAGACAACTATCAAAGTCATTTGCATACATACAAGGCATTGATTCAAAAGAAGAGAAGAAGATGGGAAGTAAAGCAACAAGAATTTCAAGTCCAAGAAAAGGCACATGCATGTGGAAGATTTTGGAGAAACTTGAGGGACAAGCGGGTTGATAATTTTGGTAACTTGAGTCTAGTGGATATGTACACACATTGTAGGCAATTATATGAGCAAGCAAATGCTGAAAAAATGCCATTTTATGGTTCACTCCCATGTATGCCCTCTTTTTTTACTATTGAGGAGGTATGCGATGGGCTTGAAAAGCTGGCCACTTGCAAAGCGGGAGATCTTCAAGGTATCAAGCCGGAGATGATCAAATGGACGGGAGATTTTACCCATGAGTGGATGTGTGATATGTTCAACCTTGCACTTCAACATGGTATGCCTTATGATTGGAGTACTAATTGGGTTAAGCCTTTGCATAAAGGAGGGGATGTAAAGAATGTAAGCAACTACGGGACTATAATGATTGGGTCTCTTATGGAAAAGTTGTTTGGGTGCATAAAGGAGGGGATGTAAAGAATGTAAGCAACTACGGGACTATAATGATTGGGTCTCTTATGGAAAAGTTGTTTGGGTGCATAATGGAGATGAAATTGAGTGATTGGGCTAAAGAGAATGACAAGAGTGCAAAGGGACAAGCGGGTTTTCGTCGATGCCATAGCACCATTGATCATCTTGTCACTCTTCGTGTTCTCATGGAGGAAAGTTAATTGAAAGGCAAGCGATTGTATTGTTGTTTTGTGGACTTTAAGAAAACCTTTGATATGATTCCACGTAACAATTTGTGGAGAAGGATGGAAGAACTCCAAGTGCCAAGTGAGTTTATGCTTGCGGTTTCTCGAATCTATGAGAAGGTGATTTGTCAATTGCTCATGGGAAGAGAAATTTCAGAAATTTTTGTAAGCACTATTGGGGTTAAACAAGGATGTCCATCGTCACCAACTCTCTTTGGTCTATGCATCGATCAATTGGAACAAATGGTACTTGACTTTATGCAGGAATAAGGCATTGAAGAGGTCACTATTTGCAATGTGGTAATCATGCTTTTGTTGTATGCGGATGATGTAGTGCTTCTAGCACACACTTTAGAAGATGCACAAAAGCTTATAAGAACTTTTGCTTGCATAGTGGGCTGATTGTAAATGAATCCAAAACAAAGGTTACAACCATAAGGAGAAGCCATGCATTGTGTACAACAATGAGACACTTGAAGTTGTTGAGAGCTTTAAGTACCTTGGCCTTGAGGTTCCATCCAATCACAAGTGGCATGAATGTTCTATGCGTCGTTTGGAAGCGGGAAAGAGAGCATATTATGCATTTGAGAACATGTGTAATGCGGGAAACATCAAGTGTTGGGTTCTCAAGAAGTATCTTTTTGATGGATTGGTGACACCGGTTCTTCTTTATGGAGTTGAAGTGTAACATTTAATGGCCTAAAATCTTATTTGTAGCGGAAATTAGCATGAACATAGTGGGCATTTCATTAGAATAGATTCCTAATGAGAATTACAAGAGTGCTTGGGTGGAGAGAGCAACAAAAAGCATAACACCTAGTTAGATAGCATCGACAATACTTTCAAAAGAGAGAGCAATTAAGCTATTGACAACAGTTGAGGACCGGATTTGCATGGAGCCGGTCCCCCCTCCAAAAGGCTTTGTATTATGGTTTCTCCCATCAAGAGAGACATTGTACAATACAATTCTTTGTGTTCCTTCAAGACTAGCTAGTGCAATGAAGATGGAAGCTTCATACACCAAGCAAAACACTTAATCAAACACAACTTGAATTATCCCCGTTCTCAGACCCAAGACCTCACACACCTTCGAAGATGGTGAGAGCTAGCAGGGTATGAGAGTAGATTGAGAGGAAAAAGAAGTATCTTATGAGAAAGAAGTACATCTCCTCACATAATCACTCATATTAGCATAGCTTAGCTTAGTAATTAGCTTGGTAGAGAAGATGAGCATGCATTGAAGCTTGGCTCTTGGTTGGATTTGCATCCACATGCCAAGAGAGTGTTGATGTAGGCTTCTATCTCACAAGCTTGGAGTAGGTGATGAGCTCTCCATTAAAGCTTGGGAGGAGATAGAGTATTTTCCCTTCACACATGGTCAAGTGTGAGAGTGTGAGTGTCCATGCCAAGCAAAAATCAGCCCCCTCTCTCTCTTGGGCGAGCCCTAGATGCTAAGTTAGTCTGGCTTTTGCCTCATTGGACCTCCCCAGGTCAAGCCAATAGGGATTAAGCAGCATAAGTGATAGCCTTCTGACATGTGTCCCCCTTTCCCCTTTTGTGAGAGCTTTAGATAATTAAATAATTAAACTAAACTCTCATTGGACCCCTTTGCCTCCTGGCCAATAGGAATCAGGCAAGCCATGGGGCTCCTGAATGCTCATTGGACCCCTTGGGAGACTGCCCAATAGTCTTCTAGGACACTTAATTCTTATTGGTTTCTTTTATTAAATGTTTTTAAATTAATTAAACTAGATTTACTCTAGCCTAATTCTCATTGGTCCACTTCAAGGGTCTTCCAATAGGAATTGGGCACACCTTGTGGGCATCTGGCCTAGGGAGCTGACATGTGTCCCTCATTCCCTTTGTGTAAAGGGAGCCTGTGTGTGTGTGTGTGGCTTTCTCTCTCATCCCCTAGCTTTGGGGCTCGCCCCCTCCCATGTAGGGATGTAGAAAGACTTTTTGGGCACACACTAAGCATCCAATTTTCCCTAAGGTTGACCTTTGGACACAACCTTTGAATTTTGGAACCTTAGCATTTTGGAAGTCTTAATGGGCTGAACCTTAGGGTCTTTTTAGCCCATTGTTTCACATGGCTCTTTTGCAGATGGCCCCCCCTTTGGATCCCTATTTTCCCTCCTTTGGATCCCTACTGTGGCCAGTCTGCTAACTTAACCAATATTCTAGCTTTTTCTCCCTTGGCACTTCCCCACATTAAATGATCAGTTTAATATGAGAAAATCATTTAGGAGAATTAGATATTGATTATTATGACATTACCTCTCTCTTGAAATCATAGTCGTCCTCGACTATGGTGTAGAGAAGATAAAGCATATGCATGAGTCCTTTTCTTAGCGGGTAGAGGATCCCTATGTTACCCTACGACATCATTCCATAATGGATGACTAGTCCATTTGGCGCTTGAGAGCCTGAGGCTGCCGCAAGCATGTCTGCACATTAGTCCTATCAGTCTTCCATAGTAGAGTGACAAGCTCTACTTGGTGTTCGGGAGACGTCGTCTCCGCAAACTTGATCTAAGCATGCATACTACTTCATTTTTGTGCACAAATAAAGAAAAAGAGAGTCTTATAAGACAAAAAATTTTGTTCATTTTTAACATTTTGTACATTTGCTTACTTTTGGGAAGCATTGTAAGCATTGACAAGGTTTAGGTTATCCTTTAATTGTATGCCTTGCATCCATCTAGCATCTTCAAAAGGATAATTCTTAAACTTAATAAGATATCGTCGGATAGTCTTACCGCCTCTTAATACCTTGTCTTCATGTCGGAGAATGGACTCGGGTTGCAGCACCTCCTCGTGGTCCTCGATCTCCGGTGGGTCTTCAATAGTTGGTTCTTGAGGTGGCTCTCCTTTGTAAGGCTTTAATAGGCTCACATGAAAAGCATTGTGTATGAGCCAATGATTGGGCAACTTAAGTTGATAGGCCATCTCATTGATTGGCCTAAGAATCTGGAAGGGACCATAATACCTTTTTGCTAGTTTAGCATAGTACTTTTGGTGGCCCGTAGGATTCTTGCCCGTCGTGTGCCTTAATCGAGCCTTGGGAAACTTTAACAAGACCCAATCGTTTTCTTTAAAGGCTTGGGCTCTTCTGTGCTTGTCAGCAGCAGCCTTTTGCCTTTGCTGTGAGATAGAGATAGCATCCTTAATCTTTTGGAAAGATTCTTGTAGGTCTCGGCTATACTCATCTGCAGCGAAGATCTTCCCATGTACCTTAAGTAGCAAGGGACTTTTTGATCTTCCCTCAATTACCTCGAAAGGTGCTTTTCCTGTAGAAGTATGTACAGTGTTATTGTAAGCATACTCTACTAAGGGTAAGTACTTCTCCCATTGGGATCTTTGATCTACTTCCGTTACATAGGCTTTTAGTAGATCGAGAATAGTTAGGTTAGCTATTTCACTTTGGCCATCAGTTTGTGGATGATAGGCCGAAGAGAAGTTTAGCCTTGTTCCTAAATTCTCAAAGAGACCCTTCCAGAAATTACTGGTCATTCTAGGATCTCTATCCGACACTATGGACATTGGCAAGCCATGGTACTTGAAAATTTGTGAAATGAAGAGGGTTGCCATTTGATGGGCTTTGATAGTCTTTTTGACAGGTATAAAATGAGCTTGTTTACTGAACCTGTCTACTATCGTCCATATTCCCGTATTCCCATGGATAGACTTAGGCAATCCAAAGATAAAATCCATGGATATGCTCTCCCACGGTGAATTAGGGATTGGCAAGGGTTGAAGCAATCCAAGTTGCTTCCCTCTATCAAATTTTGTCTTTTGACATACCACACATTTGGAGACATACTCATGTATGTTCACTTTCATGGTAGGCCAATAGAAATATGTTTCAATTCCCTTTAGGGTAGACTGAATCCCTCTATGCCCCGCATATGGGGGAGCATGAGATTCATACATTAATTTCTCACGTAGTGAGTTAGTAACGCATAGTCAATTGCCATAGAGAAGATAACCATCTTGTAAAGTAAATGGTTCTTCTTTCTTCCCTAATGCAAGGGCTGAAATCACATCTCTAAAATCGGGATCAATAGCATACTCATCTATCATTGAAGATAGATCATTGTGAGTTGCTATGGAAACCGCATTCACTCTCGGTCGTCTTGAGAGTGCATCGGCTACTTGATTATGCTTGCCAGCAATGTGAGCAATATGAAAATGAAATTGCGAAAGGAAATTTTCCCACCTCATTTGTTTGTCGGAGAGCTTGGTCTGCGTCATGAAGTACTTAAGACTTTGGTGATCCGTTCGCAGAATGGAAGGAGTCCCCAATAAATAGTGCTTCCATGAGTCTAAGGCATGTAGAACTGCAAGGAGTTCTTTTTCGTATATGCCTAGAGCTTGCTCAACAGGGTCGAGCCTTCGACTCTCATAGCCTATGGCGTGCCCTTCTTGGAGCAAAACAGCCCCAAGGCAATCACCACAAGCATCACATTGGACCTCAAATGGTTTTGAGAGATCCGGTAGTGTAAGCACAGGTTGAGAGATAAGCTTTTCTTTAAGCTTTTCGAAAGCATTGTTCTCCTTAGCAGACCACGTATACCTAACATTTTTCTTTGTTAGGTCATGTAATGGTCCCGCAATTTGTGAGAACTTTTCTATGAAGCGTCTATAGTATGCACACATACCTATAAAGCTTCTTAGTTCATGAAGATTCCTTGATTTAGGCCATCCTTTTATTACCTCTAACTTAGATGGATCCATTTGGATTCCATCTTGAGAGATAATGTGACCTAAATATTGAATCTCTTGCAAGAAAAATTCACTTTTCTTTCGATTAACATAAAGTTTATTCTCTCTTAAAACTTGAAATATTACCTGGAGGTGTTGCTTGTGTTCCTCCAATGAATTAGAGTAGATGATAATATCATCAAAGAACACTCCAGTGAAGGTTCGATGAGGCCTGAACAGCTTCTCCATCAAGCGGTTGAATGTGGCTGGTGCATTAGTCAAGCCAAAAGGCATGACAATGTATTCGTAAAGACCAAATGTAGTACGAAATGCGGTCTTTACAATGTCTTGATCAACTATCCTTATTTGATGATAGCCACTTTTTAGGTCAATCCTACTGAAGTAGGTCGATCCTTGTAGCTTATCAAATAGGTCTTCTACCCGTGGAACGGGAAACCTATTTTTGATAGTGATCCTATTTAGTGCTCTATAGTCGACACACATACGATATGTGCCGTCTTTCTTTTGCACTAATAGCACAGGTGAGCAAAATGGAGATGAGCTAGGCCTAACCATGCCCTTCTCAATTAACTCATGCAATTGCCGCATAATCTCCTCTTGTTGAGCTTGAGAAACTCTATAAGGAGGTTTGTTAGGCGGTGAACTTCCTGGAAGAAGTTCAATTGCATGGTCGTCATTACCTCGTTTAGGAGGTAGCTCACAAGGGATGTCGTCAATAAAGACATCTTGAAACCCCTTGAGAAAATTGGATAACTCTAATTCCTTTTGGTTGCTTTTATTTTCTTTTGCTAAAGCATTAGGTTCATTTTGAGAATCTTTAACAAAAATCATGTACACGGAAATAGAGCTCTTTATTGACTTGTTGAAAGCTGGTGTATGTACAATGGGGATGGTGTTACCCATCTCCCTAGCATCTATATACATGTCCTTTTCCCTGAACTTAAAGGAGATTCTCCTTTCAGGAAATTTAACATGGGCAGCCAGACGGTCAAACCATGGTGCCCCTAGGATTACATCCTCATGCTTGAGAGGAGAGATAAAGAAGTCCTCTTTGTCCACATAGCCTTGGACATGAAGCCTCAATTTCCCGATTAAGGGAGTGACTGAAGCTTCTTGCCCCTTGAAGGCACTGTCTGCGGGTAGGATATCTCCCATCTCGTAGGATTGTATGCCTAGCTTGGTGGCTAACTCCATAGATATGAAATTGTGAGTAGAACCAGGGTCAAAGAGAATAAAAGCATCATGTTCTCTTACCTTTCCCCAAGCATGGCATAGAGGAGATCCTTTGTGGTGAGTTTGATGAATCTCCTCCTCTTGGATTTCAACCAAAGAAGCTCTAGGAGGATCTTGGCGGTTGTTCTTTTGGGGACAAGCGCGGTACGCATGCCCTTGTTCGCCGCACTTGAAACACCGGTTATCTTTACGATAACGCTCAAGCTCTTCAGGAGAGAGTTTATTCTTTCCTTTGTAAACTCCCTTCTCTTTAGCTTTGTTGGAATTGCCCTTAGGAGACTTTTGGACATTGTCCTTCCCCTTAGGCTCATTGGAACCTTTGTTTTCCGGGGGCTTATTATTTCTTTTACCCCCCGTTTGGAAATTGATTCGCGAGGCCACCATAGTATGGTGTATTACCGCTGATATGGTACGTGGCCTTTGGGAGTTGACATACTCCGCCATTTCTTCGGTTAAGCCCGCACAAAATTGTTGCTTTTGCTCTCCAAAATCCAACTTTTTGAAGACAGTGGCTTTGAGTTGTAGGTCCCAAAACTTGTCTACATATTTGTGGATGGATTCATTGGGAGAGAGCTTTAAGCTTCGCCATTCGGTGAGTACCTTGTCTTTGGCATCGGTGGCCAAAAACTGCTTCATAATGGAAGCTCTTAAAGCCTTCCATGTTCGTGGAGCTTCACCGTTGGCTCGTAGGCTAGACCACCATTGTCTGGCGGACTTTTGAAAGTGCATAGCTACATGGCGTAGCTTAGAGGACTCCGTGAAGCCCTCATCTCCAAACGCCGCATCGAATTGCTGGATAAAGGCCAAAACTTTGTCTGTAGCACCGAAGGTGCCATCATAGGTAAGGAAAGAGATGCTCTTCCCTCCCTCTTTGAATTTCTTCAGCTTGGACGACCTCTTCCATGCGGCATAGGATTTCCTATGGCCTCTTCTTTTTGATGGTTCAAAAGTTGCACCATCACTTTCTTCAGAAGATGAAGAATTTGAAGAAGGTGGAGAAGAGGGTGACCTCTTTCTCGCCTTTTTCTTGTCTTGATCTTTGTCGTCTTCACCATAGCTTTCATAAGAGGAAGAGGATGAAGAAGATGGAGAAGAGGGTGTCCTCTTTCTCGCCTTTTTCTTCTCTTGCTTTTTATCATCCCTCTTTGAATTATGGCGTGGAGAAGAGTGTGATGGTCTTCTCCGCTTTGGTGGTGATGGAGAGCGTTTAGCCCGCCGTCTTCGTGGAGCCATCTCCGCCGAGGTGGCGGGAGACTCGCTTCTTTCTCGTTCCTTCGGTGGAGGCTCTTGAGTTCTCCTTTGGGAAGGAGATGCATCATCAAGAAGTAAGTTCTTGAGCCCTTCATATGGATTCTCTTCTTCTTCCCGAATCGGAGAGAGACCTCTTTTGGTAGTCTCACAAGGAGGCTTCCTAGGTGTTCTCTTGTCATGGTGATGAGCTTGGAGAATCCCGTGAGCACGGAGCTGCCGTTGCACTTCACTTTGGAGAGATGGATTGCCCATGGCTTGTTGAAGCCTAGAAACAAGATAATTAACAAGCATTGAAGCATCATTAGTAGCTTGCTCATGAGCAAAATCAAAGTTATCAACATTAATTTCACTCTCTTTAATATTGTCAGCCATTCTAACAACTTTTAGGTGTAAACTTTTTAGGTGTACTTTGGCACTTCAAGCCCTAGTTGCTACTCCTCTTTACCCCTTTAGAAAAAGCACTCAAGCTACTGTACCCGCGGCTCGAATACCATTAATTGCAAGGAATAGAAGAGAGGGTCTTTCGACACCAAAACAGCACCGGCTCCTGTCAACCTTCTAATAGCTCAATAGTGGTTAAGCCATAGGCAAGCCCCGTAGGACTCCATTATTAAGACCATAGCTCTCGACGGTGATGCCCCGTTAACTGCACAAAGGCAGGCGCACTGAAAGGCTGAAAAATCCCTATTCTACTTACTCACAGGCAATTAATAATACCAACCATTTGTAGCTAGCTTGAGGACCTCCCTTCTTGAGCAAGAAAAGAGAAACCTTGTGCTCTGATACCAATGTAACATTTAATGGCCTAAAATCTTATTTGTAGCGGAAATTAGCATGAACATAGTGGGCATTTCATTAGAATAGATTCCTAATGAGAATTACAAGAGTGCTTGGGTGGAGAGAGCAACAAAAAGCATAACACCTAGTTAGATAGCATCGACAATACTTTCAAAAGAGAGAGCAATTAAGCTATTGACAACAGTTGAGGACCGGATTTGCATGGAGCCGGTCCCCCCTCCAAAAGGCTTTGTATTATGGTTTCTCCCATCAAGAGAGACATTGTACAATACAATTCTTTGTGTTCCTTCAAGACTAGCTAGTGCAATGAAGATGGAAGCTTCATACACCAAGCAAAACACTTAATCAAACACAACTTGAATTATCCCCGTTCTCAGACCCAAGACCTCACACACCTTCGAAGATGGTGAGAGCTAGCAGGGTATGAGAGTAGATTGAGAGGAAAAAGAAGTATCTTACGAGAAAGAAGTACATCTCCTCACATAATCACTCATATTAGCATAGCTTAGCTTAGTAATTAGCTTGGTAGAGAAGATGAGCATGCATTGAAGCTTGGCTCTTGGTTGGATTTGCATCCACATGCCAAGAGAGTGTTGATGTAGGCTTCTATCTCACAAGCTTGGAGTAGGTGATGAGCTCTCCATTAAAGCTTGGGAGGAGATAGAGTATTTTCCCTTCACACATGGTCAAGTGTGAGAGTGTGAGTGTCCATGCCAAGCAAAAATCAGCCCCCTCTCTCTCTTGGGCGAGCCCTAGCTGCTAAGTTAGTCTGGCTTTTGCCTCATTGGACCTCCCCAGGTCAAGCCAATAGGGATTAAGCAGCATAAGTGATAGCCTTCTGACATGTGTCCCCCTTTCCCCTTTTGTGAGAGCTTTAGATAATTAAATAATTAAACTAAACTCTCATTGGACCCCTTTGCCTCCTGGCCAATAGGAATCAGGCAAGCCATGGGGCTCCTGAATGCTCATTGGACCCCTTGGGAGACTGCCCAATAGTCTTCTAGGACACTTAATTCTTATTGGTTTCTTTTATTAAATGTTTTTAAATTAATTAAACTAGATTTACTCTAGCCTAATTCTCATTGGTCCACTTCAAGGGTCTTCCAATAGGAATTGGGCACACCTTGTGGGCATCTGGCCTAGGGAGCTGACATGTGTCCCTCATTCCCTTTGTGTAAAGGGAGCCTGTGTGTGTGTGTGTGGCTTTCTCTCTCATCCCCTAGCTTTGGGGCTCGCCCCCTCCCATGTAGGGATGTAGAAAGACTTTTTGGGCACACACTAAGCATCCAATTTTCCCTAAGGTTGACCTTTGGACACAACCTTTGAATTTTGGAACCTTAGCATTTTGGAAGTCTTAATGGGCTGAACCTTAGGGTCTTTTTAGCCCATTGTTTCACATGGCTCTTTTGCAGATGGCCCCCCCTTTGGATCCCTATTTTCCCTCCTTTGGATCCCTACTGTGGCCGGTCTGCTAACTTAACCAATATTCTAGCTTTTTCTCCCTTGGCACTTCCCCACATTAAATGATCAGTTTAATATGAGAAAATCATTTAGGAGAATTAGATATTGATTATTATGACATGAAGTGTTGGGAAACATCAAGTGTTGGGTTCTCAAGAAGTATCTTTTTGATGCATTGGTGACACCGGTTCTTCTTTATGGAGTTGAAGTGTGGGGCGGGAGCATCTCAAAGTCTACTTGGAAAGAGTTTGAGAATGTCCAAAAGCGTTTTCTTACAAACTTTCTCCAAGTTACGACACAAACACCATATATGCTCCTACTTCTTGAGTCGGGATCTCTTCCAATTGAGGTTATGGGCATGGAAAGGGTTGTGGAGTACATGATAAAGATGCGTCAAAACCCCTCACATCGACTTCCTACAATTGCATGGGAAGCAAGCAAAAAAGTTCAAAAGACGCATAAAAGCAAGATCTTGAGCACGGGATGGATGCAAGACATAAAGAAGTGGTTTGGGAGATGGGATGCATTACACTTGCTACATGATGCTTCAATTGACTCTCAAGTGAATGAAGCTTTTCTACAACGCCAATGTATTACGACTTGGGAGAAATCCGGTGGGTCACGCTTCATACATTACACCACCTATATTGCCCCCAACTACAAAACCATGTTCTTCGCTGAGAGAGGAAACCGTACTCACACTTACATGCTTGAGCCTATTCCCTTGTCCGCTATATGCACTGTTGCAGCAATTCGTCTTAGCTCCCATTTCCTTCGATGCGAGATAGGGCGTTGGGGCAATGGAGAAGAGTCAAATCAATTGTGCACATTATGCTCACTGCAAGTTCAAAAGTCTGAGTACCACACACTACTAGAGTGCTCATCTTTTGGTCACATCCGAACTTGCTTCTCTCACATTTTCAGCCATAACTTAGACCTACACACTTTCCTCTCTTATCCAAAGTGTGGGCTCTCCATTGCGACTCTCATCACTACAATTTTGGAGCATCGAGAGTCACTCATCAGCCATACACATACTACATCACATGTAACTTTGGTCCCATAGGTCATATTTGACCTCCAAGGACGATAATAAAATCTATCTATCTATCTATCTCTCCCTTACTCTCTCCATCTTCGCTACACACACGTACACCTGCATAAATTGATTTTTGTAGGAGCTTTTTTTGGACCCGAAAATCATGTTTTTGGCCATAATTTGCTCATTTGAACTCAAATCTGTGCAACCCAGGACTCTATTCTGGGATTTTGTCACGCTAGCTATTTATTGTGTGTTGAGGATTTTACACATGGTTTGCTCTCGGATGTGAG
This sequence comes from Adiantum capillus-veneris, assembly GCF_014529385.1. Lineage (NCBI taxonomy): Eukaryota > Viridiplantae > Streptophyta > Polypodiopsida > Polypodiales > Pteridaceae > Adiantum > Adiantum capillus-veneris. Next base: position 4,671,516 of record NC_140936.1, read on the forward strand.
AGTGGTATTGGCTTCTCACAGGTGGGAGGATACGATGTATAATCTATGTGGTCAAATGCTCAGGGAGACTCATGTGATTGCAGCTTGAGCTCAACAATGTATGTCTCGAGCATATTTTTTGGCAGTTGCACTAGAGCAGTGTTTGTGTACTAGATTTTCAAGTGTTTGAAATGATGCATGCAAAGTGTGGAGATTGGTGCATACATTTGGAGTGCAGTTTGATGCGCTTTGGTTGCTCATGGTTTTGAGCGTGCGGTCCTGTGGTTACTTGTTTTGTAGCCATTTTGCTGACAAAAATCTGGCAACATTTTCCCAACAGTTTTGTGTGCATCGTTGGTGCAATCAAGATTGCAATTTCTTGTAGCACTCAGGATTTGCGTGCAATGTTTTCTCTTTTGGGTGGTGCATCGCGAGCGTGTTTTGCTCTGCATTTTTTGTCTTGAGCTATGACTGCTCGACCATTTGGAGCTTTCAGTTTTGACTCCCAGCTACAGGTTGAGTCTAGTACTCCCATACGTGTTTCCATTTGCAGTTGAGGACATCTTTTGCAATGTTTTGGCTTGCATACCAGTTACGACACAATAGGTGTCTTGAGATCTTGCTTTGTGTATGATTTTGTGGGATAGTGGTTGGAGTTTACTCGCCATAGTTTGTGATCGAGCTTAGCTCTCACATTGATAGGTTTACAGGCAGGTTTGACGGTCATTAGTGAGCTGAATTTTTCAGCCATCGTCCCCTCTTTGCAGGTGCCTATGTATGGCTCAATTGTAAGATAATTTGCAGCACAAGTGTGACCTATTTCTTCAGCTATTTTAGAGATGAATTTGGGCTTGTCTTGGGGCTGATTTGTAGCCATATTTTTCAGTGATACATGAGCTTGTGTTACTCTTGATAGTGGTTGATTTTTTACTCTTGCTTTTACACAGGTTGTGTATGCTATGGTTTTCTAGCACATTGTTCATTCATTGGCACATTTTGGTAGTAGTTTTTCACTCACATATGTATGTCATTTGTGGTGCCGTTGAGTGATGCTTTGGCTAGAGTGGTCTGACTCTGTGTATGACTTTGTGAGGTGATTCTGCAAGAGTACATTCCAGGATTGTCCATTTGCGCATTTATTGTTGTCTCCATTACGATTTACTGTTGAGTTTGTTTCTCCAGTTATAGAGGAGACTCTGCCAAAATTTTGCCAGATATGTATGCGTATTGTAGAGGCTAGTGGGCTTGATTCTTTGCTCACCTTCTTTGCTTGAGATAGTGGCTTGCTCCTGAGTGGGAGAGTCTTGTGATCTTGAGCATTGTTTGTCATAGTTTTGGCATGGATATGGAAATGCTTCAGGTTCGAGACGGTTCTTGCTCACGATCGTGACTGACATGTTGGCATTGCGGCCACAATGGGCATATTAGGTGTTGTTGCCTCATGCGTATGAGGCAGCAGAAGAGGCAGATGCATGGTGCTACTATGAGGACAGATGCTAGAGAGTATGTGACGAGCATGTCACTTTTGAGTCTAGCTTGCCTTCAGACCACTTTGTGTCTTGGGATAGCACATTGTCTACGCGTTTTCTACTAGACGAGCATGTAATTTTTTACGTGATGCCACATCGTGATTTATCTTTCTCTTTCTCTAGTGAGAGACTTAGCTATGTGCAGTTTGTTGATGGTTCAACATATGACATAGAGGGTGCTGGAGATGTATGCATGTCATTACCTAGCGGTGCATTTCTTATGCTACGAGATGTTATTATGTACCAGGACTCAACGAGAGTTTCATTTCAGTGTGTCAATTGTAGAAGAGTAGTGGACATTGTGTACTTCTTGGAGAGAGGTCATTCAAGATGCATACGGGATCACTGATGATAGCCAAATCTGCTAGGAGTGATCTGGTATACCCTTTGCATATTTCTAACGCACAAGGTGGTGTAGTCTTTGTGTATTTGCAGCCATGTTTGGAGCGAGAGACGACGCATGTCTCTTTTTTGGATTTGCTGCATGAAGAGAAGGTTGTGCATTTGTCTTGTGGTGATTTTCACACACACAGTGGTATCTTTAAGGATGCACAGCTTGGTCAGTCATCAGTTGAGGTGACATCACTTGAGCCAGAGAGATCAATTCATTGTTCTATGGTGCGTCTGATACGTTTGAGGAAGACAGTGTCCTTTAGACAGTTGTGTATGATTATAGTGGTGCTGATTTTTTGGTTTTGTAGTCATTCTCAGCAGATATGCCTTTGCCAGACGATGTTGACATGGTGATGCATAGTCAGGTGGTTCCTGATGAGGATGCATATGGCACTCATGTTGCTGATAGGGATAGGTTGGCACACATAATGCATGTTTTGTCATCTTTTGGGTCTCTCATATCTGACCTTTGGTCTTGAGACCTGATCTTGCTTATGCGGTTGGTGCATTTGCAGTGGGAGTTGTCAGTTGTTGAAACCTAATCTTGCTTATGCAATTGGTGCATTTGTAGTGGGAGTTGTCAGTTGTGCGATGAATGACATTGGCATTGTACATTGTGGAGCCATGCATGTCATCACTCGATACTTGCATCAGGAGTGTCTTCATGGTTCTAGCCCTAGTGGTATGCATGCTGCATTTCCACTAGAGCGGTTACAGATGCACTCAAGTGTTTGGAGTGAGCCAGTGAGCATAGGTTGAGAGTCGTCTTCTCTCACCTCGTATATATACTAGTTGTAGGCTAGTCTTCTTGCCACTTCATCACACAACCTTTAGTGGGAGAATGCTATACTCTTTTTTCAAAAGTCCATCAAGAACTGATGTGGCCCCCATCTGCTGCCTTCTTCATCTCCCTTCTCATAGAAGCTACCTCGCCTTCCTCTTCTCCACCCTTCTCATAAAGCTACCCTGATTTACATCGCTCGATAAAGAGATAAGTACTCCCACCCCTAGGAAGGCCACACCCTTAGGAAGTGCAAGAACCCACTTTAGAATGTAGAGCCTATTCAACAGACTCCTTCAAACGCACTGAAACATGAGCCTGTTGAAGCTTCCTATCTAAATGTGGTCTCCCCAACAACAAAGTTTGCTTCAAACGCACTAAAACATGAGCCTGTTGAAGCTTCCTATCTAAATGTGGTCTCCCCAACAACAAAGTTTGCTCAAAAATTTGTTATGCTAGTCTATCTTGTCTAAGAAATGCATGCTTACATTTATGGTCATGTCAATGCATGCATTTTCGTATTGATAGCAACACTATTTTTTTCTTGATCTTATTTGAAGCATCGTTAGAGTATACAAAATTGTCCCAATGTTTCTACTCAACATTGGAGTTGCATCACGAGTATGGGTTGAGCATGGAGGGCAAGCTGCCTAAGGATCTCACTGACAAGGACTTGCCACCTGATCAATGGGTCATTGTCTTCACGGTCATTCCTGAGAAGAAGAAGACCAAGATCTTCCTCCACATGGTGCACAACCACCTCTATGAAGCTTTTCACCTCCTTTATTAGAAGGTATACTAGGTTTACCCCTCCAACATTGAACTCATAACCAAGTTTGAAAAGGAGCTGTGCCTATGAAAACTGTGCAACATCCAAAGCAGCATGGGTAGTGGTCGCTCGATGGCATGATATTGGAGAATGTCAAGTCATATTAGAAGTTGGGTTGAAAAAGAAAGTGATGAAGTTCATGACAGATTACAATGTGCACATTTTGGAAAGACAATGGATTTTTTTTTGGACTTCAACGACCCTACTTCATCCAATCTCCCTTTGAAACAAATTCAGATTACAACCTAGCCCCTGTACAGAGACTGGCTGGATCAAATTCTAGATGAACTTGATTTCCATGCCCATTAAGCGGAAGAGAAGGTCGCTTTTGTTAAAGATGGAGAGGCTCAAAGCAGACCTGCAAGTCTTGAACGCATCTCCATCCAAAAGGAAGTTGAGATTGGAGTGTTGACGAGCGTACTTTCAATGGGTGGTGGCTTTATTAATGTTGCAAATATGAAGAAGTTTTTTTCATGCAGGTACTAAACTCTTACATTTCTAAATTTCTATGAACTTTTAGGTGCTTAGACCACTTCAAAGTTCTTATAAAGTTGAAAGGTTTATATAACTTAAAATTTCTTGACATCTCTTGAGAGACTCGAAAGTCTTGAAAGTATTTAGAGTACTTCAATGTGCTCAGACCACTACCAAGTGCATGAGGCATGCTATTGCTTAGAGAATTCTTACACATTGTATACCACTTTGAAGTACTTCAAAGTGCTTGAAAGTACTTGGTAGTTCTTCAAAGTGCTCCAAAGTGTTTCAAAGTTTCTCAAAGTGCCTCAAAGTACTTCAAAGTGCTTTGAAAAGCTTCCAAGTGCTTGGATTTCTTGCTAATGCTTCTCCTTAAGAAAACTTCTAGGTACTTTACATCACTTCAAAGTACTTGAAATTACTTTAAAGTGCTTCAAACTGCTTCTGATTATGAGCATGTGGAGGTTCTCTACACCACTTTGAAGTACTTGCAGGTACTTTTGAAAGTGTTTCAAAGTTCTTCAAAATGCTTCCAAGTGCTTGAGATTACTTGAAAAGGCTTGTCCTTAAGAGCATCTCCAAGCACATGACACCACTTTGAAGTACTTCAAAGTGCTTCTCTTTATGAGCATTTCCATGCACTTCACAACACTCTAAAGTTCTTGAAAGTGCTTTAATGTGCTTCCAAGTGCACTGGAAAGCGCTTGAACATAATTGTATCTAAGAAGCCGTCAAGATTCATGGTTGGTTGTGAAATCCATAATTTTCTTTTTCACTTTATATAGATAACAGTTCATGAAATGGACAGGTCCTACCAATTCCTAAAGAGAGAGGGAGACCATTCTAGTGCCTATTCCACCTTCTGAGTCTGTCTTATTCAAAGTGAGACTGATGGCCAACATGAGTTTGTGGCTCTAAGGATAAGAGTGAGTTGATTGGTGCCGAGCAAGGAAGCAACTTGGGTTGGCCGGCAAGCCATGAGGCAATGGTCTCCAATCTTGAAAGTAATACTATTTGTAGAGAGAAAAATTATGATGCTTTTATTTGATGTCTTAAAAAAAACATCCTCAATTCCAAAGGCTCTCAAATCTCTTTCATTAAATGAAGAGAGACAAAATACTTTGACACTTGGTTTTTTGGGCCAACTCACATCTAACATGCATGCAGGACACCTAATTTATCTCTAAAATGGACACTTCAAAAAAGTAGGATATCTACAATAAATAATAATGCGAATAATAATTACAATGAGCCTTACAATTGTGCTCTAATACCACTTGTAAGGCGCTATGGGGGCTTGATAAGAGAGGAATTCATAATTAAAACATGATTAATATCAGACAAGATATGAAAATTCCAATTTACAAAAAACAAAGACTTGCTAAATAGATTGCATGGTGGAAATGTTCAAATGATGCTCTTATATAGAAAATATATATAGTGACATACATGATGACATCATAGGTAAGGTGGTAGAAATATCTAAGATATTATTCCTAACATAGTACCACACAGGCTATTAGGCTAGATAAATGATTCCACATAGGCTAATAGAGCTAAGATGTGGTGCATACACCATGACTTGACTGGCATAGTCCGCACAAGTCGATATGAATAAGATCTAGACGACTCCCTAACTCCTTGTCCAAAGGCGATGATGTCAACCTAGTCTATTTGCCATAGTTACAATGCTCACATAAAGACAAGTTAGAGTAATTCAACGCAGGGATAACCAGAACGCTGCAAGACTTTCATTCCCTTTTGACCCATATGTCCTAGCCGGCTATGCCACAACTTTGTAGATAGCAGCTTGTAGAATTCTCTTTCACGGAAGAGACATAAACTGAGTACAATGAGCCAGACTTCTGGCCTTTAAGCGCATGACCAAATTTCCCTTCTTGATATTCCAAGAACCATGAGAAAAATATGGTAGTGAAACCCAAATCATGAGTTGTCCACCAAATGATATCAAACTCTTTGTCAATTTGGGTACATGTCTGACATTATGCAATATAAACTCAGTGCCACAACGCAAAAAAAACTTGATGCTACCCACACCACATACATCAAGCTCATAAGAGTTGCATAGCTTCATTGTGTCATGTGTGGCAATGTATGTTGAAAACCACTACTTGTGAGGAGTCACATGAAAGCTAGCACCTGAGTCTACAATCCAATTCTGTGCAAAACACTCATCATGATCTAACGATGCATCAGGACTCAAACTCAATGTGAAAATAACACATCATTTGACACTCCAGAAACTGTCTCAATGGCTGGAGACTCAACCACATTAAGCTCTTTAATTTTCACGTTGCTTTTAGGTTTGTCACACTTTGCTTTCTCTTTGCCATTATCATGCTGGAGAGTGGGAATGGGGAACACACCCGACACACAAACAACTACCCCTATATAGCACATGGTATTCACAACATCCTTGTCCTTTTGAGAACACCTTTAAAAAAAACAATTTACACTAGCAGGACCTCGCATGCATTCAACCAATGCACCTACCGCCAACAAGATCACCCACCCACATGCACACACCACTGCGTTTGATCTCGACCCTCTCAACACATGCAACTCCTCTTACTCACTCTCTCTTCACACAAATAGATGCTGCTAGTTTAGGGGGCACACTTCCTCACCACCGACACCACATGACACGAACCAGAGCAAGAGAAAGAGAAAAGAAAAGAAAAAATCAAAACTTGATAGAGGAAAAGTGGGCTTGATCTTGATCCAAAAGATTGATTACAACCTTCAAAACACCATGGCTATGGCTACCCCAAAGGCAAAAAATATTGTTCTACTCCACAGGTGCAATGCTCTATGTAGGCAACTCCCAAAAAACTCGTCACTATTGGACAAACACTTCCCTCGATCCAAAACCACCAACCGACTCTTCAATTGCTATCATCCTTCTCCATTGGCCCCTACGAGCAAGTACCTTCGCGAACCTTTCTGGCTATTTCACTTCCAAGCTGTTGTGCGGCTCTCCACCATCTGTTGGTGCAATTTTGGTGACTTCCCTTGTGCGTCTTTGACCACCAACTGCACGGAGCTCCCCTTCTTTCTTCCAATTCTTTCTTCTTTTTTCCCAAAGGACCCTCCTTCTTCCTTTTTTTTTTGAAACCCCTGCCTCTTCTCTTTTTCTTCTTTGTTCCAACTTTCTAAAAATATTGTCTTGAGAAATAGCTCACGGTGCTACTACTCTCTTACTCCAACCCCTCTTATTTTCTTTCCCTTTGCCTTTAATTCCCCCTCCGTTCCTTCATTCAAACTTCCAACCATCCTTCCCCTTTTACATTTACAACTAAGGAAATATCTTAACATAGTCTCACCAGTTGCTTCCACTTACTCGGGTTTTCCAAACACCCATCTCATCAAGCCACATCAAAACTTCGTGCTTCCGGCTCCAAACCCCAAGAACTTTGTCATGTTTCAACCGTCTCATGCTCTTGAAAAAAACATTCAAAAAATGAGAAAAGCCACCTTACGCTCCCTTTCTATCGTTCCGACTTGCCAGCTTGAATTGGGCCTATTTTGATGCCCATGACTCCAATCAATGAGCCACACATTTTGGTTGACTCCCCACATCGCATGAATTTTTTTTTTAGAACCTTAGTGAGCTTTTAAAAAATCCATGTCAGCTCGCCTACCAATGGGGCATGGTAAGCACATACCCGACCCTCGACAAATATTCCACATGCCATAATTTTCTCATTCAAGGCCGATTGACAACCCAAAAATACCGGCATGCTCCTCAACTTGATCACTTGTTGCCTATCTACTCATATCAGCTTAGGCCACCTGTCCCTATTTGCCATGTCCGTCAAGGGTCTGCAAAGCATTCTAACTTTGAACTTCAATATCTTACACCACGAGGCTCCGTTTGACGAGCCGTTTGGACCAACTTGCATAGCATCTCAAAGAACATATAAGTCTAAAGAACCAACTCAAAATCTCCAGCACCTTTACGTGCCACCCCAATTGGACCATTCTGAAGCCTTTTTGACCAAAAAAACCACATGAGACATACACTTTCACTATCATTTTGCTACCCAGGTCCTCCACATTGGCCTTAGCCCTTTGTCTTGCACTTGCTAGCACCCATAGCTTAGCATAGAGCACTTCTCTGCACATACCAACTTTGGCTGCACCATCATTTCCCACCCTCCTTTTGAGCATTCTTGTTCAATTAGAAGTAGCTTTATTGAACTTGAAACTTGCAACACTCTCCAAACACCCAAGCACACTAGAAAATTCACAAATATATGTACAATATGCATAATATGGACAAAATTGTATGTTGTTAGTCTTGAGCCCCTTTAAGTGGGTTTCCCAACCCCCCTGGCCACAATTTGATTCACATCAGGCACCACTCCCCTATCAAAGTACCGCTTGAGCCATATACCAAGCTTACCATTAATTCTTTGCAATTGATAGGTCTCATTCAAAACGGCCTTTTACACTTTGTATGGGCCCATCTACTTCTTCTAGAAGGTGAATTCCAAGTAGCTTTTGCATTTCATTACCAGGTCTCCTTCTTCTATCATCTTGTCTAGTAGACTCTCATTGACTTTGGCCACTCGTTTTTCCCGCTTCTTCACATAGTAGTCTGTTGTTGCTTCCCTATCCTTTTGCAATGCCTCAAATCCAAAAATCCTATCCTATAAGACCTCATGTGGAGTGGCACTAATGCTCCACATACCTTTCAAAGCACCCAACTGTGCATGCACTAGCAGCACTGCCTCCTTGCCATAGACCAACTTGAATGGAGTAAAGTTGGTTTCCACTTTGTAGGACATCTTGTACGCCCATAGACACTTCTCTAGATTAATCTCCCATCATGTCTCCTGCTTATACACATACTTTGTCAACATCTTGATGATTTTCCCATTGGCACTCTCCACAAGACCATTGCATTGGGGATGATAAGGCGAGGAAAACCAATGATGAATCTTTAGTTTCTCCACCAATGCATGCATAAGCTTGCTTTTGAATCCTTGCCCTCTATAAAAAATGAGTACCCATGGCACTCCAAAATGGCAGTAGATGTTATCAAAAACAAATTGGGCTACAATGTGTGCATTTACCTCCTTCACACCTTTGGCATCGACCCACCTGGTGAGGTAGTCGATGGCTACCACAACATACTTCTTACCACCTGTAGACTTAGGGAGTGGAACGATGGCGTCCAAACCCAACTTCTCAAAATAATTTTGAGCAACAATGACCCCCTGTGACTCGGCTACCAAATGCCTCTCTCCCATAGTCTAGCATTCATGGCAGGTCTTGCACCAATAGTGCACATCCTTCACTACTGAAGGCCACCAAAAACCCACTCTCAACACTCAAAATAGTACTTGAACTTTCCATTGGTGTTTGCTCTCCTCATGACATAGCTCCAACACCAAGCTAATCTCTTCTTTATAGAGCACTCTCCTCAACACCCCATCTCTGTTGTAGGTCATTAGGTATTCACCTACTAATGAAAATTTGTGAGCTTTTTGAACTATCCTCCTCCTTTGCAGTTTGGAAAAACCTTGAGGACACTGCCCTATACTCAAAAAATCTTCCACCTCCAAAAATCCATCCATAATAGAGTACTTCTCATGACCTACCACTTGATTTTAAGATTTGATCTTGGAATGGTAGCAGGTAGTGGTTTCTCTTGGTTGGCACATTCATGGCTTGTAGTCGATGCACACCCATCATTTCCCATTCTTCTTAGGGGTGATAACCACCGGAGAAACCCACTCCAACTCCTTCACGGGGTATATGATACCTGCGTCTAGCAATTGGTTAATCTCTTGCTAAAGAGCCTCCTTTTGCATCTCCCCTAAGCTCCTTAGCTTGTGCACCTTTGGTTTTCACCCTTCTTTGAGGACTATCTTGTGCTCTATACCCTTTGCTCCTCGTAGATCCTCGTACTTCATCGCAAATAAATTCAAAAAACAAGCACATAGCTTGACATAGCTATCTCTCTCTTGCTTGGTCAAATCTTCACTTAGCATAGAGGTTACCTCCTCCGCACCTATGCCATGAACATAGGGTTACACCTCTCCTTTTGCATCGGAACCTTCAACGGTGATTCCAAACAAATTGGCATCTATCTTTAACATGTCATGCTCACTTCCCTCTTACTCCACATCCATGTAGCCCTCATCATAGGCTGTCCTGGTCTTGTACTCATAGCTTGTTGTATCATCTTCATCTTTTGTTGCCACAGGTTGGAAATGGATAGGCTCTTTGGTCTTCAAGTCAAGCAACACCTATCTCCCTCTCTCTTTGTCAGGCAAGGTGAACACCCTGCTCTCCCGATCGTTCTTAGCACCTATTGCAAGCAACCATGGACTACCTAAGATGATTGGATAAGCATTATCACCTGCTTTCATCATGAAGAAAAAATGATTATGCACTCAATTCCCATCACCTTCACCCTTACGTATTGAGCCACGACCAAACACATGGCTTTGGCATGGTTAGCCATTCTCATGCGTACATTTTATTTAGCTACAGCTTTGAAACCTTTTTCCTTCATAGCAGCCTCCCTGTGCTCCATTGTCTATATAGACTTGAACCTACATCCTCTTTTCAATGACCGCATCCACTGGAGAAAGGACATATGCCAGACTACCCACTCTCAATGCCTTGTTTTGCAGTGCATGCACATTTTCCTTACCCTTTGGTAACCTCGTGCTGATGCTTGTAGACCATTGTCTTTGCAGCTTGGGATTCAAAGACAACAACTGATCAAAGGTAATGTTAGCCTTTTGAATTTGAACATCGCTTACCAAGTCGTATTTGGGGTAGCCGCACCCTAGCTGAAAGTTTGCTTGCTTGACTTTGCGACACCTCCTCTTCTTGCTAGTTTTTGATTGCTCCTTACCTTTTTACACTTTATGTTTACCTTTATGGGCCCTAGTTTCTTGCTTGATTTCTTTCTCTTTTTCCATCCTTTCTCTTTTGTTGGCCAAAACTTCAACATGCTGCTTATCCACTCCGATGATGTTCACCCTAGGGGCTTCACCACCATCACGAGGAGCCGGTTGTACTTGATTCTCAACTACCTACTCTCGCGGGCCATTGAATTGTGCTTGTCCTCTACGTCTGCCAAACAATGGATAAATACCGCCTCTTTCTCTTGGCGAATGAGGGCAATCCCATGCATAGTGTCCTTCACCGCAATTGTAACACCGGCCAGGTAGTGGCCTTGCCCTGCCGCTTGCTTCTCTTGGCTGTCCTCTATCCATCACACTTAGCCACAATTCTTGCATTTGCTGAGACAAATCTTGCACGGTTTGCACCCAATCTTGCACGGTTTGCACCCAATCTTGTGGCACAACTGCTACACCTCGGTTCGCATGGTTCTCCTCATGAACAACATCCCTCATACCCTAAGTTTGGATAGGCACCGCCGCTTCATAGCTCGGCTCGACATGCCATGTTCAATATTATTTTTGATCTTCTTGCTCTTTTCTTTTGCAATGGACACTGCACCCTTGTAGTTTTCTTGGCTTTCAAAATCCTTTTTCTCCCTCACTTTAGGATTTAGATATGCCATAAATTTATCCAGTTTGAAGTAGTCACCATTGGCCAATTGCATGGCACCCTCTAACTCTTCCCAACACACTTCAAAATGATCCAAAGGCAAACTAAATTCTTCACTTACATCCTATTTGAGCGCTTTCAGTTTGGCATCCATCTCAGCTGGGGACGCCTCTTTGCCAAAATCACTTAGGAAACGTGCCCTTAGAGCCGGCCAAGCATGCCTTGTCTCTCCTTCCAAAGCTTCGTACCATACCTTCGCTTTATCGTGCATCACCAAAGGAATGTCTGCATTTTGTTGTCCTTGTTTGGCATACGCAATGATAACATATAAAGCTCAAAGTCTGCAATCCACTTGTTAAGATTCTCTCACCTGTAAAAATCGGCCCATAGCTTCAAGACGCCATGCCGACCAGCACCAAAAATTGCTTCCCTTCACCTAACTTGCCTTTGAAAGACCATGGCCATGGCTATCCCAAAGGGAAAAAACATTGTTCTACTCTACATACGCAATCATTTGTGTAGGGAGCTCCCAAAAAACTCGTCGCTATACTGGACAAACCCTTATCTCAATCTAGAACCACCAACTGACTCTTCAACTACCATCATCCTTCTCCAGTTGCCCCTACAAGGAAGTACCTTGGCGAACTTTTTTAGCTATTTCACTTCTAAGCCGCTGCGTGGCTCTCCATCTTCTGTTGGTGCAGCTTTGACGACTTCCCTTATGCGAGTTCGATCACCAACTTCATGGAGCTCCCCTTATTCTTCCAATTCTTCGTTATTTTTTCCCAAAGGACCCTTTTTCTTCCTTTTTTTTCAAAACCGCTGCCTCTCCTCTTTTTCTTCTTTGTTCCAACTTTCTAAAAAGAGTGTCTTGAGCTACTCCTCTCTTACTCCAACCCCTCCTCTTATTTTCTTTCCCTTTGCCTTTAAATCCCCCTCCTTTCCTTTATTCAAACTTCCAACCATACTTCCCCTTTTACATGTACAACTAAGGAAATATTTTAAACATAGGCTCCCCATGGAGTCGGTGCTTCTAGGCTTAGTCGGGTTTGCCAAACACCCATCTCATCAAGCCACATCGAGACTCCATGCTACCGGATCCAAACCCACTTAGAACTTTTCCGTGTATTGACCTACACATACCAACTTTGGCTGCACCAATGCTGCATTGTGCGGCAATCTTTCTTCAATTGTCCCCTTTTATGGCAGTAGTAGAACTCTAACATAGCAAGAAAATGGCCTTCATTTTATCATCAAAACTGAGACCTTTTAAAGTAAGCCATGAAAACACGTTCTTGAACTCATTCAAATAAGAACTAGCATTGTTGCCTTCTTTCATGTTCATGCGCACCAATTTCTTTATCAAGAAAAACTTGTTTGAGGCATTGTTGCCATCTCAAGCCTGACATAGAGCATCCCACAAATTTTTGGTAGTGGTCTTATCCATTATGGTAAAGTAAATTGATTCACCAAGGTATATGCAAATGGTCGCCATAGCACGCTCATTCAAGTCATCCCACTCATCATTAGTGTACGCATTCTCTCTTCTTTCACGCAAGAGTGCTATCAAGACTTTGTTGATCAAAACATCTTGCACACGCTGCCACCAAATGACAAAGTTTGAGCCATCAAACTTTTTGATGAAGTACTCTTCTCTTTTGGAATCACTACTCGAAGCTATGATTAAGAGAATGTAGCCAAAAACTTTATGTCAAATTGCCTCAGATAATTTTGGCAGAGGTTTCCCTAGAATAGGAGCAAAAAATACAAACCAAAATGTAGTACAATAATTGTGTAAGAACAACTAGAAATGCCAAGAACACATAAAATGGACTCACAAGAAAAACTCGATAGAGCCTTTGTATGAGGAGTCAAAACTCAGCTCAAAAAAATGCATAAGCTGCTCAAAAAAGGACCACTAGGAATATATTGCACAAAACCACGGTTGTGTGACCGCCAACTTTGTGTCGAGGGTGCTGTAAAGGGGAACTCCAACTACCTGTAACACCAAATGTATCTCAACATTTGAGAATACCCCAAATTAAAGAAAACCTCACACTATCGACCCTCCAAAGGCTAATGCAGACACAAAAGGACTAGTTATAGTCCTAGAAAGGGCTCTTTCTGTCCGAGTCTCAAAAACGGCCGAGAAAACTGTCAAAGTAGTCAAAAATGGCTCCACATGAAGTAAAATGGGCAGTGTCCACAACTCAATGTACATGAGTGATTGCGCTCAAATAAGCACCAAGAATTGTTGCATGCAGTAAAAGTGATTCCTGCAGGGATATCTACTCTCAAAAGAGCTCAATAGCACTATGGGTGTGCTAAAGTAAACATGCATCTGCCAACACATTTTTGCACAGAGAAGTTGTTGTCAAAGTGATTGCCAAAATTGCATGAAAGACGTTGTCTGTAAGTGTTTAGATACCTGGAGAAACTGCATGTGAACACGACCCTGGGAGACGTTGCAAAACCCTTCTCTCTCTTTCTCTCTCTCCCTCTCTCTCTCTCTCTATCTCTCTCTATCTCTCTCTCTTCCACTCGCTCTCTCTCTCTCTCACAACTCTCTATCGCTCAAGCTTGGGGTGTGTGAGAGGAGGGTCAGAGCAATGATAGGGACAAGTTTATCTTATATTTTCTCACATTTTCACATACACAAACGTGTTGAAAAAATGATTATAAAAAAAATTTACAATTGAGTAGGAAAAGGGTCCCATTTATTGGTGAAAACTTCCTAGCTAAGGGGTTTTATAAATAGTTCTTAAACACATTCAATATATAGGTTTTACATAGAGTGAACCCCACCAACCCCCCCCCCCCAACACCCAAAGTGCACTATCCCCAACAGATAGGTGAACAAATTTACAATTGAGTAAGAAAAGGGTCCCATTTATTGGTGAAAACTTCCTAGCTAAGGAGTTTTATAAATAGATCTTAAACACATGCAATATATAGGTTTTACATAGAGTGAACCCCACCACCCCCCCCCCCCCCCCCCCCCCCCCCCCCCCCCCTAGTGCACTACCCCCAACAGATAGGTGAACAAAGAGTTAGGTTAGCATATATCTTTAGTGTCAATTTTTTCAAAATATTGTCAAAGAAATTTCTTACCACAATGTGTCTTCCATTGGAAAGAACAATGTAGTATGTGAACATCCCCTTTTTCTTAAAGGGATGAGGATGAGATAGATAGATAGATAGATATATATATATATATATATATATATATATATATGAGCTCATGAATTATCTTTTTTAGAATAGCAAAGGCCTTTTCTTGGCTAATCAAACAACAACACTCTTAGAAATTATGCTTGGAATAATGTATGAAATGCAAGCTTACAAATCTTCATAATTATATATCATATACATTAAGGTTATAAAGACTATCTATACAATTAGGCAATGCTTTGAGCTTTAAAAAAAAATGTATCACCTCCTAAGTCGCTTGCTAACCAATGAACATCAAGCAATAGTTAGTTCACTGAATGGAATAATATTTCAATGTAAAGCAACCAACAATTACTTTACGTTTCAAGAAGGTTCTATCGATGAGTTAAACACATTGATGTGGGTGAATCCTTTTTTTTCTTTTGCCATGCTAACATATGTGAGTGGAGATGTTATATTAGCTCCAAAAAAAAATGTACAAAGAACCTTAAGCACTTCTTGTGCCTTGAGGGAACAACATTACCAAGGGAATGCATTTGACATGTTAATGGATGGAGAGAGAGAGAGAGAGAGAGATGCATGTGCACACACACACCCACACACTCACTTTCATAATGAAAAATGTCCAAATGAGTATAGTAAGGCTTCATTACAAAGAAAACTTTAAGGGTCATGATTGTCAGCACTTTTGTAAGGTTCTTTCTCATATATATATATATATGCCAAATAGTATTTAAATTGTATATTAACAAATTAAATAAATATTCTTCATAGTTTATTAAGGAAGCCATGATGTGAACAATCAAATAGAAAACTAGATGGTGTGAGTTTTATTTAAAATGACTTAAAATATCAACAATCAAAGTAAAAAATAAAAGTTAATGTAATGGTGACCATTGGATGGTGAGAGGTGCAAAGAAGAATTGCACTTTTTTTGTACCACTCCCCCTTCTTGGCCAAAAAATCAATAATTCATTCAAATCTTTGAATTTATGAGCAATCATGTTACATTATTTTACATTACAAAGCTCAATTTACTCAACACTTGGCATTGACCACTTCACACGAAGCTAACCATAATAAAGACAAAAGCCATATTATATTCCAATAGTTGCATAGTGCACAATGCACACCATGAAATTTTGATATGACCTTCTTTCACTTCACTCACATGTATATTGTGCACCAACATAATCAATGATGTCTCTTCATCAAAACAAGCTACCATGGTGATTGGTACTAGCATTTCTTCTTTTCTGTTTGACTTCGGTGGCATTTTAATTATACATTTGTCCAATCTATGTTGCACCACCCTAATGTACATTTTAATTTGGTGTTAAAGAGTGGCCAATGGCAATAATTAGAGCCCCAAAAAAATTGATATATAAAAACAATGTTCGAGAAAAGTGTGCTCAGCTTAGCCTTGAGTCGGTTGCAAAATCAAAGTAGCCGGTTGAGGGGAGGGCAAGAAGAAAAAAATTCCGCTTAAAATACCTGGAAAATAGTGGTTTTGCAAAAATAATGGCTAGTATTGTAAAATCTCCGGTTCAGATTTGTCTTGGAGGGATTTTTGTATGTTTGTGAAAATGATTTTTCCCGAACACTATATATAAAAGGAAACTTTGTCTCCTAATGATGGCCTACAAGGAGCTAGATTGATGAGATTTAGAAAAGATTCGAAAGGTTTGACATAGACACCAAAAATCATTGAGAATATATACTTTTGGAGCCATTTAGATTCAATTCTAATCCAAGACATTCTACACTCAATTTTTAAACTTCATAAGGAGTCCTTAGTAAAACGTTGAATTTTTGGTGCAATTGTGGACCATTGGATAAAGCTTGTGGATTAGTGTCACATGGCAAAAAACTTTTTTTTTAAAATGTTTCTTCCAGGTCTTTGTGAGAGGTGTTGACATTTGTGTACCTCTCTCTCTTTTTTGGCTTTCTAAAAGAAACCCTTAGTGTTGAGCTGAGTGAGGGGGTCTTTCATAGTTTTCAGTGCATGATAAGGACTTACCTTTCATTTCACACCATGTCTTTACTTTTCTTGCATTCTATTGTTTTAGAATGCTAGGCATCATTTACTTTCTCTCATACTTGAAAATGACTTTAGAGATCAAAATTTTAAACAAATTATCCATAGGAGTTTGATCTTATGATGCAGTCTTCGAGAAAGTTTTTTTTGTCTAAGCGGCAAGTTTTCTCCTTATACAAATACAAAATGGAAATACTATTAGAAATTTTAAATTTACAAAATACTCAAACTATTTCTAGTATATTTTATCGGGTTTTTTCTCCTTGGCCATCCTTTTCAACCGGCTAATCTCGATTTTCAATCGGCTTAAGCCTAAGTTTAGACACATCTTTCTCAGAGAGAGAGAGAGAGAGAGAGAGAGAGAGAGAGAGAGAGAGAGTCACAATCGCTTGTTCTTGTGAAAAAAGCTCTTTACTCTTTAAAAGCTTTAAAAATAAAAAGGTACAAAAAATAAAAGCAATGTAGTCCCATCCTAAAAAAAAAGAACAAGTATAAATTGCGTGTTTATGTTGAAAATAATATAAGATGAGCAAGGACAAAAAAAATAAACAATATAAAGTTTTAAAAAACTTTGTAAAGCTATGAAATGAAAGGGACCCATTTGACAAACTCCATCAACATTGAAGATGAATTTCCATCGTTAACAATGAAAACATTGGAAGGATGTCTAACTCGACTCAACACTAAAGCTTCTTTTAGAAAGCCAAAAAAGACAAACCTTATAGGAGAAGAAAAGAATAAGATAAACATTACAATTTTATTATTTTGATGATTGGACCTTTCTTTTCATGTGAGCGATTGAAATGTTCTTTAGGTTTTACCCTTACATAAGTACATGACTTGAGTTTCCATTTATTTTAAATGTTTTATAATGGAAACGTGAACCTCACCTAGTTCTTTTTGGAGGTACATTTGAAATTTGAAAGAGACATCTTTCATACAAGGTTTTGATTGGAAGGAAGAGCACCATGTGATGGTTGACCTCAAGAGCTTGTATTCTAATTTCTAAGAGCTTGGTTTTTGTAATCTTGAAAAAGACCTAAGAATCTTTGGAAATTGTCGCTTACTCGGCAGTTGTATCTTGGCTTTATCAAAGGTTTAAGCTTCCCAGGCTCAAAGTTTTGAATTATATTTCTTAAAAAAACTGTCTACATAAATTAATCATGACTTGAACTCTATTTATTAGGTACCTTAATGTTCTCAAGAATCTCACAAAATTAGGTACGTCATAGCATGACAAAAGTTAGTAAACACATGACATTGTAGTGAATAGGTGGCCAAAACGTTTTTTCAAGTGCTTGGTTAAGAGGAATCTAGGGAGATGCTCTAATTGCTTTGATGAGTGAACAGGATTAGCTGGCACGTGAAGGAGAGAGAGGCCAATAGGGGATTTTTTTCTCTATTAGATCCGGCCAACTCTCTGTGTGTTCAATGCAAGCGGGCGGATGCATTCTCTCTCTCTCTCTCTCTCTCTCTCTCTCTCTCTCTCTCTCTCTCTCTCTCTCTATCGCGCTCGCGTTGGTCTACAGATGGGCCTAGCGACCTGTCTCTCGCTTGCGTTGGTCTATAGGTGGGCCTAGCAACATCTCTCTCTCCCCCTCCCTCTGTCTGCTCCAGGTGATGCATCGTCTTTCCAACTGCATAGACAAATGAGTGAGACAAAGATGCCACATGTGATGGCAAGGTGGCAGAGACAAAGATGATTTTATTGCTTTGCTTGGTGGAAGCAAATGGTCTGTGTTGACTCTTCTCTCTTTCTCTCCGGCCTTGGTCTCTCGGTGCACAGCGACTCTCTCTCTCTCTCTCTCTCTTTCTTTCATCGCTTCACTGCCTGTAATGGATCAGGGGGGACCCACCCTGTTTTGACTCACTCGTGAGCGATTGCGACTCAGTTCTACATTGCCGTGTAGGGAGAAGACGGGACATACAAGAAGTGAGATACAGCGAGAGTGAGATATGGTGTCTCTGTTGCCAATTGAATGCAAGAGTGATCCAAGTGTGTCATGGTGGAGAGAATTTTCTCTCTCTTTCTCTATCTGTCGAGTAGCGAGCATACAATCCATGCAAAAAGTGGTGAACGTAGAGGGCATGTAGTTGAATTGAAGTTGGAGGCTTGTCGTGGCTTTCCTGGCTTGTGAGAGATGGTGAAGTCTCTGTGTGTGTGTGTGTGCACGCGCTACAGGACAGTCTCAGGTGGGCGGCAAGGCATTGAATGGAGAATTTTGTTCGATTCACCCAGGGAAAGGTAGGGAGGGGGTAGCTCAGAATGATGGGATTGGAAGTGATGAGAGCGGGCAGGGGAAGAGGAGAAATGGCATGCATGCATCACCTCCATGTTAGATCTCAGTGTTAAAATTCATTAGGCTTTTAGGGCTTAAGGAATCTTGAGCGTTAATTAATTAATGAAAGTGAGAATTAGATCCTGCAGGTCCCCGGAACGACTTTTTCACAAAGGCATTAATTAATTAGTTTTTTTTTGGGGGGGGGGGGGGGAATTTATTTATTTTAGTGCTTAAGGGAGGCCTAAGGGCACGCAAGGCGTATAGCCTAGTAGTTTAGCTTGAGTTTCATAGTATCTAGGTGATGGGTTCAAATGTTACTCATTAAGGTTGATTTTAGATGGTGACGTGCATAGACATGCTAATTGGAGATCCTAAAGGATCTTGGGGAGATTCTATCTAATGAAAAACTAAAAGAGAGTCAGTAGGACACCAATTTTGGTTTCGAACGATCTAATTACTATGTTCCTCAATTGTCATATTTATATAAATTCTCAACAGCGAGCTCACAAATAGAGGCATTTGTGTCTGCTCATAATAATCCGTTTTAGCTTGAGAGCCCACAACTCCATCCAAAACCATAGTTTTGTCATCTAGTTTTGTCATCTTCGGCTGAGGGATAAGTCCTATCGTCCCTTTGCAATAAGTCTCCAAACGTTAGAAAAAGATGTTTTTGTTGGTCTTCTTGCAATCAGTCTCACAATTTTGAAAAAATAATTTTCAATCCCTGCATTCTTGACAACTCACAATCCGTTCGCGCACGCACAAACGGACTGTGAGCTCTTGCCCTACACAATCTTTAGTTTTTAAGGGTACTTTGGTAACTTTTTTGATAGAAAATAGACACAATCAAAGGAAACGTGAGACCCCCCTACACAATGTTCAACATTTAAGGATATTTTGGTCACTTTTTTGAGAGCAAATTGATAATCGCGTCAATGCGAGGAAACCTTGAGATGCTTAGCAAGAGCTCGCAAACCGTCCACGCGCGCGAATGGACTATGAGCTCTTGAACATGCATCAGCTAGAGCGGACATTATAGATATCTGTTGGCAGGGTGCTGATGTTAGCAACTAGAGGCCTGAGATGTTGCAAAGTGTCTGCCGGATAGCTACTCCCATTACACTCACAATTGGCGGAGGCCAAGGCTCCTGCTACACCTGATGGCGAGGTGGTGATAAACGGGGGGAGCTATTGTCGACAACACAAACCCCACCCCCACCTTATAACAGCTGCAGAACATGATTGTAACCCATCCTCTGCAGATGTGATTCCCTATGCATGGAAATGCAAAGACATCCTACATCGTTCTTCAAGAAGCGCGCGCATTCAAGAAGGGATCAACACTAACACTTAACACATGCACAAGTTCATTCAAGTACATGCCTGGCACTGCAACTAATTGCATCTCTTGCAAAAGAGTGCATGATTTATGGCTATTGCACAGTGAAGGTGGAGAGGTGTGCACACGGGTTGTGATGCCTTGCGTGTGTATGCGGGTGCGCACGTTCATGTAAACACATCCAGAAGCTGATTGACATTGAATGCATGGACGCTGAGGTCAATACCAGACGTGCCCATTACCCTTGTTTCTTATCAGTGTTCAGGAAAAATCATTTTTCCAAACATACAAATTTCCTTTCCTCAAGTTTGCCAAGAGGAAATTTTACAAAAATAGGAGTTTTTTTCACTATTTTTCTCTATTTTGGGGTAGAATTTCTCCTTTTCCCCTTGCGCTCAATCGACATTTTTGAAATTGGAAACGACACAATATTAAGACGAGACACATTTTTCTTGAACATTGTTGCATATAAGTTATAACAAGGGTAATGGGCATTGATCGTACACTGATATGATTACCAACATTGTGAAAGGATGCTCCAACGTCAATGCTTGGAGGACTAAAAAGGGTACGTTGTTGTACAGAGGCAATAATTACTATGATGCCTGATGCCCAAATGGGTGACATGTAGATGATGATGTTCAACTCTTCGACTTCAGTCTCACGGGTGCACAGCCATCATGGTTTCAAGCTTCAATTTTCACGTTTGTCTTGAGGTGTTTGCACAGTAATTAATGACCACTGCCAATCTTTTTGAGATGGTAATTAACGGGCACAACTAAGAACAAGGTGTGGGATGGCGTAGTGAAGGGATTGATGCAAAGAGTATTAGTATTACCTTGCATTTATAATGTAAGTCAAAGACCTTCATTGAATATGGCCGCACTTTGAGAGAAAGAATACTACAGAAGCCACCACGATCATCCAAAATCAGCCCATATATGCATTGGCAAGGAAGGCCTCTAAGAGCGATGCGATCGCCTTCCAAAGTCTTTGAGCATGCTGTATGCTTGTTATATGTAGTCCATGTGCAATTTTTGCATTGGTATGTGTCCGTGAGGTGCTTATTACATGTTCGAAGACTGTGCTGGTGGGGAGCTACAAGAGTTTAGTCTACATTCTCCTTAGGGGGTGAGAGGATGTGGTAGTAGGGAGCGACCTTCTTGGTGTGGAAAAGCACACTTGATCATCCACATCTCTTCAAACCTACCCTCATCATCATCACCATGTGTGGGATCCATGGACCACGTGGTTTTGTTATTGCTATGAGTGATTTGTGCCCATGAAACCTTCTGCAGATTATTTTTCATTATTGACATGACTTATTGAGCTGAGTGTTTTCTTTGGTAGAGCCTGGGCTTGGTCAATTTTGTTTCTTGGTTCTCCACTCAAGTGGAGCTTTCAACCCTTCTTGGCCACACCATGAGAAGACTTGGGTAGCTCTAAGGTTTAAATGAATCCATGTCTATGTCGTAGTTGTGCACAAAATTTCAACTGAAAGTACATATAGCACAATGGACGATGGCACAACTATTGTGTGCCCCAAAATCAAAGTTGGCTAATTAAGTTTCAAGAGGAAATAATTGCACTGGTGCAATGGGGGTAGAAAGTGGAGGAGTCTCATTTTAATAGTGTGGCATACCTGCAAGCATTTGTTAAAAAAGTTTTGAGGCTACACCCACTAGTGCCAGTGCTACTACCGCATTTGGCAAGGGATCCGATTATGATTGTTAGCTTTTCCTTACCAAGATATATCCTCCTTTTTGTGAATGTGTGGGAAATTGGCAGAGATGAAATCTTGTGGGAAGTAGCCCATGAGTTTAATCTTGAGAGGTTCTTTGTTGGTGTTCATCCAATGACCTGGGATCTTTGGAGAAAAAAGCTATATTTGGTTGCTTATACCTTTTGAGAGAGGCCGTAGACGATGCCCATGTAACCATTTAGTTGTTACCATGATAAGACTTGTCATTGCCAATCTTTTGTATTGTTTTCATTGGCATCCCTCTTGTTTTAGCATCCTAGAAGATGAGGTCATGAAAATGTCTAATTCTTGGTCTAATTTCATGCTGGCAAAGCCATATTATTTTTAGCAACACCTGCCATCTGCTACAAAAAGTTTAGTAGTCTTGTTTTACATGTATCTAATTTTCCCAAAAAAAAAATGTCGAGGGAAGATAACTACCCTATGCATGGTTAGATTCAACACAAGGTAAGTATTGAAGCTGTTAGTTCTTTGCCTTCAATCTATGGAAAGAATAAGAAGAGGCTCAATAGATCACAAAAATCTATTGCAAACTTGCCTAGAACAACTACTTCTTTGCAATATTGTCCACGTGCTCCACTCCTGCCTTTGTGAACCATTATGCCCTCTAATAGAGGGCCCACCTCAATTGAATTACCTAGCATGTAGCTGCCCATATCCTTCTCAATCACTGATTTGTGCCTTCATCAACTTTCATACATGACAATATCCTTTGCCATTCTTCTTTTATTCAGTTAATAATACTCATCATTGTGAGATACCCTAGCCACCTTCATTAGCATTGCAATCATGATAATATATTAGCATTGCACATAGATGGCAGACAGAGAACTACTCCAAAGAAACCAATCAAGTATTGCCCAATAAGCGTGCTCAAAGGTCTACAAAGGCCATATTCTTACAATAATTGGGAAAGTGAACAACCAAAAAATCATGGTTGCAAAGCATGTAACCTAAAGAGTCCATAGTGTAGCACGTGCAAGCCTAGATGAGGCAAATCCCATTGAGGGATCCGAGATTGATAACAAGAGCATGCTCTGAAGGTGAGGAAACCCATCACATGCCCAAATAGAGGCATTATATGGACTTACAAGAGTGATTTCTTGGGGGGTTCACTATATAGAGATCTTGCATAGCACGTGTGTTCAAGAGGTATTTATAAAACCCCCTATTTTATGTTTTTTGAATTATATAGAGACCCCTTATGTACCAAAATTTTTACTTTTTCAATTTAAAATAGCCTTCTATATGTATATTTTTTGAAAGTTCATAGGAGAAATTAACCCCTTCTTGACTCTCTCTCTCTCTCTCTCTCTCTCTCTCTATATATATATATATATATATATATATATATGTATATCTATATATATATATATATATATATAGAGATATCTTTATATATATATATATATACATATATATATATATATGTATATATATATATATGTATATCTATATATATATATATATATATATATATATAGATATACATATATCATGCAAGCTCCATTGGGTATCATATTTCTCCTCACATTGTTCATAGGTAGTACTCAATTAGCTTCCCCTCCCACTCATGACAATAGGATTTTTTGAGCATGCAATGGAAAAAGCTCTAAATGTTTGAAAAAAGCTCTCTAATAAAAGCTCACAAATTTTTTATCCCTGTTTTTCTGAGGCCTTGTTTTAACAAGCAAAGAAAGGTAAAATAAAATTCACAAATACATACAAACATACATACAAGACAACTTTTATTCTAACATGGTCTACAGAAGAGGTTCTTGTGTTTGAGAGAAAACAAGAAAGTGGCAATGATATATTATAACATTTTTTATTATAATAAATTATTATTGTTTTTTTAAAAAAAGTGTAACAATGAACTATTTAAATTACAATATGTTCCAAAAGTATAAAAAACAATGACCCAAAAACATTTGGAAGCATTACAACAAATTGTGAACAAATAGGTTAAAGAGGATTAGAAAAACTGCATGTTCCTCTTTAACGAGAAAGGTACACAAATGTCAACACCCTCTTACAAGGGCTATTAAAAATAGTAAATGTCAACAAGCTTTATCCAATGGTCCACAATTACACCCAAAATGCAACCCATTACTAAGGCCTAAAGCACTCAAGATTCTCCAAGTTGAGAAGACCCTCCTTTCAAAGTCAATTTTGCTGAGCATATAGGTTTTGATTTCCAAAATATGAAGAGGAAACTAAAACCATGGAGTGAATCAAGCCTCTAGAGAGAGAGAGAGAGAGAGAGAGAGAGAGAGAGAGAGATAATCCAAAATTCAAATGTGTCTTTAAAATGCTCAAGTTCTTTGTGAGAGGAAAAATAAGAGAGAAAGTAACACTAGCATTCAAATATATATTTTTTCATAATAGAGTATTACACTTTTTGGAAACAAGTGTAACAACGACTTATTTAGATTAAAACATATTCCCAAAGCATAAAAAATAATGACTAAACCAATATTCAATGGCCTTCTTTAAAGAGAGAGGTACAAAAAAAACAAGTAAAAGGATCACGATGGCTTTCTAAAACAATAAGAAAGTAATAAAATCTTTAGGTTAAGTTTAACTAGAATTATATAAGGTGAAGCACTATTCAAGAATGTCTCTTTTGTTAAGCGATCGAGTGTCCTCCTCGCAAAAAAGCAAACCAAATATACTAGTAATTTTTTTGAAATTTGTAGGATTTTGAGCTAAGTTTTGACATCAATGCACCGGTTTTCCTTCTCTTTATCATGGTTTGCTCATTAATAAATATATATATATATATATATATATATATATATATATATATATATATATATATATATATATATATATATATATATATATATATATATATATATATATATATATATATATATATATATATATATAACTAATTAAGATATATATGTGTGTGTATGTGTATCTATGTAGTATAGAACTTACTAGAATTAAGATGAAATAAAATTATCCATTTAATACTTTAAAACCAAAATAACATTTAACACTAGGTTGGTAACCTAACAGGACATAAAAGTGTCCTTTCAGGGTTTTGAAAAAAACCTCCAAAACCATAGTAGATCCACTCATTTTGTAAAATCCTTTCATGAGGTTATAGTTCAAGGCCTACTACACATGTAAAAAATAAGAAACTTGTAAAATTTCTCATCTTTTGGTCACACCAAGCCTCCAAAGTTGATGGACCAGTACATTTTCATCAAAACAGTCATTTCTTACGTTTTGTTGCATAAAAATAAGATTAGGGATTTTTGTAGGACTTGAGATAAATTCCCTAGTTAGCTTCAATGGGTTGGTGACTAGAACATATGATTGCTTCTCACTCACTATTTTTTGTTTTTCCAAAAGAAATAGGTACAAAAAAGTTGAATTTTTACCATTCTGCAAACCTATCATCAAAGTTTCTATAGCCACGCTCAATACAAATAATATATGCATGTTTTCTTAGTTCCCTATTGTTCTTTAGGTTCATAAGGAGTCATGGAGCATGTCAAAAGAATATTACATCTCTTACCAAGGGGAATCTTGGGGACAAAGATGAAGTGCTAAATACAGCAAACATGAAAAATTTGGGTTCAATATTATGAGTTGTAGAATCCCATAGAAACTATTCAATATCTAGCCAAATTTGATCCTTATGACTAGATATGGTTACTACCTACAAAATGCATGTAGTTGTCACAAGAAACTAACAATATTGAAAAAGCTATACTTGATATACTAGAATGTTTCGTTTTCTTCTATAATTGAAAAAATCAACCATCGTTGTCTACTATGAAAATAAGGGTATTACGGTGCCCCAAAACTCAAGGAATATTAGGTTTATGTTACAATATGTGACATAGAAAATCAAAACTGCATTTGGATATCATGAAAGCCACCAAAAAAATCATAGAAGAGCTAAAATTGGCTAAAAAACAGGATTTGACAATTTTTGTAGTTTGGTCATAACTTACAACTTTAACATTTATTTCTCCCTAGAAGCATCAGGACATGTTGAGGACTACTAAAGATAGTTCTCTAGCATTATAGACCTCACAAACATGAATTCTAGAGTGGTATAGTTGCAAAAAGTTGAAAAAAGCCAAAAACAGGACCCGTTTTTTCACACATTTTAGTTTGTGAAATGTTGTGCAAGGACAAGGTTAAAGATGGAATTGATATTCCAAAAAAATGTCGAGTTTTTTTCAGCTCATGAGACAACTTTCTAGATAGATAGCACTTCAAAATCCAATTTGAAACTCTTGACATAATTCAAGGAAAATGGTCACTTAACAGGACATAAAAGTGTCCCAGGACATAAAAGTGTCCCATTACCAACCTAGTGTTAAGGTAAGTCTCAATCATCACTAAAAACATTGAAAGTATCCTAACCCAACACATCTCTAAGGCTTCTTTTTAAAAATTTGGGATCACTGTCGATGTAATTATGGTCCCTGGATGATGTCATGGCTCAATACGAGCATGAAAAGACAATGTAATTTTTTGGGTTGATGAATATAATCTACTCACAATTGTGAGTTTTGGAAAAAAAAAAGCCAAAAGAGATAGTTTGTTGCGATGTATCAATAATCAACAATCTTTTTAACCAATTGCACCCAAAATGTAACCCTTTTACAATGGCATTATGGAGTCCCAAAAGAACAATGTGAAAGTTCATTATGATCTACATAAGGCTATGTGAGAGAAAACAAATAAAATTTAAATAACATTTAAGGTAAGTCTCAATCAGGCCATTTTTTAATGTTCTTCTAGTCGGTACTCTACTCGCTACTCGCAAATGGCTTATATATTATGAAAGGGCCCCAATAATAAGGTAATTGGTGCACATTGCACATTAGTATTTTGAAACAAAGTAAAACAAGAAGAAATTAATTTAAAAAGATACATTAAAATTAAAACAAAAGAATATTTTAATGCTTGCAAATAAGCATAGAAAATAATTAAACAACTTAGTGAAGTGATTTTGTTTTGAAATCCTCAAATGAGAGAATCGTTTATCAATACCTCAGTGTGTGTATATATATATATATATATATATATATATATAGTATTTTTATTTCTCTCATATCTTGATTTCTTTTTTGGAAAGCCATCGTGAAATCTCACCTTGTTCTTTAGCAAATCACACTTTCCCATGCGAGGTGATACAAACATTTGAGACCACTGTGCCACAATAGAATTATGTTGGTAACTTTAGAACCACATGGTGAGGTAGACTTACCAAGGGTTTAGCTGATTCTAAGGCTATTACTCCAAGGTAAATTGACTTGTGTATTATATCTCATGAAAATTGCAAAGAACGAATTTTGCAGAATTGTTCTTGATGTCTTACTTATGTAGCTTAGATCCTAGACATTTGTTGTACTCGGAGTCTTGAGGGGTAGTGTTTGAGACAAGGGGAACCCAACAGCAAGGTATAATTTGTTGTGCATCTTTGAGAAGCTACAAACCCAACACTTAATCAAGAGAAAGAGAGAAGATGACTTAATGATGAAAGCGTGTGGCGGTGCTCTGTATGTTGATTACTGCAAGGGGGCTTGGAGATTGGAGTTGTATGGTTAATGAGGAAGGGTTGAGCAAGGTGCTTTGTGGGAAAAATCTCAAACAATAGTTGGCTCTGGCATTCAAACGACTACACCACCTTCCATATTGGATGCAACGATGCAATATACCCTCATGTTGTTGAGGGTACTCTTCTTTGCGGGGGAAATTTTGTGTAATGCTATCTAAGTGGTTTCGTTATGGTGTAGGGAATGGTCTCCTAGAGACCATTCCTTGTAATAATAGTGACCATGTGGCGACCGGCGAAGGCCGGGAGCCACAGTGGGAACTGTTATTACAGAGGAATGGTCTCCAGGAGACCATTCCCGACTGTCAAACGTCCAGGGCGAGTGGGGCCACTAAGCAACCTACGTGCGCATTCCCAACATTGAAAGCGACTTGGTGACAAATTCTGCGCAGTGAAAACGACCTTGCAATTACTCATGCTGATGTGCGGGTCAACGATTGGCTTTTTAAAAAAAGGAAGTTTTACAGATTCTGCAGGCTGATGTGGCAGGTATCCAATGGCTTGAGAAGATAATCTTGTATTTTAATCGCTAGTCAATGGAGGGCCACGATCTGCAGCCCCCCTCCCCTGGACTTTGACGGATATGGGAATTTATGTTGCATTTAGGTGCGATAGAACAAATCTCAACGATCTTGTCTAATGAAGTTGAAAGCAGGTAGATTCCAATTTCCCACACCTTGTTTTCCAATCTACATTGACCATTGTCACTTGGCCTTGCGTGAGTCAATCTTGGGCATTAAAGCTTGCTATATTTGTTCACCACCTACCCACGCACTTTCACCATTAAGGGAGCTCTCTATCACGCTAAAAGACATCGTTGTCCACTCATTATGATCTTACATGCTCACTGGTTAATTCCATGGAATAATCTTGTTGGAACCATGCATTAACCTCTACTGTCCTTTGGCACTTGTTGCTTGCATTAATGCTCTTATTCAAACCCTATACCTATCTGGATTTAGCTAGCTACATAAGGCAAAGGAATGGTTTACAAACTAAAAAACTTTGGAGACTCACATTGGCATTTTAAAACTAAAAATTGAAAATGAGGCTCTTAAATGATGGTCCATCCACAAACTAAAGAAAGTCAACCAATAATTTTAACATGCCAAAGACCTGCATACTTTTTTTAAAATGCTATGACGATCTTGATTTGAATTAATAACAAAATGTTACAAACACCATGGTATATCGTTTGCACATGGTTCTTCAACAATACATGATGATGCTCAAACTACTCTCTAATGTGGAGCTTTGCACAATTGATTTCTTCTATTTATGAGTTGCCACCAACAAGTATCCAGAACTTGGTTTTGTGTCCATAGAATGGTTCTTCAACAACTCAAACTACTCTCTAATGTTGATCTTTGCACAATTGATTCCTTCTATTTATGAGTTGCCACCAACAAGTTTCCAAAACTTGGTTTGTGTCCATAGGCTTGCACTTCTTCTGAAAGAGAATCTCATTTTTGGATTGCCAAATTGCTCTCAACATCGCCGTTCTTACTATACAAATGTTAGTGAGGAGATCCTCATTTTTAGTGCATCTAGATCCCATAGGAAGGTCACGTCTAAAGAAGGAAGTATCCAAATGAGTGTACACCCACTTGCAGACAATGTCCGTGAAGACTTTAATAACAGGACATCCCAAGAACATGTGGGTGAGGGTCTCATTCTTCACCTCACAACCTGCAAAGTATTGCTCAATTGAAAAGAGTATGTATATCTATGTCTGTATTATTTATAATGGAGCTCAAAAATCTCAAGCAAGAAGAAGCCTTCCACTTGTCATGCATTGGCCTTACAAAACATCTAATCTAAAATGCAAAAGTGAAGGGCAAGATTTAAAATGAAAAAGTAGAGGGTAATATTGCAAGATATGTATGGTATAGCTCTTGGTTGTTCTGTAAAGTGAGCGCATGTGAACTTTCTAGTGTTCAACTTAGCCTGCAAGTGGCGCAAATTAGGAAGGACTTCTAGGCATTGACTACGGCAGGGGACCTCGCCTGGCTGTTTGTAGAAACGGCTATTGGTGGTGAGGTTGCGGAGCAGGCAAATGCTATCCAAGCAGAGGGGATTTTGCCTCAAGGGGAGGCTCCTAGCCTTTTCTCCCATGGGACTTGGTCACACCCTCCATTTTTAGCTTTAGGAGAGGCCACCCCTCCCACCTTTTCATAAGGAGGAGTAGGGTGGATAAATCTTTGTAGGTTCTTTGGTATGCAAGGAGGATCATGGTAAGTTCTTCCTTGTATTATGGAAATGGAGGACAGCTTTGGAAGGAGCAAGGCTCCTTTGGTATCCTAGAATGTTGGTTGAGAACTTATTGTAGTGGGCCGGTCGATATCTCACCTTCTTTTCACCTGAGGCCCATCCAAACCGATGATTGGGAATTGGAACTAGCCCAGTTTACGGCATGTTGATCTATGGTTCTACTTTTGAGGTTGGGTTCTAGGTGGCAGAGGTGCACTCTTCTAAGGCAAACTATGTGGATTTAGTGTTCATAGCTTTTCCCTTGGCTCCCCTTTGAGGGCAAGTCTTGCTTGGGTGACAACCGTAAAGGCTTGGTGGCTCCCTGATTGGGGCTTTGGCTTGTAGATATGAAGGTGGCTCCCTTCATCACCTGATGTATCTTTTTTATAGGATCTTGAGAGTTGAGGTGGTTGTTTGATGCCACGGCCTATTTTGAGCATGACTTTTCTTGTAAATTTTTTGGTCTTAATATATTCCTCAATCACATTTTGTGAGTTTTGCCAAAAAAAAAACCGATTGTAGGAAATGAAAAGCTTTTTCTCAATAGAAAGTCAAAGATTTTCTACTCTACATAAGAATCAATGTACCAGTTTCAAAAAAAGGCGATTTTGGTGGAGATTTTGTTATTTAACAAAAATTATTTGGTTTTCCTTCAACGGTCTTTTTTCAAAATCAATATTAATATGTTTCAGAAATTTGTGCAAGTTCATATTTCTTTAAAGAGGTTGAGAAAAAAGGAGAAGGCTTGCTTGTTTATGCATCAACTTGGGGCTATTTTTCCTTGAGGGCATGTATGCAAATAAAGGGTCGTTATCCACATGTTTTAGCATGAAAGAGAGAGACCATCACATTGCCTATGTGTGTTTGCACTTATGTGAGAGAGAGAGAGAGAGAGAGAGAGAGAGATGCACAGACACATAAATACCTATATAGCTAGCATTTTTTTCTGGGATACCAATCAACTATGATCAAAAACCCTAGGCTTACTCTCATATAGCTTGGTATCATTAAAAAACCCAAAAACAATCTTCCCCCCATGGGTACCCACCCATGCTGAGACCAGGGAAAGTGACATTCATGCATCCTACATGTGGACAACTAGCAACTCAAGATGGCAGGTTTTTTTGCTTGTTTCCCTCTTGGCTACCCTTAGATACTCCCACCGTGTGAGGTTATCCTTATAGAAGATACAATAAGGAGAAAACCTAATAAGTATAAGAAACGTGGGAAATAGTTTCTCTCGCTTAACGAGGGTGTCTTCACGCCTTGACTATTATCCTCTGTCTCTCTTCCCTGCCATATTATTGGCGTGTAGGCTGCTCTGTACATTGTGACCTAGCCCCCTCGGAGGCAGCTACATTTGTAACCTTGATGAGAATGGCACCTTGCCAAATCATGCATAGAATGATGGAAGTTACTACTTACAATATGCCATGATTGTTCAAGCTCAGCCTGCTTCTATTTAAACAGGTGAGGGTGCTTTTTGCCTCTCACTTAGCCTTGAGTGTATTTGATAGTGTGTGAGTTTGAAAGAGAGGGTTGTGCATTGTTGCTTGTTGTGGTGGTATGGAGTTCACAGTGCAACCCACGCAGGTTTGTACCTGGCTTAAATTTATTCATGTACTTCAATATGTTAATCTCTCTTTGAAAGGGTTGTTCTAAGGTGATGTAAGCAACTCTGTTTTTTCTGTACCTTGATAAGACACACACTGAAAGATGATTTGTGGTAACTGCTTGGCGGTTTGGTAAAATAGGCTTGATAACGTCCATATACTAGTTAGAATAGCATGTGAATGTGTATAACATCACCGTAAGAAGGGTGCTGATAGCAATTTTGGATAGTGTTAATGAGGGTATAAAGGTAAATAGCATAGTCTTTTGATGGATACTTTTAGCTCGATGTATGTATGATGACACTTGGAGGGATTGATAATTGCTAGGCTAATACAACACCACAAAGGGTGGTTCCTTGCCAAGAAAGGCGTTAGGTAGGATGACAAACTCGGTGTAGGGTTGTTTTGTTCCAACCATGCTTTTTGACATTACTACGCACTATGGTTTATATTGCACTGTAGCTTGGTACTGAGCTCTACATAATAAACCTATTGAATAATCCAAGTTATACTTGGCGCCCTTCTTGCCTTAATGTGGGAATCGCACATGGAGGGGAAGTGTTTCACTACTTTTTGGTAAGTTCTACCATGGTCTGCTCATACTATAAACTAGACTGTTTCCATATGACTTTGGATTCTGGCAGTATTGTACATAACTATAGCACTTGGTAATAGTAGGACCACTTACCTTTTGGGGTTAAAAAAAATTGGTGTTTTTTTCTTTTCTGCTCTCTAGACTTTTTATCTGACGAGTAATAAACTTTGCTTACTACCGCATACTCTAATAGTGTTTGCTTTCCTGGGGCTATTTGGGGAATGTTGCACTTGCCGCGGTGATTCTAGTACAAAACTCTTGCTTACTGTAATACATGGCATTTAAGCATGACATCTAAAATGGTTGATACGTTGTCAAGACTGTACAAAAGTATGTTTTATTTTTCAGTTTATGTTGAACGAGCTGTAAAAGAATTAATTTTTCTTCACAAATGATGCATAAACATCTTACTTTTGGTTTTTTTCTGACATGAAAGGATGGTTTACTACGTTGGTTTTGGTTTTTTAGAGAGGAGGGATTGGTACCTCGTTCACTCATTTGGTCCTCATAAATTGTTAGATTGGTTGAGCCATCTCTTTGCTGGCTTTTTTTCAATATGGTTGTATCTAGACCCATTAAAAGTTAATATTGTAAAAGCATGGTTAATCTTCTAGATGAAATATTGATCTAGTAGAGTACAAAGATGGTAGTGTTCTACTCTCAACATCTAGGTATAGCTACACTAAGCCATGGTGGCTTTCAAGTAATTTGACGGTGATGGGGGCTTTTCACAAGCCAAGCTCCCATACCCCTCTTCTCTCGTCCCCACCCCATGGAAGCCTCCTCTTAGGGAGGGAGTGATAAAAGGCATTGGAAAAAAGTAAGAAAAAATAAAGTATGATTGTGTAAATATATGAGAAAGGTAAAATAGGCCACCTCATGCCTGCGGGGCAGTCCATCCCCACCTTGCCTCCTTTTTCTTCATTGTTGCCCCGCCCTGTGTCCCTTTTCCTCTCCTCCACTCAAAAGGTCAACCCCCTCTCTCTTCCCCTTGTCCTTTCTCCTTTCTATCTCCCCTCAAGCTACCCCACCTCTCACCAATAATGCATTATAACTCACCAATAATGCACCCTAACTCACATGCAACTTATGCTATCTTCCAAAATAGTATACCCCACACCCCCTTTCTCTCTCCTATCATATCCCATGACCAAAATACCCCCCTCTCTCTCTAAAGGGCGCCATGTCTCTTGTCTTGTAGCTAAATAACCTCCCCCACACTCACACACACTCAGTTTCACTGAAAAAGGTGCCCACAGACCCATCCCCACCCGATGGTTACCTGATTTTTCTTGTGTTCACACACATCTGCACACAGATTCACCTCTGAACACACCCCCCTCTCTCCCCTCTTGTAATTACTTTATTCTCCATGTCACCTCTCACTTTTTTTCATCAACCCATCTCTCTCTCTTAGTCTCTCTCTCATGAGACTGCTGTTCTGGCACATATACACACAGCTAGACAAGTGGGGCCCACAGTCGCATGGCCTATGTAGATTATGATTTCTTCATTTCTAAATTCTAGAATTTCTCCCCCCTCCTCCCCTATATAAAGAGGGGTCACCATCACACTAAGGACACACACAACATCACCAAAGAGTACACTATGCACTGTGCGTGCCTAGTGCACACACACACACCCACACCATCACCAT
Source organism: Adiantum capillus-veneris (assembly GCF_014529385.1). Lineage (NCBI taxonomy): Eukaryota > Viridiplantae > Streptophyta > Polypodiopsida > Polypodiales > Pteridaceae > Adiantum > Adiantum capillus-veneris. The sequence continues at coordinate 4,705,355 of NC_140936.1, forward strand.
CACCGCAATCACCATGCTCGTCTTGAGCATGACCTCTACACCCTTGGGCTATGGAAGATGAAGGGTAGCTAAATGAAGGATGATGGCCGTAACCCTCGTGCGAGTCTTTGCCATCAACTCCCACCTATCCGCCATGTGCTCTACCACGCTCTCCCTTCTCATTCCCCTACCCTATGCTCCCCATTTCATCGCCTTATTCTCTAAATAAAGCTTGAGGTTTTGTGAGTATGTTTTCTTGCAATGTTTTGCCCTTGTGAGGTGTGTGGAATCGCCACCTAGTCTTGTGTTTGGAGTGAGTTTGTGTATGTGTGAAGGGTGTGCGGATTCGCCATCCTTTTGTGGTGCCTAAGTACTAAGCCGCTATACCCCCTCCCTCACTCTCTCTCTCTCTCTCTCTCTCTCTCTCTCTCTCTCTCTCTCTCTCTCTCTCTCTCACTTGATCTCATTCCCTTTCCTCTTCATCATTGCTCCCAAGCATCCATCTCTCTTGGATGAAAACTTTGTTATGGTGGTGTGTTGTTTGCGTCCTAGCCGTTGAAGCTAGGTGGTGCCCCCTGTTTGATTTACCATGACAGGCTCGAGGCGCGCCATTCGGTCCTCGGTGTTTTAGAGGATGTCGGGGGTTCGGGGTTCGCTTTGCTCCCGTCATTTGGTGCCCCCACTGAGGATCTTTTCATGAAACCCTTCAGTTTACAAGACTCAAACCCCTAAACTATTGTGAATGGATGAATGGCTAGCAGGATTTGCTAATTGGACGACAGAAGAAAAGGAGCTCGAAGCACAACTGGATGAACTCCGCATCTCCATCTAAGCTCGAGTGCCAGGCGTAACGGTAATCGATTTGCAGTGGGAGAGTCAACCAACACGCCAAACCCAGTGGATATACATAGGCCAAGTGCCAAGAAGACGAAGGAGAAGGTCGAAACCATGTCTGCAACCTACAACCAACCAACAACAACAAAATGGAAGGAGCTCTGCACAATAGAGAATCAACACTATTCTACTTTGAGAATCGGGTAACTCAAGTCACCGAGGTAATTATCACAGTCAGTTTTCAAGTCGCACCTGATGCTGCAACACAGATAACGGAAGCATTGGCTCACACTCTCACTAGAGAAACTAGGGATCTATTGAGTTTGTTTCAGGAAAGAACACCACCCTCTCCCACAAGCTTGGACAGTGACTAAGCACCTCTAAGCTTCACATGAATCAGTACAACCTACCTCAAGACAGATCACACATACCAATACGTGTACACTCAATCAAGGTAATACTGGATTTGAAGGCTCACTACCAGCACGTCATTGACACCATGCCGGGTGGGGAGCGGTTTTTGGAGGTTCTGGCATCAGATCAACCATTTGTCTTACCTTTGGTACAAGGCAATGTACCGTTTGAAGTTTTAATCTATGTCCTAGTATAAGAGGGTATACACGCCTCCTTGTAAAGAAGAAAAAAACTTTTGCAAGTTAAGCAGTGTGTCTTTCTATCTCTCTCTCAGTAATCATGGCAAGTGTAGCATTTCCAACATTTAAAGGAAAGAAGGGGGAGGATTTGGTAACAGACTTCCTAGATGACTTTGAAGTAGCATGTGTAGTGAGAAACAAAGATACGGATGAATCCCGGGTTAGAATCTTTAAGCATCTCATGAAGCTAGAAGCTAGATCATGGTACAATGCACTTCCACAAGCAACCAAGGATGACTGGGAACCCTTAAAACCCGCTTTTAAGAGGCGCTTTGGGGGAGGTACCACTTCAGAAAAGTTGTGGGACAAGTTGAGAGACTTGAAGCAAGAGGGTCTTTTAGAATATGCCACCTATGAGTCCAAATTTGTGGATTTGTGGGAACAGTGGGTTGAGTCACTGGCAAGGGGGGAAGCTGCACCCAATTTCCTAACAAAAGATTGGTTCATGCATGGCTTATGGCCGCTTCTCAAGGAGAAGGTGAAAGGTAGATTCCCGGCTACGTACGAGTTAGCCGTTGAGATTGCTCGCCTTAAGGACAAGAAGCTGCGAATGAAAGCCAAAGAAACTGAGTCAACAGAAGCAGGAACATCGCATCGACCAGCAACTACGACAACCACCATTCCACCACCACCACCGGCTCTTGGGGTAAGAGATGACCAACAGGATATGTTGGCCCATATAACTGACCAACTGCAGAATTTGTCTGTTGTTAACCCTCACGGCACACGGACACCCTATGATCTATAAACGTTGTATTGTTTAGAGTCAGGTACCGGGTTTGTCGGACCAATAGGAACAGGGTAAGGGTGATCGCCGATGATAGGCGCACTCTAACTAGAATATTCAAGGAGTTAGCTGGCTAAGTATGGGCGCCCAAGTGTGAATGGGGTGAGCTTATATAAAAGCCACTAAACCTAATTTTTACTCATTCTCTCATTGTGCAATAGAAGCCGCTCTTGCTCCATCTCCACCTTCTCCTTCACCATCTCCTTGTGTGTGTGTGTGTGTGTACGTGTGAGAGAGAGAGTGTGAGAGTGTGTGTGTGATCGAGCGTTGCGGCGGCACGATGGCGGCGAGGCGGTTGAGCGCGGCGTAGCGGCGTCTCCCTCTTCTTGGCGACGCGGGAATCCTTCATTCGCAACTACGCAAGAAGGTGAGTGACACACCATTCTTCCTTGTGAGCTTGTCTGTTGTATGACTGTGTGCTAGGAGCCTTTGTGGCTCGCACACGGCGCGTAGCAAGTCCCTAGGCGTGACATTTTTGGCGCCGCTGCCGGGGAGATGCTGCGCGTGAAGCTCCAATGGCGACCTGTAAATTGTATTGAAGCTATTTTTTATGTAGGAAAGGCGCGGCTTAAGTTTGATTATTGTTGTTATGCAAAAACAGTAGAGAAAGACACAATGTTGTTGACTGCATTCAAGTTTTTTGTGTTCTGTTAAGCTCTGTTTTGTTAGTTCTACTAAGCTCAGATTTCAGCTTACACAGTTAGCATTTCTTGCATTTCTGCGTTTTCTGCATTTTCTGGTTTGCACTGCACAGTTCTGTCAAGTTTCCATTTTCTGCATTTTCTGTGTTTTTTGGTTTGTGCACAGTTAGGCGCACATTTAGTTAATTAAGCAAGTTAGTAATTAGGTGAACCACTGATTAGCAGGTCAGTAGGTAGGTGAGACAGTAAATAGTTAGGTGAGGTCAACACGCACCAAAACGCGTACCAAATAATATCCAAAAGATATATATATATATATATATATATATATATATATATATATATATATATATATATATATATATATATATATATAAATCGAAAAATAAAAACGTGAGTGAGGGGGAGGTTATAAAAACGGACGGGTTGGTTTGTATAAAAGTGAGATCTGAATCATTTGACCCAATCCCAATCCCAAGCCCAGGCCCAGGCTCTGTCTCTGTCTTATGATATAGGGTAGTCTCACTCCTATATATATGCTAGACTCACAAGGAGGGAGTGAGGAATGTGGGATAAGTCCTACACTCTCCTCTCCTTCATTGCACACTAGGACTTGCTATTTGGAGCCTAGTTCCTGTTGGAATTAGGGTTGCAGAGAAACACACACAGCTTGGAGAAGACGAAGGAAGCTCAAGGCACACAATAGAGAGTGTATTACTTAGTGTGCAATGGAAAGATAGTTAGCCCTAGAGTGATGGGCGTATATACAATGCACGGGGGAAAAAACCTCCTAAAGAGGGAAAAAATGCCCCGGCGGTCCTAGTGTGTTCACACACATCACTACCACATGTATATGGTAACAAATCCCCCCTGGAGTGATGCGGTGAACGAGAGCTGGCACATGAGTAAAGGGAAGTGCCATGCCCTGAGGACAGGATGAGTCCACAAAGGGGAGTAAGCCCAAAGCTTTGCGGAAAGCTTCAAGCTTCTCACGAGACAATGCCTTTGTGAAAAGATCTGCAAGGTTGTCCTGTGTTGGCACATAAGCCAAGCTGATCTCTCCTGCTGAAAGCCTCTCCCTGACATAGTGGTAATGCACCTCAATGTGCTTTGTGCGAGCATGAAAAACTGGGTTCCTCGCAACTGCCAATGCGCTCTGACTGTCAGTGTAGATAGTGTTGGCAGTGTCCTGTCCAACACCCAAGTCAGCCATAAGGCGTCTGAGCCATACACACTCAACCGTAGCTGTGAAGACTGCCCTGTACTCAGCCTCACAACTCGAAGTGGCCACACTAGGTTGCTTCTTGCTCAACCATGATATACATGAACTGCCAAGCATGAAACAAAAACCACTTGTGGACACTCGCGTGTCAAAACAACCAGCCCAATCTGAGTCCGAAAAAGCATGTAAGTCTGGCGGCAATGATCCCCCCTTGGGATAAAACAAGCCAAGATGTAAAGTGCCACTAAGGTAGCGGAAAATCCTCTTGACAGCTTGCCAATGCTTAGACCCTGGGCTATGCATAAATCTGCTGACCTGCGAGACTGCAAACTGAATATCTGGCCTCGTGTTGCATACATAAATGAGGCAGCCAACAGCAGTTTGGTAAAGAGTGACATCAGTAGGATCGCCAGCATCATGTAGACTCAACTTCAAACCTGTTTCCATGGGAGTGGCAATAGGTTTGCAATCCTCAAGTCCAAACTTACATAGCAATGTCTCTATGTAACTTTTCTGACACAAGGCAATACCACCATCACACTGCTTAAACTGTATACCCAAGTAATGATGCAACAGCCCCAAATCTTTCATCTTGAAAGTAGCATTCAAATCAGCCTTAAATTCAGCAATATGTCTCTCATTTGGTCCAGTGATCAACAAATCATCAACATAAAGAACCACAATGAGAAATACATCATCCTCACGCTTTACATACAATGTGCTTTCTGTTGGACTGTTACGAAAGCCTCGTTTAACCAAATGAGTGTCAGCTTTCTCATACCAAGCACGAGGAGATTGCTTCAACCCATACAAAGCCTTCTTACATTTGCACACTTTGTCCTCTTGTCCTTTTATGACAAAACCGCGAGGCTGCGTTACATAAACTTCCTCAAATATGTCACCATTCAAGAAAGCAGTAACAATGTCTGATTGATGTACATCCCAACCAAAATGAGCTGCCAATGCACATAGAAAACGCACAGTAGTCATACGACAAGTGGGAGAAAAAGTCTCTTCATAATCTATGCCTTTTTGTTGTGCATAACCCTTTGCAACAAGTCGAGCCTTATGGCGATTGATCTCACCATCCGGCTTGCGTTTCAACTTGTAAACCCACTTCGTACCAATGGCCTTTTTGCCAGGAGGCAAATCACATAAAGTCCATGTGTCATTCTCTATAAGTGCATCATATTCTAATTTCATGGCAGCAATCCAATTTTCTGAATTTTGTGCTTCATCAAAAGACAGAGGCTCCTCAACATCATGTAAACTAGACACAGCCAAGGCATAACAATCTGATGCATAAGATGCATGGCGAGAGCCTGAACGAGTACGACTAGATAAAGGTGCATCCAATTTACTGTCACGCAAAGTGTGCACTAGCCATTTTGGCATACCTCTAGCCTGCTCATTTTCAACCCTTTCCTCATCAAGTACATCATGTACATCTGCATCAGTAATAGGCTGTTCTAAAACATTTTCAGAAACCCCCATAGGCTGTACATTTGCCTCATTGGAACTTACATTCGTATTTCCACCACTGAAAAGAGGCAACAAAGTGTCATAAATGTCCTGTGAGCTTACATTACTGTCTCTAGTACATGACAGCAAGGGCTGAACAGAGTCTTCCACAAACACTACATCCCGTGAAACCAGAATACGTTTTGTTTGCGGATGATACAACCTGTAACCTTTGCTTTCAGCACTATAACCAACAAAAATACATTTGACAGCCTTATCATCCAATTTTCTGCGCTGCACTTGTGGCACCAAAGCACATGCCAAACAGCCAAAAACACGCATGTGCTCAATAGAAGGCTTTCTATCATGCCATGCTTCATATGGAGTAATAGACTGCAAAGATTTTGTAGGACACCTGTTAAGTACATAAGTGGCACACATGATGGCCTCAAGCCAAAAAGAATGCGGCAAAGCTTGACTTTTGACCATACATCGTGCCATTTCCGTTAGTGACCTGTTTTTCCGTTAAGTACATAAGTGGCACACATGATGGCCTCAAGCCAAAAAGAATGCGGCAAAGCTTGACTTTTGACCATACATCGTTCCATTTCCGTTAGTGACCTGTTTTTCCTCTCAGCAACACCATTTTGCTGAGGTGTATAAGGCACTGTACATTGGTGTTTTATCCCATGACTAGCCAGAAATGCATTAAATTCATGAGACATATACTCCCCCCCTCGATCGGAACGGAGGGTGCCCATAGTACATTTTGAGACATTTTCAGCCATAGCCAAAAATTGTTTGAAGCACATAAAAACTTCGGACTTCGCTTTAAGCAGAAATACCCATGCATGCCTGGAGTAATCATCAATGAAAGTCACGAAGTACAGGTAATTGCCCAAGGACGGAGCTTGCATGGGCCCACAAACATCACTATGCACAAGTTGCAACCTGCATGTGGCCCTAACTGAACCATCCTTTGGAAACTTAGAACGCTGCATTTTACCCAGAATACAGCCTTCACAAACATGTTTGACAGGTGCTTCAAGAGGCGGCAAAGAAGCAACCATATCAGATTTCTGCAAACGCAGCAAACTGGCAAAATTCAGATGACCAAAACGTGCATGCCAAAGTTTTGCATCTAAAATAGCCCTTGAATCTGCAACAGCATTTGCAAAATTTTGTCCACACTTGTCATACAAAGTGAGCTTATACAGCCCACGGCACAAAAGCCCAGATGCAACAATTTCATCACCAAAACTGAGATCATGAACTGTACATCTGTCATCCACAAATTTGACTACAAGTCCAAGTCTAGCAAGTGCGGATACAGACAAGAGATTCTTCTTGATCCCAGGTATATAAAGTGCATCAACAAGTGTGAAGGAACTGCCATTAGCAGCAGTGAGCACAATCTTTCCAACTCCCTGAACTGGATAAGAGGCGTTGTTGGCACAAGTGACTGAATTCCCATGAGGGACAGACTCGAGAGAGGTAAACAATTCACGATGTGAGGTAATGTGCTTTGTAGCACCACTGTCGAAATACCACACATGTGAATCTGCAGCAACTGACAAGCATGCATCATGGACAGCAGGATTGTAAGTGCACTCTGCGCTAAAAGCCCATTCTGCATCAACATCAGCATCACAATCTCCTTTCACAGAAGACTAAACAATGGCTGCATTTGTAGTGGAACCAGCATTTGCAGTGGAACCACCCTCTTTCTTCTTAGCCTCTTTGGCCTTCAACTTAGGACACGACTTGATCAAGTGATCATTGGCTTTACAATAATGGCAACGCATCTTCTTTTTGCCCTTGTCACCAGAATTGCCAAACGAAGTGCTGCCAGCAGAAGCATTAGGAATAGAATTTTTGCCACTCGCAGCAGAACCATAAGAAGTGGATGCAATACTGTTACCACCCTTTCTTTGAGAAGCAATAAAAGCTTGTTCAACTGCACGCTGCCTAGTCCTATTTTTTCTAGAAAGTGACTCTTGCAACAGCAATGTGCATAATGCATCAAACTTGACAACTTCAGGATTTCCTTGGGTCATGAGTCTCCAAGTACTAGCAAAAGTCTGGTAGGAATCTGGTAAGGCATCAAGAACAGTCTGCACAAGGGAACTGTCCGAAATGACTTCACCTGCAGAAATGAGTTGCTCATTGATATCCTTGACACTAGCAAGGAAAGTGTCCATATCATCTTCCTCATGCATAATCTTCGACTCTAGCTCTTTACGCAGCAAAGCAAGTTTAGCCTCATTGCGGCTTGCATAAAGACCTGCTAGAATATCCCAAGCCTGTTTTGCAGATTTTGCTGAACGGATGTGAGGAATAATGGTGCGCTTCACAGACAACGCAATCAATGCATGAGCCTGTGCATCCTTAACATCCCAACGAGCTTGTTCTGTCGTAGGCAGAACAACTCTAACAGCTGCAATCCTTGCAGCAAGACCTGCAACATCCTCAACATCGCCTACATCTTCAGAACCAGGACGTACATCAATGCCCTGCACAATGTTCCAGACACCTTTTGACACAAGAACATGTTGCATCATATAAGCCCACATAGGGTAGTTGTCCCCATCCAACCTGTCCTCAGCAGCAAACATCTTGAACACATCTGTGTTGTTGTTGTCAGCCATGGTAAATGCTGCACCTGATGTGAAAACTGCCCGAAAATAGGAGATATGGAGCGGGAACAACTTGTGCTATATAGCACAAACCGTAGAAGACTATAAGGCACCTGTTATGCAGAAAACGGCACTGACAGAAAATCTGCACAAAATGACGAAATAGCATGTGCAGTACTGCCCGTAGTGGAAACGGAGGCCGAAATGAGCCCAAATCAAAATTCTGAGCAGACCTAGCTCTTCGAGCTATCCCAAAATATTTGTCCACCTGCGAACGCTCGCCAAAGCTCACTGAAATCGGAGAAAGTGAGCAGGCGTGTGCTGGAGCAGCTGGCGACTAAGCCCGGGAGGACGTGACCTGCTCTGATACCAATTGTTGGAATTAGGGTTGCAGAGAAACACACACAGCTTGGAGAAGACAAAGGAAGCTCAAGGCACACAATAGAGAGTGTATTACTTAGTGTGCAATGGAAAGATAGTTAGCCCTAGAGTGATGGGCGTATATACAATGCACGGGGGAAAAAACCTCCTAAAGAGGGAAAAAATGCCCCGGCGGTCCTAGTGTGTTCACACACATCACTACCACATGTATATGGTAACAGTTCCCCAGCTAGGAAAAGACTGTTTCGGGCTTTTCTAGAGCAAAATAGAACCAAACGGTGCGCTGTAAAGCATAGCGTGTCCCTCCTAGCGATACACTCGTTTCGAGCTATCACACGGCCCATTCCACGACACGCTCTAAAAAATCTAGAAAAAAAAACAAATAAAAAACATGCAAAAAACTAGTCACAAGGCCTCCTAGAGCAGCTTTTTGACACCTTAGGGTATCAAAAGCACAGGCACTTACGCTCTGGGCGGGTGCTAGAACACGAGCATATTGAGGGTGCCTCTGTTCATACGAACACCCATTACCCATCCACGATAGGCTCTAGACCCTCAGCGGGGACACAAGGTAGCACCACCCAAGACCCTAAAATAGCCGCTAGTGATTCCTCCTCCGACTCAGAAATCATGGAAGCATACCCTACCCAAAACACTGAGAGAGAAGGCCATGCACCTCCCGAAGCTCCACACCCTAGTACTAGTATGTTTAGCCGTTTCATGGAAACATTAGGTAGAGCTACTCGCTCGGAACCTAATGCAAATGAAGCACACGAAGGGGGTGGGGAAGTGGACTCTCCTTTCACATCGAACATGGACCCCACACCCCCAAAGAGTGTCCATGTGGATATCCTGCCAACTTCTTACCAAGAAGGCCCTGTTGAGCTGCCTCCTTCAGAAGTTCCCTCTAGAGTACCGTTGGTGACAAGTAAAACCACGGGGAGCAACATTGCTTCTACCTCACAAGAAACCGTTAACACGTCGACTCTAGAAGGATTGTTCATTAATGATCATTGGACATACGACCTCCACACTGAGGTGTTGACGGATCTACACTCTGGCCACGCCTACCATGTAGGATGGATAGAGATTGTACGATCCACCTCTAGTGCCACGAGCATCGAAGATCAACAGAAAATGATCTGTAATGTTATCCATGGCATTATTCAATCAGAAAGGCAAAACCGAGGGGTAAATATACTCTCAACTGGACCCATGAGATTTCTGGATACGAGCAAGGCTCAACAGCCTACTCGATCACAAATGGAGACTCCTCTAATGAGTCCCATGGACCCATCTTACGTCATTTCACCTGGGGTCTCTATGCAATCTGAGCCTCCGAGCGACAACTTTAGCTTCCCTAACTTGGCTCAACCCTCTATTAAGGAAAACACAGTGCTCACTCCAGGGATAGACCTGACAGAGAATGTACCAATGACATCTACGGTTAGCGCAGTGCCACTACCTAGTGTCGTAGTACCTAATATGGGGCCTCGACCGTATGTGCCTCTAGCCCCTTATGCACACATGGCCCCCACACCTCCAATTGTACCACTTGTTTATGCTCCTCGAGTGCCGCTCCCTAGCCCTTATCCGAGTGGACCTATGCCCGGTTATGTTCCATATCCTGCATCATCCACACATATGCCAAGACCGGTACCCGTCCCTCTCCCACATATGATTCCAAGAGTACCTCCACCGGCCCTGCCTCCTCACATAGGTGACTTGGCAGCGTTTTCTCAAACCATAGGTCGATCTATTGCGGAAAATATGCGTCATGCATCTGATAGAGAGCCTAGAAGTAAGGCAGTACAAATTGCCAAACTCACGCAAAAATTCAATGGGGACGAAGATGCTAGAAAACACATTGAAGTGTTTGAACAAGTATGTGATTCCTTAGGGGAACGCAACAAACTACATAAGTGCAATGCCTTAAGCTTGACATTAAGTGGGAAGGCTGGAGATTGGTATAGAACCCTAAGGGTGGACGAGAAAACAATCTACCCTACCATTCGAAGGTTGTTTCTAAAGAAGTACATACGAGAAGGTGTGCTTTGGGGTGTAGCATCTCAGCTACAGAAGGCCGAACGTAAGGAAGGGGAGTCAGTAAGGGACTTCATTAGTCGTCTAAAGCACTTAAACTCTCGCTGCCCTGTAAATGAGCGCTTCAACAATAACCAACTGCTTGATCGATTCATTCGAGGGTTGAGGAATGAAGGAATCTATAATGGACTAGTGATTAGAGGTATCACAACCTGGGAAGATGTCACTGCCAATGCAATCCAATTAGAGGACAACTTGATGATAACAGGCATGAGGGTGTCTACTGACACAAGATCCACTAGCTCACAAGCCATTGAGTATGAACCCATGACTGCAAAACCCATTGCCAATGAGCCAAAGGTATTTGAGACATTCTTGACAGACCTCACCAAGGCAATCCAAGAGTCTCTTAAGGATAATAGACCCCCTCAAAATAGTCACATGTATCCAAGAAGGGAGCAACAATGGTGTTCCATTTGCTTAGGTCCACATAGCACTAGTGAGTGCCCTACTTTTAGAGTAAAATTTAATGGAACTTGCAACGCATGTGGTAGGTATGGTCACCAAGCTAAGGATTGTTTAATGATCAAACGTATGATGGCAAATAGACCACATGTAGCCTGGACGGATGCGCCTCGAGCTCCTGTATTGATGCCTGCTCCACCTGTTGAGCAACTACCGCAACACATGGTCCCTAGATCTCAAAATTTTTTACAAGCTACACCGCTACCACCTCCTGTGCTAGGACCGCAGCCCCCGCATCCAAGAGTCGCCCCTATGAACCAAGTGGGTTGTGAGCCATCTAATGCTTATGCAGATGGTTGTGAGGAGGAAATAGACACTAGTATTGCCTACGGACTTGATACATTGGAAGAGTGTCCTATATACTACATGGAAGATTGTTGGGGGCAAGTCAAGCCGGTTTATCAAGCTGCTGCTCTCGCATCCAGAGGTCAAAATATCAACACCCAGGCTAGGAGGCCACCTCTTCAATGCTACGAGTGTGGTGGACCACATCGGGCAGTGGAGTGCCCTATTAGGCTGCAAAAGAATGTTGCACAGATGCAAATGAATCAAGGGAGCACGTCTGCAATGCCAATACTCACATGTAATCGTTGTGGCATAGATCACTTGATTGCCCAATGCCCCTATAACCCAAATGCGCCTAAAATCACACCCCTAAATTTGGTCGAAATTGCTAGTGTGACATTGCCAATACCACCCGTCGCACCCGCTTATGCGATTACATGGTCCATTCTTCAAGGGCCAGGCCATATCCTCGAAGAGAGAGATACCGCGTCAGTTATCCAAGCAAAGAAAAAGAAGACACGAAGAAAGAGGTCGCAGAATACGGGAAATTCAAAGCCAAGTTCCAAAACAAACATAGGAACAGGAGATGACCCCGTGTATATGAATGACCTCGAGGATGATTCAGATTCAATCGAGACAATGGAGACTAGAACCAATACCACAAAGGAAAAGACCGACAAAGAAAACCGTAACATGGAACCAAATGAAAACCGAATAAGAGAAAACCATAAAGAGCCTCTGAAAACACCACAAGTGTTTCCAAATCCAATCCAAGACCCCCAAGATAAACCGCAGGGGCAAAAAGGGAAGAATCGTAAAAAGAAGATTGGGACGTACCCAAACCCAGTAGACGAGATTGAGCAAGTGAAACATCTAAGAGGTTTAGTGGAGGAGACTCAAAGGAAACTAGAACCAGAACCCATGCATGTCAAAATTCATGACACAGTGTTTCCCACGCAAGTTCATCCACCCCACATGAACCATAGACCGTTAGCCATACCTAGTATCATCCAAGAAGGGAGTGAGGACGGGACATCAGAAAGTGAGCATACACCTTTCTTGTTGGAAAGGATGTTTAACGAAGGAATACCTGATCCCATTGAGGAATATGAGATTCCATCCTCACCAGTTCCTAGTCAAGGACCTACACCCTGCAAAATGCCAATGAATGTTGCCAAACTAGTGGACTTCATGTCTTTTGAGGTCTGAACCACGATCATAGCAAAGCTGTATGGAGATCCTGAGTTATTCTTTGCACTTCGAGCATTCCTTAACAGAGAGCTACAAACGGGATTACCGCAGTTTGCGCAAACAAATAGGCCTGACTCGATTATGATTGATGAGGAAAATCATGTGCAATCACTTGACTTAGATGGACACGAGTTTGTGATCGAGGTACCCATTAACGAATTAGGGCAGTATTTTGAAGGCGACGAGTCTAATGCGACCCTACCCATCACTACCAAGGGATTAACTATAAAGGGAATTCTTGATGGTGGTGCGGGAGTTAGCATCGTTACAAAAGATTGTTGGGAATCCATGGGAAAACCCCACCTCAGTGTTACTAACATTGTGGTAAAGATGGCAAATGGTACCATAGCCAAACCTATGGGGATGCTCAAGGATCTTAAGATCAAAGTTCTAGGACACAAGGTACGACATACGTTCATTGTAATGGATTTCTCTAAACACCTTATGTCATATGAAATGATTTTAGGACGACCATTCATAAGGGAAGCACCAATGGTTCATGATTGGTCTAAAAATCATGTCTATTTGCAATTCCAAGACTCTGTCCTTAGAGTGGATTTGGTGACTGGTAAGGTACACCCCTTAGGGAGTAAAACCATTATTGATCATCGCTCTGACACCACAGTTCACTCGGCCCCACTACAATATTGTTACACTTGTAAGAAGGATACAGACATTGGCCAAGATTCTCCTTACATGGATGTGTTACCGGGTATGACGGAATCAGACAACGTGGACTGGGTACACCTAGCTGCAACCATAGATACGTCGGGAAATAGAGGAACCACTTGGGTCACACCAGAGGGGGAAGAGGTACCACAAATTGCACCTCTGAACATGATAAGTGCCATACATGCATCTTCTAAGGGCAAGGCAATTGTAGACCAATCTGACTGTGACACCGATAGCTCAATAGAAGACTTTGACCAACACGACTCAGACACGGACTCCCAGAGTGAAACGGATTCTGAATCTCATGAATTAGAGAGTGGAGCAAGTTCAGAGTCAAAACATTCGGAAGGACCGAGCACATCAACTGATGATAGCTCCTCCGAGAGTGAAGAGGACACCAACGAGGACTCCTTTAGTGAGCCAGATCTAAACGCAAATCAAAAGCAGGTCTCAAATAAGAAAAAGAAAAACTTTAAGAGGCGTCGATATCGAGCCAATGTACGTGCCAGGATAAAAAAGAAGAGATCCTCAGCAGAATGGCTCAGTTATATAGGATCATGTGATGCTCATTGAAAATTGGTAGACGATTGGGGTGAATATCTCCAAAATGTTATGTGGTGTAGACCACGACCCCATGACATAGCCCAATTAGATATCATAGACAAGCCAAAGTTGAGCCTCACTACAAGGAGGCGTCAAAACCAAGAGTTAGCTCGACAACACAAGAAAGCAGAAATAGAAGCACATACCAAAGCACAACCAGAATCCACAGACTTGCATCCTGAACCAGAACATTTCAAATCTTACACCACAGGGGAAGCAAAGGTTGTGTACACAAAAGCCCAAAGAATACCTATCGATGGGAATAATGGAATCTATGATGGTCCGGCAATAGTTAAAGAAATAGAATTAGCCGACCCTGGTGAAGAATCAAAACCTGTTTTTATTGCCCAAGACCTCATAGAAGTTGAAGAGGCGGTCCTCAAAGAGCTTCTCAAGGAATTCAAGGACATATTCGCTTGGACATACATACCATGATATGAAAGGTGTTCCACCTTCTGTGGTCCAACATACAAACCCTATGATTAGCACTGAGAAGCCCGTACAACAAAGACCCTACCCGATGAATCCTAAGTACGCAAAGATCATTCAAGAAGAACTAGAAAAGCTTATCAAATGTGGGTTCATATATCCTATTGAACACTCTGAATGGGTGTCTCCAATAGTTGTTGTGCCAAAAAAGAATGGGAAACTCAGGGTGTGCGTGGACCTCAAAAAAGTTAATGCAGCTACTAGAAGAGACCATTACCCCCTACCATATTCCGAACATGTACTCGAAAGAGTTGCAGGCAAGGAAGCTTACAGCTTTCTAGATGGGTACTCAGGCTACAACCAAATCACGATAGCGCTAGAGGCCCAAGCTAAAACTGCCTTCATCACAGAATTTGGCGTGTTTGCATTTCGTGTGATGGCTTTTGGCTTAACAAATGCCCCTGCTACATTCCAATGATTAATAAACACTGCTTTTAAAGAATATTTGAGAGAGTTTTGTGAAGCTTTCTTAGAAGAACTTTGTGTTTACTCTTCTTGGAAAGAACATCTATCATGTTTGCGGAAGGTGTTTGAAAAGTGTAGGTTATATCGTATCTCATTGAACCCGTTCAAATGCCAATTTTGGGTCAACCATGGAGTTATTTTAGGGCGTATAGTATCTAAGAATGGTATCTCAACCGATGAGAGCAAAATTAAAGTGATTCTAGAGTTACCACCACCAACCAATTACAAGGGAGTTCAAAGGTTCATGGGACACGTGGGTTATTATCGACGGTTTATTTTATTTTTTGCTGAGATAGCACGTCCTTTGTACAAGATTCTCATTGAATTTAAATGGACTAAAGAGTGTGACCAGGCCTATGAACAATTGAAGAAAACACTAGCAAGTGCTCCGATTTTAAGGACACCTAACTGGCATGTCATTTTCCATGTGCATATTGATGCATCAAACTTTGCTATTGGGTGTGTTCTCACTCAACTAGGAGAACATAAATTGGACTATCCCATTAGCTTTGCAAGCCTTCAATTGAACGATGCTGAAAGGAACTACACCACTACAGAGTGAGAAGGTTTAGCAATGGTTTATGCAGTAAAGAAATTTTGCTACTACCTTCTGGCAAACAAGTTTGTATTTTATGTGGATCATCAAGCGTTGCTGTATCTGGTAAACAAGCCATGCTCCACAGGAAGAATCACACGATGGTTGTTAATTCTTTTGGAGTTTGATTTCACGATTGTAGTGAGACCTGGTAAAAGGCACGTCATGGCTGATCATTTGTCTCGCATACCCAATGGCGAAGCCCCTACAGGAGTTGATGATGAATTACCCGATACTTCCCTATTCATAGTTGAGACTATGCCTGAGTGGAGTGAGAACATTGTTAACTTTTTAGTTAATGGTTTTCCACCCAAGGAACTTCGTAAGGATATCGCTCGAAGGCTAGTAAAAGAATGTGAACCCTATTGTTTGATTGTCGGAACTCTGTATAGACTAGGCAAGGACGATATTCTTAGGCGTTGTGCCCGCGAGGATGAATATTTGTATATCTTGCAAGAAGCACATATGGGCATAGCAGGAGGATATTTTTCAGGAGACCTGACTGCTAGAAAGGTGTTGCAATCAGGCTATTGGTGGCCAACTTTATTTAAGGATGCATCACTTTTTACAAAAGGGTGTGATGAGTGCCAACGTTACAAGACCACATAGCGCAAAGACAGAATGCCCTTACATCCTATTAAAGTAACCCAACCATTTGAAAAATGGGGCTTAGACTTTGTAGGTCCAACTAGTCCCGCAGCTCGCAACACTCAATCTCGATATATTCTAGTTGCTACGGACTATGTAACAAAGTGGGCTGAAGCTAAGGCTTCACAAAAAGCTGACACGAGGATAACAACTAAGTTTCTTTTTGAGAACATTATCACAAGATTTGGTTGCCCTTTTGAAATTGTTAGTGATAATGGTACCCATTTTATAAATGAGGTAATAAAAGAGATATCCCACCATAAGTCTACACCTTATTACCCGCAAGCTAATGGACAAGCCGAGAGCACCAACAAGACTCTAATCTCTATTTTAACCAAGACGGTAGAAGCTCATCGCACTGATTGGGATTTGAAGTTGACATCTGCTCTATGGGCTTATCGTACTGCTTATAAAGTGGCTATCAATTGTACGCCATTCAAAATGATATACGGCCAAGAAGCGGTTATGCCTTGGGTGTTTGTCATTCCTAGTCTTAGGGTAGCTTCACAAGAAGGATGGAATGGTAACCCCTTAACCGAGCGTTTGTATATCTTAGAAAAACTAGACGAAGAGAGACAGTTGGCTGTGAAAAATGCTCTTGTGGAAAAGGATAGGAGAAAGAAGTGGTTTGATCGCCATGTGAAGGACAAGGACATCAAAGTTGGTGATAAATTCCTTATGTATGGAGTACGTAAAGAGAAGAAAAAGTTGAAATATGCTGGTAAAGGACCATATAGAGTATGTGAAATTACCCCACAAGGTACCCTTCATGTGGAAAATCTTGATGGAGTTGAAACCATTGGATTCCTCAATGGGAGTAAATTCAAAAGATATTATGATCCTTTAAGCCAAGAAGAACTACGGGCCATTCATCAAAAGAAGGCCGCCAAAGCACAAACCGAGTTAAAGAAGATACAAGCTCAAGCTGAGGCTAAGGAGCGACAACAACGTATAAGACAAAAACGAGAGGCTAACCTTGGAGTCACAAATGCATTCCACGTGGAAATCGAAGAGGATTGGTTGGACTCTGACACACCTCTACGATACCCTATTGAGTTAAATAGTGCCTATGGAAAAGTGCTATATAACGCCTTATTGGACACGGGTGCTAAATATAATCTACTATCCTATGGGGTGTGGTGTCAGTTAGGGAAGCCACCTCTATCTGAGAGTATTATCCAAGTCAAGGGTGTCAACAAGAAAAAAACTACGGTTTTTGGAATTTGGCACACTTCTGTCAGTTATGACAATGGAATTGTAGCTCAAGACTTTTTGGTCATGCCTACTGGAACTATGGAGGGTAATATAAACCTAGGACGCACGTGGATGATAGCCACCAAATGCACTATTGATTGGGGGACTGGGGGTGTCACAACGCAAAAACTAACTCTTATCCCTACCACTCAAGCCATAGTCCCTGAGATATTGCCTAAGGAAATAAAACCCAAGACATTGCATGTCCAGGAGGTTGAACCATACGTCCCCATAGCCCAACTCTCTAGATCTTCAACTGATGTAGTTGAAAGAAAGCTTAAGACACACAAGAACCATCCTAATATAACAAAGAAAGCATACAAGTGGGTCCCTAAATCTTCTTTAGTAACCATGGCTGATGCTAAAAAACGGAAGCCTCGTAAGAAACGTCCCACTCGCTCCAAGAAATGTAAGAAAACGTGGCGTTGGATTCCTAAACGACTATTAAAATCCCAAGGATACTATAAAGGAAATGATCAAATCTGGGTGCCCAAACGTAAATTGTACTCTTACCTGTCACCTGGCCCATGTAAACCCAATCCTGTGGCTCCAAAACAAATTGAAAATCGTGGAAAGAAAAAAATCACGGAATGCGACACACCTACTCCAGAGCTAGTTTGGGTACCAAAGAAAGAACGATTTGTTCCACCTAGCTCAGGAACAGGAAAAGCAAATGAAGCTTCTTGCTCTTCATGTAGTTCCTATACGGAAATAGAAGCTTTGACACAACCTCCACCTACCATTGTACATATCCATACAAGCAAGAAAGAGTTTACACCTCCCGTTGTAGATTCATCACCTCCAACAATGTTGCAAATAAAATCATGGGAGAGTACCTTACCACCCTTGCAACTAGATGAAACACATAGGGTGATCGAAAACTATTGGTTAAAGCCTTTACCCATAACAACTTGGAACAATTGGTTTAAAAAGGTGACGACATCATTCCAAAAAGTATGATCTATCCAAGGAAGGGGGGAGTGTTTGCTGACATCCGTCACTCACTTGCTTCCCTCTCAACCTTCCTCCCTGACCTCTCAATCTCCAATCTTAGGGAATGTATATATAAAGCCTTATACTCACAAAAACAAGATAAAAAAGTAAAAGAGCAAGAGCCATAACACAAAATAATAAAAACAAATTATGCACAAGAACACGACCCTTGTAATATTTGCACTCTAACCATCATCTATTTGCATGTACAGATATGGCTAGTACGCTAGAGTCATCAACTCCTGCCTTGGGTGAGAGGTACCCTCGTTACTTTTCACAAATGTTTCACATGGTCTTTCCAGTGCTTGCATGTGAATGGGATTTGATAGGTACGCTAGCATGTGAGAGGAATTTTGAGGAGTTAGAATGGCTGATACGTCTCTTGACCACGTCTGATCCATACTTAGTAGAGAGCGTTTCTCCTATTGCACAAGCCTACCCTTTTGACCAAGATGACTATAGGCGTCTAGTGACCTTCTTAGTAAACATGGGCACCTATGATGAAGAAGAAAATTTACATGACTACACGGATGACACATATGGTCTCATGGATGATGACTTTGTTTATCTCGACGACGAGGATAGGGGTTTAGCCTTAGGGTTTCCCCCCAACCTCTACAATATCCTATTCCCTTGACTCTTTAGGGGGAGTGCAAATAATTAGGTTAGGGTTCCTTATGTTTTTTGTTGTGTTCAATAAGTGTTGGTACCTTTTCCCACTAATGTGCCTCCTGGAGGTATTCCTTTTGTTTTCTAGTGTGTACAGGAGCGTGTTGCTATTGATAGGATTTGGACCTTCATGGAACCTTTCTCTCGTTCACACTTCAAATCAAGCGTGACCATCAACACAAACAGGTGTTTTATGTCCATTAGCATTGCCCTTATCTTTTTGCATCCATGTTTGTCTGCTTGATTGTGATTGGTAGCATAATATTCAACGCATTTGCTTAGTATCAAACATTTAATTCAATGTAATGTTTTGTGAAAATCACTTGTCTAGGTTTAAAAATCAAGCAGTCCGACTAAGCTAGTTTGACCAAGCTAGGTATTAGAAATCTTCTCTTAATACCATGGGGAATGCCTTCCTAATAAGCAATGGTTACTTAGGTTCTTAATCCGATTTAGGCAGCATTGTATGAAATGTACTAGGGCTTTCTAGTGGGCTTAATCCTATTGACCTTTAGCTTAAGTATTATAAAGGGAGTTTACTAATGTGATGAGCCTGGGGAGGGTAACAGTGTTATATGACCCCCCAAAGTTACAAAATTAAAATGCTGAAAATGAACAAACAAAAAATCAAAGTGCCACAATGTAAAATTTTAAGCTGGAAGAGAAATCCCTGCTTAAATTGGTACTTCACTCACATGTATCGCCTATGGTACTAGAGCCCTAGAGGTTCCCAGCGTGGGCGCTTTTCCTTGAAAAGCAAAAAACCCAAGGCATACAAAATAAGCACACACATCAAAATTGAATCAATGTGAAAAGACTTTGGGGGGTCAAAGAAAAGGTAATCAGTCAGGCGATGATTTCATGAGAAATTCCTCTTATCGTAGCTTAACTACAAGGTCTTCTAGGTATAGCCTCTAGTCAGCCCTCGAACATCAAATACTTGGCTCTCGCGATTAAACAACTTAATTGACCAAAAAAAATTGAGAAGTTACCCATGGTATTAATAGTCGAGCTGTAGTGCCTTTTGACCGTTAAATTAGCGACCCCGGACTTGTTTAATTTTTTACCTTTACATCTGTTTATGCATTTGATTATATTGCAATTTTATGTTTATTGCTGACAAATTGTCTAAAATTTTGTTACCAATCAATTTGTCTGTCTAAAATTGCATATGATTTTTAATTGTATATGAGAATGCAATTACTGTGGCAATGTTGTTTGATTTTGCAGTGATTGAAGAAGGCTACGCACATCCATGTCGACTGCTCTTCCATCTCAACGAACGAGCTTCAACTGGATAGCTTCCGAGGACGGAATCTACATCAGGAAGGGGGGCATGTTAACCCTCACGGCACACGGACACCCAACGATCTATAAACGTTGTATTGTTTAGAGTCAGGTACCGGGCTTGTCGGACCAATAGGAACAGGGTAAGGGTGATTGCCGATGACAGGCGCACTCTAACTGGAATATTCAAGGAGTTAGTTGGCTAAGTATGGGCGCCCAAGTGTGAATGGGGTGAGCTCATATAAAAGCCACTAAACCTAATTTTTACTCATTCTCTCATTGTGCAATAGAAGCCGCTCTTGCTCCATCTCCACCTTCTCCTTCACCATCTCCTTGTGTGTGTGTGTGTGTACGTGTGAGAGAGAGAGAGTGTGAGAGTGTGTGTGTGATCGAGCGTTCCGGCGGCACGATGGCGGCGAGGCGGTTGAGCACGGCGTAGCGGCATCTCCCTCTTCTTCGCGACGTGGGAATCCTTCATTCGCAACTTAACCCTCACGGCACACGGACACCCAACGATCTATAAACGTTGTATTGTTTAGAGTCAGGTACCGGGCTTGTCGGACCAATAGGAACAGGGTAAGGGTGATTGCCGATGACAGGCGCACTCTAACTGGAATATTCAAGGAGTTAGTTGGCTAAGTATGGGCGCCCAAGTGTGAATGGGGTGAGCTCATATAAAAGCCACTAAACCTAATTTTTACTCATTCTCTCATTGTGCAATAGAAGCCGCTCTTGCTCCATCTCCACCTTCTCCTTCACCATCTCCTTGTGTGTGTGTGTGTGTGTGTGTATGTGTGAGAGAGAGTGTGTGAGAGTGTGTGTGTGATCGAGCGTTGCGGCGGCACGACGGCGGCGAGGCGGTTGAGCGCGGCGTAGCGGCGTCTCCCTCTTCTTCGCGACGCGGGAATCCTTCATTCGCAACTACGCAGGAAGGTGAGTGACACACCATTCTTCCTTGTGAGCTTGTCTGTTGTATGACTGTGTGCTAGGAACCTTTGTGGCTCGCACATGGCGCATAGCAAGTCCCTAGGCGTGACATTTTTGGCGCCGCTGCCGGGGATCGAACCCGGGTCACCCGCGTGATAGGCGGGAATACTCACCGCTATACTACAATGACCAACTGCAGAATTTTTATGTCCACTTAATACAACAAGGAAGGAGTCAAGAAAGAGATCAAGACCCTGGAAGAGCACGACGACAAAACAGGGAGTATCACTGCTACAACTACGGAGAAGACGGTCACAGTATGTACTACTGTCCCAAACCACAACAAAACTATAATAGAGAAGGTAGGAGGAACCAATTGTCACCCCCTAGAGAAAGAACACCCCCACCCCGAGCACCAGCCCCACCAACACAAATTCTACGTCCGCCACAATCACCACTTACAATCATGCTACGCCCACCACCAATTGGTACCCGCACACCAAGTATCATTGGTCTTGCAGAAGAGGTCAAAATGAGTGTAACAGAAGAAGGATCAAGTAAGAAGACTATTCAAAGAACTCATGCAGTGGAACAAGAGGTTAAAGAATCAAAAGATGCTACCCAAGTGGGGGAGGTAAGTCAAGAAAATTGTGTTACAAATGTGAGTACATCTTTAACCTTGAATGAAATAAGCACCAAAGCGATGAATCGACAACATTGGGCGTTAAGGGTAAGAAGGTGTAAAGTGTTGATTAGGCCTCGTCAGAGTAAGAGTAATGCAAAGGTCATGAAAGATACAAGAGAAGAGGAAAACCAACCTGCTAGCAAGGCTTTGCAGAAGATGGACAACATATCAAGCAAAGGGGAGGGCTTTGAAAACGGAAGCCTGTGCACCACCATGGACCCAGGACAGTGTAGCAAGCTAAATGAATCTTGCATCAAGGTAGTTTCACTAGAGGACCATAATGAAGAGGTAATTATGACTGAAGGTTTAGAGTTGGATATTGATCCAGAGGCTTGGCAGCCGAGCAAGACTTTATTGTGTAGTGTTATAGACTTAGAGATGGGTAATGCCTCTAGTCTACTGAAGGGTGTTATAAACTTGGAGATGGGTAATGCCTCCAGTATATGTGAGGATGTTCATAGTAAGTTTGATGATCAATATGTTGCCAACCTTTTAAGGATGTTCCAAACTCCTCCACAACACAACATTGTGTTTGCATGGGATGCATCAGACCTATGGCTATGGCTAGCCGCTATAACATATACAGAGAAGATCAGCATGGAGATAAGAGAAAAGGAGCCATGGATAGACAAAAGCCTGATAGAATGCAAGAATGAAGACCTCATTCGCAATTTGGTACAATTTTTTACAAATAGTGCATCCTCTCTTTGGAGAAAGGTAAGTGGGTTACGCTTGAATTTAAGCCGCAAGGTAGGTGGCTTGCTATTAGCATCAGTAAAGGAAGCTGACATGTTTGAGGACACCCAAAAGAAGCATGATATGCTTGCAAATTTTTCTAGTCATGGCAGTAAGCAGGACTCTGAAGACAACTTGAGCTCACCACACCACCAAGGCGGCCATATATGGTGGATTCTTGGTACACTCTTGGGAATCATAATTTTCAGTTCTGTCTTTGCAGGAGCCAAGATGCTCATTTCCCCTCTCGCTACTGGTGGTTACAAATTTGATCCGATTTGGCATGCAAATTTTATTGTTCGGACACTACAAACAATGATCCTATTTTTCACTTGGGATCCAGGAGGACATTGGCACAAAGTTCTGGAAGCCATGGGCTTACCCTTTAATCAACCGACACTATTCCAAGGAACAAGTTATCACTTGGACCTGTTACAGATTCATGAATATCCCAGAAATATCACCAATGGCCAAATGGAATGGCTAATTCAGAAGGCAACTCGATATCGGATCCTACAACTAAGCGGAAGAAGAAACAGAGCTAGAGACATGAATGCCTCTAGCCAAAAGGGGAGGGCTAATGATGGGAGCTTTTCACAAGCCAAGCTCCCATACCCCTCTTCTCTCGTCCCCACCCCATGGAAACCTCCTCTTAGGGAGGGAGTGATAAAAGGCATTGGAAAAAAGTAAGAAAAAATAAAGTATGATTATGTAAATATATGAGAAAGGTAAAATAGGCCACCTCATGCCTGCGGGGCAGCCCATCCCCACCTTGCCTCCTTTTTCTTCATTGTTGCCCCGCCCTGTGTCTCTTTTCCTCTCCTCCACTCAAAAGGTCAACCCCCTCTCTCTTCCCCTTGTCCTTTCTCCTTTCTATCTCCCCTCAAGCTACCCCACCTCTCACCAATAATGCACCCTAACTCACATGCAACTTATGCTATCTTCCAAAATAGTATACCCCACCCCCCCTTTCTCTCTCCTATCATATCCCATGACCAAAATACCCCCCTCTCTCTCTAAAGGGCGCCATGTCTCTTGTCTTGTAGCTAAATAACCTCCCCCACACTCACACACACTCAGTTTCACTGAAAAAGGTGCCCACAGACCCATCCCCACCCGATGGTTACCTGATTTTTCTTGTGTTCACACACATCTGCACACAGATTCACCTCTGAACACACCCCCCTCTCTCCCCTCTTGTAATTACTTTATTCTCCATGTCACCTCTCACTTTTTTTCATCAACCCATCTCTCTCTCTTAGTCTCTCTCTCATGAGACTGCTGTTCTGGCACATATACACACAGCCAGACAAGTGGGGCCCACAGTCGCATGGCCTATGTAGATAATGACTTCTTCATTTCTAAATTCTAGAATTTCTCCCCCCCCCCTCCCCTATATAAAGAGGGGTCACCATCACACTAAGGACACACACAACATCACCAAAGAGTACACTATGCACTGTGCGTGCCTAGTGCACACACACACACCCACACCATCACCATCACCGCAATCACCATGCTCGTCTTGAGCATGACCTCTACACCCTTGGGCTATGGAAGATGAAGGGCAGCTAAATGAAGGATGATGGCCGTAACCCTCGTGCGAGTCTTTGCCATCAACTCCCACCTATCCGCCATGTGCTCTACCACGCTCTCCCTTCTCATTCCCCTACCCTATGCTCCCCATTTCATCGCCTTATTCTCTAAATAAAGCTTGAGGTTTTGTGAGTATGTTTTCTTGCAATGTTTTGCCCTTGTGAGGTGTGCGGAATCGCCACCTAGTCTTGTGTTTGGAGTGAGTTTGTGTATGTGTGAAGGGTGTGCGGATTCGCCATCCTTTTGTGGTGCCTAAGTACTAAGCCACTATACCCCCTCCCCCACTCTCTCTCTCTCTCTCTCTCTCTCTCTCTCTCTCTCTCTCTCTCTCTCTCTCTCTCTCTCTCTTGATCTCATTCCCTTTTCTCTTCATCATTTCTCCCAAGCATCCATCTCTCTTGGATGAAAACTTTATTATGGTGGTGTGTTGTTTGCGTCCTAGCCGCTGAAGCTAGGTGGTGCCCCCTGTTTGATTTACCATGACAGGCTCGAGGCGCGCCATTCGGTCCCCGGTGTTTTAGAGGCCGTCGGGGGTTTGGGGTTCGCTTTGCTCCCGTCAATGGGTTTATTTCATTTACTTGTGTAGCATAGAAAGTACTTTCTCTAAAGATAGAGTGTACAAGAACATTTTTGAAGTTCATGGCAACATTTAACTTATTTAAAACCAAGACATTCAAAAGTGTAATATACATGGGTGGAAAGATTGGTATAAAGATACAAAATGACTTGGTTCATACAAGCTGAAGTAGGATGATTCCGTATGCCCAAGTGGACCTGTGTATTATGGTTTTGTTTGATAAACATGGCCAAATTAGATACCTTTTACTGTCAAATGGAATTTTTAATTGAGGTAAGAGATATCTAAATCCTTTTGCTTTGGTTACTTTATGGCTCCCTGGTACTTACAAAGTTAGAGGAATTGAAGCTTGACAAATCTCGTAAAGTAAATCTGATATTGACTGATCAGATGCTATAGGAACGAAGACACTTAGATCTGAATGGGTGGTGACCTTCTGATCAAAATAATATGTATGTTATTATTTATTTAAGGTCTAATAAAAATTGGGGATATTTAGAAACCATACTTATGAATATAATTTTGTTAAAAAAATCTTTGGGATAATAAAACTTTTCTTAAAAAATCTGGAATACTTGAACACTTTGGACAGTGGTTTTAAGTCAAAAACTTTGTAAGTTGGACATGGATAACAACTGATATAGTCCATTGACACCTGTAAAACACATCCAAGGCTAACGTATGTGTTGTCTTGTTTGGATGGATGCAGGTGAGGACTCTATCCTTTGTTGGAATTTTTTTGGCTTAAAGAAAATGTTTGTCCATGATTACACTTGCTCCTACTACTTGGAAAGTACTTCTACTATCAGTTTATAATGGACTGAGGCTTCATTCTCATAAGCCATGTACAAAGATAATTCTAAGACTGAGTTGTTTTTGTACTTATCATTGCCTTTTCTCTAAAGCCAATTGTCTTTTGAATGTTAAACTTCCATTCAAAAGGCAATGTTTTTGTACTTATCATTGCCTTTTCTCTAAAGCCAATTGTCTTTTGAATGTTAAACTTCCATTATGTCTTATTATTTTAGTAAAAACAGCTACACACACACACATAGATTTTATTGTAGAGCTCATGGGGACTCCGGGTCATCGAGGGCACCCTTGCCCTTCAAATTTCCAAGTTATTATGATTTTCTTGGAATTATAGTATAGTTTTTATTTTAGGACTCAAATGCACCATTCTTAAAATCTATGAATTCTTTGAATTACAACGAACAAATGTGCCTATCAAAAATCAACCACAGAGAGAAAGAAATAGAGACACACACACACACACACACACACACACACACACACAGAAATAAAATGTTATATTAATGTCTTCTAAAGACCAAAATGACTTATGAAACCAAAAAATCACAACGGGTTGAATCTGATACAATGTTTGAGTACCAAAAAGTACCAATTACTGAAAAAAGCAAGTACTATGGAATCCAAAATTGCTAGATTAGGACTAAGCAGAATATGAGTAGGGAGGTGAGAGTAGTGAATGAGGGTTAATACAACACAATGTGGGTGTATCCTAGACTCATCCTCAAAAAGAACTAAATCACAGGAGATTCATCATCGATCGATGTCGGATCTCATCAATCTCCTCCATGGTTAGTAGTTTGACTGAGGGTCGTGCATGTCAGTCCAAAGTGATCCAAATCCTCTAATGCAACCCTCATCAATGTTTTGTAGTCCTCTCTAGTCGTAGGCAAATGGATCTTGTCGGGATTCAGGCCAACTGGCCGGACATCCCACTTACTACTAACCCATCTACTAACTTAGCCAATATACACTTATTATTTAATACAATAGAAGAAGGAGCTGCAACAAGATAAAGTTGTTGTGCGCTCCACCCAAAGCAAGTCTCTCTCTCTCTCTACTCTCTACTCTTGCACTTGCACTTGCACATGCTTCTCGCGGCACCTTCAATTGGTATCAGAGTGGGGTTTGTGCTTGCCGTTTTCGCATCCGTGCACGCGCACTTTCAAAAGTGCAAACAGGTTTTTGATTTTTGCATCGTCAAATTCAGCATTCTGAGAGCATTTTCGTCAGGTGTCCTGACATTCTACCCCGCTTTCAAATCTGTTCATGCAATCGAAAGCTTCATCCGAGCTACGCTTTAGGATTTGTATTTTTCAACTCCACTTTTGCTACAGGTACAGGACACATGTACAAGTTGTTCAGAGACTATTTTGGGATTGTATATAGCCGTTTTATGGCTACTATGTGCTATTGAGATGTTGTTTATGAGCTGATTAGGAGCACTTTTTGGCATTGACATTGTCTCGGGTTTTTCAGGCATCCATCTCCTCACAGGTTCTTGCATACATATAGGACATCCAGGTTTCTTACAGGTTGTAATGCTTAGCATCAACACAGATTTCTGTGGGAGTATTTGATGCACATATGCATTGTTTTGCCACTTTTGATAGTGCTTGATCTCTTTTGAGAGAGGTTTTACTCCTCGCAGCAATTTGTTTACTGCTTGCACATTTTGTTTGGTGCTTGTTTGAGCGCGTATACTGCACCTTGCAGTATTGTTGACAGTGGATGTACGTTGAGTTGCGGAAACTGCTATATGTACCTTTTGTGGAGCCGATTTGTCTTGTTTATGGTAGTCCCAACCGTTTTTGAGACTCAGTTTGGAGGCCCTTTCTGAGACTGCATTGGTTTCTTGTCTGCATAACCTTTTGTGAGGGTCGATAGCATGAGGTTTTCTTGAGTTGGGGGATTCTCGAATGTTGAGATCCTTTCGGTGATACAGGTTGCTGGAGTACCCCTTTTTTGTGGCCTCGCCATAGGACATGTATAGAGAGGGCTAGGTGCATTTGATGCCATGTTGGCAGTCTTGGGTCAGCTTTTGACTTTTTATACACAGTTAGTGGTTGATGCACCTGTCTTATGCTTTGAGAGCATTACTTTTGATGCGTTTTTGATCTCTTGTGACAGTTTCGGATTGAGATTCTGTCAGTTTTTCTGGGGAACTCTGTCGAATTTTTCTCAGAATGTTGACTTTCATGTTTGTAAGCATTGTATCTATGGCAAACAGACTAGGTCCATTCACTTACCATTGGGTCAAAAGCGAGCTGAACCTCTAGATTTAGTACATAGTGATGTTTTTGGTCGTATGTCCACCAAATCTCTAGGGGGGGGCAGCTATTTTGTGACATTCATAGATGACTCTACTCGAAAGGTGTGGGCATATCCTTTGAAACATAAGGATCAAGTTCTTCATGTGTTCCAAAAAATTTTAGCACTCGTTGAGAATCAGTCTGGCAAGAAACTCAAGAGGTTGCGGACTATCAACAGTGGAGAGTATGTCTCCAATGAGTTTGACAATTTTTGTGCTAAAAGGGGGATTAAAGGCAGTTTACTGCACCATACATACCAACTCAGAATGGAGTTTTTGATCGCATGAATCAGGAAAGAGTCATAGCCATGCTTTCTAGGGAAAATCTCACACAAGGCTTTTGGGCAGAAGCCATCTTGACTGTAGTGCACATTATACATCATTTGCCTAGTACGCCATTGAATCATAAGATTCCAGAAGAGTTATGGTCTAAACATAAGCCCCACTATGACCATCTACATGTTTTTGGTTGTGAAGCTTATGCTCACGTGCCTAAACAACTTCGATAGAAGTTAGAGCCAAAAGTCACACTAATGTATTTTCATTGGATATGGTGCAGATGGAGAGATGGGATATCATCTCTGGCACCCGGAATCTCGTCGAGTCATCCGTAGTTCAGATGTGATCTTCAATGAATCGAAGATGCATAAACAACCTATCAAGGGAATAGAGATTTGGAGAGTCACTTTTGAGGATGTTGCCTCAGAGATAGTGAAATCAACTCAGTGGGCTAGTGATGTACCTTCCACTAGCAATGCTCTAGAGGGAGCAGATAGCAATGGTTAAGGAGTGAGATGATCTACTAGAGTATCTCTTCCACTTGCGTGTTTCGAGCTAGGTCTTGATTACATCATGTTGACAGATTGCGGTGAGCCAAGCTGCTACCAAGAAGCCATGATGACGGATGATGTGGTGAAGTAAGAGCAGGCTATGGAATTTGAGTATAACTTGATTCTGGTTAATGACACTTGGGACTTGGTAGAACTGCCAAATGATGCGAAATCTTTACCTTGCAAATGGGTTCACAAGAAGAAATTTACCTCAAGTGATCCAAATCCAAAGTACAAGGCTAGACTTGTAGCCAAAGGGTTCAAACAGCAAAAGGGAGTCGGTTTTGATGAAATCTTCTCGCCTATGGTCAAGATGACAACGCTTAGAACCTTACTTGGTCTTGTAGCAATTGAGGACATGGAACCTTGTCCAAATGGATGTGAAGATAGAATTTCTTCATGGGGATCCCGATGAGGATGTTTACATGCAGAAGCCTGAAGGGTTTGTTCAGGAGAAGGCATCTCATGAGGAGCTAGTATGTAAGCTCAAAAAGGCACTTTATGGCTTAAAGCAGGGTTCAAGGTAGTGGTATCATAAATTTGATGCATGTATGAGGTCTCAAGGATATAAAAGGATCGAAGAGGATCGTACATAAGAAAGCTAGATGATGGCTTGATGATCATTCTAGTTTTATATGTTGATGACATGCTTATAGCTGGGAAATCCATTGCGGAAATTGCCAACTTGAAGAAAACACTTAGCAGTAATTTTGCAATGAAATGACATGCTTATAGCTGGGAAATCCATTGCGGAAATTGCCAACTTGAAGAAAACACTTAGTAGTAATTTTGCAATGAAAGATTTGGTGGATGCTACACACTTTTTGGCATGCAAATCAAAAGAGATCGCAAACGTCGTATTCTTGAGTTATCTCAGGAGACATACATTGAGAAAGTTTTACAGCGTTTCAATATGCAGAGGGGGGAAGCATTGACTACCCCAATGCAAGCATTCTTGAAACTCAGCAAGGAAGATGCACCCAAATCTGATACTGAGCGAGTAGAAATGGCTAAGGTACCATATTCTTTGGCAATGGGTAGCCTCATGTATGCTATGGTAGCCACAAGACTAGACATTGCTTTTGCACTGGGAGTGGTGAACCGATATATGACAAATCCTGGCAGCAAGCATTGGGAAGCAGTGAAGCACATTCTTAGGCACCTCAAAGGTACAGTCGATAGGTGTTTATGCATCGAAAACAGTGATGCATCAATCATGGGTTATGCGGATGCAGACTATGTGGGTTGTGTTGACAAAAGGAGATCGACATCTGGCTATGTCTTCATATTTGTTGGAGCAGCAATATCTTGGAGGTCATGTCTTCAAGATTGTACGTTGTCTTCCATTATGGAAGAAAAGCATGTTGCATTGTCGGATGCAAGTAAAGAGGCTCTATGGTTATCTCGCTTGGTTATAAATCTTGGCATTTATGAGACTCCAGTGATATATTGTGATAGTCATAGTACTCTTGCATTGGCAAGGAATCCCATTTTTCACTCCAAATCGAAACACATTGAAGTCAGGTATCATCTTATCATCTCGTGAGAGATTTCTTGGCCAATAAGCTCATTGATTTGGTCAAGGTACACACTGACGACAACCCAGCAGATGCTTTGACAAAAGACTTAGCTTTGAAGTGGTTTACACATTGCAGTGAGTTGATGGGTATAGGTTGAAGCCACTATATTGCTTCACAGTTGTACATACCAGGTCACTTGGGCTGCGTTGGCCTTCAAGTGGGAGTTTGTTGGGATTTAGGCCGGATTTAGGCCAATTGGCCGGACATCCCACTTACTACTAACCCATCTACTAACTTAACCAATATACACTTATTCTTTAATACAATAGAATAACGAGCTACAACAGGATAACGTTGTTGTGCGCTCCACCCAAAGCAAGTCTCTCTCTCTCTGCTCTCGCACTTGCACTTGCACACGCTTCCTGCAGCACCTTCAAATATCCCTAGCTCGGTCGCTCAATTGATCGGAGTGCCTCTTGTGTGAGGAGAATGTAAGGTTTGGTGTGGTAGCTACTCCTCCGTCTGCCCAATGTCCGCTCTAAAGAACTTCGTGATCCATCTTTGAGATTGACTAAACTCTCCTCTCATCAGCCTCTCTTTTTGTGTCTACCTAACTCGAGCAAAAAAGTCCCAGGTATCTCTAGTCCTCTTACCTCATGAATCTAGAGAGTGGTCCAAAAACCTCTGTAAAAGAGTATGACATCCTTAACAAACAAAACACTAATTTTGAAGCTTTGAATGAGAACTATCGATCATATGGCATGAAAAAGTGGACATTTGCGTGGATAGAAGAATGTGTCCTAAGCATCCTCTCGCAAACATCACTCCACCTTTCAAGGATATAACCTCTTTGCTCTATGTGGAAGAGGGCCACAATGTCTTGCCTGGCTACACCATGCAATTGACTGCACAAGATAATGTTTTGCAATGGGAGAGAGACATTGCATGCGACAAGAATGTGTGCTTACACTAGAATGTCATGCAACGTTCTCAATAAGTTGAAGGTACTAAGGAAACCATCAAGAAGCTTACAAAACAAGACAAGAAAAAAAACCGGCACTAAGTCTCCAACAAAGAAAAAGAATTATACTAAAAAAATGTTGTTGGCCTCTTGGATGACAAGAATTATGGAAAGATAGTTGGCAAAACAAATTTTTAATGTAGAACCAACTCCATGCATGGGGTGTTTAGTCAAATTTGGATGAAATCTAGTATATCAAATAAACAATATACTACCATTTACAAGTATGTGACATCATCTACGGTGCTATTCCACTAGGATAGGGCTTAGATTTCTAACTCATATTCAAGTTTGTGCAAAAACAGGTCACAAAGATTCACATCAAACATACGCTACTTCGAAACCCTTTCTCTACTTAAAAGAAAAGATGGGAAATGAATGAGGGGGTGATTCAAACATTGGCCTAGTCCTTTCCACATTTAATTGACATATACATTGTCAAGAGTGGAGGAACTAGTATACGACTAGTAAAAATATATATATTATGATTTAGTGCTCTACAAACATACACTGTGCACTTGTTTGCTATTACTCTCAAAGTGTGCAACGGTGTCCTAAATTTGGTATCAAGCTAGATGAGTGCAAGATTGTAAAGGAGATGAAGATTGAGTGAGTCACAATCACACTCATGAATAGAGCCTTGGATGTAAGCATTGGGCTAAAATGATCCCAGAAACTTTAGTGTGCAATTTGACTGCAACATTTTTCTTCTTGCAACTCTCAAGGTGAGCCAACATTATGTTTAAGGTGAACTAATGTTATGTTTTTAGGTTGTATGCTTTTGAAAATGCATTCCAAATAAGTTAAAATTCCCCTTCAAGGTACTAGTTAGTACCTTGAATGTGGCACACAGTTGGAGGCACATTGTCTATAATTTTTTGATTTTTTTAGTGGTTTTGAATATGGTAATATAATTGGTTTCATGACTTGCTAGTCTTTTTAATTGCAAAGATGTATCCTTATAATGTTTATGCTTGCTTTGTGTGCAACACATTATCTATAATCACATGTCTTGGTTTGCAAGCCAGTATGACAGCTTGGTTATCTAGTCTACACACGCCATGGAGAAAACCCACTACAAAGATTGTATTGGTTATTTCAACCACACTCAATACGAAGGTGGTGTAGACAAAGTGAATAGCTTAGATGAACTACACAATGGACGTATCAAATGCGTATGCCAAGTCACATCAAAAGGAATAAGTAAAAAATAGTCTGATTAGCCATGCATTGAGATTAGCCAAAAAATGGTGAAGGAATGAGATATGGGGATTATCCTCTATAGTAAGACGACATGTGTATTGGTGTCTATAGAAAGAATGCATGGGAAGGGTTTTAAAAACACCGTTGCAAGTTGTGTTGAAACTCTCAACTATAGCAAGATCCAAACACAAACCTTGATGTGTCAAGAATACTTAATGTAATTTATACCCTCGATATGATGGTCATCCTCTCAAATTTTCAAGGGACATAATGTGCATACAAAAAGAGTTTTTCCTACATGGCCTCAATGCAAGGGGGTAGTATGGTAAAGATTGTTGGTAAGGGAATAGGCTCAAGCATGGAAATGGTTGAGTATAATCTGCTCTCTTAAAGAGGAACATGCTTTTGTAATTTGGGGAGAGAGGGAGAGAGAGATCAATGACATGCATGATTTCATGTCACAGTTGCAATTTTACACCATGTCCTTCAATTTAGCATAAACAAAAGAATAAAGAACTAAGTGACCTTCTTTTGCTTTCATTTCTATCATGTTTTAAGGTGCAAATGGTATTGTTAGCCACTCAGTTAATAGGATCATCACTATCATCCTTTTATCATGTTAGCCACTCATTGTATCCAAACTCTATTTATTACTTTGAATTCTTGAAAAGTTCATACTTATTGTATCATATTTATATATTGAAAGTGTAAAAGGGGCAAAGAGCTTCTAGATTTGTAATTATTTGCGGTTCTTAGACTTTGTACCTAGCCATTTAGTTAGGATTTCAATTCTCAAACCTTGGCTAAGGTATAAAACCCAATTTGTATCTTTGGACTTAAGTTTTGGATAATGCAAGTTGAGCATATGTTTCAATACAATTTGATAAACTCTTTCATGTTTCATTCCTTTGTGTCTCCCTCATCTAAAGTTGCATTTCAATTTAAAACATATCAACACACTCACAGGTGAAAGCTCTTCGTTTCTACGTAAGTCTCTCGCAATGAAGTTGTGTTTTTAACAGTGTCTATCTATGAGCTGTTTTCACTCCTTACGCTCTATACACGTATAAAAACTAGTTTTTAACCATAGGAGTAGATAGAACAAGTCCTAAGACATCTATAGAGTGCTTCGGAGGCCAAATTGACTTGCCCAAAATAGGATGCTTATCTTTGGCGTGATTCTATCCAAGTGTCATATATGGATTTTGAGCACATGAGGTTGGTGAGTATACTCTACACATTCCAGGTAGAAACTTTTGTCGCATTTGGAGCACTATAGTTATACAAAATCATTGTATTAGGCTTGCAGTAAGAAGGTTAGCTTTTGGTGTTTGACACACACTTGAGACTGATCTAGGTGAGAGCTCACTAGACTTGGGTTTTTTGAGAGATTAGTAAACATAGTACGTAATTAACTTGGCATGAACAATACTTTTGCAAGAGACAGAGTATTAGAGAACATGACAATAGTTGAGGACCGGATTTACTTGGAGCCAGTCCCCCCTCCAAAAAGCATTTTTATTATAAATTCTCCCATCAAGAGAGACTTGTTACAATACAATCTTTGTATTCCTTGTGACCTTGGTGATGCTATGAATATGGAAAGCTTCATGCATCACGAGCTTCACATAAACTTTGCAAAAAGCATTAACTATCCCAAGTCTCAGTCCCAAGCTAGCGGGGAATGAGGGTAGGGAAGAGGAAGAAGAATCATCCATAGGAGAAAGAAATAGTTCCTCACTTATCGTCACTCTTCTTGCTTAGCATAGCATAATATCATAGTAATGAAGATGAAGAAGATGAAAAGCTTAAGCATTGAAGCATGGCTCTTGCTCGGATTTGCATTCATAGCCAAGAGTGTTGGTGTAGGCTCTCCACTTCTCAACAAGCTTGGAGAAGGAGATGGAGCTCTTGCATTTTGCACTCCACACAATGAGAGAATGTGTGTGTGTATGTGTGTGTGTGTGTGTATGGGAGAGGATACCCCCCCCTCTCATGCTTAGTCCACACCTCTCTCTCTCTCTCTCTCTCTCTCTCTCTCTCTCTATTTTATTATTTCATTTGCACATGTGTCCTCTTTTTCCTCTTTGAGAGAAATAACTTACTTATTTATTTTTATGTATCTTAATTCTCATTGGACCCCTTTAAAACCTATCCACTAGCATTCAAACATATCATGAGGGCCACATGTGGAGGATCATTTGAACATATGTCTTTTATGCTTATTAAGTCATTTGGTTTAATGGAATACTTCAAGGACTTAGTCAATCAAACATGGAAACGTTCATGCCTCTTGAGAGTTATATTTGAATTGTATACTTCAAGAACCTTAGTCATTTAAGCATGTGAGAAACACCTCAAGCTTTTGGGTAAGGTTCCCACTAACACTTAGCAAGCCAACAAGGACCTCATGCTTGGGTAGGATTCCCACCTCAAAGTCAGCATTAGCTTGCCTAAGTTCAAAGGACTTTTGAACACTAACTTTTGGAGGTCTTTAATGAAGCTAACCCTACAGTCTTTAAGCTCCATTAGGTAGCATTGCTCTTTAACATACCATCTCTCGTTTGGACCCCTTTTAACCTTGGCGCCGTGTTGAGACAGATCCATAAACACATGTCTATATTCTAACCCTTGTTCCCATTTATTCTCCCACATTAAATGATCAATTTAATATGAGAAAATCATTTGGGTTGGTTAGATATTAGATTTTATGTCAGCACTAGTCGGGTCAGCTACATCACACGGATTGACATTTTATGTATGTGGTTTTTTCTTTGCTAGTATTGATATGGTAAGGCTTGGCAATCGATCGCACGTTTTGGCACCGTCGCCCCGCATAGGGAGGAGCATGGGATTCATACATGACTTTCTCACAAAGGGAGTGGGTATCACATAGCCTATTGGCATGGAGAAGATAACCATCTTGCAAGGTGAATGGTTCCTCTTTCTTCCAGAAAGCAAGGCTGAGATTATGTCTTTAAAGTCAAAGTCAATAGCATACTCATCTATCTTAGAAGATAGATCATTGTGAGTTACTATAGACACAGCATTAACTTTTTGGTCGTCGTGATAGTGCATCAGCCACTTGATTGTGCAACTAGCAATGTGAGCAATATGAAAATTAAATTGCGAAAGAAAATTTTTCCACCTCATTTATTTGTTGAAAAACTTTGTTTGCATCGTGAAGTATTTGAGACTTTGATGGTCTGTTCGTAAAATGAATGGAGTCCCCAATAAATAATGCTTCCATGTGTCTAGAGCATATAGAACAGCTAAAAGCTCTTTCTCATAAATGTCCAAGACCTGTTCATCTGTATATAGCCTTCGGCTCTCATATGCTATGGCATGCCCTTCTTGAATCAAGACTTCTCCAAGGCAATCTCCACAAGCATCACATTGGACCTCAAATGGCTTTGAGAGCTCTGGAAGCATGAGGACTGGTTGAGAGATAAGCTTCTCTTTGAGCTTGTCAACAGATGTTTTCTCCTTAGTAGTCCATGAATACTTAACATTCTTCTTTGTTAAGTCATGTACTGGTCTTGCTATTTGAGAAAATTTTGCTATGAAGGGTCTATAGTATGCACACATACCAATAAAGCTTCTTAGCTCATGTAGACTCCTTGGATTAGGCCATGATTTTATTACCTCTAACTTCCATGGATCCATATGGATACCATCTTGAGAGATAATATGACCTAAGTATTGAATCTCTTAAGAAAAAATTTGCTTTTCTTTTGGTTGAGAAAAAGCTTGTTCTCCCTCACTGCTTGAAAAATCACTTGCAGATGTTTCTTGTGTTCCTCCAAGGAGTTGGAGTAGATGATGATATCATCAAATAACACTCCAGTAAACTTGCAGTAGGGTCTAAATATTTTCTCCATCAAATGATTGAATGTGGCAGGTGCATTGGTAAAGCCAAAAGGCATGACTAGATATTCATAAAGACCAAACGTTATACAAAACACGGTCTTTAGGATATCTTCCTCCAATATCCTTATTTGATGATAGCCATTTTTAAGGTCAATCCCTATAAAGTAGGTAGAGCCTTGTAGCTTATCAAACAGATCTTCTACCCAAGATACGAGAAATCTATTTTTGATAGAGATATGGTTTAGTGCACGAGAGTCCACACTCATGCAGTATGTACTATCTTTCTTTTGCACTAAAAGGAATGGAGAACAAAAGGGAGAGGAGCTAGGTCTCACCATCCCTTTTTCTACCAATTCCTGTACTTGCCTCATAATCTCTTCTTGTTGAGCTTCGGAAACTCGATAAGGAGGCTTGTTAGGCGGTGAGCTTCCTGATAGGAGCTCAATTCGATGGTCATCATCCCCTCAATTTGGAGGTAAGTCCTATTGGGATATCATCGATGAACACATCTTGGAATCCTGTTAAAAAGTTAAACAAGTCTAACTCTTCTTGATTCCTACCATTTACATTTGATAAATGATTAGCGTTATTAGTGGATTCTTTGACAAATTCATGTACGCAAAAATCGAGCTTTTCATTGACTTATCAAAAGTTGGTGAATTTACAAGTGGTGTAGTACGACCAGACTCATTAACATCTATATACATGTTCTTTACCTTGTAGGTGAAGTATATTCTCCTTTCAAGGAACTTCATGTTCACAGCCATGCGATCAAACCATGGCGCTCCTAGGATAGCATCCTCATGTTGGAGAGGAGAGATGAAAAAGTCTTCTTTGTCGACATAGATTTGGAAATGAAGCCTCAACTTCCCAATCAAGGGAGTAATGAAGGCTTGTTGTCCTTTGAAAGCTATGTCAGCCATTACGATATCTCCCATCTTGAAAGCTTGAATGTCCAACTTGGTGGCCAACTCTATTGATATGAAGTTGTGAGTAGAGATAGGGTCAAACAAGATGAAGGCATCATGCTCCCTTACCTTTCCCCAAGCATATGAGAGAGATGATCCTTTGCAATGAGCATCCTCTTTTGGAACTTCGATAGTGGAAATCCTAGGAGTCTCATTGCAACCATTTTCCTTAAGGCAAGAACGATAGCCATGTCCTTGCTCCCCACACTTAAAACACTTATGGTCCTTGTTAAAAGCTTCAAGCTCTTCATGAGAGAGTTTGTTTTTACCTTTGTAAACTCCCTTCTCCTTGGACCTATTTTGTTGTTGCAGGAAGTGCCTTGGAGAGAATTTTTGGCCATTGGTTTACCCCTTTACATCATTTTTGTCTTTGTTTTCCATGGGTTTGACATTCTGTCTAGCCCCTTATTGGAAATTGATGCGAGAAGCAACCATGGTGTGGTGAATTACTTCGGCAATAGAACCAGGCCATTGGGAGTTAGCATACTGAGCCATTTCTTCAGGTAATCCCGCAAAAAATTGTTGCTTTGGCTCGCCAAAGTCTATCTTTTGGAAGACAGTAGCCTTGAGATGTAAATCCCAAAACTTGTCCACATATTTGTGAATAGACTCATGTGAGAGAAGCTTCAAACTGCGCCATTTGGTAAGTACTTTTTCCTTTTCATCGCTTGCAAGAAATTGCTTTATGATGGAAACTCATAGAGTTTTCCATGTCTTTGGGGCTTCACGGTTGCCACGAAGGCTAGCCCACCATTGACGAGCCGATTTTTGGAAGTGCATAGCTACATGGTCTAGCTTGGAGGACTCCATGAAGCCCTTGTCTCCAAGGCCTCATAAAATCATGTTGGATGACTTTGTCGGTGGCACCAAAGGTGCCATCATAGGTGATAAAAGAGATACTCTTTCCTCCCTCTTGAACTTCTTGAGCTTTTGTGATCGTCGCCATGCAGGGTATGATTTGCGATGTCCTCTCCTCTTGTATTCTCTAGGATAATAGCCATAGCTTTTGTCGGGAGAGGAGGAAGGTGAAGAAGAAGGAAAAGAGGGTAACCTCTTCCTTGACCTTTTTTTGCTTTGTTTCCTCTCTTCCCTTTTGGAGTGACGAGAAGAAGGACTTTGTGTTGACCGTTTCCTATTGGGAGGAGCTGGCGATCGTCTAGACAACCGTCTTTGTGGAGCCACATCTTCTAGGAGCATAGGCATTCATTAATTTCTTGTTCTTTGGACTCCTCCTCTCGTATGGGAGAGAGTCTTCTTTTGAGGGTCTCGTCAAGAGGCCTCCTAAGGTCTCTCTCCTCTTGGAGAGAAAGATAAATCCCATAAGCACAAAGTTGTGGAGTAACTTTGGCTTGCAAAGTAGGGTTGCCCATAGCTTAATTGATGGTAGAAACATAAAGTACTTAATTAACTTGGCATGAACAATAATTTTGCAAGAGAGAGAGTATTAGAGAACATGACAATAGTTGAGGACCAGATTTACTTGGAGCCGGTCCCCCCTCCAAAAGGCGTTTATATTATAGATTTTCCGATCCAGAGAGACTTGCTACAATACAATCTTTGTGTTCCTTGTGACCTTGGTGATGCTATGAAGATGGAAAGCTTCATGCATCATGAGCTTAACATAAACTTATCAAAAAGAATTAACTATCCAAAGCCTCAATCCCAAGGCCTCAAACACCTTCGAAGGTGGAGAGAGCTAGCAGAGAATGAGGGTAGGGAAGACGAAGAAGAATCATCCATAGGAGAAAGAAATAGTTCCTTAGTTATCATCACTCTTCTTGCTTAGCATAGCATAATAGCATAGTAATGAAGATGAAGAAGATGGAAAGCTAAAGCATGGGTCTTGGTCGGATTTGTATTCCATAGCCAAGAGTGTTGGTGTAGGCTTTCCACCTCTCAACAAGCTTGGAGAAGGAGATGGAGCTCTTGCATTTTGCACTCCACACAATGAGAGAATGTGTGTGTGTGTGTGGGGGGGGGGGGGGGGGAGTATACCCCCCCTCTCATGCTTGGTCCACACCTCTCTCTCTCTATCTATCTCTCTCTCTCTCTTGTATTATTTTATTATTTCATTTGTACATGTGTGCTCTTTTTTCCTCTTTGAGAGAAAGAACTTAATTATTTATTTTTATGCATCTAAATTCTCATTAGTCCCCTTTAAAAACTATCCAGTAGCATTCAAACACATCATGAGGGCCACATGTGGAGGATCATTTGAACATGTGTCTTTTATGCTTATTAAGTCATTTGGTTTAATGGAATACTTCAAGGACTTAGTCAATCAAGCATGGAAACTTTCATGCCTCTTGAGAGTTATCTTTGAATTGTATACTTCAAGAACTTTAGTCATTTAAGCATGTGAGAAACACCTCAAGCTTTTGGGTAAGGTTCCCACTAACACTTAGCAAGCCAACAAGGACCTCATGCTTGGGTAGGATTCCCACCTCAAGGTCAGCATTAGCTTGCCTAAGTTCAAAGGACTTTTGAACACTAACTTTTGGAGGTCTTTATTGAAGCTAACCCTACGGTCTTTAAGCTCCATGAGGTAGCATTGCTCTTTAACATACCATCTCTCATTTGTACCCCTTTTAACCTTGTCCCCGTGTTGATACAAATCCATAAACACATGTCTATATTCTAACCCTTGTTCCCATTTATTCTCCCACATTAAATGATCAGTTTATTATGAGAAAATCATTTGGGTTGGTTAGGTATTAGATTTTATGACAGCACTAGTCGGGTCAGCTACGTCACACGGATTGTATGTGGTTCTTGCTTTGCTAGTGTTAACCCTCACAGCTCACGGACACCATATTACCTATGACAGACGTTGTATTATTTACTTGGTAGAGTCAGGTACCGGGCTTGTCGATCCAATAGGAAAAAGGTAAGAGTGATCGCCGATGAGAGGCGCACTCTAACTGGAACATTCAAGGGATTAGTTGGCTAACCATGGCCGCCCAAGTGTGAATGGGGCGAGCTCATATAAAAGTTAACTAAACCTAAAATTCACTCATTCTCTCATTTGTGCAATAGAAGAGTGCTCTTGCTCCATCTCCATCTTCTTCTTCTTCATCTCCTTGTGTGTGTGTATGCGTGAGAGAGAGAGTGTGTGTGTGTGTGTGCGATATAGCATTGCGACGGCGCGAAGGGGGTGAAGCGGTTGAGCGCGGCGAAGCGGCGTCTCCTTCTTCTTCGCGGCGAGGAATCCTCCACGAAGCAAGCGTAGAGCGGTGAGTGACACATCATCGTCATCTTTGAGCTTACTAGTTTAAGCTTTTTGTGTGCTCGGATCCATTTGTGGCTCGCATGCGGTGTATCGGCAAGTTCCTTGCATTGACACGTGCGACATACACGCGCATGCCATACAGTACTTGCTGAGTACCTTTAGGGCTGTAGGATTGTAGATTTAGATTAGGATTTGGATAATGATTGATAAACGAGACAAGTCTTAAGATCAAGGCTCTGAAAAACATAAAAAACACAAGAAAACGAGTGTTTGTGGACACTTTCCACAACCCCATTGCATGAGAATCTAGGAGTAGTGGATTTCAAAACATTGCTCTCTCTGAAAGAATCAAGTGTGGATTGTTATTGGAAGTTAAAAAATTTTAGGTCTACGGCTAGAAATAGCTCGAAAAGACTCGAATCCACTCAATCCGACTGGAGATTAAGCCTAAGAGTTTTATGAACCAGTTGTTAAGCTTAAAGACATTTCAAGGTAAAAAATTTCAAGAGTTGGCCAAAACTCAGATTATTTACTTTTTCTTGACATTTTAGGCCAAATTAAGTTTTGACTTGATTCATAGGTTTAAAATAGCTCATATAAAGTCTGTCTTTGAGAAAATTGCAAAAAAGTGCTCATTTTAAGCCTAAATTTAATAATCGTGATTATTAACTTTTTGCTCTAAATTGGCCAAGGTTCATACCATTGACTCATTGCATGTGTACAAACAACTTTTGTAAAGGCCCAAGAGATTTGGATCACTAAACTAACAAAAAATTGGGTAAAAACTAAAGTTTGTAGTGACCTTTGAATCTTGAGTATATATTAGGGAAAAATTTATCGAAACTTGTTGAAATTTGATTCATAGGCTTATGTTGATATGATAAACATGTGTACATGCTCAGTTGACCAAAAATTTGTAAAAATTTATCAGAAGTAAATAATCACGATTATTTACATCTGCCCAATTTTTCAACTTTTTTGACCAAGTGAGCATACCACTAGTTTCACCATGTTGTAATAAGCCCACCAACCAAATTTGGTAAGATTTGGATCACTGGATCGAAATTTGTGACTAAAATTGTAAAGTTAGTCTGCCGATAGATAATTGATGACCATTTGACCAAAAATTGTCCAAACTTGGTGAAAATTGGCTAGTGACCTTAACTAGAGGTGCTTAACAAATCTGTGTCAAAGTTAGAACAAAAACTTGCATAAATATAGCTGGAGTAAATAATGGCGATTATTTACATCTGCTTCAAAACTTGATGATTTTGCAAATTTGAGTATACCACAAGGTCAAGCACATCAAGGAGACCTCACAAATCCATTTTGGTGAAATTTGGATCCCAAAAGTGAGATTTAAGCCAGATTCTTGAAATCAGAGTCTGCGGACACCAAACAGTTGATAAACTCGATCAAATTTTGTCCAAACTTGTTGAAACTTGTCCGGGGACTTTAGCAAGTTGTATACTTGCCAAACCAATAAAAAAAGTGCAAAAATTTGACAAAAGTTAATAATCGCGATTATTTACTTCTGCTATCCAGAGACATCAATTTTGACTTTTGAACTTATACAGTGATAGGCCAACATAATATAAAGCCACATGGCAATTTTGGGTTCAATCGGATCAAAATTGATACATGTACACTAAGTTTACATGTTGCAAATTAGACCTTTGATTTTTGCTAAAGTTGAATTTGAAAGTCAAATGTTGACTCTCATAGCTCCATTTGAAAGTGATACATAGAGATCAATCACGAGAATAGCAAAAACTCTACTATCTTTATAGAAGAATAGCTAACTTGATCAAATTTGTATAGGAATCAGGTTGCAGACGAGGAATCAGTGGCTTGACAAAAAGTTGCAATTGAATCAGGTAGAAATTGCCGACAAGTCAATCCACAGGTGAGTACTCTATCCAAGGCTTCATAAGTCTATATGAGCCTTAGATTTGGTAGTGTACTAGGAAATCAGGGCATACTTGGAGAAACAATCAAGGCAATTCCTTGCACATAATTCATGAAGAAGTCTCAGACACTTTTTCAAATTCAACATCCCAGAATTTCTTCTTACTCGACTCACTCGGAAACCAGAACAACGGTGCGCTATAAGCATATACTATCTTTTTACAAGACTAATCGTCATGGAGCCCAGGTTTACTTGGACCCTAACGAGGAGTACGCTATTCGCATTGATGACCATGGTATTGAGTTCGAAGAAGAGGTTAGAGCAAACAAACAAGAAAAAATGTACATGGATCAAAACAGGACTCAGTATTGACAAGTCAAAAAGCCTGACGTGATAGACAAATGGGGGTTAGAAGTAAACACCATAATCCCAGACATGTCAGCAAAAGAAGGACCACCAACTTTAGAATTTGAGGGATACTATCAAGTAGACTTGAAGCCTTTGAAACGGCTTAGTACGGATAATCCTAGGATCGGAGTCTATTGCTGGGAAGATAGAAACATAAAAGATCTTTTGTGGACTTCTCATGCCAAACCTGAACAATTAACAGCCATGAAGATCATCTATATCTTCAAGATCAAAGATAAGGGATCAAAAGACCTACCAACCTACCTATTTAGGGATTGTTATAACAACAACTTTGTTATGATAACTTCCGAGGAGGTAGAACAAACCAAATACCAAGGATATTCCATAGGGGATTGGATATTGGGGCAAGGACCAGACACATTTCCAAGGGATGAACACCGTGAGAGATCATTAGAGAGTAATGTGAAGAAACCAGAAACCACCTCATCACATAGAAAACGGGTGACAATAAGGCCAGTTCAGGGCTACATGAGTCACTAGACTGGTTTGAAGGACTCGGAACAGGACCCACTCCCAGAATACCTCGAGTTGAACCAAATAGACGCGTCAGGCCAGCTGATTTTCAAAAATGGGTCAGAAAATACAGTGGATCAGGGTCTCCATACGACCACTTAGCAAGATTTAAGCAAGTGCTAAGAGTAGAGCGTATATTCGATTTTCATACTCAATTTGAGGGGTTTGGAATGACATTAGAAGGAAAAGCATTGACATGGTTCCAAAACATTCCATCAAGGTCAATCATGGACTTGAACACATTAGCTCAAGGATTTGTAGCTGCTTCTTCCAAAACGGGGATCAAACATAATACGGTAGCTCAAATCTACAGCTTTAAACAAAAACATGGTGAGTCTGTTAGGGATTGTGCAACTTGAATGAAACAATACATTGCCAGATACCCAGAGATGGAGATACCTGCAGAAGAACAACTTGTATCTTTGTTTCTTGAGGGACTGCTAAACAAAGAACTTCATGTTATACTCCATAGTAAAAAGCCTACAACCCTAGAAGCGTGTGTGTCTGATGCTATTGACCTAGGAGACAATTGCGAGTAAAAAGCCTACAACCCTAGAAGCGTGTGTGTCTGATGCTATTGACCTAGGAGACAATTGCGATATTTTCAACGAGTAAGGTGTCCCTAAGGATAACCAAAATGAGAAGACAACATCCACTAAACCAGCACAAGTGGGAACGGCTGTTGCAGCACCACTCTCAGCCATAGAAGATATGCTAAAAAGGATGAACGACATGATGAACAACATGCAAAAAGCACCTATTGGAGGACTAGGACAAGGGATACCTCCACAGGGAAAACCAATTAGGCCACAAAAATGGTGTGAAATCGAGGTTAAATGGACCAACCATGAGACCCACGAGTCCTACTTCAGACCAAAGTATGATGGGAATTTTCAGTACGTGCCCATGAGGCCACAAGGACAACCCATGTACAGATATCAGTCTAATATGTCCCAAGCTCAAAGACCACCAATGGGTATGTAAAGACGTCAAACTTTGTTGGGACAAAACCTCTGTATCCAGAACATAATGCAGTGCCTGTAAAGTACATGCACTCTGAAGGAGTCATAGATGAACAAGCATTAGTGCCTGTTACATCCTATGCAG
The DNA here is from genome assembly GCF_014529385.1 of Adiantum capillus-veneris. Lineage (NCBI taxonomy): Eukaryota > Viridiplantae > Streptophyta > Polypodiopsida > Polypodiales > Pteridaceae > Adiantum > Adiantum capillus-veneris. The sequence continues at coordinate 4,749,968 of NC_140936.1, forward strand.
AGCCTAGTCCATCTACAGTAATGGTAGAAGGAGATTGGTATAATCCACATCCACCACCAATGGAAGAGACCGTGACTTATGCTCCATGAGAGCTAGCACCAATGTATTATGTAGCTAATCAAGGTGTCAGACCTCCCATGGGAAGACCCATGATGAAGCCGAGAACAGGAAACTGTATGACCATTGGAAAAACGGAGTGAACCGATTGTTCCAATCAAGGTAATCACTAGAGCATAGGCAAAGAAAAAGAAACACAACTCCTCTGATGATTTGGAAAATACAAAAGTTTCTTCTCAAAGAATCAAAAGGAGCAGAAGCAAAAGATATGAGATGAGAAAACAAAAACAACGGGCTCAAATCGAAGAGAAAGCAAAGAAGCTAGCCCAAGACAAGTTGAAAGAAACTGGCGGTGAATTCAAGGAAACAACCGTGAAATCCAGAGGATCCATTCTAATTGATAAAATTTTTGAGCCTATTAATGCCGCCTTGGAAGCCTACCAAGCAGGACTTAAAGCAGACCAAAACTTGGAAAACAAGTGGAAAAACTATCCATCTCCAGACATGGAAGCAGCTAAGCTGGAAGCTTATCAAAATTTGGTATGAATCATGCAAGAAATACTAGAAAAACAAAAATCCAAGCTTGAAAGTATTGTAAAACCTGAAGAGCTTGCGGTAGAAGAAACGAAAGCAAAATCCAATGTGGTGGCAGAATCCCACCTTGCAACAAATGAACCAGAGCTTATAGTGCCGGACAACGAAGATGCCTTAGACGGAATTCCATTCATAGAGGGAGACTGGCCAGGACACTTATGGCAAAAAGTAAGAGAGATCAATGATGGGAGCCTAACTCTAAAGTCAGGTCCTATAGAAGAAGTCTGGTTGGATAACCTACCTTCTGATATGAACATGGATTTACAATCCTTGTACGGGGATTGCCAATCATCAGAAGCTTCAGGAATGTCGAAACCATTGATGTGCGCATATGTCGCACGTGTCAATGCAAGGAACTTGCCGATACACCGTGTGCGAGCCACAAATGGCTCCAAGCACACAACAAGACTAAACTAGTAAGCTCAAAGAAGGCGATGGTCTGTCACTCACCGCTCTACGCTTTCTTTGTGGAGGATTACTCGCCGCGAAGAAGAAGGAGCCACCGCTTCGTCGCCGCCGTGCCATCATCGCAATGCTCGATCTCTCTCTCTCTCTCTCTCTCTCTCTCTCTCTCTCTCTCTCTCTCTCTCTCTCTCTCTCTCTCTCTCTCTCTCTCTCTCGCATACACACACACACAAGGAGAGGAAGAAAAAGAACATGGAGATGGAGCAAGAGCACTCTTCTATTGCACAAATGAAAGAATGCGTGAATTTTAGGTTTAGTTGACTTTTATATGAGCTCGCCCCATTCACACTTGGGAGCCCATGCTTAGCCAACTAATCCCTTGAATGTTCCAGATAGAGTGCGCCTCTCATCGGCGATCACTCTTACCCTTTTTCTATTGGACCGACAAGCCCGGTACCTGACTCTACCAAATAAGTAATACAATGTCCGCCATAGGTTAGAACGTCCGTCCTAGGTGATAGGGTGTCCGTGAGCCGTGAGGGCTAACATGCCACCCTTCCTGATGTAGATTCCGTCCTCGGAAGCTATTGAGTTGAAGCTCGTTCGTCGAGATGGAAGAGCATTTGAGGTAAATGTCCTTAGCCTTCTTCATTCACTGCAAAATAAAAAAACATTGGCACAGTAATTGCATTCTCATAAGCGATTAAAAAGCATATGCAATTTTAGGCAGACAAATTGATTGGTAACAGAATTTTAAACCATTTGTCACATTAAATTGCAATATAATCAAATACATAAATAGTTGTAAAGATAAAAAACTAAACAAGTCTGGGGTCGCTAATTTAACGGTCGAAAGGCACTAGAGATGGACTATTAATACCGTGGGTAAGATTCTTAATTTTCTATGGTCAATTAAGTTGTTTAATCACAAGAGCCAAGTATTTCATGTTCGAGGGCTGACTAGAGGCTATACCTAGAAGACCTTGTAGTTAAGCTACGATAAAAGGAATTTCTCATGAAATCATTGCCTGACTGATTACCTTTTCTTTGACCCCCCAAACTCTTTTCATAGTGATTCAATTTTGATGTGTGTGCTTATTTTGTATGCCTTGGGTTTTTTGCTTTTCAAGGAAAAGCGCCCACACTGGGAACCTCTAGGGCTCTAGTACCATAGGCGATACATGTGAGTGAAGTACCCAATCAAGCTAGATTTCTCTTTCAGTTTAAGATTTTACAATGTGGCACTTTGATTTTTTGTTTGTTCATTTTCAGCAATTTAATTTTTTAACTTTGGGGGGTCATATAACACTAATACACCTCCCCAGGTTCATCACACAAGTAAACTCCCTTTATGATACTTAAGCTAAAGTTCAATAGGGTCAAGCCCACTAGAAAGCCCTAGTACATTTCACACAATGTTGCCTAAATCGGATTAAGAACCTAAGTAACCATTGATAATTAGGAAGGCATTCCCCATGGTATTAAGAGAAGATTTCTAATACATAGCTTGGTCAAACTAGCTTAGTCGGACTGCTTGATTTTTTAAACCTAGGCAAGTGATTATGACAAAAAAATTACATTGAATTAAATGTTTGATACTAAGCAAATGTGATGAATATCATGCTACCAATCACAATCAAAGTAGACAAACATGGATGCAAAAAGATAACGGGCAGTGCTAATGGACAAGAAACACCTGTTTGTGTCGATGGTCGCGCTTGATTTGAAGTGTGAATGAGAGAAAGATCCCATGAAGGTCGAAATCCTAACAACAGCAACATGTTCCTGTACACACTAAGAAACACAAAGAATACCTCTGGGAGGCACATCAGTGGGAGAAGGTACCAACACTTATTGAACACAACAAAAAAAAACATAAGGAATCCTAACCTAATTATTTGCACTCCCCCTAGAGAGTCAAGGAAATAGGATATTGTAGAGATTGGGGGGAAACCCTGAGGCTAAACCCCTATCCTCGTCATCCAGATAAACAAAGTTATCATCCATGAGACCATATGTGCCATCCGTGTAGTCATGTAAATCTTCTTCTTCATCATAGATACCCATGTTTACTAAGAAGGTCACTAGACGCTTATAGTCACCTTGGTCAAAAGGATAGGCTTGTGCAATGGGAGAAACGCTCTCTACTAAGTATGGATCAGTCGTGGTCAAGAGACGTATCAACCACTCTAACTCCTCAAAATTCCTCTCACATGCTAGCGTACTTACCAAATCCCATTCACATGCAAGCACCGGAAAGACCATGTGAAACATTTGTGAAAAGTAACGAGGGTACCTCTCACCCAAGGCAGGAGTGGATGACTCTAGCGTACTAGCCATATATGTACACGCAAATAGCTGATGGTTAGAGTGCAAATATTACAAGGGTCGTGTTCTTGTGCATAATGTGTTTTTATGATTTTGTGTTATGGCTCTTGCTCTTTTACTTTTTTATCTTGTTTTTGTGAGTATAAGGATTTATATATACATTCCCTAAGATTGGAGATTAAGAGGTCAGGGAGAAATGTTGAGAGGGAAGCAAGTGAATGATGGATGTCAACAAAAACTCCCCCCTTCCTTGGGTAGATCATACCGTTTGAAATGATATCGTCACCCTTTGAAATCAGTTGTTCCAAGTTGTTATAGGTAAAGGCTTTAACCAATAGTTTTCGACCGCTCTATGCGTTTCATCTAGTTGCAAGGGTGGTAAGGTACTCTCCCATGATGTTATTTGCAACATCGTTGTAGGTGGTGAACTTACAACGGGAGGTGTAAACTCTTTCTTGCTTGTATGGATATGTACAATGGTAGGTGGAGGTTGTGTCGAAGCTTCTATTTCCGTATAGGAACTACATGAAGAGCAAGAAGCTTCATTTGCTTTCCCTATTCCTGACCTAGGTGGAACAAATCATTCTTTCTTTGGTACCCAAACTAGCTCTGGAACGGGTGTGTCGCATTCCGTGATTTTTTTCTTTCCACAATCTTCAATTTGTTTTGGAGCCACAGGATTGAGCTCACATGGGCCCGGTGACAAGTAAGAGCACAATTTACGTTTTGGCACCCAGATTTGATCATTTCCTTCATAGTAGCCTTGGGCTTCCAATAGTTTTTTAGGAATCCAACGCAACATTTCTTTACATTTCTTGGGGCGAATGGGACGTCTCTTACCAGGTTCCTTTCTTTTAGCATTGGCTATGGTTTCTAAAGAAGCTTTAGGGACCCACTTGTATGTTTTCTTTGCTATATTGGGATGGGTCTTGTGTGTCTCAAGCTTTATTTCAGCTACATCAGTTGAATCTTTAGAGACTTGGGCTATGGGGACATATGGTTCAACCTCTTTCACATGCAATGTTTTGGGTTTTATTTCCTTAAGAGGAAATATCTCAGGGACTATGGCTTGCGTGGCAGGGCTAAGAGTTGGTTTCTGTGTTGTGACACCCCCTGTCCCCCAATCAATAATGCATTTGGTGGCTATCATCCACATGCGTCCTAGGTTTGTATTACCCTCGATAGTTCCAACACGCATGACCAAAAAGTATTGAGCTACAACCCCATTGTCATAACTGACAGAAGTGTGCCAGATTCCAAAAATTGCAGTTTTTTTCTTGTTGACAACCTTGACTTGGATAATACTCTGAGATAGAGGCGGCTTCCCTAGCTGACACCACACCCCATATGATAGCAGATTATACTTAGCACCCGTGTCCAATAAGACGTTATATAGCACTTTTCCATACGTGCTGTTTAGCTCAATAGGGTATCTTAGAGGTGTGTCAGAGTCCAACCAATCCTCGTTGATTTCAACGTGGAATGCATGTGTGACTCTAAGGTTAGCCTCTCATTTTTGTCTTATACGTTGTTGTCGCTCCTTAGCCTCAGTTTGAGCTTGTATCTTCTTCAATTCTATTTGTGCCTTGGCTGCCTTTTCTGTATGGATGGCACGCAACTCCTCTTGGCTTAGAGGATCATAGTATTTTTTAAATTTGCTCCCATTGAGGAATCCAATGGTTTCAACTCCATCAAGAGTCTCCACACGAATGGTTCCTGTGGGGTGATCTCACATACTCTATATGGTCCTTTTCCCGCATATTTCAACTTTTTCTTTTCGTTACGTACTCCATACATAAGGACTTTATCACCAACATTGATATCTTTGTTCTTTAGATGACGGTCAAACCATTTCTTCCTCCTATCTTTCTCCTCAAGTGCATTTTGCACAGCTAATTGCCTCTCTTCATCTAGCCTTTCAAGGATATATAATAGCTCAACTAAGGGGTTACCATCCCAACCTTCTTGAGAAGCTACTCGAAGACTAGGAACGACAAACTCCCATGGCATAACCGCTTCTTGGCCATACACCATCTTGAATGGTGTGCAATTAATAGAAACTTTATACGCAGTACGATAAGCCCATAGAGCTGATGTAAGCTTTAAATCCCAATTTGTGCGATGAGCTTCCACCGTTTTGGTTAAGATAGCTATTAAGGTCTTATTGGTGCTCTCAGCTTGGCCATTTGCTTGTGGATAATAAGGTGTGGATTTATGGTGAGCTATCATAAAGTTGGTAGTGAGTTCTTTGATTACTCCATTTATAAAATGAGTACCATTGTCACTCACAATCTCAAAGAGACAACCAAATCTTGTAATAATGTTCTCAAAGAGAAACTTGGCAGTTGACCTCGCATCAGCCTTACGTGTCGCCCTGGCTTCCGCCCACTTTGTCACATAGTCAGTGGCAACGATAATATATCGAGATTGAGTGCTATGAGCTGCCGGACTAATTGGGCCTACAAAGTCCAAACCCCATTTCTCAAATGGTTGAGTCACTTTAACAGGATGTAAGGGCATCCTATCCTTTTGTTGTGTGATCTTGTAACGTTGGCATTCATCACATCCTTTTGCAAAAAGTGATGCATCCTTAAATAAGGTTGGCCACCAATAGCCTGATTGCAACACCTTTCTAGCTGTTAGTTCCCCTGAGAAATGTCCTCCGGCTATACCCATGTGGGCTTCTTGCAGTATGTATAAATACTCATCCTCACGGGCACAACGTCTAAGAATATCATCCTTCCCTAGCCTGTAGAGAGTTCCTGCAATGAGAGAGTAAGGTTCACATTCTTTTAACAGTTTTCGAGCTCTGTCTTTACGAAGCTGTTTGGGTGGAAAACCATTAACTAGAAAGTTCACAATCTTCTCTTTTCAAGCTCTGTCTTTACTAAGCTCTTTGGGTGGAAAACCATTAACTAGAAAGTTCACAATCTTCTCACTCCATTCACGTATGGTTTCAACTAGAAATAGAGAAGTATCAGGAAATTCATCATCGACTCCGGTAGGGGCTTCACCATTGGGTATGCGAGACAAATGATCAACCATGACATGTCTTTTACCAGGTCTCACCACAACGGTAAAATCAAACTCAAGGAGAATTAACAACCATCGTGTAATTCTTCTCGTGGAACAAGGTTTATTTACTAGATACAACAAGGCTTGATGATCAACATAGAACACAAACTTCTTGGCCAGAAGGTAGGAGCGAAATTTCTTCACTGCATAAATCATACCTAAATCTTCTCGCTCTGTAGTGGTGTAGTTTTGTTCGGCATCATTCAACTGACGACTTGCAAAGCTAATGGGGTAGTCCAGTTTATGTTCTCCTGGTTGAGCTAGAACACACCCAATACCAAAGTTTGATGCATCAATATGCACATGAAAAATTACATTCCAATCACGCGCTCACAGAATAGGAGCGCTAGTCAAGGACTTTTTCAATGACTCATAAGCATGGTCACACTCCGCGGTCCATTGAAACTCAATAAGAAGCTTGTACAAAGGAAGAGCTATCTCGGCAAAGTTTAAAATAAACCGTCGATAATAACCAACATGGCCCATGAACCTTTGAACTCCTTTATAATTTGTAGGTTGTGGCAATTCAGTAATGGCTTTAATTTTGCTCTCATCTGTGGAAATCCCATTTTTGGACACTATATGCCCTAAAATGACTCCATGTTTAACCCAAAATTGTCATTTGAAAGGGTTTAAGGAGATGCAATACAATCTACGCTTCTCAAACACTTTTCGTAAGCATGATAGATGTTCTTTCGAAGAGGAATAAACACAAAGGTCATCTAAGAAAGCTTCACAAAACTCCCTCAAATATTCTCTAAAAGCAGTGTTTATTAATCTTTGAAAGGTAGCCGGGGCATTGGTTAAGCCAAAAGCCATAACACAAAATGCAAACACTCCAAATTCGGTTATAAAGGCTGTTTTAGCTTGGTCCTCCAGCGCAATTGTGATTTGATTGTAGCCAGAGTACCCATCTAAAAATCTAAAAGCTTCCTTCCCTACAACTCTTTCAAGCACATGTTCTGAATATGGCAAGGGGTAATGGTCCCTCCTAGTGGCGGCATTGACCTTCTTGAGATCCACACACACTCTGAGTTTCTCATTCTTTTTTGGCACAATCACTATTGGAGACACCCATTTTGAGTGCTCAATAGGGTATATGAATCCACATTCAACAAGCTTTTCAATCTCTTCTTGAACAATTTTTGCATATTTAGGATTCATTGGGTAGGGTCGTTGCTGAACTGGTTTAGCCATGCTATTCATGGGGATTGTGTGTTGCACCACAAAAGGTGGAACACCTTTCATATCATGATATGTCCAGGAAAATATATCCCTGAATTCCTTGAGAAGTTCTTTAAGTACACACTCCTCAGTCTTGGTCAGATCCTGGGCAATGAAAACAGGTTTAGACTCTCCTCCTGGGTCTGCTAACTCAATTTCTTTAACTATCGTTGGACCGTCATAGACTCCATTGCTCCCATCGATAGGTTTTCTTTGAGCCTTTGTATACACAACCTTACATTCCTCTGTGGTATAGGATTTGAAATGTTCAGGTGCAGGGTGTAAGTCTGTGGAGTCCTGTTGTTCTGTGGACTGTGATTTCACTTCTGATTCCTTTTGTTGTTGAGCTAACTCTCAATTTTGTCGTCTCCTTACAGTACGGCTCAACTTTGGCTTCTCTGTAGCCTCTAGTTGTGCGATGTCAATGGGTTGTGGACTACACCACATAACGCTTTGAAGGTATTCACCCGAGTTATCTACGAACTTTCGATGAGCATCACATGCCCCTATATAATTAAGCCATTCTACGGTAGATTTCTTTTCATTCTAGCACGCACATTTGCTTGATATCGTCGCCTCTTATATCTCTTACTCTTCTTGTTTAATTCTCGATTACAGCCGATCTCTAGTGAAGATCACTAGATGAATCACTACTTGTGTCTTCTGCTCCCTTGGATAGATTGTCATCTAGATTACCATTGTACCCTGAATGGTCTATCCCCACATTTGCACTAAGATTTAACTCAGATTCTTCGTCCTCAGAGTCAATTTCAACTAATGATTCTGACCCCAATTCGTGTGGGCTAAAGTCTTGTGAGGTGCTACTGGTTTCAATGCCAGTCAAACTTTCATCTTGTAGATCATCAAAAGCTATATGCATTGCTTCTAGCATGTTTAAGGGTACAAGTGGTGGTATTTCATCCCCCTCAGGTGTTACCCAGGTCGTCCCACTATTTCCCCAAGTGTCTATGGTCGTTGCTAGGTGGACCCAATCCACATTTTCCGACTCAGTCATCCCAGGTAGTACATCCATATAAGGAGAATCTTCCCCAACATCAGTGTCCGCTTTACACGTGTAACAATACTGCAATGGGACCAAGTGAACTATGGTGTCATATCTATGATCAATTATAAACATGTTTCCTAGAGGATGTGCTCGACCCGTCACAAGATCGACTCGAATGACAGAATCTTGGAACTGCAGGTAGACATGGTTTTTGGACCAGTCATGCACCATTTTTGCTTCCCTCATGAAAGGACGTCCTAAGATCATCACCGATGCCATAGTGTGTTTGGAGAAATCCATAACAATAAAGGTAATCCTTATTTTATGTCCAAAGACCTTGATCTGGAGATCTTCTAGCATCCCAATAGGTTTAACAATAGACCCATTGGCCATCTTCACTACTATGGTTGCGGTCGCAAGGTCAGGTCTTCCCATAGTTTCCCAGCAATTTTTAGTCACAATGCTAACCCCAACGCCACCATCAAGGATTCCCTTCATTAGTTAATCCCTTAGTAGTGATTGGTATAGTCGCATTGGATTCATCACCCTCAAAGTATTGTCCCAACTTGTTAACAGGTATTTATATAGCAAGGTTCTCATCTAGGTTGGGTTGTGGATCTATGTATTCCTCCTCTATTGGCATCTCCCTAGCTCCATCCATCTGTGCAAATTGTGGTAGCCCAAACTTCAGTTCTCCATTGAGGAAGGCTCGAAGAGCCAAGACTAGCTCAGGGTCTTTATATAGTTTGGACATGATGGTGGTTCTAACTTCTGAAGACATGAAATCCATCAATTTGGCAATGTTTAACGGCACCTTTTGGCCTTGAGCCTCTTGACGTGGGGAAGATGGGATCTCCATTTCTTCGATAGGATCAGGTAGTCCCTCTGTAAACATTCTTTCCATCAAGAAGTGAGTACGCCCACTTTCCCATGACTTTAAGTCGCTTTCTTCTTGGATCACACTAGGTATGTCTAAGGGTCTATGGACTTGGTGAGGTTGTTGTTGTGTAGGAAACACGGTGTCTGTAATCTGGATCTTCCTAGGTGCTGGTTCTAGATCCCTTTGTGTATCTTCTACCAAACTCCTTAATTGCTTGACTCGCTCAATCTCCTCTGTAGGGTTTGGGTAAGTTCCTACTTCTTTTTGGATCCTGGCCATTGTGGCTCATGAAGATCTTCCTTGTTGGTTTCTATCTTAGTGGTCGTTTTGGTCTCCATGGTTTCACCTGAATGAGAATATTCTTCAGCGTCGTTCATATATACAGGGTCGTCACCAGTCCCTATGTTGGTCTTTGAACTAGGGTCTGACTTCGCTACTTTTTGTGATCTCTTTCTTCATGTTTTCTTCTTTTTCTGAGATTGGGCAATTGATGCCGTGTCTCTTTCCTCAAGATTTTTTTTTTTTGGAGCATCGATTGTGTGAGTACGTTTACTGGTACCACATGTGTACTTTGTGATGGCTCCTCAGTAACTTCATTCAAGTTTAATGGCGTGATCTTCGATGCATTTGGATTATTTGGACATTGGGCAATCAAATGATCTATGCCACATCGATTACACATGAGTATCGGCATTGTAGACGTGCTCACTTGATTGGTTTGCATTAGTGTGGCATTCTTTTGTAGCCTAATAGGACACTCGGCTACACGATGTGGACCTCCATACTCATAGCATTGAAGAGGTGGTCTCTTAGCAGTGTAATTGATATTTTGGCCTCCTGCCGCAAGAGCATCTACTTGATATACAGGTTTGACTTGTCCCCAATAGTCCTCCATGTAGTATTGTGGACTTTCTTCAAGCACATCCAACCCATAGGCGATATTAGGATCTATATCTTCCTCACAGCCTTCCAAACAAGAAATAGATGACTCACAACCCACTTGAATCACAGAAGTGATTCTCGGCTGTGGTGGTTGCGGTCCTAGCATTGGAGGTGGTAAAGCTGTTGTTTGAACAACATTTTGGGCCCTAGGTACCATGTCTTGTGATGTTTTTTCAAGAGGTGGGGCCGGCATCAATGTAGGCACTCGAGGTGTGTCTGTCCATGCTAAGGTTGGTCTATTGGCCATCGCGCGCTTAAATACTATGCAATCCTTAGCTTGATGACCATACCTCCCACAGGCATTGCAGTTCCCATTGAATTTTACTCTAAAAGTAGGGCATTCACTGGTATTATGCGGTCCATAGCATACAGTCTCCTAAGAGTAGGGTAAATCGTTTTTTCTTCCACCCTTAGGGTTCTATACCAATCCCCAGCCTTTCCACTTAAGGTTAGGCTTAAAGCATTGCTCTTATGTAGGTCATTGTGTTCTCCTAGAGAATCGCATATTTGTTCAAACACTTAGATATGCTTTCTCACATCCCCGTCTCCACTAAATTTTTGTGTGAGATTGGCTATTTGTATTGCCTTACTTCTAGGCTCTCTATCAGGAGCGTTACGCATATTCTCAGCAACAGATCGACCTATAGCTTGAGAAAATGTTGCCAAGTCACCTAAGTGAGCAGGTACCTTGGGTGAAGGCGCTCCAGAGACTACATGCGGAGTAGGTATTGGCATTGGGCTCGGTGCATAGGAAGCCCTTGGGTTCCACGTTGGGTACGATGTTGTGCCATGTGGTGGTCCATAGTTCATATGGGTGGCCCTAGGCATAGCAGACGTCGGATTTGACATGTTAATGCTAGCCGATATAGTCCCATGGAAATAAGAACTTGTGTATTGTGGTTGTGGAGCATAGGTAGTTGAAACAATGGGAGGAGTAGAGACTACATGAGTACGAGGACCCATGGGTGTATACGATTGGTACACTACTTGTAGGTAATATTCCAGGCATTGAGCTACCATGTAGCGGTGCTTTACTAACAAATGAGGTCCATGGCGTGTTTCTCAGCATGCCCATCATTGGGGTAGGCATGGTAGCCGTGGCGTCATCAAGGGAAAGATGAGCTAGACTTGGAAAGGTGAAGCTATCACTTGTGGACTCAAATTGCACTGAGACCCCTGGAGAAACAACATATGGGGGATCCATCGGACTGACCGAGGGAGTCTCCATTTGCCGATAAGGTCGGTTGTTTAGCCTTTCCTGTATCCAAGAATCTCATGAGACCCGTTGAAGGCATGTTGATCCCCTTGTTCTGTCTCTCTAACTCGATAACCCTATGGATGACCTCACAAACTCTTTGTTATTGATCCTCCACACTAGTAGCACCCATTGTGGATTGTAGGACATCTAACCAACCCACATGATAGGTGTGACCTGTGTATAGGTCGGTCAGAGTCTTTGTTTGTAATTCGTACTCCCAATTCTCATTTAAGAACACTCCATCTAGGATTGAGGTGCTAGGGGTGTCCTTTGAGCTAGATGCAATGTTTCTTTCTAGGGGTTGGCCCTTAGCGGTTGCTAAATCAAGAGCACTTGATTGCTCTCTTAGCAAGGATATTGACATAGGAGCTTTTGCTTTTAACTCTCTTTGTTGCTCCGCCTTGCGTAAGCTCTCGACTTCCTTTTCCCTCGCATCAAGGATATATCGCTCAACCTCTTGCACTTCAGCAAGGCTTCTACCATCGGGTAATATGACCTCGGAGGAAAATAACTCTGAAGAGTCAGGAGGTGCAGTGAATGAAGTATTCACGTGCACATTCTCTAACGGTATAGGGTCTAAGTTTGTCACGAATGGAGAAATTACTTCCCCACCCCCCTCATTTACATCATTAGCTCCATGTTCGGAGCGAGTGGCTCTACTAAAGGTTTCCTTCGAGCGGCTAAGCACGCTCGGTCCGGACCACGGGTCCATGGCATGCATGTCTTGGCTTGAGCTATCGAGATTAGGCATTGGGAAACCCTCCATGACGTCGTAGTCAGAGGAAGAATCACTAGCCGCTATGTTCGGGTCTTGGTTTGTACTGCCTTGGGTTCCTCCGAGGGCTTGGAACCTAAAGTAGGTGGATATTGAGAACTCGCATAAGTCGAAATTCTCTCTAGTTGCTCCATCTCTAGCACACGAGCAAAGCGCAGATGCATGTGACTTTGGCACCCTACAAACATCGGTGAATAACCTCGAAGGTTAACCGCTTACCTTTTTTAACCGTCCGTTTTCACTCGTGTTTTTTACGTTTTTAATATTTTTTTTAAATGTTTTTTAATGTTTGATTTTTTTTATTAAAGTGTGTGATACGTCAAAATGAGCGTATCACTTAGAGGGTCGCTGTGTGCTTTACAGCACAGTTTTCAGGCATCTAAAGTTCCGTTGGTCCTCAAAAAATCGATTTTTAGCTACGTGTGAAGCTAAAATTCGTTTTTTTAAAATGCGACTAAGGCCTAGGCCTGAGCGTGAGCTTGGGCTTGGGTCTGGGAGTTATTCCCAATCCCGGTCCTACCTTTAATTTTTTTTTTAATTTTTTTTTTAAAGGATAAGGTCGTCGCGGCCTGCGCAAGAGCACACACACACACTCTATCTGTTAAGTATGGAGCCTGATTTACCGGCCTTGTAATTTTCTGTGGTAAAAGCGCACATTTGTAAGGCCCCCATTATGAGGAGAAGCCATCGTGCGTGAAGGAAAATCACTCACCGGAAACCAAATTTTTCACGGACAAGAATCAGGGGCAACTTTAAAGGCCTCGAGGGCGGAGGCCCCCGAGACTTTTTTATTCGCCGGAATATTCTTTTTCGCCCGAATATTATGGCCGGACGGCGGCCGGAAAGTGGTCGGAGAACAACCGGTCGGTTGGCCGGTGGCCGGTGGCCGGTGGTCGGAAGTCAATGGCCGGTGGCCGGTGGTCGGAAGTCAATGACCGGTGGCCGGTGGCCGAATTCAAAACCGGACTTGTCTTCTCAAGGGCGGCCACACATGGGCGGATTGGAGGGTCCGATTTGGACTTATTCGCACAAGGGCGGCTACACATGGCTGTCTCTCATAAGAGAGGGCAGCCCTTTTGGCCTATAAAAGGAGGCCATTTCTACACACATTTCATAGTGTGAAGTTGATGCAACAAAGTGAGTGTGAGGTGGTGAGAGTGAAGCAAGGCGGGAGCTCCATTAAGGGTATAATCCCTTTGTAAACTACTTCTTGTTTTGAAGTACTAAAGCCATTGAGTGGCTGCTTTCCCGTGGACGTAGCCCATATTGGGTGAACCACGTATATCGTGTGTACTCTCTCTCTCTCTCTCTATTCTAAAATCTCATGTATATAAATCTGTCTCTCTCCATTAAGTAATCTACTAAATTATCTATTTAGCTACGTCTTATTTCCTAACAACTGGTATCAGAGAAAGGTTTGCTCGTAGCTAAATTATCTCAAGGAAAGGATTCCTTGAATTGAGTGGGAGTTATGGCGGAGGAAGGAAAGCTCAAGATTGAGAAGTTCAATGGCAAAAACTACCAACATTGGAAGATGCAGATTGAAGACTATCTCTACCATAAGGACCTCTATTTGCCACTAGGCGATCTTGCGAAGAAGCCCGCAACAATGGCAGATGAAGCATGGATTGTCCTTGATCGAAAGGCACTGGGAACAATCCGGTTAAGCTTGGCGTCAACGGTGGCCTTCAATGTTTCGGAGATGAAGACCACGGAGGACTTGATGAAGTCACTTGACGACTTCTACGAGAAACCATCGGCATCCAATAAGGTATTTCTTATGAAGCTCTTGTTCAATCTAAAGATGGCAGAGAATGGTTCCGTTGCAGAACACCTAAATGACTTTAACACAAACATAAGTCAACTTCGATCAGTGAAAATCAAATTCGATGACGAAGTGCGAGCTCTCTTTATACTATCATCTCTACCGGATAGTTGGGACAGCCTTGTGATGGCTGTAAGTAATTCTATCTCTGGCACAAATACTCTTAAGTTTGATGATTTTGTGGGTGTTCTCCTAAGCGAGGAAATGCGAAGGAGAAGCACAGGAGAATCATCAAGTGCTGCACTATCAGTGGAAACAAGAGGAAGGCCTAAGGAGAGGTTCAAAAACCAAAAGGGTCGTGATCGCTCAAGGCGGAGCAAGTCACGCACAAAGTCAGTTCTTGAATGTTGGAACTGCGGCAAGAAGGGCCACGTCAAGAAGGATTGCTGGTCCAAGAAGAAGAAGGAGACATAGTCTCAATACAACAAGCCAACATCGGAGGCCAATGTAGCAGGTAAAGTAGAGCAAGATGCTCTAATTCTCTCATTAGACAATGTGTCTAATTCCTGGATAGTAGATTCCGGGGCTTCATTCCATGCGACACCACACAAGCAACATTTCCAAGACTACACCAAAGGTAATTTTGGGTATGTATACTTGGGAGATGATGAAGCTTGTGAGATTTTCGGCAAAGGTACAGTTTCTGTCAAAACTGCTAACGGAAATGAATGGAAGCTTAAAGATGTTAGGCATGTTCCTTCTCTCCGCAAAAATTTGATCTCTACAGGACAATTGGACGATGAAGGTCACAACATTGCATTCGGAAACAAACGGTGGAAGATCTCAAAGGGATCTTTGGTGGTTGCCAAGGGTGAAAAAGTCGGTACACTTTACTTGTGTACTATTAGCACGCAACCTTCAGCTTGTGCAACAACTACAGAAGTTGACAGTGTGGTGTGGCACTACTGACTTGGGCACATGAGTGCCAAAGGAATGCAAATCCTTCAAACAAAGAAGCTTCTACCAGGTTTGAAAGAAGTGGACTTAGAGTTCTGTGAAGATTGTGTTTATGGTAAACAAAAGAGGGTAAAATTTCAAAAATCAGGAAATGAAAGAAAAAATAAAAAACTTGAGTTGGTTCATTCTGATGTTTGGGGTCCTGCAAGTACACCATCACTTGGTGGCTCATTGTACTATGTAACATTCATAGACGATGCGACTAGAAAAACATGGGTTTATGTCATGAAGAATAAATCCAATGTATTTTCCATATTTCAAAGGTGGAAAGCCTTTGTGGAGAATGAAACAGGTACCAAGGTTAAATGCCTCAGATCCGACAATGGAGGCAAATATTGTAGCCAAGCTTTTGAAAGCTTTTGTGCTAGCAATGGCATTCGGAGGCAAAGGACAACCCCAAGGACACCTCAACAAAATGGGATTTCGGAAAGGATGAACAGGACAATCATGGAACGAGCACGAAGCATGCGTCTACATGCAGGCCTACCGCTTGAGCTTTGGGCGGAAGCTGTAAGTACGTCTATGTACTTAATCAATCGGTCACCCTCCACGCCATTGGATGGGGGAGTTCCAGAAGAGGCATGGACAGGTAAACCGGTGAATTATGCATTTCTCAAAGTGTTTGGGTGTGAGGCTTTCATGCACATAGGTAGAAGCCTAAGATCAAAGTTAGATGCAAAGTCCAAAAAGTGTTTCTTCATTGGCTATGGAGAAGGAGACTTTGGGTATCGCCTATGGAATCCTGAAGATGGTAAAACCTTAAGGAGTAGGGATGTAATTTTTAACGAACAAAATATGTACAAAGATTACTTGGAAAGAAAACAAACAAAAGAAACAGGTGATGAGTACATGGAGCTTGAGGACGGTGAAGACTCAAGGACTTCAAACAGTGACAATGTGCAACAACGTCAACCAAATGAGGAGCCTCAACCTATTCCCCGAAGATCTACAAGAGCAAGTAGACCTCCAGAAAGGTTTGTTCCTTCCTTCAACCATCTCTTGATCTCAGATTCTGGAGAGCCGGAATCATATGAAGAAGCTATGCAACATGAATTCAAAGAAGAATGGACGAAGAGCATGCAAGTGGAGATGGACTCACTACATCACAACCAAACATGGGAGTTGGTTGAGTGGTGTAAAGGTAAGCGGACACTTCAAAACAAATGGGTGTACAAGCTAAAGGAAGAAGAAGGTGGAGAGAAAAGGTACAAGTCTAGGCTTGTGGTAAAAGGTTTTTCTCAAAAGAAAGGTATTGACTTCAATGAAATATTTTCTCCTGTTGTAAAAATGAACTCAATTAGACTTGTCTTAAGCCTTGTGGCTGCTCATGATCTAAATCTCGAGCAAATGGATGTAAATACAGCATTCCCTCACGGTGACTTAGAGGAGAAAATCTACATGCTTCAACCAAAGGGGTATGAAGTAAAAGGTAAGGAGAAAATGGTTTGCAGATTAAAGAAGAGCTTGTATAGTTTAAAGCAAGCATCAAGACAATGGTACTTGAAGTTTGATCGATGGATGTTGGATCATGGATTCACAAGATGCAACTCGGATCACTGCGTCTACATGGAGAATTTGGGAGATGGGAAATTCATCATCCTAATGTTGTATGTTGATGACATGTTGATTGCAAGTGCTAACATGCAAGACATCAAAGACCTAAAAGAGGAGCTGTCCATCTTTTTCAATGAAAGATTTAGGTGCTGCAAAGAGGATACTTGGTATGAAAATATCAAGGGACAGGACGAAGAAGACAATAAAGCTATCTCAAGAAGATTACATCAAGAAGGTACTAAAAAGGTTTGCAATGCAAAATGCAAAACCAGTTTCTACACCTTTGGCTGGTCATTTTAAACTAACAAAGGATATGTGTCCAAAGACACAAGAGGAGATAGCCTATATGTCTAAAGTTCCATATGCTGCAGCGGTAGGTTCTCTAATGTATGCTATGGTCTGGACAAGGCCAGACATTGCACATGCAGTGGGAGTTGAGAGTAGGTTCATGGACAACCCAGGTAAAGAGCATTGGCAAGCTGTGAAGTGGATACTTAGGTATCTAAAAGGGACAACAACAAATGCTTTGTATTTTGGAGGAACTGATATTTTTCTAGAAGGGTATGTTGATGCAGATATGGCAGGTGACAAAGATACTCGAAGGAGCACTACTGGCTATGTGTTCACGGTTGGAGGCACAGCAGTAAGCTGGGCTTCAAAACTGCAGAAAGTGGTTTCACTTTCTACCACGGAAGCAGAGTATGTAGCAATGACGAAGGCAAGCAAAGAAATTCTGTGGCTTCACAGATTCTTAGAAGAGCTTGGATTCAAACAAAACAATTGTGTCTTGTACAGTGATAGCCAAAGCGCTATCTATCTTGCGAAGAACTCAGCCTTTCATTCAAGGACAAAGCACATTGAGGTGAGATATCACTTCATACGCACTCTTTTGTAAGAGGGACAACTAAAGCTAGGAAAGGTGCATACAAGTGAAAATCCTGCAGACATGTTTACAAAGGTGGTCAACAAGGAGAAGTTGAGCTTTTGCTCATCTTCAATCGGCGTTCAAGGATAAGAAGCCAGAATGGAAAGCAGTCACAGGTTTGGTTTGGAGATCAGTCTCCAAGTGGGAGATTGTTAAGTATGGAGCCTGAATTACCCTTGTAATTTTCTGTGGTAAAAGCGCACATTTGTAAGGCCCCCATTATGAGGAGAAGCCATCGTGCATGAAGGAAAATCACTCACAGGAAACCAAATTTTTCACGGACAAGAATCAGGGGCAACTTTAAGGCCTCGGGGGCGGAGGCCCCCGAGACTTTTTTATTCGCCGGAATATTATGGCCGGACGGCGGCCGGAAAGTGGTCGAAAAACAATCGATCGGTTGGCCGGTGGTCGGAAGTCAATGGCCGGTGGTTGGTGGCCGAATTCAAAAGCGGACTTGTCTTCTCAAGGGCGGCCACACATGGGCGGATTGGAGGGTCCGATTTGGACTTATTCGCACAAGGGCGGCTACACATGGCTGTCTCTCATAAGAGAGGGCAGCCCTTTTGGCCTATAAAAGGAGGCCATTTCTACACACATTTCATAGTGTGAAGTTGATGCAACAAGGTGAGTGTGAGGTGGTGAGAGTGAAGCAAAGCGGGAGCTCCATTAAGGGTATAATCCCTTTGTAAACTACTTCTTGTTTTGAAGTACTAAAGCCATTGAGTGGCTGCTTTCCCGTGGACGTAGCCCATATTGGGTGAACCACGTATATCGTGTGTACTCTCTCTCTCTCTCTCTCTCTCTCTCTCTCTCTCTCTCTCTCTCTCTCTCTCTCTACTCTAAAATCTCGTGTATATAAATCTGTCTCTCTCCATTAAGTAATCTAATAAATTATCTATTTAGCTACGTCTTATTTCCTAACACTATCTACCTACTTCTAATTAATACACCTACAGTTACACACTAACACACTCTATTAACTCTCACAGATCTACTTCTTACTTACTGTACACAGAAAACTAACTACCTTGATACACAGAGAATAAACTTAGTACCTTTGAAAACTCCATTAACAAAGAAAACTAACAACCTTAATACACAGAGAATAAACACAGTACCTTTGAAAACTCCATTAACAAAGAAAACTAACAACCTTAATACACAGAGAATAAACACAATACCTTTGAAAACTCCATTAACAAAGAAAACACACAGTATAACACCAAATCCCTCTTCTCAACACACACACCCTCCTTCCTTACCTTTCCTACAATAGAAATTGCACCACGAAGAAGCACAGAGTGCTACTCGAGCTTAATGTATGGCATTCCCCGGCAGCGGCGTCAAAAATGTGCGCGTATGTCACACGTGTCAATGCAAGGAACTTGCCGATACACCGTGTGCGAGCCACAAATGGCTCCAAGCACACAACAATCCTAAACTAGTAAGCTCAAAGAAGGCGATGGTGTGTCACTCACCGCTCTATGCTTGCTTCGTGGAGGATTCCTCGCCGCGAAGAAGAAGGAGCCGCCGCTTCGCCGCGCTCAACCGCTTCGCCGCCGCCGTGCCGTCGTCGCAATGCTCTCTCTCTCTCTCTCTCTCTCTCTCTCTCTCTCTCTCTCTCTCTCTCTCTCTCTCTCTCTCTCTCTCTCTCTCTCGCATACACACACACACACACACACACACAAGGAGATGAAGAAGAAGAAGATGGAGATGGAGCAAGAGCACTCTTCTATTGCACAAATGAAAGAATGCATGAATTTTACGTTTAGTTGACTTTTATATGAGCTCGCCCCATTCACACTTGGGAGCCCATGCTTAGCCAACTAATCCCTTGAATGTTCCAGTTAGAGTGCGCCTCTCATCGGCGATCACTCTTACCCTTTTTCTGTTGGACCGACAAGCCCGGTACCTGACTCTACCAAATAAATAATACAATGTCCGTCGTAGGTTAGAACGTCCGTTGTAGGTGATAAGGTGTCCGTGAGCCGTGAAGGTTAACAATTGACATTAAAAACATTATCTTCTTACTTGGGAGATAACGAAGATAAATCCATCGTGTGCAAGACCACTCAAGTAAAAAGAGTTGAACAAACCTTAGAAGTAGACAACATTCATTCAATCATGTCTACACCCATCCAATGCACTCTTACCTTGGGAGAACTGTTAAAACTCAGACCATACTTGTGGAATGTTTTACAAAAAACCCTAGAGAAGGTGGGGATAACAGGATTAATCTCAAAGAATTTGAGAAAATTGAAAAATGAAATGGAAAACAAAGAGATTTGATCAGTTCTTATGAACAAGGTCGGATAATATTATGAAGGAGAATAAGGAAACACCACCCTCCTAGTGAGATATAATGACATTGAAACCATGGCGATACTGGATAGTGGAGCTGGCATCGCCATAGCCACCAAAGCAGTATGGGAATTCTCGGGACAGCTAGCCATTAGACAAACTCAAATGAAGTTGTAGTTGGCTGACAGACACATTGAGAGACCATTAGGGCTGCTTGAAAAAGTGATAGTCAATTCCTGTGGAGTTGAATATCAACACACTTTTGCCATAGTAGACTTTGGGAAAAAACTCAACTATGAAATCATATTCGGAAAGCCTTTCATGCGACAGGTACAGCTTATCCAAGATTGGGGAAACAACTATCCGTACTTGAAGCAAGTGGGATCTATAACAAGAGTCAATCTAAAAGATCACACTTATAGAGATGTCTTGAAAACACCCATCCAAGAGTTTAATTCAGTCTCTTCGGCTGAAACCAAACTCCCATCCTGGTTAAACAAAGACACTCCTATTTGGATGTGTGGAGTTTCAAAAAATGGAAGCTTAAGACGAGAATAATGTATCCTAGAAAGGGACTGCAAGACGAAGCCTACGTACCTGAACCCTTTCCAGAACATTTATTTGAGCCATTCGAGTGGACTCAAAGTTTAGCGACAATGGATGTATGTGAGAATAATTCTATGCCTACTCAATTTTGCGATGAGGATGGCTACGGAATAATTCCCATCCAAATGATTTCAATCCTCAACATTGAAAACAAAGATAAGAAACCCAAGGACTTAATGAAAGCTCAACAAGTCTTTTCAGACCTCTATTATGATGCAACTGATGAGTTAGATGAACACTCAGCCACCTCAGAAGATTCAGGGTCAGAAAAAGAGCATACGAGAGCTAAGTTACTCTTAAAAGAAGGGGAGGAAAAGTTTTTTGACTTTCCAAACCAGAAATCAAGAAGACAAAAGTGGTATAGACGAAAGAGACACACCAAAATTGTGAAAACACGACCTATGACATCAGTCTCCAGTAAAACACAATTCTTGATGTAGATGGATGCTAATGATTGTGTCAAGGACAAAATAACTGGCAGAGATCCTTCAAACAACAACTCAAAAATTTCTCAGACATCGAGAAAAACAAGGAAGGGTACTCAAGAAAAATCACAGGATAAGAAACCACTCATGACAATAGTCAAGTGGAAAAAGAAATATCAAGAGTTGAAAAAAGCTCTAAAGGAGATATACACAACCGAAATGGAACCAAGGAAGAGGATGGTAAAGATGTAATGCATGTTTCATCCGATTACAAAAAGTATGCTCTCCAAGATCGGAAAATCATAGTTGAACAACCTGTTAGAGAACTACGAAAACAGGGCGAGTCTTACGAAGGGCCTGAAAACGCTAAAAGGATAGACTTGGCTGAACCAGGAGAAGAGCCTAAATCGGCTTACATTGCAAATGACCTAACAAAAGAAGAAGAAAAGCTTTTGCTAAGCTTGTTAAAGGAGTACCGGGATATCTTCGCTTGTTCTTACAAGGATATCAAGGGTGTTGATCCAGAAATATGTCAACATACCATACCCATGAGAGATGACGTGAAACCAAGTAGACAGAGACCATACACGTATAACAAAACATTTGCCAGGAAAATAAAAGAAGAGATTGAAAAACTAAAGGAAGACAAATTCATTTACAAAATTGAACACACAGAGTGGGTGTCTCCAATTGTGGTAGTAGCCAACAAGAATGAGTGTGTGCTAATCTCAAAAAGGTGAATGCAGCTACCATCAGAGAAAACTTTTCTCTTCCGATAACTGAGCATGTTTTAGAACGAGTTGAAGGAAAAGAAGCTTACAGCTTCTTAGACGGATTTTTGGGATACAATCAACTTTTGGTTGACCCAAAAAATCAACATAAAACTGCTTTTGCAACAGAATGGGGTATATTTGCCTATCGGGTTATGCCATTTGGGTTAACTAATGCCCCCACCACATTTCAAAGGTTGATGAACCATTCTTTCAAAGAGTATCTTAGGAAATTCTTAGAAGTATATATGGATGATCTATGCGTACATTCATCAATCCGGGCTGATCATTTTGAACACCTCAAAAAGGTATTCAAAAAATGTAGACTTTATAGGATTTGCTTAAATCCTGAAAAGTGCACATTCATGGGTAGAAAAGGAAATATTCTTGGACATATAGTGTCTAAAAATGGCATAGCTACTTATGTTGAGAAGATTCATGTTATTGCAGATTTGCCTAGACCAACAACAGTCAAGAGAGTACAAGCCTTCATGGGGCATTGTGGATATTACTGACGGTTCATCTACATATACCCTATAATTGCAAAACCCATGTATAGCTTGATTACGCACTTTGAATGGACCGAGGCCTGTGAAGAATCCTTCATGAAGCTTAAGCAATCTCTCACCTCAGCTCCAATATTGAAAGCACCAGATTGAGATAAGGTATTCCACGTATATGTAGATGCTTATAATTTTGCTATCAGTTGTATACTAGCTCAACAAGGAGACGAGAAAAATGGCTTTCCTATTTCTTATGCTAGCCGGAAATTGAACATGGCAGAAAAGAATTACACCACCACCAAAAGAGAAGGATTAGGAATGATCTATGCCGTTTAAAAGTATAGACATTACCTATTAGCCAACAAGTTTGTGTTCTTTGTGGACCAACAAGCTTTGTTGTATTTGGTTAACAAACCATGCAGCACAGGGAGAATAGTGAGATGGTTCATCATTCTCCTCAAATTTGATTTCACTGTGGTTGTTAAAAAAGTCACTACACATCAACGAGCAGATCATTTGTCAAGAATTGTTTCAGGAGAGTCACCTAAAGGGGTAGACGATGATATACCATATGCCTATTTGTTCTCCATAGAAATGATACCTAGATGGTCAGAAAACATTGTGTCATTAATGACAATAGCTCAAATGTATTCACAAATACCACTTCCTATCACAATCGGTTTAATCGAGCAATTGGCTATGTATCAATTACTAGTTAGAAGGCTATACAAAATAAATCGGGACGGAGTATTGCTCTTATGCATTAACCCTGAAGAAAAAGAATAGTACCTAAGTCAGGCACATGTTACCATAGTAGGACTTCACTTTGCGGAAGCCCAAACTATGCAACGAATCTTGAGACTAGGAGTATTTTGGCCGACTATGAGAAGAGATGTTAGATCTTTTGTAAAGGATTGCCCTCAATGTCAAAAACAAACACCCATTCCTTGTTACCATATACATGTGGTAGTGATGTATGTGAACACACTAGGATCGCTGGGGCATTTTTTCCCTCTTTAGGAGGTTTTTTCCCGCGTGCATTGTATATACGCCCATCACTCTAGGGCTATCGATCTTTCCATTGCACACTAAAAAACACATTCTCTATTGTGTGCCTTGAGCTTCCTTCATCTTCTCCAAGATGTGTGTGTTTCTCTGTAACCCTAATTCCAACAATTGGTATCAGAGCAGGTCACAACCTCCCGGGCTTAGTCGCCAGCTGCTCCAGCACACGCCTGCTCACTTTCTCTGATTTCAGTGAGCTTTGGCGAGCGTTCGCAGGTGGACAAATATTTTGGGATAGTTCGAAGAGCTTGGTCTGCTCAGAATTTTGATTTGGGCTCATTTCGGCCTCCGTTTCCACTACGGGCAGTACTGCACAGGCTATTTCGTCATTTTGTGCAGATTTTCTGTCAGTGCCGTTTTCTGCATAACAGGTGCTTTATAGTCTTCTACGGTTTGTGCTATATAGCACAAGTTGTTCCCGCTCCATATCTCCTATTTTCGGGCAGTTTTCACATCAGGTGCAGCATTTACCATGGCTGACAACAACAACACAGATGTGTTCAAGATGTTTGTTGCTGAGGACAGGTTGGATGGGGACAACTACCCTATGTGGGCTTATATGATGCAACATGTTCTTGTGTCAAAAGGTGTCTTGAACATTGTGCAGGGCATTGATGTACGTCCTGGTTCTGAAGATGTAGGCGATGTTGAGGATGTTGCAGGTCTTGCTGCAAGGATTGCAGCTGTTAGAGTTGTTTTGCCTACGGCAGAACAAGCTCGTTGGGATGTTAAGGATGCACAGGCTCATGCATTGATTGTGTTGTCTGTGAAGCGCACCATTATTCCTCACATCCGTTCAGCAAAATCTGCAAAACAGGCTTGGGATATTCTAGCAGGTCTTTATGCAAGCCGCAATGAGGCTAAACTTGCTTTGCTGCGTAAAGAGCTAGAGTCGAAGATTATGCATGAGGAAGATGATATGGACACTTTCCTTGCTAGTGTCAAGGATATCAATGAGCAACTCATTTCTGCAGGTGAAGTCATTTCGGACAGTTCCCTTGTGCAGACTGTTCTTGATGCCTTACCAGATTCCTACCAGACTTTTGCTAGTACTTGGAGACTCATGACCCAAGGAAATCCTGAAGTTGTCAAGTTTGATGCATTATGCACATTGCTGTTGCAAGAGTCACTTTCTAGAAAAAACAGGACTAGGCAGCGTGCAGTTGAACAGGCTTTTATTGCTTCTCAAAGAAAGGGTGGTAACAGTAATGCATCCACTTCTTATGGTTCTGCTGCGAGTGGCAAAAATTCTGTTCCTAATGCTTCTGCTGGCAGCACTTCGTCTGGCAATTCTGGTGACAAGGGCAAAAAGAAGATGCGTTGCCATTATTGTAAAGCCAATGATCACTTGATCAAGTCGTGTCCTAAGTTGAAGGCCAAAGAGGCTAAGAAGAAAGAGGGTGGTTCCACTGCAAATGCTGGTTCCACTACAAATGCAGCCATTGTTGAGTCTTGTGTGAAAGGAGATTGTGATGTTGATGTTCATGCAGAATGGGCTTTTAGCGCAGAGTGCACTTACAATCCTGTTGTCCATGATGCATGCTTGTCAGTTGCTGCAGATTCACATGTGTGGTATTTCGACAGTGGTGCTACAAAGCACATTACCTCACATCGTAAATTGTTTACCTCTCTTGAGTCTGTCCCTCATGGGAATTCAGTCACTTGTGCCAACAACGCCTCTTATCCAATTCAGGGAGTTGGAAAGATTGTGCTCACTGCTGCTAATGGCAGTTCCTTCACACTTGTTGATGCACTTTATGTACCTGGGATCAAGAAGAATCTCTTGTCTGTATCCGCATTTGCTAGACTTGGACTTGTAGTCAAATTTGTGGATGACAGATGTACAGTTCATGATCTAAGTTTTGGTGATGAAATTGTTGCATCTGGGCTTTTGTGTTGTGGGCTGTATAAGCTCACTTTGTATGACAAGTGTGGACAAAATTTTGCAAATGCTGTTGCAGATTCAAGGGCTATTTCAGATGCAAAACTTTGGCATGCACGTTTTGGTCATCTAAATTTTGCCAGTTTGCTGCGTTTGCAGAAATCTGATATGGTTGCTTCTTTGCCGCCTCTTGAAGCACCTGTCAAACATGTTTGTGAAGGCTGTATTCTGGGTAAAATGCAGCGTTCTAAGTTTCCAAAGGATGGTTCAGTTAGGGCCACATGCAGGTTGCATCTTGTGCATAGTGATGTTTGTGGGCCCATGCAAACTCCGTCCTTGGGCAATTACCTGTACTTCGTGACTTTCATTGATGATTACTCCAGGCATGCATGGGTATTTCCGCTTAAAGCGAAGTCCGAAGTTTTTCTGTGCTTCAAAATTTTTTTGGTTATGGTTGAAAATGTCTCAAAATGTACTATGGGCACCCGCCGTTCCGATCGAGGGGGGGAGTATATGTCTCATGAATTTAATGCATTTCTGGCTAGTCGTGGGATAAAACGCCAATGTACAGTGCCTTATACACCTCAGCAAAATGGTGTTGCTGAGAGGAAAAACAGGTCACTAACGGAAATGGCACGATGTATGGTCAAAAGTCAAGCTTTGCCGCATTCTTTTTGGCTTGAGGCCATCATGTGTGCCACTTATGTACTTAACAGGTGTCCTACGAAAGCTTTGCAGTCTATTACTCCATATGAAGCATGGCATGATAGAAAGCCTTCTATTGAGCACATGCGTGTTTTTGGCTGTTTGGCATATGCTTTGGTGCCACAACTGTAGCGCAGAAAATTGGATGATAAGGCTGTCAAATGTATTTTTGTTGGTTATAGTGCTGAAAGTAAAGGTTACAAGTTGTATCATCCGCAAACAAAACGTATTCTGGTTTCACGGGATGTAGTGTTTGTGGAAGACTCTGTTCAGCCCTTGCTGTCATGTACTAGAGACAGTAATGTAAGCTCACAGGACATTTATGACACTTTGTTGCCTCTTTTCAGTGGTGGAAATACGAATGTAAGTTCCAATGAGGCAAATGTACAGCCTATGGGGGTTTCTGAAATGTTTTAGAACAGCCTATTACTGATGCAGATGTACATGATGTACTTGATGAGGAAAGGGCTGAAAATGAGCAGGCTAGAGGTATGCCAAAATGGCTGGTGCACACTTTGCGTGACAGTAAATTGGATGCACCTTTATCTAGTCGTACTCGTTCAGGCTCTCGCCATGCATCTTATGCATCAGATTGTTATGCTTTGGCTGTGTCTAGTTTACATGATGTTGAGGAACCTCTGTTTTTTATGAAGCACAGAATTCAGAAAATTGGATTGCTCCCATGAAATCAGAATATGATGCACTTATACAGAATGACACATGGACTTTATGTGATTTGCCTCCTGGCAAAAAGGCCATTGGTACGAAGTGGGTTTACAAGTTGAAACGCGAGCCGGATGGTGAGATCGATCGCCATAAGGCTCGACTTGTTGCGAAGGGTTATGCACAACAAAAAGGCATAGATTATGAAGAGACTTTTGCTCCCACTTGTCGTATGACTACTGTGCGTTTTCTATGTGCATTGGCAGCTCATTTTGGTTGGGATGTACATCAATCAGGCATTGTTACTGCTTTCTTGAATGGTGACATATTTGAGGAAGTTTATGTAACGCAGCCTCACGGTTTTGTCATAAAGGACAAGAGGACAAAGTGTGCAAATGTATGAAGGCTTTGTATGGGTTGAAGCAATCTCCTCGTGCTTTGTATGAGAAAGCTGAAACTCATTTGGTTAAATGAGGCTTTCGTAACAGTCCAACAGAAAGCACATCGTATGTAAAGCGTGAGGATGATGTATTTCTCATTGTGGTTCTTTATGTTGATGATTTGTTGATCATTGGACCAAATGAGAGACATATTGCTGAATTTAAGGCTGATTTGAATGCTACTTTCAAGATGAAAGATTTGGGGCTGTTGCATCATTACTTGGGTATACAATTTAAGCAGTGTGATGGTGGTATTGCCTTGCGTCAGAAAAGTTACATAGAGACATTGCTATGTAAGTTTGGACTTGAGGATTGCAAACCTATTGCCACTCCCATGGAAACAGGTTTGAAGTTGAGTCTACATGATGCTGGCGATCCTGCTGATGTCACTCTTTACCAAACTGCAATTGGCTGCCTCATTTATGTATGCAACACGAGGCCAGATATTCAATTTGCAGTCTCGCAGGTCAGCAGATTTATGCATAGCCCAGGGTCTAAGCATTGGCAAGCTGTCAAGAGGATTTTCCGCTACCTTAGTGGCACTTTACATCTTGGCTTGTTTTATCCCAAGGGGGGATCATTGCCGCCAGACTTACATGCTTTTTCGGACTCAGATTGGGCTGGTTGTTTTGACACTCGAGTGTCCACAAGTGGTTTTTGTTTCATGCTTGGCAGTTGATGTATATCATGGTTGAGCAAGAAGAAACCTACTGTGGCCACTTCGAGTTGTGAGGCTGAGTACAGGGCAGTCTTCACAGCTACGGTTGAGTGTGTATGGCTTAGACGCCTTATGGCTGACTTGGGTGTTGGACAGGACACTACCAACACTATCTACACTGACAGTTAGAGCGCATTGGCAGTTGCGAGGAACCCAGTTTTTCATGCTCGCACAAAGCACATTGAGGTGCATTACCACTATGTCAGGGAGAGGCTCTCAGTAGGAGAGATCAGCTTGGCTTATGTGCCAACACAGGACAACCTTGCAGATCTTTTCACAAAGGCATTGTCTCGTGAGAAGCTTGAAGCTTTCCGCAAAGCTTTGGGCTTACTCCCCTTTGTGGACTGATCCTGTCCTCAGGGCATGGCACTTCCCTTTACTCATGTGCCAGCTCTCGTTCACCGCATCACTCCAGGGGGGATTTGTTACCATATACATGTGGTAGTGATGTGTGTGAACACACTAGGACCGCCGGGGCATTTTTTCCCTCTTTAGGAGGTTTTTTCCCCCGTGCATTGTATATACGCCCATCACTCTAGGGCTATCTATCTTTCCATTGCACACTAAGTAACACATTCTCTATTGTGTGCCTTGAGCTTCCTTCGTCTTCTCCAAGTTGTTTGTGTTTCTCTGCAACCCTAATTCCAACATTCCTCATGTAACATTGTTTCTAATGAGACCACCACAAGAGCAATATTGATGGCAGGCATACGGTGGCCAACACTTTTTGCAGATGCTAAAGAATATGTTTGAAGGTGTGATGCTTGTCAACAAGTGAAAATGCTAACATGAGTAGATGGCATGCCCTTAAGACCAATGATGGGGGTTAGAGCTTTCGCAAAATGGGATATAGATTTTGTTGGACCAATATAGCCACCTGCTTATAGAACCCAAGCTCGGTATATCATTGTAGCTACGGACTATTTGACCAAGTGGGTTGAGGCTAAAGAAACTCAAAAGAATGATGCCAGAAATACTACTGCATTCTTATATGAGTATGTATTCACGAGATATGGACTGCCATTAGAGATTGTTAGTGATCGGAGAATTCATTTCCTCAATGAAGTGATAGAGTATTTGCTTAATGAGTTTTTGGTCATCCATAGCAAATCAGCTCCCTATCACCCACAAGCAAACGGACAAGCTGAGAATACAAATAAGATTCTTATCTTGGTGCTGACTAAAGTGGTTAGTTCAGGAAGGACAGACTGGGAAATGAATCCCCATGCTGCTCTATGGGCTTATCGAGCTTCATTCAAAATAGCTCTAAATGCTATACCCTTTAACCTTGTTTATGGTCTTGATGCCATACTTCCAATAGAGTTTCTACTGCCGACATTAAGAGTAGCACAAAACCTTGAGCGGACTGGACATAAATTATCAGAAAGACTCAAAGATTAGGAAAAGCTAGACGAGCAAAGGCTAATTGCTGTAGCTCATATCTATGCATAAAAGTGGAAACAAAAACAGTTTTTTGATTCCCACTTAATCACAAAAATCTTCAAGAAAGGGGACTTAGTTCTAGTCTATTTCCTTAAGCAACGCATTCCCAAGTTTAAGAAAAAGGAAAACGGACCATTTATCATTGAAGATGTATCTCTAAGTGGTGCAGTAAAATTGTCTACCGTAGATGGTGAATCAATGGCTAATTGGATTAGTGGATGTCGTTTAAAGAAATACAATTTTCCGCTAACCAATGATTTGCTAGAAATAATGCATGCAGCCAAACAAAGAAAGATCAAACGACAACAGGTTATTGATGAAGCCCAGGAGGAAGCTAGGCTTTGGGTACTCAAGCGGAAAGTTGCTTTCAAGAATCAACAGATACCGATTCCCATCAACACTTTGAAAATAGATAATCAACAATGGGAATTACCTAAAGACGCAGTTTCAATAGAGGATGACTGGTTAGATGGAATGGACCTACGCATCAAAGTACAGCTCAACAATCATAGCACCAATGCTTTGGTCGATACGGTAGTCATTTATTCCACATACAAGAAGGCCACAAGTCAAACATTGACATCAGGAATAGCGACAATCAAAGGATGCAACAAGAACCCAACTCCAACATTAGGAATACTCAACTTGAACGTGATAGTACATGGATGTTCATGTCCTCATCAGTTTGTATGCTTGCTCGATGAACACATGAATGAGACGATGATTCTTGAAATACCAGATTGGGATACGAAAGAGCTAAAGCTATCACCTAAAGAAGGGAAACTCATTGTTTCAATTGTACCAAGCAAGGAGGAACGGAAAAGAAGTAATCAGCAAACCAAACCACAAAGTAGTCAATCTTCTCCATCCCCTCGACAATCAATTGCTACATGTATCATGCAAGGAGTCAGGCAAATTTGGGTACCAAAAGCACAGCTTAAGGATAAGTCGGTACAAATCTGGGTGCCTAAAACTTCACCGACAAAACAAAAGAAGGTTCCAAGGGTTCGAACACAGAGACGAGCATCTCCGAGTAAGGAACTTAACATGGAAATGTTTTGGAAGAAAAGGAGCACTTATCTTCTCCACAACCCACAAAACCAATCAAGCAATGGCGAGTTAAGTCTCAACGGACTCCAACACACCATGCAGCACCACACCGACCAAATTAGCAATGGTGAGAAAAAGCTCGACAATAGTCAAAGGTGCTACCAACAGCTCAAGCAATTAGTGTGCTAAAGCATCCTGATGGTACAATCAAACAGAGAGCACACAAGCTACAAGATTTGCTCTTTGGAAGACATAAGCAGCAAACCTCGACATCGGAAACCCTTAAGTTAATTACTCAAGACCCAGCTCTTGCACAGCATATTGGTTTGAATTGCATTGATCTTCATATCATGGTAGATCCAATCACGGCTATGCATAGACACGATTGTTCAACCCATGCACACAGTCGTCCCGGAGTAGGCCATCTAGGAGGGGTGAAAAGGCACTAAGTACTAAGTAATTAAGGGCAATGTTTGAAGAGGGAGGAAATTTTTTTATGTTAACGTGTGATTTTTTGTAAAATTACCTAATAATGCCCTTATAATTCATCATCAAGGGAAAATTCACTGATAATATCTTCCCGGTAAGAGTAAATAGTGTATATACTATCAAAAAATCATCAAAAATAGTCCTTTTTTGGATATTTTTCATTATTTTTATTGATAATGAGACTTAAAAATAGAAAAATTCAACAAAAAACAATAAAGATATGTTTTTTGAGGGATTTTTTTAATTATTGGATTTTTACTTTCCTTTTTAGATCATCTTGCTATTTTCTTTGATTTTTTCAAATAAACAGGTCAAAAATTAATAATAAATAGCAGGGAAGCTCATATGAAAAAATGGAAGACACGATGGTGATAAAAAAGACAAAGTGAACAAGCACAAAAAATTTCAATGAAATCAGAAGATGAAAGCGGGAAGCTTAAATTAGACTCGACAAGCCTACTTTTGCAAAATTCTTGCAGAATGAGCTACAGGAATTCGATCAAGGAAATTTTTGAGTCTAACATAGATTTAACAGCTTAGTAGGACTAATGGGGAAATTTGGTTTGGGAAGTCCGGGTATAGATATCCAAGGTAGGCTAAAACCACCTCATTTCCACTTGGAGCCTTTGCAGAGAGAGATTTCGGCCTCTTTCGCACGACTTTTCTGGAGCTCACAGTTGACCATTTCAGCGCCGTCTCACACGAGACATGAGGGGTAAGTTCTTTACTCAACAATGATCCATTCTGTATGGCCGGTAGCTAGTCTAAAGCCCTTAAAGAAACCTAGAAACCGAGCAGTGCACGAAGACCTACGACCTAAAACTGACCATAGCGGCCTGCCAGCTTGACCAAATCAGATGGGATTTGAACCATAGCATGTCCTAACATAATAAAACCTTTCTATACCATCAGATGACCATTCGGCTGGGGTCGAGGGGGTCCGCAATAGAAAAGTTAAGTTTTTGGCAAATGCCAGAATTCCAACCTGACTCCACAGATGGCTTGCTAATGAGGTCCATATACAATGTATATGATTGGTTTGGTGAAATCCATCAAGCAAAGCCCTCGAAAAGCAAAAAAGCTCGAAGGTTACAAAGCGTCAAATTCGACATACGGGATCAAACTGACTCCAAATGAGCTAGAATTGGACAGATTGCTTCACGACTATGTTGCAGACAAGTCCAAAGCCTCAAAGTTGACCGACCAACCCAACAGACAGAGTAGTCACAAAAAACGAAGATTTCAAAGTCAACAGAGCACAAAGTGATGCCGCCATGACCAAACTTGACCAAATTCAATTTAGGACTTGTATTAGGTGTATTGAACATATCTAAGTCAAAATTTATAGGTTTTGCAAAAATTTTATCACTGTTATAAATAATCAAGATTATTTACTTTTGCATCAGTTTTGCTTGGAAATTGTCAAATCATCTAACCTATCATGTATACACACCTATTACATGCCAAAAATCAAGTATGAGCCAAAATGACCACCCATTACCTGTAAAATTGCCAAAAAACGCAAAGAAGTCTTTGCAAACCAAAATTTGGGTTATGGCCAACATTTCTTGATCCAAATCACTTCATATCTCGTACCCAAGGTCTATACAATGCCTAGAACCAATTTGTACCAAAAGATATCAATTCTGGAATAAAAGTTAATAATCATGATTGTTTACTTTTTGGTCAAAATTGGAGAATTATGATAGTTTGCCATCATACATCCAACGTACATGATGTTTTGAGCCCACTAGCCAATTTTGAATCAGTTTGGAGCTCAAAATCTCAAATTTCCTTTATATCTACTGTTTCAAAGACCTAAAGCCAAAATCTGGTACCATTTTCACCCTATGCATCCAAATGAACCCATAAATCACTCAGAGCATGTATTTGGTATATACTTCAAGCCTATACAGCCATGTTTGCAAAAAGTTGAAAATTTTCCTCAGCTATAAATAATCGCGATTATTTACTTTGGTTGCAAATTTTTGTTTTGACCATACAGTTTTGCTCCGTGCATGTTTCATGCATCTCTGCTTGTTCAAAAATTGATTTGAAGCAAAGTGGACCAAATTGTGAGCATTTTAGTCTAAAGGACATTTCAGAGAAAATTCTGATAAATCTACTAACTTTGCACCCTATTCATGTAATAGGAGCCATACAAGTAGCGAAGAGGGATAAAAAGAAGCTCAACCAAAAGGAGAAACTAGAGGAACTGCCCGCGTATCAACTAGACTCCGAGTCAGTCAAAGCAACAAAGGAATCCTACCTTTCTAGAGAACAACTGGAAGAGCACCACACTACAGTTTTCACTGGCAGGGTCAAAAGTGAAGAGGGGCATCACGTGGAGTTGCAACTCCTACCCAAAGAAGTCTATGATGTAGCCGCAAAGCCAGAGACAAAAGAGGCTAACCGCCGCAGGCTGGGGCTCAGGCATTTCTACGAACAAGAGCCTTGTGGAGTGGATTTTCAGAAGGATTATGAGCTTTTATCCACCATCAAAGAAGATGGAATCGCAAAGATATCCGACACCCAAGGGAGCAAGGTTGAAGTAGTGATCACAAACGAGATAGTGGCATAGGCACTCAGACTGCCCACAGAAGGAATGACCATGCGAGCAAGAGATAGGAAAATCGCAGGCACATTTACCAAAGAGACACCCGTGGCTACATTTGCAGACCTCATTCATAAACAAGTGGAAGAGCCAGCCTGTTTGTACCACCAATGCTTCCATTTCTTGGAAAAAAGGCCACCAAGGTACACTACACCCAGTCACATTGTGGCCACCACATTCAC
Source organism: Adiantum capillus-veneris (assembly GCF_014529385.1). Lineage (NCBI taxonomy): Eukaryota > Viridiplantae > Streptophyta > Polypodiopsida > Polypodiales > Pteridaceae > Adiantum > Adiantum capillus-veneris. The sequence continues at coordinate 4,783,629 of NC_140936.1, forward strand.
TTAGGTTCTCAAGTCGACAACAAGACAATCAGTGGAGCACGCGTAGTATGTCTTGACAACCTTGAAGGGCACCAAGAAGGAAGGCAAAATCACGTCCTTGGGTGCGCCAAAGGTCTTGTCTCGAATAGCATATCATGCCATTGGCATGGCCGACAACCCACCACCTGCCCCTGATCACAACACATGGATATTGGCAGCACAACCCTCTCCAAGAGCTACAAGGTCAGGTAAAAGACCATATAAATCTGATGAAGAGTGAACTGATAGCTTGCCAAAAAGGCACAACAGCAAGAGCTCTGACAACGAAGAAAAGAGAGCTCGGAGAGAAGAGATGAAAAGAAAAGCTGTGGCCGCACACCAAGAAGAGCCAGCTCAAAAACAAGCATGCTTTAAAAGAGATAAATAGGCGTACTAGAGTAGTAGGCAAGCACAAGGGAAGGACCCAGAAAAATGGGTACCTGTAGGACTTAAAGGCCCTCCAACGAAGCATCATACAAGAAAAGAGGCGGATGATCCAACAGAACATTTAGAAAGAATGTACCAAGAGACTGAAGCTCTAAAGCTGAAGGAGGCAGAAGAAGCTGCTAAAAAAGCCAAGGAGGCGAAAGACCGAAGGCAAGCCGAGGAAACGGCTAGACAAGAGCAAAGTCATGGATCTCCCCGACCCACCTCACTGTCTATAGAACGACAAGACCATCCCATGCCTAGCCCACCAACATCACCTGCCGGCAAAGATACCAATGAAGAAGCGGAACTTGAGAAAGAGAAAGATTCTGAGTCCACTCAACAAACAGAATCTGCACAAGAAGCTAACCACCCCGATGGACAAAAAGAAAAGAAAGCCGAGCTGGAACCGGAGAAAGCAGTAGAAGATACTCAAAATCCAGAAGAGGAAAAGGCAAGTGGATCTGAACAAAAGACTGATAAAGAAGCACATGAGGGAAAAGAGTCTACCACTGCACATGAGACAGAACCTGAGCCAGAGAAGGAAGAAAGGCCGGCACTTGAAGAGACAGCAAGGTCAGAGCCCACACCCTCTACTTCTACTCAACCAGAAACTGTCAAGGCATCAAAGCCTCAAGATACCCAAGAAGAAGACCGACCATCTACCTCTACACAAGAACAACCAACAATTATGACACAGCAAGAAGCCACACATGAGGCTACAGGCACACAGGCTACAGGTACATCCCAGCTGGCAAGATAAGAGAGGTGGCAGTCAAACGACGAAGTAATAGTACAAGTCAATGAATATGCACGGCAGATGCAGGAAATGATGGAACGACTCCACTCAGCAACAGTAAACCGTAGCACCAAGGCCAAAGAACTTGAGATAGTGATCGACGCTCTCCAAGGAGAGTTAGAAGACAGGATGACTGTCATCACGGATCTTCAAAGGCAGGTGCAAGAGCTGAAAGCAAAAGCAGAACAGCATCAGTTAGCCAGAGATAGGTAACAAAAAGAAATGGATGAGTTAGGTGATCTACTCACCAAACTATCTGATGCCTGCAAAGCAAAAGATGAGCAGTTGACAGAAGTTACTAATGAACTTCTTACGACATCTCTGTCAGCTCAAAAATTTAGGTACAATTAGATGTTGCCAATGCTTCTCTGCATTACTCGGAGGAACGGATCAATGATCAGGCCATTTTCTTACGGCAAATTAGAGAAAATCCAGACGTGGCCTCGATCAAAGGAACTGACGAAGTGCATAAGGCACTTGAAAAGAAAAACAAAGACCTAGAATTGGAGTTAAAGCTAGAACAATCACAACGCAGGGACCTGGCATTGATGCGGGTTCAGAGAGAAGAGGAGCTTCTAAAAGAGATAGCAGAACTCAAGAGGATTAATCGACTCCTCAGAGATGGAAAACTAGACACGCAAGAAGAGGCAGGTACTTCAGAGCCGCCACAAAGAGACATTCCCTCGATCTTGTTTGCAAAGTTTGAGACACAGTCAACAGCAGAGGCGAGTGGTGATGAAGATTTTTAGATTAACATCACGGATGAAGACACAACCAATGGTCTAGCTGTCAAAAGCTGAAGAAGACGCATTGAAGGAGAAGATCACCCTAGAGGTGGATGAGCAGTGGAAAGTCGTAATGGATTGGGAGTTGAGAGTTTTACACTCTGTCAACATCACTCAACTCACTTCCAATCAGATCAACACTCAATGGCATCAACAATCCCTGCCATACCCTCTTATCAAAGTAGAATTATTACAGGTGAAAGAGAGGCTATACAAAGATATGCAAGAAGATGGTGCAGATAAAGACCACCCAAAGTGGAGGTTAAGCTCATTCAACAAGAATCTGAGATACCTGATTCTGTTTACAAGGGCACCTGCAGCCCTTCAAAGAGATCCAACATTCTGTCATGTACCCAGAGTAAGGACATGGCAAGCGCATGAAGCATTGCAAAAGAAGAGGCCAACTTGGCTCAACTTCCCCAGGCTACCAGCTCCAGAGAGAGGCCAAGCGATAGAGAAATACATGGTGAAAACCCTAACGGGCGCCATGTCTTTCTTCAAGAGTCTGCCAGATCTCTCCTGTGCCATGTATGTAAGATCTACAAAATGCTGGTCACATGTATACAAGTTTTTAATGAGCCTGAGCAAACAGGAGCCCCATGGCTATCATTTTTGGAAGGAAACAAAGGCTTATGCTATGATCTGAGTGGGCAACCTTCGGAAAAAGTCCTTTACGGATTCTATGCCAGATGTATGTTCCTACCATTGAATAATATGCTAACCTTTGAATAAGCTTTCTACAGTGGATTCTTCACCTGGCGAACGTTAGCAACCTAACATCTAGGTTTGTAGGCTACTCAGCGATGGAGCTGAAGAATCAAGTAACAATGCAATTTTTGCAAGTGCCCAACAAAGAATAAAGAATCAGATACAAGAAGGCACTGGACTCGCTTAAAGACCGCCTCGTCAACCATCAACCGGAAGACTATTTCAGCCCATAAAGCTGTGTCAAGGGACGACACAAGCAAGCTAGCACAGACACCATTTTTCGAAGTTCTCTTTGTAAAATATTTATTATTTTGATAAATCGAGAATATTGTAACTCCTATTTTCTCAGACAAACTTTGTAATTAATGAGTCGGGGCTACAAGCTTCCAGATTATATCAACAAGTCATTTCTCAGCTTTGGTAGAACTCCGGATTATGAGTTTTAACCACCCAAAAACCTCGGCTAAGGTATAAAAGCCAATTTTTGTAAGTTTTTTACAAGTTTTGGATAAGAAATACAAAGCGTGAGCTATCGGCGCTCACTTCTCTCCTTCTCGCGCTTCCTACTCCCTCTCCGGTTGTCACATTATGATTGTGTTTGTTGCATTGCAACCGCAGGTAAGAGCTCAATGCATTGACCTAAGCCATTCACAGTATTTTGTAGCTTTTGGCATCGCCAACCCGCGGCCTAATTTCATCATAACTAGGAATTTACACTTTTAAATTGAAAACTAAGCATAAGCGGGGTATTGGGGCATCATTGCTAATCATTTAGATGCATTCTGGGTCGAAAACAACTAGGTCAAAAATCCACTATTGTTAATAATTGCAATTTTGGAACTTGACCTAAAGTGGGGTTTGAGACCATAAGCATGTGTGCTAAGATCTTATAAACTTGTCCTAGAAGTTTCGTTACGTTTGGATGTCATTTGATGCTGTAACGGATGTGATTTGCTTGTCGATGAGCGATTGGCTTTTGGTGATTTCAGTCACTTGAGTGTAGCCTGAGCTAGATGCGAGTTGTTAGTTGTTTTCCGAGACATTGACAATCTCTTGTAGCCTCTATGCACTAGTCGAGTCAGCTTCGTCCCATGGTTTGAATAATTAATCATGGTTCTCTCTAATACTGCAATAAGATAGGATAGTGAGGTTAGACATGCGTCCCACACTTCCATAGTGGAAGACGATGTACAATCTTGAAGACATGACCTCCAAGATCGGCTCACCACTCCCACTGCAAAAGCAATGTTTGGTCTTGTGGCCACCATAGCATACATGAGACTGCCCATTGTCGAAGAATAAGGTACCTTAGCCATTTCACCTCGCTCAGCATCAAATTTGGGTGCATCTTCCTTGCTGAGTTTCAAGAATGCCTGCATTGGGGTACTCAATGCTTTCCCCCCTGCATATTAAAATGCTGCAAAACTTTCTCAATGTATTTTTCCTGAGATAACTCAAGAATACGACGTTTGCGATCTCTTTTGATTCTCATGCCAAGAAAGTGTGTAACATCCCCCAAATCTTTCATTGCAAAATTATTGCTAAGTGTTTTCTTCAAGTTGGCAATTTCCGCAATGGATTTCCCAGCTATAAGCATGTCATCAACATACAAAACTAGAAAGATCATCGAGCCATCATCTAGCTTTCTTGCGTGCAAGCAGTGATCCTCTTCGCTCCTTTTATATCCTTGAGACCTTATACATGCATCAAATTTATGATACCACAGCCTTGAACCCTACTTTAAGCCATAAAGTGCCTTTTTGAGCGTACATACTAGCTCCTTACAAGATGCATTCTCCAAACCCTTCAGGCTGCTGCATGTAAACATCCTCATCGAGATCCCCGTGAAGAAATGTTATCTTTTCATCCATTTGGACAAGTTCCATGTCCTCAATCGCTACAAGACCAAGTACGGTTCTAAGCGTTGTCATCTTGACCACAAGTGAGAAGATTTCATCAAAATCAACTCCCTTTTCTTGTTTGAACCCTTTGGCTACAAGTCTAGCCTTGTACTTTGGATTTGGATCACCTGAGGTAAATTTCTTCTTGTAAACCCATTTGCAAGGTAAAGTTTTCACATCATTTGGCAGTTCTACCAAGTCCCAAGTATCATTAGCCAGAATCGAGTTATACTTAGATTGCATAGCGTGCTCCCACTTCACCACATCATCAGCCATCATGGCTTCTTGGTAGCAGCTTGGCTCACCGCAATCGGTCAACATGATGTGATCAAGACCTGGATCGAAATGCGCAGGTAGACGAGAGACTCTAGTAGACTATCTCACTCCCTGACCATTGCTATCCTCTCCCTCTAGAGCATTGCTAGTGGAAGGTACATCACTAGCCCGCTGAGTTGATTTCACTGTCTCCGAGGCAACATCCTCAAAAGTGACTCTCCGAATATCTATTTCCTTGATAGGTTGTTTATGTCATCTTCAACTCATTGAAAATCACATCTGAACTATGGATGACTCGACGAGATTTCGGGTGCCAGAGACGATATCCCATCCCTCCATCTGCACCATATCCAATGAAAATACATTTGTGTGACTTTGGCTCTAACTTCTGTCGAAGTTGTTTATGCACGTGAGAATAAGCTTCACAACCAAAAACACGTAGATGATCATAGAGGGACTTATGTTTAGACCATAACTCTTCTGGAATCCCATAATTCAATGGCAATGTGCACTGTGATCAAGACCACTTCTGCCCAAAATCCTTGTGTGAGATTTGCCCTAGGAAGCATAGCTGTGACTCTTTTCTGAATTGTATGACTCATGTGCTCAGCAACTCCATTCTGAGTTGGTGTGTATGGTGTAGTAAGTTGCCTTTTAATCCCCCTTTTAGCACAGAAATTGTCAAACTCCTTGGAGACATACTCTCCACCGTTGTCAATCCGCAACCTCTTGAGTTTCTTGCCAGACTGATTCTCAACGAGTGCTAAAAATTTCTGGACCATGGGAAGAACTTGATCCTTATATTTCAAAGGATATGCCCACACCTTTCGAGTAGAGTCATCTGTGAATGTCACAAAATAGCTGCCCCCCCCTAGAGGTTTGGTTGACATAGGACCACAAACATCACTATCACTAAATCTAGATGTTCAGCTCGCTTTTGACCCAATGGTAAGTGCACTGACCTAGTCTGTTTGCCATAGATACAGTGCTCACAAATAGGAAAGTCAACATAAGACAAGACAGGTAAGTAGCCAAGACAGGTCAGAGTTCTCATTCCTTTTTGGATAATATGACCTAGCCGGCAATGCCACAACTCAATAGACGGCAGCTCGTCTATAGATATGTATTCATGACCAACATCTGCCACATGCATGGAATACAAGGTACCATCCTTCTGAACTCTGAGTACAACAAGATTACCGTTGCGTACTATCCACAAACCATTGACAAATGTGGTGTCGTAGCCCAAATCATCAATCTGACCAACAGAAATCAAGCTTTCAAACAACTTGGACACATGTCTGACATTACATAAAGTAAACATCGTGCCATTCCTTACATGCAATTTGACATTTTCAACACCCTCAATGTCTAGTTCATAAGCATCACCAAGTCTCACTTTGCCACAAGAGTGAGAATAAGTAGAGAACCACTCTCTATGTGGTGTCACATGGAAACTCGCACCAGAATCTACTATCCAATTCTGTGCATACTGTGCATCTTATGTAACAAGAGCCTCGACAGTTAGATCTGTTGTGAAGAACAATACGTCAGAGGTAAGTGGCATAACAACCACTGGAAGAGTCTCTACAATAGGAGCATTTGAGGACTCTAGCACATTGATCTCCTCTAACTTTGCTTTGCCCTTGTTTGAATTATCAGACTTAGAAGTTTCACCGGATTGTTTATCCTTCTTGCTTTGCTGCCATTTCCTGCAATCCTTCTTCACGTGTCCTTTTTTATGGTAGTGATAGCACTCAACATTACGCATAGAACCCCAAGACTTACTACGTAGCCCCCATGTTCCTTGCTTTTTGCACGACTTTGAGTGCGACCCCTCTGTCTATCACTAGCAACATCCGCATCACCATCCTTCTTGCCTTCGAGAGATTGCTTGAGAATCTCCTCGGTAAACAAACTCCCAAGGAAATCATTGTACACTAGACCAGTACCAGGTGATGAGTTACTAATCTCAATACAGAATGTATCCCAAGACGAGGGTAAACTGCATAGCAAGAAGATACATTTGATTTCCTCATCGAAGACCAAAACCTGAGTGGTCAATTGAGTGAAAATGATATTGAACTCATTAATGTGAGTAGAAATAGTGGCCTCTTCCTTCATACGAAGGTCAAACAACTTATTCATCAAGAAAACCTTATTAGTGGTACTTTTGTTCTCATAACTGGAACACAACTTATCCATACATCTCTAGCAGTTCTTTCTCCAACTATAGTAAAGTACACAGATTCGGCGAAATGCAAAAGGAGGGTAGATTTGGCCTTAGCATCAAGTTTCTCCCACTCAATATCCGTATACTCGCCCTCTTGGTGCTCCATGATAGGATCCATCTAGCCTTTTTGTATAAGAACATATTGAATCTGCTCTTTCCAGATAGCAAAATTTGTCATATCAAATTTTTGGATATTGTAAATTTTATTTTCACCACTAGATGACATGGCTACAAGCTAAAGATAATATGGCGATAAACATTGGTAATTTTGGAAAAAATTCGGCAGAGTTTCCCCAGAAAAATTGACAGAATCTCAATCCAAAACTGTCACAAGAGATCAATAACACATAAAAAGTAATGCTCTTAGAGCATAAGATAGGTGATCAACCACTAACTGTCACTAACTGTGCATAAAAAGTCAAAAAACTGACCAAGACTGCCAACACGGCGTCAAATGCACCTAGCCCTCTCTATACATGTCCTATGGCGAGGCCACAAAAAAGGGGTACTCCAGCAACCTATATCACTGAAAGGATCTCAACATTCGAGAGTCCCCCAGCTCAAGAAAACCTCACGCTATCGACCCTCACAAAAGGTTATGCAAACAAGAAACCATCCCAGTCTCAGAAAGGGCCTCCGAACCGAGTGTCAAAAACAGTCGAGACTGCAAGAAACAAGCCAAATCGGCTCCACAAAAGGTACATATGGTAGTTTCCGCAACTCAACGTACATCCATTGTCAACAATACTGCAAGGTGCAGTATACGCGCTCAAACAAGCACCAAACAAAATGTGCAAGCAGCAAACAAATCCCTGCGGGGAGTAAAACCGCTCTCAAAAGAGCTCAAGCACTATCCGAAGTGCCAAAACAATGCATATAAGCATCAAATACTCCCACTGAAATCTGTGTTGATGCTAAACACTGCAACATGTAAGAAACCTGGATGTCTTGTATGTATGCAAGAACCTGTGAGGAGATGGATGCCTGAAAGCAATCCGTGATAATCGATGCCGAAAAGTTCTCATAATCAACCCATAAACATCATCTCAATAGCACATAATAGCCATAAAACGGCTATATACCATCCCAAAATAGTCTCTGAACAACTTGCATCTGTATTTTGTACCTGTACTTGTAGCTGTAGCAAAAGTGGAGTTGAAAAATACAACTCCCGAAGCGTAGCTCGGATGAAGCTTTCAACTGCACAAATAGCTTCAAAAGGGGGGTAAAACCTCGGGACACCAGGACACCTAATGGAAATGCTCTCGAAATGCTGAATTTGTCGATGCCAAAATCGAAAACCTGTTTACACTTTTAAAAGTGTGCACGCACGGATGCGAAAACGGCAAGCACAAATCTATGCTCTGATACATGTTGAAGGTGCCGCGAGAAGCGTGTGTGAGTGCGAGTACAAGTGCGAGAGCAGAGAGAGAGAGAGAGAGAGAGAGAGAGAGAGAGAGAGAGAGAGAGAGAGAGAGAGAGAGAGAGAGAGAGAGAGAGAGACTTGCTTTGGATGGAGCGCATTATCTTATTGCAACTCCTTATTCTGTTGTGTTAAAGAATAAGTGTATACATAGTTAAGTTAGTAGATGGGTTAGTAGTAAGTGGGATGCCAAGCCATTTGGCCTGAATCCCAACAGGAATAAAGTGTGCTTGCTTGCTAAACCTTTTGACTATTGTCCATATTCATGTACTCCCATGGATAGACTTGGGTAATCCATGGATATACTCTCCCATGGTGAATTAGGGATTAGCAATGGCTGGAGTAATCCAGGTTTCTTCCCTCTATCATACTTAGTCTTTTGATATACCACTTATTTTGAAACATGCTCTTGTATGCTCACTTTCATGGTAGGCCAATAGAAGTACATCTCTACTCCTCAAAGAGTAGGTTGAATGCCTCTATGCCCCGCATAGGGAGGAGCATGGGATTCATACAACCATCCTGCAAGGTCAATGGTTCCTCTTTCTTCCCCAAAGCAAGGGCTGACATTACATCTTTAAAGTCAGGGTCTGTAGCATACTCATCTGTCATAGAAGATAGATCATTGTGAGTTGCTATAGACACCGCATTAACTTTTGGTCGTCATGAAAGTGCATTGGCTACTTGATTGTGCTTACCAGTAATGTGAGCAATATGAAAATAAAATTGCGAAAGAAAATTTTCCAACCTCATTTGTTTGTTGGAAAGCTTGGTTTGCGTCATGAAGTACTTGAAACTTTGGTGGCCTGTTCGTAAAATGAATGGAGTCTCCAATATATAGTGCTTCCATGTGTCTAGGGCATGTAGAGTAGCTAAAATCTCTTTCTCATAAATGCCCAAGATGCATTCATCCGTATTGAGCCTTCAACTCTCATATGCTATGGCATGCCCTTCTTCTTGAAGCAAGACTTCTCCAAGGCAATCACCACAAGCATCACATTGGACCTCAAATGGTTTTGAGAGATCCAAAAGCATCAGGGCTAGTTGAGAGGTAAGCTTCTCTTTGAGCTTGTCAAAAGATCTTTTCTCCTTAGTAGTCCATGAATACTTAACGTTCTTCTTTGTTAAGTCATGTAATGGTCCTACTATTTGAATAGTTTTTGCTATGAAGTGTCTATAGTATGCATACAAACCAATAAATCTTCTTAGATCATGTAAATTCCTTGATTTAGGCAATGGTTTTATTACCTCTAACTTCAATGGATCCATACGGATACCATCTCGAGAGATAATATGACCTAAGTATTGAATCTCTTGAAGGAAAATTCACTTTTCTTTTGGTTGAGAAAAAGCTTGTTCTCCCTCAATGCTTGCAAAAGCACCTGGAGATGCTGCTTGTGTTCCTCCAAGGACTTGGAGTAGATGGTGATATCATAAAAAAGAACACTTTAGTGAACTTGCGATAGGTCTAAATATTTTCTCCATCAAACGATTGAATGTGGCTGGTGCATTGGTCAAGCCAAAAGGCATGACTAGATATTCATAAAGACCAAATGTTGTATGAAATGTAGTCTTTAAGATATCTTCATCCACTATCCTTATTTGACGATAGCCACTTTTAAGGTCAATCCTACAGAAGAAGGTAGTAGAGCCTTGTAGCTTTTCAAACAGATCTTCTACCTGAGGCACGGAAAATCTATTTTTGATAGTGATATGGTTTAGTACTAGTCCACACACATACGGTATGTACCATCTTTCTTTTGCACTAAGAGGACTGGAGAACAAAAGGGAGAGGAGCTAGGCCTCACCATCCCTTTGTCTACCAATTCTTGTACTTGCCTCATGATCTCCTCTTGTTGAGCTTGGGAAACTTGATAAGGAGGCTTGTTAGGCAGTGAGCTTCCTGGTAGGAGCTCAATTTGATGGTCATCATCCCTCGTTTTGGTGGTAAGTCCATAGGGATATCATCGATGAAAAAAAAATTGGAATCCTTTAGAAAAGTCGACAAGTCTAACTCTTCTTGATTCCTAGAATTTTCATTTGATAAATCATTAGCGTCATTAATGGATTCTTTGACAAAAATCATGTACGCAGAAATTAAGATTTTCATTGACTTATCAAAAGCTAGTGATTTTACAAGTGGTATAGTATGACCAAACTCATTAGCATCTATATGCATGCTCTTTCCCCTGTAGGTGAAGTAGATTCTCCTTTCAAGGAACTTCATGTTGGGAGCTATGCGGTTGAACCATGGTGCCCCTACGATAGCATCCTCATGTTGGAGAGGAGAGATGAAAAAGTATTCTTTGTCGACATAGCTATGGACATGAAGTCTCAACTTCCCAATCAAGGGAGTAACATATGCTTGTTGTCCCTTGAAAGTTGTGTCAGAAGTTATAGTATCTCCCATCTCAAAAGCTTGAATGCCCAGCTTGGTGGCCAACTCTATTGATATGAAGTTGTGAGTAGAGCCATGGCCAAACAAGATAAAGGCATCATATTCCCTTACCTTTCCCCAAGCATAGGAGACAGGTGATCCTTTGCAATGAGCATCCTCTTTTGGATCTTTAATGGTGGAAGCTCTAGGAGTCTCACTGCGGGAATTTCTCTTGAGGCAAGAACGATAGCCATGTCCTTGCTCTCCACACTTAAAACACTTATGGTCCTTGAAAAAAGCTTCAAGCTCTTCATGAGAGAGTTTGTTTTTACCTTTGTAAACTCCCTTCTCCTTGGACCGATTGTTGTTGTTATTGTTTGAATTACCTTGGAAAGAATTTTGGGCATTGGTCTTTCCCTTTGCATCACTTTTGTCTTTGTTTTCCATGGGCTTGACATCGAGTCTAGACCCTTGTTGAAAATTGATGCAAGAAGCAACCATGATGTGGTTAATTACATCGGTGATAGAACCAGGCCGTTGGGAGTTGCCATACTCGGCCATTTCTTCAAGTAATCCCACACAAAATTTTTGCTTTTGCTCGGCAAAGTCTATCTTTTGGAAGACAGTAGCCTTGACATAAAATTCCCAAAACTTGTCCACATATTTGTGAATAGACTCATGGGAGAGAAGCTTCAAACTGCACCATTCGATAAGTACTTTGTCCTTTGCATTACTTGCAAGGAATTGCTTCATGATGAAAACTCGTAGAGTTTTTCATATCTTTGGGGCTTTGCCATTTCCATGAAGGCTAGCCCACCATTGATAAGACGATTTTTGGAAGTGCATAGCTACATGGCGTAGCTTGGTGGACTCCGTGAAGCCCTCATCTCCAAAAGCCGCATCAAATTGTTGGATGAAGGCCAATACATTGTTGGTGGCACCAAAGGTGCCATTATAGGTGAGAAAAGAGATAGTCTTTCCTCCCTCTTTGAACTTCTTGAGCTTTTGTGATCTTCGCCATGTAGGGTATGATTTGTGATGTCCTCCCCTCTCGTATTCTCTAAGAGAATAGCCATAGCTTTCATCAAAAGAGAAGGAAGGTGAAGAAGAAGGAGAAGAGGTTGACCTCTTTCTTGACCTTTTCTTCATTTGTTTCCTCTCTTCCATTTTGGAGTGACAAGGAGAAGGACTATGTGTTGACCGTTTCCTCATGGGAGGAGTTGGCGATCGTCTAGACAGTTGTCTTCATGGAGCTACATCTTCAAAGGAACTTAGGGATTCATTACTTTCTTGTTCTTTGGAGTTTGTTGAGGCCTTCTTAGATGACTTGTGTGTTCATTCCTCTTGGGAGGAGCATGTGACCTGTTTAAGAAAGGTATTTGAAAAATGTAGATTATATCGCATCTCATTGAACCCCTTCAGATGCCAATTTTGGGTTAAACATGTAGTGATTTTAGGGCATATAGTGTCCAAAAATGGGATTTCTACAGATGAGAGAAAAACTAGAGTCATTCTAGAATTTCCCCCACCAACGAACTATAAGGGAGTGCAACGATTCATGAGCCATGTTGGTTATTATAGACTGTTTATAGTATTCTTTGCTAATACAGATTATCCCTTGTACAAGCTTCTTATTGATTTTATTTGGACCAAAGAATGTGACCAGGCCTATGAGTTATTAAAGAAGGCTCTAGCAAGTACCTCAATCCTATGAATGCCAAATTGGGATATAATATTTCATGTGCATATCCATGTATCAAACTTTGCTATTGGTTGTATTTTGACTCAACCCAGAGAGCATAACCTAGACTACCCCATTAGCTTTGCTAGTCGGCCGTTTAAAAGATGTCTAGATGAACTACACCACTACAGAGCAAGAGGGGTTGGGTATGATTTATGCAATGAAGAAGTTTTGATATTATCTTCTTGCCACTATTTTTGTTTTTTAAATGTAGATCATCAAGCGCTACTATACTTGGTAAATAAACCCTGCTCCACGGAAGAATTACACGTTGGTTATTAATTCTTCTTGAGTTTGACTTCATTGTTGTTGTGAGACCTGGCAAAAAACACGCCATGGCTGATCATTTGTCTTGCATACCCAACGGGGAAGCCCCTACATGAATTGATGATGATTTACTCGATACTTTCCTATTCATGGTTGAAACAACGCTTGAATGGAGTGAGAGAATTTTTAACTTCTTAGTTAATGGTTTTGCACCTAAGGAGCTTCGTAAATATTTAGCTCAAAAGCTAATCAAGGAGTGTGAAGCCTATTGCCTAATGGATGGAACTCTCTACAAGAGAGGGAAGGATGACGTACTTAGACGTTGTGCCCATGAAGATGAATACTTGTACACTTTGCAAGAAGCACATATGGCATAGCTGGCGGTCATTTTTCAGGAGAATTGACTGCTAGGAAGGGGTTGTAATCATGCTATTGGTGGCCCACTTTGTTTAAGGACGAGCCACTTTTTGTGAAAGGGTGTGATGAATGCAACCGTACAAGAAACCACAATGGAAGGATAAGATTCCCTTGCATCCCACCAAAGTAACTCAACCATTTGAAAAGTGGGGCTTAGACTTTGTAGGTTCAACTATCTGGCTGCATGTAACACACAATCATGATACATTATAGTGGCCATGCATTATGTAATAAAATGGGCTAATGGGCTGAAGCTAGGGCTACACGGAAGGCTAACACAAAGACAACGGCTAAGTTCCTCTTTGAGAACATTAATACTCACTCTGGGTGCCCCTTCGAGCTTGTGACAATGGCACTCATTTCATAAATGACGTGATCAAAGAGCTCACAATGAACTTTATGATATCCCACCACAAGTTCACACCTTATTACCCCCAAGTGAATGGCCAAGCCAAGAGTACAAACAAGACTCTCATCTCTTTTTTGACCAAGACCGTTGAGGCACATCACATTGACTGGGATCTAAAGCTTACATCAGCTTTATGGGCCTATCAAACTACGTATAAAGTATCCATCAATTGTACACCATTTAAAATGGTATATGGCCAAGAAGTAGTGGTGCTCTGGGAATTTGTCATCCCTAGTCTTCATGTGGCTAGTCAAGAAGGATGGGATGATAAGCCTTTGGTCAAGTGATTGTATATCCTTGAGCGTCTAGAGGAAGAAAGGCAACTGGCTGTGTACAATGCCCTAGTGGAGAAAGATAGAAGGAAAAAATGGTTTGTTTCCATTTAAAAGAAAAAGATATAAAAGTGGGAGACAAAGTTCTTATGTATGGTGTACGTAACAAAAAGAAGAAATTGAAATACGTTGGTAATGAACCATATCGAGTGTGTGAAATTACCCCACAAGGTATCATTTATGTGGAGACTCTAGATGGAGTTGAAACCATGGGATTCCTTAATGGGAGTAAATTCAAAAGATATTATGATCCTCTAAGGCAAGAAGAATTGCAAGCCATCCATCAAAATAAGGAAGCCAAGAAACAAGCAGAGCTTAAAAAGATACAAGCCCAAGTTGAGGCTCGAAACGACAACAACGTCTTAGACGCCAACGAGAGGCTAATTTGGGGATCATCCAAGTGTTTTTTGAGGAAACTGATGATGATTCATTAGAATCTAAGCCATCCCTACGATACCCGATTGAGCTAAAAATCCCCTATGGGAAAGTGTTTTATAATGCCTTGTTAGATACGGGAGCTCAACATAATTTGTTAGTATGATGCCAGTTAGGAAAAAACACCCCTATCTCCAAGTACCATGCAAGTCAAGGGCATTAATAAGAAGAAAACCACTATTTTTGGAGTCCTTCAAACACCTGTTACCTATGAAAACAAAGTGTAGGCCAAAGCTTTTTGGTTATGCCTATTGGAACTATGGAAGGCAGCATAAACCTAGGATGCAAGTGGATGTTGGCAACCAAATGCATTATTGAATGGGGGAATGGGAATGTCACATCGCAAAAACTGGCTCTTCTTCCTACCATTCAAGAAAGGTCACCTACGTTATTGACTCCGATAAGATTGCAAGATCACAAACCAAAGTTGTTAAGTCGTCCTCGTTGGCTACCCACGAACCTAACATATCAATTCCCGTAGTTGCATCAAGCAAGGATACTGCAAGAAATCAACCTGAGTTGCCTAAGAGTACATATCAATGGGTCCTAAAGGCCTTACTTCCAACTCCTCTTCCACCTAATTCAAGAAAAAATTCTTGTAGAAAATCAACAGCGTGCTCTAAGAAAGTCACCACATCATGTGTCATAAAATCTAACATCTAACCAGCCCAAATGATTTTCTCATATTAAACTAATCATTTAATGTGGGAGAATAAACAGGAATAAGGGTTAAGATATAGACATGTGCTTATAGATCTATCTCAACACGGGGCCAATGGTAAAGGGGCCCAAATGAGGGATGGTCTATCAAAGAGCAAGGCTAACCAATGGAGCGTAAGACCTTAGGTCTAGCTTCATTGAAGACCTCCAATAGTTAGTGTAAAAGTCCTTTGACCTTAGGTAAGCTAAGGTTGAGCTTGAGGTGGGAACCCGGACCAAGCTTAAGGTGCTTGAGGTGCTTGTCGTGCTTGATGACTAAGGTTCTTAAGGTGCTTGAGGTGCTTGATGACTGAGGTGCTTGATGATTGAGATGCTTGAGGTGCTTGTCATGCTTTAAATGCTCGGGTTGTATTTAAGGTGAGAACCCAGCCCAAGCTTGAAGTGCTTAAGGGCCAAGCTTGTGGTGGGAACTGGGCCTAAGCTTGAGGGGCTTGAGGTGTCAAAAATTCAAGATTCAATTCCTACAAGGAGGGGGGGGAGCCCTACAAGAGGGGGGATGAGAGAGAACATACACACCCACTCACACAAGGCATGCTTGGTACAAAGAAAGCAAAAGGGACACTTCTCAAGTTCCTCCTCATGTTGCCCTCATGGTGTGCCCGAAGCCTATTGGTTGGCCACCCAGGGGGTCCAATGATAATTTAGATTTAATTAATTTCCTTTGCATTTATCAAGTCCTCTCTCTCAAAGGGGAAATGGGGACACTTGTCCCAAGGCTACCCTTGTTGCTTGCAATACCTCCAGCTTGTGATTGGCTAGGCCTAGAGGGGTCCAATGAGCTTCAAGCATTAGCTACAAGGGGGGGTCGACCAAAGCAAGCTAGGGGGTTAACCCGCTTGAGGGGTATACTCTCCCACACACACTCACACACACACTCATTGTGCATTGTGCAAAGTGCAAGAGCTCCCTCTCCTTCTCCAAGCAAATAGAGGTTGAGAGCCTACACCAACACTCTTGGCTATGGAGTGCAAATCAACCAAGATCCATGCTTCAATGCTTAAGCTTTCCATCTTCTCCATCTTCATTACTATGCTATTATGTATGCTAGCAAGAAGAGTGATGATAAGTGAGGGACTAATTCTTTCTCCTATGAAATGTTTCTTCTTCCTCTTCCTTACCCTCATTCCTTGCTAGCTCTATCCACCTTAGAAGGTGTTTGAGGTCTTCGGACTGAGGCTTGGGATAGTTAAATCTTTCTTCAAGGTTTATGTTATGTTTGTGATGCATGAAGCTTTCCATCTTCATTGCATCACCTAGGTCACAAGGAACATTGATTGTATTGTAACAAGTCCCTCTTAATGGGAGAAATCATAATACAAATGCCTATTGGAGTGGGGACCGGCTCCACATAAATCCGGTCCTCAACTGTTGTCATGTTCTCTAAATTATCTCTCTTGCAAATGTATTGTTCATGCCAAGTTAACTAATTGCTATGATTATGTTGCTATCTTCAATTATGTTCACCCACTATGCTCACAAAGTAATTTCTCAAAAGTACTCTCATTAATTTTCGCTACTCTTAAGTTAAATAGGCCAATTCCATTACATCACGTTGTATTCCTAAAACCCTGTTAGATGCCCAAGGATACTATGATGGGAATGATCAAATTTGGGTCCCTAAATGTAAGTTATCCTCCTCTATCTCACTCGACACACCATGCAAATTTGATTTTGCAACCCTAATCTCAGTTGAGGATTGTGGCAAAGGGAAGATTCCAGAACACCTACCCTTGTTCCAGAGTTAGTTTGGAAACCAAATAAGTTTCAATATATTCCATTCAAGTCAAGAAGGGAAGAGTCCCAAGAAGCTTCTAGTTCCTCATCTAATTCATACCTTTGTGAAGAAGCTCCTGCACATCCTCCCCATACCATTGTGAATCGCAGAAAGAACATGGAAAACTCCATGATAGCACCTATAGAACCACTGACTACTGAAACATTTTAGGCACGTTTATGGGAGAGCCTCGATGTGGCACTTGGGGTAGTGAGAACCTATTGTCCTAAGTCGCCTCCCATCACAAACTAGAACAATTAGTTTCAAAGGGCGACAACTTTTCAAAGAGTATGATCTACTCGAGGAAGGGGGGAGTCTTCACTCACGTCAGTATTTTGGATTCCTATCCTCTTAATTTTCCTTCCCTGACATCTCAACTCTGCAATTGAGGGACTATATATACATAGCCTTATACATATACTAACAAAAAAAAGAGAAATAAGGAAAAGAAAAAGAAAACAGTAAAAGAGCAAGAGCAACTAGCAACAAGAGTGCACCCTATCGGACCCAACACATAGCCCAAATTCACCATATCACGTCAAGGAGCACAAGAAAACAACGCTTATGTTTTAGAGACCTAACCAAATCTATATGTGTTCCCAGCGATGGCTAGTTCACCAGACACGTGCGATTCTATTTTTGATGAAAGGTACCCTTTTTATTTTTCTCAAGTGTTTCACGTATGCTATCATGTACTTTCTTGTGAATGTAATTTGGTAGAGAGACTCACATGTGAGAAAAAATTTGAGAAGTTATAATGGAAGATACGTCTATGGAATAGTAGTGATCCCTACCCGGTAGCGAATGTTTCTCTAGTGGCACATGCCTATTCTTTTGCACAAGATGAGTATCCATGCATAATGAGGTTCTTGATTAACATATGTGCACAAGAAGATGATGAAGAATCAATAATAGAGACTTATGAAGACTATGGCCTCACTGAAAATGATTTTTCTTATCTAGATCATGAGGATAGAGGCCTAGCCTTAGGGATGCCACCCGGTCTATAATATCATCTTCCCTTGATTCCATAAGTGGTGACATATAGGTAGGTTAGGGGTCTAGATTTTGTTTCAGTTTGTTTTCGTTGAATTTTTGTTCTTTTCACACTAATATGCCACCTTGAGGTATAGTGCCTTGTTTCTCAATACTGTTGTGTAGGAGCATTGAGAGAACTTATATGGATCTCCATCCACATGGCTGAGGACACCTTCTTCAATGATTGCTTTCCTATTTTCACTGCCATTTGTTTTATGTGTATATACTGCTAGTATGACATGATTGTAGACTGTGAAATTATGTTGCTACTTTGCCACATAAATTGATTCATGCTTGTGGATATTTATATTTTTTTATTGTGGTTTTTTATGGTTTGATTGAGTGCATTTAGTTATGTTTTGTTATCTTCCATTATAAATGTATAAATTTGTTTTTGCTTAGGTTGATTGAACTAGAGTTTAGTCTTATAAATGAGCCTTGAGATTAGGAGGTCATGACTTTAGGTTAATTCATTTACTTGACCGCTAGTCCTAGTTGGTAAAATTATCTGAGTGTTTGAGACCTTAGAGAAGCTTGCTTACTTAAACAACAAAAGACACTAGTGAAAATAAAAAGGAAATGGAAGCAAAAAACAAAAGTGCAACAAATGTAAAATCTTAAGCTGGAAGAGAAATCGTGGCTTGATTTGGTACTTCACTTACATGTATTGTCTATGGTACTAGAGCCCTAGAGGTTCCCAGTGTGGTTCCTTTTCTTTGAGAAGCAAAAAGCCCCGGACATACATAATAATCACACATGTTAAATAATTTTGAACCAAAGTGAAAGAATAAAAAATGAAGAGAAAAAGGGGAAAAAAAGGAAACTGACATGGAAAAGACTTCCATTGAGCTTAAAGTGAAAATTTCAAGCTTTTGTTTCGAGTTGTGAGAGTTAATTGGCTAATCAAAGCTAAAAGGCACAATTTGAGAATCTTTCATTTGGATAATCTTCCTCACTTAGCTAGTACTAGAGCAGTTGTTTTAACCTTAGTCATAGCTAACTAATTGATAGACTCATCCATAAGCCCAAAACTCTTGATTGATTAATTTCATCAAAGTGCAATTTATTTGTTCTTAATGGCAGTGTAGCATTTCATAATTCTTTGCATTTACTCATTTCCACGTGTACTTTACATTTCCCTCATGCTTTATTGCCATATAGTTCAGCTTGCATACTCTCACGGTGACTTTGCTTTGCAGACATTCTATCCCAGATGCTCTACCACCTTGATGAACGGGCTTCACTTCACAAGCTTCCGAGGATGGAATCTACATCAAGAAGGGGGCCTCTCAAACAATGACGGACTCCTTATCACATTGTTTTGAGTCATGGGCCGGGCTTGTTGGTCCTGTAGGTGTTTGGATAAGTGCTTGGGTGATTGCCGATGAGAGGCGCACCACATATCTCATTTGACAGTATTTTTACTTTGATCGGCTAGTGTGGGCACCCATGTGTGAATGGATCAAACCCATATAAAAGGGCCATTGTGACCTAAATCCCTCTTTCTAAAGGGTGCATGCTTAAGAAGAGTGCTCTCTACCTATCTCCATCTCCTTCTCCATTGTGTGCGAGAGAGAAAGAGAGAGAGAGAGAGAGAGAGAGAGAGAGAGAGAGAGAGAGAGTGTATGTGAGAGAGAGAGAGAGAAAGAGAGAGAGATTGAGCATTACGGCGGTGGCTGCCTCTTCTTTGCGACGAGGAATCCTTCATGATGCCGAGCATAGAGCGATGAGTGAGACACCCTTGCTCTCTTTGAGCTTGCTAGGTTAGCTTGGTTGGGTGCTTGCAGCCATCCGTGGCTCGCACACAACATGCTCAGCAAGTCCCTAGCTCTGACACGTGTGATAGACATGCATACATCATCATGCTCACATTTACCCTTAAAAGAATCCAAAAACTCACTTTTATGTTTCATGAATAGAAGAAAATTGATCTCATGAATTCTAATAAGAGCATTAACTACCACATTGTATCATCCTTTATGATATCGGAGCTTTACGCCATACTCCTGAAGAATCTCAGCCCATCTGGCCTTTTGACCCTTCAAATCAGATTGTTGTACGTGTAGATCATTTTGTACTTTTGTGGTCAAACAAAATTTCAAAATGAGCACAATACAAATAATGCCACCACTTTTTCAAAGTGTACACTATTGCATAGAGCTCTCTTTCATGAAAGAAGAGTAATTTATGGTAATACATGCACACAGTACGGGCACAATAAAAAAAATTTATAGTAGCCAATTCAGAAGCATCTAAAAAACCCAAGGGGTCCAGAGGTCCTCTCTCTCCTGAGGACTTTGATAAAGCTAAGAAAGAGAAATTATGTTTCCAATGATTGGGAAGCGGGCATGGAAAAAAGGATTGTCCTAAGGGAAAACTTGTTGCTCATGGCAAGGAGAAACCAGTGCACACGGTGCAACTGCTATCTCTTGAGTCTTCCTCACGATTCTCCATAGTGGAAGTAACACACACCGAGGTGGTGCATGAATGCTGTCTCATAGCTTCCATGTGGCAACAGACCTTCGGACCACATGAGCTAGTACTTGTGCACGGATCTCTGTAAGGGCACAAGGTGTGCATCTTGGTAGATGACGGTGCTACTCACAATTTTATCAATTATGGATTGGTGAAAAAACTCAAATTGCCTCAATCTGAGTACCCACCACTACAAGGTACCAATGATGAATGGACATGATGCGGAAATCTGGGATACTCAAGTTCGAGCTGTTCCGTTGGAAGTACAAGGCTACTCCACATCCTTGGATATTCAGGCTATGAACATGGAGAGGGTAGACGTGGTCCTTGGTAGGGAATGGTTGCATAGCCTAGGACCATCACTGAAGCGTAGCTATGAGCACAACAACTTGATGTTCGAATCCCATGGCGCACATGTGTTGTTGTTAGGAGAGAAGGATGTACCTTCTTCACCATTGATATGTACAATTGAGCTTATGCAGCTCGTTTTTGATCATGAAATAGATCAAGTTTTATTGTGTTGTTGTTAGGAGAGAAGGATGTACCTTCTTCACCATTGATATGTACAATTGAGCTTATGCAGCTCGTTTTTGATAATGAAATAGATCAAGTTTTATTGTGTTACTCATTGTCTCATTTTCTCTCTAACATTGAATCTGTTGAACATTCCTCAACGCCGCATGCTTCTCTCTCATCTCTTCCACCAATGGCTACATCCCAGCAAGCAAAAGTTGCTAGTGAGTTAAAAAGTTTATTAAAGGAATTTCATGATTTTTTTCCTAATAATTTGCCACCAGGATTACCGTCGACACAATCGGTGGACAATAGCATCGATGTGGTTGCAGGAAATAAACCTGTCAGTAAACCGCCCTACCGCATGAGTTACTCTGAATCTGCTGAGGTGGAACGTCATCTTGCTAACTACCTTAGCAGAGGGTTCATACAACCCAGTTCTTCACCATGGGCTTCTCCTATCCTATTAGTGAAGAAAAAAGACGATAGTATGTACATGTGCGTAGACTACCGTGGCTTAAATACGATTACTGTTAAGAACAAGTACCCATTGCCATGCGTGGATGAGTTGTTCGACAAACTCACTCATGCTCGTATTTTTACGAAAATAGGCTTGCGGTCAGGTTATCACCAAGTCCGTATTCGACTTGCTAATATACCCAAAACTGCATTCTGAACAAGGTTTGGAAACTACGAGTTTTTGGTTATGCCCTTTGGGTTAACCAATGCGCCCGCAACATTCATGACACTTATGGATGAAGCCGTACTTGGGCAAATTTGTCATCGTTTTTCTCGATAACATTCTAGTCCACAGTGCTTCTAAAGAAGAACACTTACAACATCTGACGCATGTGTTCGAATTGTTACGAACAAATTAATTTTATGCCAAGGAATCTAAGTGTGATTTTCTGAAAGAAGAACTTTAGTATCTTGGGCATATTATTTCAGCTAATGGGCTACATATGGATCAATCCAAAGTGTATACAATCCGGCAGTGGCCTTTTCCTAAAAATCTGGAAGAGTTACATATTTTTAAAGGATTTGCAGTTTTTTATCGAAGGTTCGTTAAAAACTATGCTAATATTATTGTTCCCATGACGGACCAACTGAAAGGCAAAGGCAAAGCTTTTCAGTGGGGACCCGCTCAGCAGCATAGTTTCGATACGCTCAAGGATGCATTAGCTACAGATCCAATACTAGCTATTGTAGATCCTTTGAAACCATTTGTTTTGGAAACGGATGCTAGTGATCGTGCTATTGGAGCAATCCTGTTACAAGACGGGCGGCCAATTGCATTTGAAAGCAAGAAGCTTGATGCAGCACAGCAGAACTACTCTACTTATGAACGCGAATTCTATGCAATAGTGTCTGCCTTAAAGACATGGCGACATTATTTGTATGGTGCTCAGTTTGAGATTGTGTTTGACCATGAAAACATCAAATGGTTTACACAACAAATTGATTTGAAGGGTCGGAAAGCCAGGTGGGCTGAGATTATTCAGGAATATGACGCCAAGTGTAAAGGACAATACGATTTGGTGGTTGACGCTCTAAGTCGTATGTCAAAGATCAATTCTCTCTTGTTCACGGAACTTCCTAGTGAATTTTTGGATTCTCTAAAGGGAAAATATGAGCATGGTGACGCATATTCTAAAGTGTGGAGCCATGTACACATGAGAGATCCTTCTCACTCCAATGATGGTAGTGTAGCGTTAACCTCCACACATAGTTCTCCTCTATCGAGTGATGAACTACAGCGATGGAAGCATTTCACCATCGACAGTGGGTACCTACTCCATAAGGGGAGAGTTTGTGTACCGACGAACACAAACATTCGGTGCCAAATTCTTTATGAATGTCATCATAGTCCAAGTTCAAGGCACCCGCGTATTAGAAAGACTTATGCTCTCGTACGACGACAGTTTTATTGGCAAGGTTTACATGGCTTTATTGAAGCTTATGTCTTGCATTGCCAAAAATGTCAAGTTAACAAAGCAGAGCGCCTAAAAGCAAGAGGACTCTTACAGCCTTTGGAGATTCCCAATGGTAAATGGGAAAGTTTCTCTATGGATTTTATTGTGAGTTTACCAACCACTGTACGAGGTCATGACTCAGTATGGGTGGTCGTAGACCAATTGACTAAACTATGTAAGTTTATTCCAACCAAATCAACGATTAAGACTCCAGAACTAGCCAAGTTATTTGTGGACAACCTATACAAGTTGTATGGTTTGCCAAGTAACATTATCAATGATCGTGATCCCAAGTTTAATAGTCATTTTTGGAGGGCTGTGTTTAAACAATTGGGTACTCAACTAAACCTTAGTATAGCTGATCATCCAGAAACATATGGTCAGACTGAATGAGTTAACCAAGTGCTAGAGGATATGCTAAGAGCATACGTTAGCAAGAAACAGTCAGACTGGGAAGAATATTTACCTATTCTTGAGTTTGCCTACAATAGTGCTAAGCATCTCACAACTGGATTTAGTCCTTTCATGCTCATGTATGGTTTTCAACCTAGGTCACCTGTTACGGTGGGGTTCGCAACCGAAAAACAATAACAAGTTAAGGATTTTCTCCAAGACCACATGAATATAATGAAACTCGCTCGTCAAGATGTCCGACAAGCGCAGGATCGGTATAAGAGGTACGCTGATGAGAAACGTCGGCAAGTTACCTTTGAGGAAGGGGAGTAAGTATTTTTACGTGTGCCAGAACATTTAGAAAGTCTAAAAACTAGGTCAACACCTAAATTATCTCCACAATATTGTGGGCCTTTCAAAATACTCAAGCGAGTAGGTGATCGTGCCTACAAATTATTGCTACCTACACATTCTTGTATTCATTCGGTGTTTCATGTAAGGCGTTTACGTAAGCGGTTACATGGGGACGACAATGTCATTGAATAATAGATTTTGGTTGATTTCATTGAACCTCCTACCTTACCACATGAACCTGAATGCATTCTCCACTATCATGATTTACGTACGTGTCATCATGTACATCACCAAGCATTAATCAAGTGGAAAGATCGACCTGAGGAAGGTGCCACTTGGAAAAACATAAGTGTTCTTAAGAATAAGTTTCCCACTTTTGTTTTCGAGGAGGAAAACTCTTCTTTAAGGGGGGAGTAATGTTAGGACAGGGGCAAGGCCGGACTTGACAAGGGCAAGGCCAGGCTAGGCAACATGGAAAGGGAGTCCAACTAGGGTAAAGGGCTAGGAGCTATGCTATATAGTGGGAGGTTGGGAGGTGGAGTCCAAGGCACTAGTTCCCCTAGTCTTACAAGATTGAGGACCAAGAAGAGGTGCTGCAGCCCGAAGTCCATTCTCCGACATGAAGACAAGGTACTAAAAGGCGGTAAGACTATCCGATGATATCTTATTAAGTTTAATAATTATCCTTTTGAAGATGCTAGATGGATGCAAGGCATAGAATTAAAGGATAACCTAAACCTTGTCCATGCTTACAATGCTTCTCTAGAGTAAGCAAATGTACAAATGTTAAAAATGAACAAAGTTTTTGTATTATAAGACTCTCTTTTTCTTTAATGTGCGCAAAAATGAAGTATGCATGCTTAGATCAAGTTTGTGGAGACGACGTCTCCAGAACACCAAGTAGACCTTGTCACTCTACTATGGAAGATTGATAGGACTAATGTGCATGTTGGATTTAGGGTTGCAGAGAAACGCACACAGCTTGGAGTAGACGAAGGAAGCTCAAGGCACACAATAGAGAGTGTGTTACTTTGTGTGCAATGGAAAGATAGATAGCCCTAGAGTGATGGGCGTATATACAATGCTCGGGGGAAAAAACCTCCTAAAGAGGGAAAAAATGCCTCGGCGGTCCTAGTGTGTTCACACACATCACTACCACATGTATATGGTAAGAAATCCCCCCTGGAGTGATGCGGTGGACGAGAGCTGGCACATGAGTAAAGGGAAGTGCCATGCCCTAAGGACATGATCAGTCCACAAAGGGGAGTAAGCTCAAAGCTTGCAGAAACCTTCAAGCTTCTCACGAGACAATGCCTTTGTGAAAAGATCTGCAAGGTTGTCTTGTGTTGGCACATAAGCCAAGCTGATCTCTCCTGCTGAGAGTCTCTCCCTGACATAGTGGTAATGCACCTCAATGTGATTTGTGCAAGCATGAAAAACTGGGTTCCTCGCTACTGCCAATGCGCTCTGAGTGTTAGTGTAGATAGTGTTGGCAGTGTCCTGTCCAACACCCAAATCAGCCATTAGGCATCTGAGCCATACACACTTAACCGTAGCTGTGAAGACTGCCCTGTACTCAACCTCACAACTTGAAGTGGCCACAGTAGGTTGCTTCTTGCTCAACCATGATATGCCTTAAATTCAACAATATGTCTCTCATTTGGTCGAGTGATCAGCAAATCATCAACATAAAGAACCACAATGAGAAGTACATCACCCTCACGCTTTAGATACAATGTGCTTTCTGTTGGACTGTTACGAAAGCCTCGTTTAACCAAATGAGTGTCAAATTTCTCATACCAAGCACGAGGAGATTTCTTCAACCCATAAAAAGCCTTCTTACATTTGCACACTTTGTCCTCTTGTTCTTTTATGACAAAACCATGAGGCTGCGTTACATAAACTTCCTCAAATATGTCACCATTCAAGAAAGCAGTAACAATGTCTGATTGATGTACATCCCAACCAAAATGAGCTGCCAATGCACATAGAAAACGCACATTAGTCATATGACAAGTGGGAGCAAAAGACTCTTCATAATCTATGCCTTTTTGCTGTGCATAACCCTTTGCAACAAGTCGAGCCTTATGGCGATCGATCTCACCATCCGGCTTGCATTTTAACTTGTAAACCCACTTCATACCAATGGCCTTTTTGCCAGGAGGAAAATCACATAAAGTCCATGTGTCATTTTCTATAAGTGCATCATATTCTGATTGCATGACAACCATCCAATTTTCTAAATTATGTGCTTCATCAAAAGATAGAGGCTCCTCAACATCATGTAAGCTAGACACAGCCAAATCATAACAATCTGATGCATAAGATGCATGGCGAGAGCCTAAACGAGTACGACTAGACAAAGGTGCATCCAATTTACTATCACGCAAAGTGTACACAACCCATTTTGGCATACCTCTAGCCTGCTCATTTTCAGCCCTTTCCTTATCAAGTACATCATGTACATCTGCATCAGTAATAGGCTGATTTGTAACATTTTCGAAAACCCCCATAGGCTGTACATTTGCCTCATTGGAACTTACATTCGTATTTCCACCACTGAAAAGTGGCAACAAAGTGTCATAAATGTTCTGTGAGCTTACATTACTGTCTCTAGTACATGACAGCAAGGGCTGAACAGAATCTTCCACAAACACTACATCCCGTGAAACTAGAATACGCTTTGTTTGCGGATGATATAACCTGTAACCTTTGCTTTCAGCACTATAACCAACAAAAATACATTTGACAGCCTTATCATCCAATTTTTTGCACTGCACTTGTGGCACCAAAGCATATGCCAAACAGCCAAAAACACTCATGTGCTCAATAGAAGGCTTTCTATCATGCCATGCTTCATATGGAGTAATAGACTGCAAAGCTTTTGTAGGACACCTGTTAAGTACATAAGTGGCACACATGATGCCCTCAAGCCAAAAAGAATGCAGCAAAGTTTGACTTTTGAACATACATCGGGCCATTTCCATCAGTGACCTGTTTTTCCTCTCAGCAACACCATTTTGCTGAGGTGTATAAGGCACTGTACATTGGTGTTTTATCCCACGACTAGCCAGAAATGCATTAAATTCATGAGACATATACTCCCCCCCTCTATCGGAACGGAGGGTGCCCATAGTACATTTCGAGACATTTTCAGCCATAACCAAAAATTGTTTGAAGCACATCAAAACTTCGGACTTCGCTATAAGCGGAAATACCCATGCATGCCTGGAGTAATCATCAATGAAAGTCACGAAGTACAGGTAATTGCCCAAGGACGGAGTTTGCATGGGCCCACAAACATCACTATGCACAAGCTGCAACCTGCATGTGGCCCTAACTGAACCATCCTTTGGAAACTTAGAACGCTGCATCTTACCCAAAATACAACCTTCACAAATATGTTTGACAGGTGCTTCAAGAGGTGGATCATATTTCTGCAAACGCAGCAAACTGACAAAATTCAAATGACCAAAACGTGCATGCCAAAGTTTTGCATCTGAAATAGCCCTTGAATATGCAACAGCATTTGCAAAATTTTGTCCACACTTGTCGTACAAAGTGAGCTTATACAGCCCACAGCACAAAAGGCCAGATGCAACAATTTCATCACCAAAATTGAGATCATGAACTGTGCATCGGTCATCCACAAATTTGACTACAAATCCAATTCTAGCAAGTGCGGATACAGACAAGAGATTCTTCTTGATCCCAGGTACATAAAGTGCATCAACAAGTGTGAAAGAACTGCCATGTGCAGCAGTAAGCACAATCTTTCCAACTCCCTGAACCGGATAAGAGGCATTGTTGGCACAAGTGACTGAATTCCATGAGGGACAGACTCGAGAGAGGTGAACAATTCACGATGTGAGGTAATGTGCTTTGTAGCACCACTGTCGAAATACCACACATGTGAATCTGCAGCAACTGACAAGCATGCATCATGGACAACAGGATTGTAAGTGCACTCTGCACTAAAAGCCCATTCTACATCGACATCAGCATCATAGTCTCCTTTCACAGAATACTCAACAATGGTTGCATTTCTAGTGGAACCAACATTTGCAGTGGAACCACCCTCTTTCTTCTTAGCCTCTTTGGCCTTCAACTTAGGACACTGCTTGATCAAGTGATCATTAGCTTTACAATAATGGCAACGCATCTTCATTTTGCCCTTATCACCAGAATTGCCAGACGAAGTGCTGCCAACAGAAGCATTAGGAACAAAAGTTTTGCCACTCTTCGCAGCAGAACCATAAGAAGTGGCTGCATTGTTGTTACCACCCTTTCTTTGATAGGCAATAAAAGCATGTTCAACTGCATGCTGTATAGTCCCGTTTTTCTGGAAAGTGACTCTTGCAACATCAATGTGTATAATGTATCAAA
Source organism: Adiantum capillus-veneris (assembly GCF_014529385.1). Taxonomy (NCBI): domain Eukaryota; kingdom Viridiplantae; phylum Streptophyta; class Polypodiopsida; order Polypodiales; family Pteridaceae; genus Adiantum; species Adiantum capillus-veneris. Next base: position 4,811,802 of record NC_140936.1, read on the forward strand.
CTTGACAACTTCTGGATTTCCTTGGGTCATAAGTCTCCAAGTACTAGCAAAAGTCTGGTAAGAATCTGGTAAGGCATCAAGAACAGTCTGCACAAGGGAACTGTCTGAAATGACTTCACCAGCAGAAATAAGTTGCTCATTGATATCCTTGACACTAGCAAGAAAAGTGTCCATATCATCTTCCTTCATGCATAATCTTTGACTCCAACTCTTTACACAGCAAAGCAATTTTAGCCTCATTGCGGCTTGCATAAAGACCTGCTAGAATATCCCAAGCATGTTTTGCAGATTTTGCTGAACGGATGTGAGGAACAATGGTGCGCTTCGCAGACAACGCAATCAATGCATGAGCTTGTGCATCCTTTACATCCCAACGAGCCTGCGTAAAACAACTCTAATGGCAGCAATCCTTGCAGCAAGACCTGCAACATCCTCAACATCGCCTGCATCCTGAGAACCAGGACGTACATCAATGCCCTGCACAATATTCCAAACGCCCTTTGACACAAGAACATGTTTCATCATATAAGCCCACATAGGGTAATTGTCCCCATCCAACCTGTCCTCAGCAGCAAACATCTTGAACACATCTGTGTTGTTGTTGTCAGCCATGGTAAATGTTGCACTTGATGTGAAGACAGCCCAAAAATAGGAGAAATGGAGCGGGAACAACACGTGCTATATAGCACAAATTGTAGAAGACTGTAAGGCACCTACTATGCAAAAAACGGCACTGATAGAAATTCTGCACAAAATGACGAAATAGCTTGTACAATACTGCCTATAGTGGAAATGGAGGCAAAAATGAGCCCGAATAAAAAATCAAAAATATTTTTCGACTTGCGAACGCTCGCCAAAGCTCACTGAAATCGGAGAAAGTGAGCAGGCGTGTGTTGGAGCAGCGGGCGACTAAGCCCGGGAGGACGCAACCTGCATATGATACTAATTGTTGGAATTAGGGTTGCAGAGAAACGCGCACAGCTTGGAGTAGACGAAGGAAGCTCAAGGCACACAATAGAGAGCGTGTTACTTTGTGTGCAATGGAAAGATAGATAGCCCTAGAGTGATGGGCGTATATACAATGCTTGGGGGGAAAAACCTCCTAAAGAGGGAAAAAATGCCCCGGTTGTCCTAGTGTGTTCACACACATCACTACCACATGTATATGGTAACAATGAAGACATGCTTGCGGCAGCTTAGACTCTCAAGCGATAAATGGACTAGTCATCCATTCTCGAACGATGTCGTAGGGCAACATAGGGATCCTCTACCCGCTAGGAAAAAGGACTAATGAAAATGCTTTATCTTCTCTACCCCATAGTCGAGGACGACTATGATTTCAAGAGAGAGGTAATGTCATAATAATCAATATCTAATTCTCCTAAATGATTTTCTCATGTTAAACTGATCATTTAATATGGGAATGTGACAGGGGAGAAAAAGCTAAAATATTGGCTAAGCTAGCAGACCGGCCACAATAGGGATCCAAAGGAGGGAAAATAGGGATCCAAAGGGGGGGGGCATCTGCAAAAGAGCAATGTGCAACAATGGGCTTAAAAAACCCTAAGGTTCAGGCCATTAAGACTTCCAAAATGCTAAGGTTCCAAAATTCAAAGGTTTTGTCCAAAGGTCAAAGCTTAGGAAATTTGGATGCTTTGTGTATGTCCCAAAAGTCTTCAACCATCCCTACATAGGAGGGGGGGAGCCCTAGAAGTAGGAGATGAAAGAGAAACTCTCACACACACACACACACAAGCTCCCTTTACAAAAAGGGAATGAGGGACACATGTCAGCTCCCTAGCCCAGATGCCCACAAGGTGTACTCAATTTCTATTGGATGGCCTTGGAGGTGGACCAATGAGAATTAAGCTAGATTAAATCTAGTTTAATAATTAAAAAACACTTAATAAAAGAACCAATAAGAATTAAGCTCTCTAGAAGACTATTGGACAGTCTCCCAAGGGGTCCAATGAGCATTCAGCAGCCCAATGGCCTACCTGATTCCTATTGGCCAGGAGGCAAAGGGGTCCAATGAGAGTTTAATTGCATTTATTAATTACCTAAAGCTCTCACAAAAGGGGAAAGGGGGACACATGTCAGAAGTCTATCGCGTATGTTGCTTAATTTCCATTGGCTAGGCCTGGGGAGGTCCGATAGGGCTGTAGCATGAGCATTTAGCAAGGGGGTCGACCAAGAGAGAGAGAGAGGGGGCTGATTTTTGGAAGGCATTCACACACATGCTCACACAATCTCATGTGTGAAGCAAAGAAGACTCTCTCTCCTTCTCAAGCTTTAATGGAAAGCTTACCACCGACTCCAAGCTTGTGATAAGGGAGGCATACACCAACAACTCTTGGCTTTGTGATTCAAATCCAACCAAGAGCCAAGCTTCAATGCATGCTCATCTCCTCTACCATGCTAATTACTAAGCTAAGCTATGCTAATATGAGTGATTATGTGAGGAGATGTACATCTTTCTCGTAAGAAGGCTCCTTCTTCCTCTCAATCTACTCTCATACCCCGCTAGCTCTCACCATCTTCGAAGGTGTGTGAGATCTTGGGTCTGAGACTGTGAGGGAATTGATGTTGTGTTGATAAGTGTTTTGCTTAGTGCATGAAGTTTCCATCTTCATTGCACTAGCTAGTATTGAAGGAACACAAAGGATTGTATAATACAAAGCCTTTTGGAGGGGGGACCGGCTCCATGCAAATCTGGTCCTCAACTGTTATCAATTGCTTAATTTCTCTTTCTTTTGAAGTATTGTTCATGCTATCTAACTAGGTGTTATACTTTTTGTTGCTCTCTCCACCCAAGCACTCTTGTTATTCTCATTAGGAAGCTATTCTAATGAAATGCTCACTATGTTCATGCTATTTTCCGCTACACACAAGTTACTAGACCATTAAATGTTGCAAGTGGAATGAAGGCGGATAACCGTCTGAGGATGTACACACTCCCACTCCTCGGGTTATTCTTCACCCATCTCTTGTGAAGAATTCTTGGCTCGTCTCTCTCCCTATGATACATGGTGGCCGTTGGTGGATATGCATGGGTGGCAAGTGGAATGTTGAGTGCATAGATATCAAGCATATTCCAAGGGAGACAGGATACTTCAAAAGGCTTTGTAGAGGATGGAGATTAGAGAAAGAGAGAGAGAGCTTGGAGGAGGGAAGCAGATAAAGGGAATATAATATGACAAATGCAGATAGAGGCTCCTCAACTTACATGAGTATATAGACACATTGATCCTATTGTTTAGTCTCCACCTCCAAATGTTTCCTCCTTTTTGACAGCCAAGGTTGTGAGCATAGTGGACTCAGATCATTTGAGAAGTAAACTAGTACTTTTTTTTTTTTTGGGGGGGGGGGGGGGGGGGGGGGGGGGGGGGGAGGGGGTCCAAGTTTTAGTGCATATATACTTTGCTTCCTTGCTATGTGCATGCATGACGTAGGGGACCATTGGGCTTGGAGAGTATCTTACTCAAGATCCGCTCGAGAGGCTCATTGCAGTCGATCTGACCGCTTAAGGGCATGGAAGACCTAGTGGGACTTAGTGTTCATTGAGTGCCATAGGTAAGGCCGGGTTCAGACGGCACATCGGAAATGTTCAACTGCTAAACCTTGCCTTCCACTGTTTGTTCACATAGAGCGGTGGTATGCCTCAAGAGGGGATGAGGTGGTGATTTATGATTGGCTTGGAAAGCTGCTTCATGGCTAGCTGGCACAACATGATAGAAGCTTTTTGTCTTCTTTAGTGCGGCAGTTCTCTCTTCCAAGGGGGAGCTCGGGAGTCGGCAGTGAAATGGCGAGTCCGAAAGAAGCCGACTTCTTGAGAGTCCAATCGCTTTCAGCCACCTTGTCCAGCCATCTTCTTCCTCCGCCTCGTCTGAACTGGGCCTAATGAAACTTTGGTAGAATAAGGGGCAGTTGCCTGCTTGGAAGTTTGTCCCTGCAACCTTCCCCTGATTCTTAAAAAGAAAAAAAAAACCAGCGGCACTTGCCCTTGCTGGGAAGTCAGTGTGCTAGATACCCACTCAAGCTGGAGTACTGTGACAGTGTGAAGCGACGATGATGACGATGACGATGACGAGTCATATAGATGAAGCGGCCATGGCGAGCTTCCCGCAATATGCTCTTCCACCATCCTACTTTTCTCTTCTCAGTTACGCTCCTTCATGGTCTTCTCGACCCGCCATTCGGCAATCATTGACTGCCTTTTTGCGCACAGAGAGAGAGAGAGAGAAAGAGAGAGAGAGAGAGAGGTTCCGCATGTCGCAGCCTGGGGTGGGGCTCCACCATCAAATCATGGAGCCTAACCTGTCTTTTCCTTCTTTTCCGTCAAGTTCATGTGCTCTAGCCTAGCGATTCCTGTTTCTTTTTTGTCAGCACATGCAAACCCTTCCTTGCTCTCCCAGGTTTTCTAACTTCAATTCTCCAATCATTTAGAGACCTAGCTTAGCTAAATTCTCTCGCGTAGCTTGGCATTTTGCCCACAAAGGAAGCGCTTGTTCTTTAGTTGTTCAAATGCATAAAGAACCATAGCTTTTTGACCTTGTCTGTGTGCATGCGTAAAAAATGGGAAAAACTCCTGCTATTAGAAGCCATGCAAAGCTGAAGGCAGGCAAGACCCCCTGATACTTTGCTTCCTTGATGATCAACCAGATCGCTTAGCCCTGCTCATCCATTTTCACTTGACTGCATTGTACATGAAAATTCTTTAGTACCTGCAAGTATTCACTAAGCTTGCCTTCCGTTTACGATGCTTCTTTGTTGGAATTTATTGCCATCTTCCTGGCAAACTTCTTACTTGATTTGATCGAGCTAATATCTTAATTTCAATTACTGTTGCAAGTACAATACTAGCTCAAGTCTACTCCTAAAATGCGGAAAAAGCGCTGGAGTTGGGTCAATCCATCCAGTTTGTATCAAATTGAGTGAGGTGAGGCAGGCGAGGACTTGTATTTACAATTCTGCATACTGATGACTACACAAGAGTCCTCTCTTTCGCACTCCAAGGTTGTAGTGGGACATGAAAATTATCCAGCTGCAAACTCCCTTATGAAATTCAAACTGTATGAGACCAAAGCGGTAAGCAATCCTCTGCATTTACGAACTCTTAGCTAACACAAGCTGGTGCAGTGCCACTTGAAAAATACTCTGAAAAAATTTCTACATTTTCTATATGCCACAAGGCTATATTTTTGTTCATGATGACGGCGTTGCACTGTATTGCACATATATGTTCTAAATGCCTTATCAAAACCTATATCAAGAACATTCACCGTTGCTGATGGATCATTTCTCCTCCTAATTTTCATGTATTATGGCCTTCCAGAGATTTTACCTATTTGGAACTGATAAAAGTAAAGGGCATTGGAAAGTCCTTAAAATCGATCGGTGCGAACCAACAGAGCTCAACATTTTCGAGGATCCCACTAGTTATACACAGAATGATTGCAATGATCTTCTAGTGAGGCTGAATGCTGGCAACCAGTCCACTGGTGGTCTCAAGTTTGTCTCAAAGGCATACGGTATCCTAGGTAAGAGCTTGGAAAGCTGGGTAAATGTTGAACTGAGGGATGCTATTTTTAAGCTGTTACGTGGAGCTTCGCCATTGAAGATGTTTGTCATGGTAATGGTATTGTTAAGCTGTTATATGGCCTCTCGGACTGTGCAGGATTTATAAAGTTTCTTGAGCCTTACTACATCTTGCTTGTAACGAAACGCCGACTTCTTGGTGCCGTTAGTGGTTTTCCGATATATGGCATCAGTGAAAGCAGGTTGATTTGCATAGCACATCCATCTTTCCAGACTAAGGTGGCCTCCTCCCAGGCAGAGAACAGGTTAGCAGTTGTTATGTGTTTTGTGTAAAAACCATGATCATGTGCACAGATACGGCTTAGATACTGTGTAATACATCTACATCTACAAATCAGCTTAGATCCCTTTGCTATCGGCTTAAATATTGTGACCTGGCTTTTGGTGAATAGTCCTTAAAGTCATCTTTCTAGCAATCATAATCATCCCCATAAGTCTTGACTGGACTAAATAGCATTGAGCAGTACAATAGGCAAATTCGCTCCTCTTTCCCCCTTGCAAAAATGAAGTTTAATCTTGTAGAACTTACAGAATTGAGCTTGGAATCAATATTGGAATTGAAACTCAAGGAAATTTGTTTTTATTAGCAAACTGACTCTTGTTGGCAAGCTAAGGATGGTGCATTGATCATGCGGTTTTTTGCATCCTCCCCTCCTACCTGAGAATGTAGTGGAACATCATCTCCAAGATCCTAGAAGAACGTAGAAATTGAAAGTAAATGTCCTTTGAGGTTGCACCGGAGGAATGGATCACACCTCTCCTTGTGGGTATTAGGAGGAAGCTTCTTCACAAGTTTACTGGAGCTCGGCATGTCTTTCTCAGGCAGAAAGGATTATGGTGGCCAACTAGGTGCTCTTGGTGATGATGTGGTACAGTATATCTTGTTGGAGCTTCTCGAGCTCTTGCATCTGCGGGATTCAACGGTTTATGAGAAACTTGAGATCGACAGCCTACTACACGTGCCAAGGGTTTTTAATAGGTCATTACATTACCCACCTTGTAGGGCCGATTGGAGCTCACTGATCCTGAGTTTCAGAGCTGGGCACTGCTAGGGAAACTCGTCGTTCGTGGGGTCCCCGGCACGCCTTGTTGCCAAGCGTGGACTATGACGGGACCTTTGTACCAACCACGTGGATGGCGACCATTCGGATAGGTTTTTCTCTCGTGTTTCAATGGATGTTCAGTCGGCCTTTCTCAACAATGACTTAGAGGAGGTGTATGTGGAGAAACCTCAAGGATTATCATTCCAGGATCGAGTGTCAAAGTTTATAGGTTGCGGAGTGGAACATCTTGTGATTACAGGTAGCCATGATCTGCATATACGCAGTACCATAGAGACCTTGGCAAACAAGTTTGAGATGACAGATATCGGCTTGTTTCATTCCTTTTAGACTCGAGATATGAGAGACACAGGGGGGGCATCTTTCTTTCTCAGAGCACTATGTTCAAGAATTGTTGGAGGCATTTGGTATAACAAAGTGCAGACCGATCCCTGCAGGTTACATGTAATAGACTTGGACACTCCAAGTCGAGAGTCTACTGCAACACACGTTAGAAACTGCACTTAATTGAGCAAAACTTGGAAGAGGTAGGAGCGTAGAGACCAAGGGGAGTGAGCATATGAGAGAGAGAGAGAGAGAGAGAGAGAGAGAGAGAGAGAGAGAGAGAGAGAGAGAGAGAGAGAGAGAGAGAGAGAGAGAGAAATGAAATGAAATGAAATGTTATATTAACGTCTTCAAAAGGCCAAAATGACCTATGAGACCAATCAGTTACAAAATAGTGAATCTAATACCATGTCTGGGTACAAAAGAACTAGAAAAGAACTAGAAGTGGAACAAAATACTACTACTACTACTACAATCTAAAACTAGAAGAGAGAGAGAGAGAGAGAGAGAGAGAGAGAGAGAGAGAGAGAGAGAGAGAGAGACTAGAAAAGAACTAGAAGTGGAACAAAATACTACTACTACTACTACAATCTAAAACTAGGAGAGAGAGAGAGAGAGAGAGAGAGAGAGAGAGAGAGAGAGAGAGAGAGAGAGAGAGAGAGAGAGAGAGATAGATAGATTCCATTATCGTCCTTGAAGGTCAGATATGACCTATGGGACCAAGAAAACGTGTACAATAGAGGCTCCTCTATCTAAGAGGGTACAATGTCCGCAGTGATACATATAGATATGTGGGGAGAGGGGCTAAGGGGGTGTGATACAACAAAATTGCAACAAATGTTGCCTATGGGGGTAGGAGGTGGCTAAGGGGGAGGAGAGGGATTTCGGGTGGGTTTCTGTGTCCGAAATTCCTCGATGATGGCTCTGCCACCACGATAGACAGCGTACTTACCTGCGGCTCGTGCATCTCGTACCTTCTGCAGCTCTTGCTTCTTTATCTTGAGTTGGGCTGGGGTTAGAGCCTCGCTAATCCATATGGTTGTTCCCTTGAGAAGGTGTGTTTGCTTTAAGAGTGTCATGCGGTCCTCTTTGGTCTTGAAAACAAGGCTCCCTTGGTTGGTGCGAGGATCGCGATGGACAAATTCGATGGTGGGAATGTCAAACTTGACTGGTTCAATAGCCTTGTTGAGCTTGGTTAGGGTAGTAGGGAAGTCATCACTCTCCTCCCACCAAGAGGAGGGCAATCCACCGATGCGTACAGTCGACGCAAGGCCTTCCCGACGAGAGAGAGAGAGAGAGAGAGAGAGAGAGAGAGAGGGAGAGAGAGAGAGAGTCTCCTGAACCAATCAATTTTGGCAAGGTATAACTGAATATGTGTATACAATGGAGGCAAGGGGTTGCTTATATAGCAACCTCAAGTAAATTGCCTTACCCAGACTTTGACAAATAAGTAAAATATATACTTAAAAGCCAAATTAAATAATGGGATCACATTGGGCAGTTCATTTGAGATGCCAAAACTTTAACACTCTCTTTGCAGCTCATAGTGGACATCAATAGCGAGACCAAGTCGATGAAGAAGCTACCATGGACATCCCAGTAGAAGGCCTTTGACTACTAGATACATCTTGGTTTTGCTACCCTCAACTTTGTACCTTAGAAGAACGCCATCTTGAGCATCGGTTGCCTTTGTAGAAAATTTGAACTTTAGACCACACTACGTCCAATAATCCCCATTTGTGAATTGTGAACACATCACGTCCAAAATATAAAACTCCAGGATAATGAATTGTGGAACACATCCTATCCATGATCCGACCAACAACAATGAATTGGCGTGCCCATCCATACGGTTTGGACGTCTGATTGGTTCCCTGCCAGATGCATGTGCATTGAACTCCGGCCTACGGGTCCAAACATCGATAACTTGAACTCCAACACGAGGGTCCAACTGCTTGTAGCCATGAACATTTTTCCGTTAGCTGAAATTGACTTGAATGCAGTGTTATTCGACAAGGCTCAAGCTGAGAAACAGAGAAAGCAGTTTCCAAATCAGTTCCCCGAACTGAATCCTAGAGAGAGACTAGTTCAGTTGACTGGCCGGCCAGAGGAACCATCTGACTCTAAAGATGGATATTCGGATTCCAGTACGTGTAATGGTTCAAGATAAACATGGAGGGTCACAATGCTACTGTGCGTAAAGGAGAGTCAAGTTTCCTTGAGGTGGACTCAACCAAAAAGTAGACCGACCTTGGAGACACTTTCGTACTACCTGAGCATTGTGAACAAGTAAGTATGTAAATATTTAACATCCAACTTTAGAGAACTGGCGGTATCGAAGCACTCATGTAAGTTATGTGGCTCTTGCAGAATGTTGCGTATCTGGCCAATAGCACACCGTATCTCATGAGATAAATGTGTATCCATGTATCCAGGCCTAGTCACAAATCCGTCCTCCGTGAGTTGGAGAAGACGCTCTCTATAGAAAGCTATCTTTGTGCCCAACTCCTGTATCGGTTGTATCCATGTGCTCCTGGTATCTAGCTGAATCAGGTTCTGGGATATGAGTAGTGTAATCTCTGTCCGTGTGATAGATAGGGAGGTTGCATCCAAGGAGTAGTGGAACATAGGCAATCTGTCCATACTGAACCCATGTAACTGAAACCATGATGTTTTCTGCCCATACCAACATGTTGTGTCACCCTGCAACGCTAGCTGTTTGGAGGACTCAAGGGCTACCGAGCAGATCTGTCTTTGGTGAGGTCCCATAAATTGTGCATAAAGGATACTCATCTAGTAAGTGCCTCGACCACGAGGGGAGGAGCAGCTAGCTCGGCTCAAATAATGTCATGTGGCACTGAGGCCTTAACCCAAATCATCCGAGAAATCATAGAGACTAGAGGCCTCCCCATACATCTCCATCCATTAGTGCTACCAGATCTGCCATGGTGATCCACCAAGGTTCCCCATATTTGAACTTAGTCATAGCTAACTAATCGATAGACTCATCCATAAGCCCTAAACTCTTGATTGATTAATTTCATTAAAGTACAATTTATTTGTCCTTAATGGCAGTGTAGCATTTCATAATTCTTTGCATTTACTCATTTCCACATGTACTTTACATTCCCTCCATGCTGAACCCATGTAATTGAAACCATGATGTTTTCTGCCCATACCAACATGTTGTATCACCCTGCAACGCTAGCTGTTTGGAGGACTCAAGGGCTAGTGGAGCAGATCTGTCTTTGGGGAGGTCCCATAAATTGTGCATAAAGGATACTCATCTAGTAAGTACCTCGAGCACGAGGGGAGCAACAGCTAGCTCGGCTCGAATAATGTCATGTGGCACTGAGGCCTTAACCTGAATCATCCGAGAAATCATAGAGACTAGAGGCCTCTCCATACATCTGCATCCATCAGTGCTACCAAATCTGCCATGGTGATCCACCGAGGGTCCCCATATTTGAACTCCATAAACCACTGGAGCCACTAGAGTGTCAAAATCCCAGAGCTTTGTTCGAGGTTCTTGAAACTGACCCTGCGAACAGATCCTCCCCAGTCTCCCTAATGCTACGTAAGCTTTGGCTAGTCTCGTCTCTTCTACTCTCCTCAAGGAGAATACCAAGCCACTGAAGACCACCCCAAGATAGGTATATGCATCTGTATACTCCACAATCTCTCGACCATACGTAAATGCGGGAGCTGACCTGCTAATCCATTGTGGTGTGGTGTTAAAACACCATTACCTTGGTCTTACCAAGGTTCACTGACATTCCACTATCGTGGGCAAATACATGTAATGCATCCAAATGACGGTGCATCCCCTCTGGAGAATTTGAAATCAGCACAATATCATCAGCATATATTACGAGATACGGGGCCGTTTTCATTGTCTTTTCAGAGAGGGTGTTGGACCATTGTCTAGAGTTATGAGATACCAGGATCAGAGATGTCTTGGTTTGTATCTTTTAGAGTTGTGCAGACGTAGAGAGGGTTTACTGAGGGGATCAGGTGGAGAGAGACAATCCCAGAGACAAGTCATAGACTTCTTTAGACTAGCTACTCTTTCTGCAACCAAAGGAGCAACCACCACAAGGAGATTTTAGAGTCCACCCGTACCAAAGGTACCTTGATTGACTAAGCCCTTGATCTCGAGAGATCCAGATGCCCACGACTACGAGGGGCATCACGACATTGACGGAGATTACTGCAGAAGATCAGGTCTACTCTACTACAAAATGGGAGACGCCCAGTCAGAGTACTTTACCATGGGGGACATCAACGAGATTCGCCAGTGATCGATGCTGGATATCCTAGGACATCGACGATGATGATGATGTTCCTGATCTCTCACAAGATTGTATCTTTGTTTTTGCTAGAGAGCTCCTAGTCACCCCCTCGTAGTGCCTTACAGTTCTGTTTTAGCTTTTTTGCTTTTAGTTTTAGTTTCTCGTATTTTCTTCCAGACACTTTATGAGATTCTCCTGAGATGTAACTTTTGGGTCTCATAGGTGATTTTGGCCTTTGGAAGATGTTTAATATAACATTTCATTGTCATCTCTCTCTCTCTCTCTCTCTCTCTTCTCTCTCTCTCTCTCTCTCTCTCTCTCTCTCCTACTCAGGAGTTAAGCACGAAGATGGCTTTTTACAGAGAACATTTTCTCCAACTCACGGAAAATGGCTTTGTAGTTGGGCCCAGCTATATGGATACACATTTATCATATGGGGTGCGGTGTGCTGTTGGCCAGATACGCACATCCTCACACCAGCTTGAGATTGAGACTGGCAGATATAGAGGAGTCCTGGCTGAGGCTAGGGTATGTCATGTATGCCATATGGAGTTAGAGACAGAGCTCCATTACATATGTCATTGCTCGGCATACTATGAGATTCATGGGCGATTCCATTGCTTATTCAAGGAGGGTTTTGGACCACTTTCCAGAGTTATGGGACACCAGGATTAGACATGCTTAGGTCTATTCTTGCTTGAGTTGAAGAGACAGAGATTGCTTGTTGAGGCGACTGGAGAGACAAACTCAGTGGCAGGTTACGGACTATTTTAGGCCAGCCATTACAGCTAGAGAGCTAGACAGATAGGTTCTGCAGTAGAGTTCGGATCCCACCTCCACTAGAGGCACACTGATTGACCGTGCGATGGACCTAGGGAGATCCAGACGTCCACGATTACGAAGGAGGGCTTCCCAGCATAGATGGAGATTACAGAGGAGGATTCAGATATTTTGACGTGCCACACATGATACCCAATCAGGTTTTTGACTGTGGAGGACATCAAGGAGCTCTGATCGATGCTAGATATACTCTGAGCTGGAGGATTATCCCCTTCTTAGTAGCTTACGTTTCTTGCATCCTCATTATTTTGTACCTTGATATTGACTAGAGAGTCTCTAGTCTTTTTCCCACTTTCACTTTCACTACAACATTTTGTTGAGGATGTTTATTCTTTCTTTCAACACACTGACTTTGTATTAGACTCACCAGTTTGTAACTTGTTGGTCTCAAAGGGCATTTTGGCCTTTTGTAGACATTAATAATCATCTCTCTCTCTCTCTCTCTCATGGTGTGGGGATACTTAATGGCCTACAACGTTTTCCTAGAATGGCCGGTTTCACATGTTTTCCACACAAACATGGGGCGAGTGCAGTGGACTATGTCATGGCACAACCGAGCTTCATCCCCTGCATTCAGGATTTCACAGTAGGACCAAGACCAGTGGGTGTAGCAGTGGATCATGCTCTCTTGACACTTTCTATCTCCTTTCAGTAGAGCACAACCCAGGTGTCAGGAGGGAGGACACATTGTAGCAGGGCTAGAGTGTCGCAGGCACCGAACAGACAGTCAGTTGCAGTTGGGCTGAGTCCACACTGGACGGACTTTTACCTGGGCTGTGACACGTGGCTGGCATACGGGTGGTGGTCTAGCGGACGCGGGGCCAAACCACCACAACCACAGTTTTGAGATAGTCTTAGTTTGATTAGATATTTGTGAGCCGTTTGTGGCTCTTTATGGTTATATATATCCATAGCTGTTTGGGGTCATCCACTTTGTATTGTCTAGCATTAGTCTCGAGTCCTGAGTCTAGAGTTCGGCACGCCATTGGTACTCTCCCTGCACATTGAAGCCCCGACACCCCCAATGTACCCCGAGTCCTGAGCTTGGAGCTGTGTGTGCTGCCAGTTAGAGTTGTATGGTTCTTTGAGCTTGTCGAGTTCCATTGAGTTGAGTCTGCAGTTGTGTTTTGAGTCGTCATGTCTTGAGTCATATTCCACTTCTATGTTTGAGTCATGTTCTTGTGTGATGTTTCTTATGTTGGAGTGAGGTTTCATGCATACTGCATTGAGGAGCACCCACTCTAGAGAGCACGACACCTTTTCCTTGCTACAGGTGCTCTCATTTTTGGCACGCCCGGTGGGACCTCAACTGAAATCTCACTCCATGGGAAGTCCAATCGAGGAGCTATTGGGTTTCACCTCTCTGTTTTGGTCTGTTGGGCTGCTTCAGCTTGTCCAGTCTACTTTCACCTTGTCCCGCGTAGTCTAGGCCTGCTGGTCTAGTCTCTCGCCTTGTCTAATAGTCTCTCAACCTGGTCTAGTCCTCTCTCGTCCAGGTCTATCCAGGTGGTCCAGTCACTTGCCTTGGTCTAGTGGCGTTTGGGCCAGGGTCCAATAAGTTACAAGTCTTCGTGCCCAAGGCTTGGGTAGGTTTTTGGTTACTGTATGACACATACAAGACAGTCAAAAGAGCGACAAAGCCCACTACTATGTCATCTAAATTACTACCACAGGAAGCGTCAACCCTTCGTGCCAAGCAGAAGTCCACCAGTCCCATTACCCCTACCTTCCTCCTCAACCAGTTCTACACCTCCCCAGTTACCCCCATCAATAAATAAACTTCTCATCCCTTGTGTTACAACAAGCTCCAGTGCAACAAGCTGTTGCATAGATAGCCATGGGGGAGCTCACAAGCGTTCTAGCTAAGGTGATTATTAAGTTTCCGACTTTCATGTCTGTCCACAGAGGATGCCGACGACCATGCCCAGAGGTTCGTGTCTCTCAACAGAGGTCGTGGCCTCAACCGAGAAGATGCCTACTTAGTACTCTTCCCATCTACCTTGGATGGCTTAGCAGACAAGTGGTACAGTCAGTTTGCTGAAAACCACTTTGCTACTTGGGAAACATTAAGATAACAATTTTTTGAAGCTTTCAGACGAGGGGATTCCAAGAAAAGGTTCTGGATGAGTTGGCCAACCTGATGCTTCAGCCCAAAGAGACTTTTGCAGAACTCATGACCATAACAAAGTCTCTAGTCGCCAAGCTTCCTCAGCAACCAGGTCAGTTTATGGTCAAGAAATGGGTAGAAAAGGCTCTTCCAAAGACTTCTCAGCAAAAACTCAGAGAGAATCTCCGACCTGACGCCAACTTGGAGGAGCTTGTTGTTGCTGCTACTAGGATAGAGGGGGCAAGGAAGCGTTTACCGACTCCTCTTAGGTCGAGTATGCCTTTGTACTATTGGAAAGTCCATCTGACCCCTTGACTTCTTTATGTAGGGAACTTGAAGCCCTAAAGTTACAGCGCGCTCTTCAGGAGGAGAGATTAATCTCTCTTAGACAGGAGAAGCCCCCACATCACGAGGCTTTGGATCAAATCAAGAGAGTAGAAGAGCTTAGGTCTTGGCAGGAGTCTAAGGCTATGTTAGGTGTAGCTCATGCCGCTCTCCAGGACACCCTCCACAAGACTGCCCCCTTCGCTCTTATTGCCACTTCTGCAAAAAGTTTGGACATGAAGACAAGGATTGCTACTATATCAAGGGATTGTGGAAAATACAACAAAGTCTCGGCCCTTCTCTCCAACAAGGGCTAGCACCGATATCTAATATGGTTTCCCCCTATGGCCATCCAAACTACATGCCACTTTTGCTCAATACCCCTACTGTCCAAGGTATGTCAAGTACTTTAAGTGTGAGTCGATTACCGCGCTCTAAACAAGGTAACTATCCCAAACGGTTTTCCCACACCCTTCACTGAGCGTGTGCTCGAAGATGTAGCAGGGCATGTACTGTACAGTTTCATGGATGGTTTAGTGGGTACAATCAGTTGGGCATCCATAAGGTGATTAGATCAAAACGGCTTTTGTGACTCCTTGGGGTATTTTCATCTACAGTAGAATGTCTTTTGGGTTGAAAAATGCTCCACCTTCCTTCAATCGCACAATATATCTCATATTTTGTCCTTTGCTTACAGGTTATCTTCGCATATTCATGGACGATTTTTTAACCTTCTCGGGTGCTCAATGTTCAACCACAGTGGAGAATCTAGAGGAGCACCTCGCTCAGCTCTCTACCGTCTTCCTCAGGTGCAGAGAGGCACGCCTGAAGCTCAATCCGAACAAATGTCTTTTTTTGGTCACTGAAGGTACACTTATAGGCCATGTGGTGTCTGCTAAAGCTTTAGCGTATGACCCAAAGAAGATAGTAGCCATCTTGAAGTTACCTCCTCCCATCAACCCAAAAGGTGGTTAGAGCTTTGTACGCCCTACAGGCTATCATTGCAGGTTTATACGCATGTATGCATAGGTGGCTCAAACATTGCCCCTACTCACCAGTGCTACTGTACC
Organism: Adiantum capillus-veneris; assembly: GCF_014529385.1. NCBI lineage: Eukaryota > Viridiplantae > Streptophyta > Polypodiopsida > Polypodiales > Pteridaceae > Adiantum > Adiantum capillus-veneris. The sequence goes on from NC_140936.1 coordinate 4,827,418, forward strand.
CTTCCAATGGTCAAAACCCGAGGCTGAAGCATTTGCATACCTCAAAAATCGCCTCACTGAAGCACTTATTTTAGTTGTCCCCAATTGGTCTCTCCCTTTTCATGTGCACACGGATGCCAGTCAACTGACTGTGGGTGCCGTGCTGACTGAACCTAGTAAGAAGTTCAACCTGGATCGCCCTGTTCACTATGCAAGTCAACTGATCACCAAAGCAGAGCGCAACTATAGCACCATAGAAAGGGAAGGTTTGGGTATTGTGTATGCTCTACAAAAATTTCGTCACTATTTATTCTGGGTCCACTTCACAATTATGACTGATCACCATGCCTTGCGCTATCTGCTTAATAACCGGAGTTTGCAGGTCGAGTATGGCGGTGGCTACTCTTATTTCAAGAGTTTGATTTCGAAAGGTACTTTTGTCCGACAAACATCATGTCATTGCTGACCACCTCTCTCGCATTCAAACATGTGAAGAAGCTACAGGGGTTGTGGATGACTTTCCAGATAGCAGTCTCTTTAAGGTGGATACCACTCCGGAATGGTACGGCGATAGGCCCCTTGGCCGGGATCTACAAGTTGGCTCCATTCTTCAGGGCTTGACACGTTAGCAGTTTGTGACATCCCCCCTTCTTGAAAGAAAGTAATCGTCCGCGATTATAGCATATTTGCAAACCAATTCAAGTTAGCTCAAAAATTTCCGAGGGTCATTCCGAGGGACAATCAGTTTGCTCTCTTTTTTGTTAAGGAGTTAGCTTCTTCTTTCGGCTCTTTTGATCAAGGAGTTGGCTTCTCCTTTCGTGTCACGTGACACATCCAGCCCTATGTGTCCGTGGACAAGCCACAACATCAAGGTTCAGTTCAGTCAAATCAGTCTAGAATAGGAAGCGATTTGGCACTTTTGTGAGTCTGTTCGCAGACCGTGCATGTCCAGACACTTAGATTAGATGCATATCCTTTGGTTGCACACAGCATGATCATAAGCATTCCCATCAGAATCCATCAGAATCCTTCAGGGGAATTTTCCAGCGCATTTAGCCTATTTTTCCTATTTTTGACATTTTTCACTTATTATTTTTAAGTGACTTTTGTTGGAAAGTAGGTAGGGCAAATTGAGTAAGTTTGTATATAAGCAAACCTAGACTAGCACTAATTGGCAGAAGAGGCAGCAGGAGCTCCATTGCTCAACAGGAAACTTCTCAGCAAGAACCTTCATTGGTGGCGTTTTTCCTCCAAGCAAGGACTGAGATCCCCTAGCGTTTTTCATCAAGCATCCTCGCTAGGCATCCTCAGCCCCTAGCGTTTTTCATCAGCAAGTTTCACCGCAGAAGACCTCATGACCTAGCGTTTTCAAGAACCCCCAAGTTGCCCCTTTTGCATGGCGATTTTCAGCAGATAAGCCAACAGCAGTTTTTCAGCCATCAGAGATCAGCAACCATCAGCGTTTTTGGTCCCGGTGAAGTTCAGCCAGTAGAGTTTTTGGTACAGCAGCAAATCAGCCGCAGGATTCAGCCATTAGCATTTTTGGACAGTAGTACATAAGCGTCAGATTTCAGCCCTTAGATCGGTCTCGCCATCCCCGTCGTCGTCATCGATCTAGCCTAGACTTGCATTAGTCACATGCATTCAGTTTGTACCAGTTTGTGCATTCAATAGTAGACCACTCTCACCGACGAGAGTGGGGCCTTCGGAGGAGGGTTTTACAACGTCTTGGTGTCGTATTTCTCTTCTCTTTCTATCTCTCAGTCTCATACACTTGCACGCACAGTGTCCGTTCACTTTGTTGTGATCATAGCACTCTCTCATTAAGAATGGAAGGCTCTTTCTTCCATAAGAACAAAAGGAGCCTTGAGCACTGTTCGGAGCACTCATCTTGAACAAAGTTCAAACATTCATTCCGCTGCACCTAACATTTCGGAAGGCTCTTCCTTCCATAAGAACAAAAGGAGCCTTGAGCACAGTTCGGAGCACTCATCTTGAGCAAAGTTCAAACATTCATTCCGGTGCACCTAACATTTCGGCTCTTTTGATCAAGGAGTTGGCTTCTCCTTTCGGTTCTTTTTGATCAAGGAGTTGGCTTCTCCTTTCGTCCAGATCGAAACTCTTGACATTCCGGCATAGTAAAATTAGCCATCACACCAGACCGCACTGATCTTCCGCGGGTGTCTTGATGCACTAAAATTACATGCCCAAGAATCTCATCTAATTAGGAATATTCAGTGGTTGGCACATCACAATGCAACACAAATGCTCACATATGCATGTTACAAGACATAGAAACATAAAGCCGTCGATGAACACTCCTCCCGTATAACCTAACAAGGTCTAGGCTGGGAGATATTCAATGACTCCCTCATCACTCCTTCCGCATAACCTAAAAAGGTTCGGGCCGGGAGATATAGAGGCCTTTTACAAAAAAACCCCCCCTAGACCGCAACCTACGTCGTTTGGAGGTGCTGAGAGTAACCACTGCTCAGACTTCTTAATACGCCTCTCGCATAACCATCTAGGTCCGGGCCGAAAGTCACAATAACAATTATCTTACAAGCATACAACCAAACGCTCCCCACGCATGGGCCTGCATCTCTCGGAGGTTTTCTAGCATACAACGAAACGCTCCCCAGACATCGGCCTGTGTCGTTCCTAGGTTTTCAAACATACAACGAAACGCTCCCCAGGCACTGCGTCGTTTCGAGGTTCAAACAATACCAAAACAGTATTTCTCACTTCTTCGCCCGAGAGTAAAATCACCAATCAATGAAACCGTTATTAAAACCAGAGTCAAACAATTCAAATCGGCACCAAGACAGGTTCAAAATAGATACCATCCATTTCAAACAAATTTCAAACAGGACCACCAAACAAGTTCTCAAACAGATTTCGAACTGAAAAAGCAATCTAGACATCCATCGAGCTCGAAAAGTCAACTGAATTTCCATCCTGAAACATGCACCAAAAATTAGGGTTAGGTTCCTTCCATAAGGTCGTAGCGGACCACAACATGATCCATTAGTTCTTGGACAGACAATGTTCCTCTGGCGGCGATGGTAGTCCGAAGACATAGCAATCACACCGGACCTCCAAGGTTATCATCTTGAGAAGAAACACCTGGTGAGAGATGTCCAAAAATTTCAAGTCGTAATCTGCTAGGGTTTCCATGGCAAGCATTTCAAGATACCCCACTCTGCCAGAAGTTGCACTCCGAAGGAAGATGTTAAAAACCATATAACTTCAGGCAAAAATTTTCCTGAAAGCTTGCCAAGTCCTTGAAGAGTGCGGCTTGGTAGCTATAGACATCAACATTTGCATGGCACTCCTTTTGAGGAAAACAGTGACTCGAAACAAATCTTGGATCCTTCTTTGCAAGTGATCTTTTTGAGTTATGCCCTGTAAGACATGAGCGGTGAAGACGGAAGCACGCCCGATGCGCGATGTATGAAGGGTGGGAGTCGCTAATAAGTCCGGGGTCGGGACCCGAAGATACTTCAAATAAAATTCCAATAGCTGTGTCTGCTCTTTTGTGGGACCGGTATGCTTTCAGAAAAGCACACGCGTGATGCTCTGATACCACTATCACAAGAGAGGCACCACGTGCCAATAGAAAAGAATAGATTGAACAAACTTTTAGCACTTCAATAACAACTGAATTTAGAGAGAGAGAGAGAGCATACGCGACACGGAGTGGCGGAATTCCACCCCAGAGAGTATTGGCCCCAAACCTTAGCGCCCCTTTCGGTATTTCTTTATATTGCATCAACACAGTACAAGCCGGTACTCCAGACTCTGCACCTTCTCCAGGAAGCATGCTAGAGAATGAGCCCATGGCCTCATATTTAAAGGCCCTGGGCCCCAAAAGCAGTTTACATGAAAAGCCTTCAAAACTCAAAAGCTCCTGGTCCAAAAGCAATGCCAAAAAGCTGTCGTAAATCACGGAATTCCGTTCAATTGCCACGTCAGCAGTCAGCACAAAATGCGTAAATCTGTACAGCCTGCCACGTTAGCACTGCCAACGTAATTTTCGGAGCCTCCGTATAGCTACCACGTCATCAGTTCCACGTGTGTGTGTGAGGGTCCAACTTTATTCTAAATGATTTTATGTCACTTGGGCCCCATCGGACAGGGTCCCATTAGTTGGTAGGACTTCTTCTTCTGCTGTTGCTTGTCTTCTTAGGGTTTAGGCCCCTTGGTCGGGATCTGCAAGTTGGCTCCATTCTTCAGGGCTTGACATGTCAGCAATTTGTGACACCCAGGCTCTAGCTTGGCAAGGACCATTCATAGTACAGGAGATTTTACCACAAGGGGCCGTACAATTATTAACTCTAGAAGGTGTTTCTTTGCTGTTGGTAAATGGCTCCAAGATCAAACGCCATTATCCCTTGCAATAAGCTTAAAGCAATTCTTTCCCCCTATTACTTTAACCTATCTCATTCATTCAGTTTGGTTTAGCCCCTGCCTACCTACCAACTTACCACCTATTCACCTCACTTCCATCTTTTGTCTTTATCCCATCCCAGTCCTTGCATCTCTGACCCACTATTAACATATTCTTCCTGCTGATTATGTCTATCTTTCGTCTTGCAAAATCCTCAATTGATTCCCGATCTATATCTTGGTGTTCTTTCTTTGAGAATTCTCCTATTTGGTTTGGTTAATTGAATCCGTATCTTTACTAAGGTCTCAATCTATCCAATTGGCTGCTACCCTCTTGTTCATGAACTGTCTAGTGGAGCATTCTCATCTTAAACTGCGTTGTCCACTTTGTGTGTTTTTTCAGAAAAATGGCTAGGCTCTGTTAAACTCTTATTTTCCTTTCCTAATTGCCGTCTTCATGTCACATGTTGAATTCACTTTCTGTTTGTTGGACTTTGGGAGCATAGCAGTGTTCGTTTACTTTGCAAAAGTTTTACACAACCATTTATCTTTCCCTAGCAAGTTCTATCCTCACCACAATTCTGGTATTCACAACCGATACTGTATTCTCATACACATCAACAGCGCCTTCGACGCTCAGTTCACCATTAAAGCATGAGTTCAGTTCACCATTGAAACTAGAGAAACTCTCCATCTTGCTTTCTCTAGAAAAAAGAAAACCTACCTCTCTATTATCTAACCTTCAACCTCCTACCTTCCCCAATCCCTTTCACTGCTTTAACTGCTTTAACTGCTTTAACCTTCATGAGCCTGCTTTAACTGCTCCTCCAACCATGGACTGTGTGGATGCTGCTCCTGCATCCTCTGTAGTGAAGCAATGCCTCGTCTAAGACACTACTCCTCCTCTCTCGCTGCAGCTCGTCGAACCAGAGACTCCTGGAGAAAAAAGTGGCTAAGTTGAGCTAGGCCTAAGGCCACTCTTTCTGCAGGTAGAGCCTGGTTGTCCATGCCCTCTGTCTAGAGAGTCTCTACCCTCTCTCTGAGTGCTGAGTCCAACAAGACCCGCTCTGGGATGCGAAGCATCGTGCTCCCACTCCTCTGCCTGTCTGCCACTGTGAGGATCACTGGTGCATGGTCCAAGAAGGATGTCCTTGCCAAGATGCCCACTGAGCCTCCCAAGTCACTGAAGTGATCACTAGTGTAGAAGCGATCTATCCGCGATAGATTCATTCCTCCCACTCTGCGGTCCGATCTAGAGAAGGCAAGACTCTTTGGAGGCCTCACAAAGCCAGAATGCTGCCATGTATCCGAGACCCTCAAAGTCATACACAACCTCTCCCAAGCTGCTAACTTGACTCCATGCACAGTAGCATGGCTGCCTCCGACCTGTCAGAAGGGTCCTCCAACATGTTGAAGTCCCCTCCTACACACTAATGGTCAACCTGTGGCAAAGACTCAACAATCTGTGACAAAAACTCTGCACGAGCACTCGCCACATTGGGCGCATAGATGTTCAGGAAGCCCACAAGGCCACCTTGAAGCTGCATAGTAATCCACTGAGCCCTGCCTGGCACAATAATCCCTCTGCCCACAATGGCCTGCTGCAATGAGTCCGCAATAGTCATACATACCCCACCCTGGATGCCTCCAGGTCCAAAAGCAGCTGACCAAAAGGTATCATAACGTCCACACAAAATCTGACCACATCGCCGAATGCGGCTCTCAGACAAATGGTGCTCCTGAAGCATAAGGAGATCAATCTCTCCTCCCACAAGGCAACGCTGAAGCTCCTGACGCAATCGGCCCCGTTGTCGCTGAAACTGGGGCCCACCTAGTCCCTGCACGTTCCACGAGACGATCCTCATGGGGAGCGAGAGAGAACAGATGCTGCCGCAGCAGCAAGACGGGCTATCTTTGAGGCTGGCTTGGATGGGGAGTAATCCGCATCGGAGCGTCCTCTAGATAGGCGAGACTGCAGTGAGTGCCTAGCCCAAGCCCAAGCAGAGCGAGCCGTGCGTAAAGCAACCTCCTCTGTCCAGGAGTCCTCATGAATGTATACATAGCAAGGCAAACACTGCGCATCAGCAAAAAAGTACACCACAATGTGCCTACATCCTGCTGAGTCTGGGGGTGTCACCGCAAACTTGGCCAATGGCCACAAAGTCTACAGCAAATCTGTAACTCCAAGTTCTCCCATGTGGTGAGAGAACTCGAGAACCTGTGTATGCAACCATCCCACCATTGAGTCGAGGGACCACTCTGTGTCGGTCCTACCACAGAGGGGGAAGGAGAAACCAACTGCTGAGTCCAAGGCCTCTGTTCCCCTAGCGGCGAGGAACGAAGGGTGGACCCTGAAGCAGGCTGCCTCGTGGTCTGCTGCGGAATCGCCGAGGAAGCGAGTGAACCCGTAGTCGAAGAAATCCCAGCGGCGTCGGAGGTCAATGCTTGTCAGACCACGAGGGATAGCTGCGAGCGAAGATGTCTGAATCTACAGAGGGGGCCGCAAGAAGGGCTGACCCTCTGTCGCTAGGCGACTCGTGGCAAAGGCGTTGCCAAGAGATCTCCTAGCCGCCGGCGAGGGACCAGTCTCCTGAGTCGACTGTGGTACTGGAGCAGGAGGAGGGGGAGAAGGAGCTGGGGGGGGGGGGGGGGGGGGGGGGGGGGGGGGGGGCGAAGGAGAAGAGAAGCGGGGTGGGGCGACAGAGACAGGGGGGCGAGGAGGGGAGTAGGCGGGAGCAGAGGGCGGGGGAGGGGATGAGGAGGAGGAGGGGAAATCTGAAGGTGGGGCGGCTGGCGAAGGTGAAGCTGAGGTGGAGGCTGGCGTAGGGGGCTCCTCCTGCTCGAGAGGACCAAAGTGGTTTCCCGTGGGAACCCACTGCTGCTGAGTAGGTACCTGAGGGCCACTTAAGTGCCAGGCTGTCGCTGTGGCCCCTGGTGTCGACGGCCATGGGCCTGCTGCCACCCCTCCTCCGCTGAAGCCCCAGGCTCGAAGGGTGGCTCTGAATCTGTGCGCTGTGCCGCTGGTTGTGGCTGCGGCCCAGCCTTGGCAGGCTGGGGCTGAGGCTGAGGTGCAGGTCGTGGCCTCCTCCGTGGACAGGCCTTCGCTAGGTGGCCCATTTGTCTGCAAATGAAGCACTGGTTCGGGAGACCCGAGTACTCACACACTCTGTCTAAACCAACCCCCACTCACACGAGACAGAAGGATGACCTTGGGGAGCGTGTGGGTATCTCTGACCAAAACTCGAACTGAAGGGATGCCAGCCGCCTTGGCAGCTACTGATGCTGCCGTACGAGGTGTCTCCAGGACAGTCCCGATGGTGGAGCCAATCCTGGAGAGAAGTGGAAGGTACTCCCTCCGTAAACCCGGAAAGCAGACTGAGATGGGGATGTCTGCCTCCTCTACTAGCACATCCGAGGTCAGGTCAAAACCATGTCGCCAGTGTCGAAAGTGGGCGCGTGATGCTCGGATGGCCAGTGGACTCATAGCTATGACCTTGGAGGCCATCTTGGAAGTCTCGAACTCGATCTGGTAGTACCCCCGTCCGAGAATCTGGACATCCAAGATCTTGCCCACCTCTGCGAGAAGGCGGGCCTGGAGAAGGTCTCGCAGCTCTCCTCTGCTAGGACGGGTGCCGAGAACCTTGCAGATGATAGAAGTCGCCTGCAAGCGCTCTACCTCTGCGGCAAGGCTCGCTTGCTCTGTCGGCGAAAGAGCAAGTCAAATGGTGGGCTCAGCGGGGTCGGGCGAGGGGGCTTCAGGTGAGTCCCTCTGTGGCGGAGCTGGAGCCTCCATCTGTGTCTACTGCTGAGTCGAAGAAGCAGACGGTGAAGAAAATCTGCAACCGAGCACGCCGAGCACTTGTCCGAAGAAGAAGTGTTGTAGAGCCAGGTGCAGAAGACCTTCGAGAACGATGAGGACGGGGGGGGGGGGGGGGGTTTGGGAGAAGCGGCCAGGGAATGGGGGGCAGCGGCGGGCTTGGGGGCAGCTAGGGGCGCGGGCGGCGGGCAGCAGAGGGTGAGGGTGGCGGGCAAGGTTGGGCGAAGGAGGCAGCGCGAGGGCGAGGGGGGCAACGCGAGGGCGAGAGAGAGGGGGGGTGGTGAGGGGCAGCGATGGCGCAACAGGGGGGGGGAGGGGAGCGTGCAGCAGCAGCGAGCAAATGTCAGAGTATCAGGAGCATTTTTTACAGTGCATAGATCTATTTTCCCTATTTTAGCCAATTTTCACTTATTATTTTTAAGTGACTTTTGTTGGGAAAGTGGGTAGGGTAATTCAGTCAAGCAAGTATATAAGAAACCCTAGGGCTAGCACTTTTGGGCAGAAGAGGCAGTAGGAACCGTGTGTTTGACAGTGCACCTTCTCAGCAAGACCCCCCAGTAGGAGACATAGCGTTCTCAGCCAACAGACCAAAGAAGAGCCTAGGGTTTTTCATCAAGATCACACAGCGTTTTGCAGACAGCAGGAGAAGCCTAGCGTTAGCAGATTCTAGCAGTTTACCTAGCGTTTCTGCAGCAGACTCCAATTCAGCCCTAACGTTTTTGGAGGACCACAACAGCCCAGCGTTTTGCAGTTCCTCGGCGATAGAACCCAGATTAGCATCTGCGTTTCAGTTTTCAGCATCAAGACACCGCAGTAGAAGTCCCAAACCTCGCAGATCTCACCTTCCCGCAACAGATCCTCGCCACACGGCCAGATCAGCCAAGGTTTGCAGATTCAGCCCGGAAAACGCAGATTTCAGCATCTGCGTTGTCAGTGCGTTGTCGTTGCATCGTTGTCATCGCCCTCGTGATCGACATAGAGTCAGAATTCAGCAGATAAAGATTTGCAGATTTCAGCCCTTAGTGTTTTCAGATTTCAGCCCGTCTCGTCGTCGTCCTCATCGTCGTCGACATCGTCGGCAAGTCCAAAGCATTGTAGAGTTTTGTGCAATCAATAGTAGACCGCTCTCGCCATAGAGAGTGGGGCCTTTGGAGGAGGGTTTGACAACATCCTGGTGTCGTATTCTTCTCTCTCTATCTCTTAGTCTCATGCACCTTCATTCACAGTGTTTACCACTTTGTTTGTGATCATTTGCACTCTCTCACTAAAGGAACGGAAGGCTCTCCCTTCCGTAAGTAAAGGAACCCTTGATAACAGTTCGGAGCACTCATCTTGAGCAAAGTTCAACATTCACTTCCGCTGCACCGTACATTGGTATCAGAGCTCTGGTAGTGCTCTGTATTACTCAAGGAAAGAACCACATAATTTTTTTTTGCTTGTTGCGGTCGCACATAACCCAAGTCCTCTTGGGCGTGTCGATTCCTAATCGTGTTTTTGAAGAGTGACAGGAATCCCAAGAAAGAAGGGCTTGTCCAGCCTCCCCTTGTTTCTCTTTTCACTCATTGAGAGCGGACCGTGCACTTAGCGGCCGGCCAATCGACGTGAGGTGGGAAAAAGCAACCTTGGTGTGAGTGCAAGGCCGCGAAGGGGTGTGCCCGTAGGAAAGAGTATAGTTTGGGTAAGAGAAGATCCTTCTCTAACACAGATTGCAAGCTAAAGAAGAACCTCAAGAACCTCAAGACTCCATGACCTCAAGAACCTCAAGACTCAAGAACCCAAGAACCCAAGACCCACAAGAACCCAAGTTCCTCGTAAACTTAAGAACCCACGACTTCAGTGTATGGTCAGTACCCGAAGCGGAATGGATACTTCGCATGGAGGTGATGAGCATGGCAGTGACGAAGAAGAATTTTCCCCACCAGGAGGTTTTTCTGGCCCTCCCCCTTCCCCATCTACGCCAAGGATTCCACCAAATCCTATGGAGGCTTTGGTCAAGTCGATGATGGACATGATGGCACACCAAGAAGCGCAACGCGTTACCTTGGAGCGTGAGCACCAAGAAAGACAAACATCCTTGGAGGAATGAATGGCTCGCGAGCGTGAACAAGCGCGCTTGGCGGCCAAGGAACGAAAAGAAAGAAAAGCAGAAAGAAAGGCAGCTATTGAGCTAGAGCGTGAGCAAGCGCGCTTGGCGGCCGAAGACAGACGAGCGGCCTTGGAGGCAGAGCGTGAGGTGCAGAGAGACCTACGCATGCAAGAGTTGGTCCGACAAGTTCTCACCTCGAAACCCGAGCCGGCCAAAGATGTTGGTGGTTCATCAAGTGGCGCAAGCCGAGATTTGGACTCCAACAAGCTCGTCACAGAGAAGATCACGTTCAGTAAGTATGATGGTAAGATGGATGCTACGATTATTTGTTCTTTGTTGCATCAATTTAATGCTTATTTTGCGACAACTAAGAAGACATGGAATAGCAAGGTTTTGACGATAGCCATGTACCTTGCTAGTGATGCCATTAATTGGTACCACTCATGGCAAGAGGCACAGTTGGCCGTGCACCTAGAGGAAGCTGAGGAAGGCACGCCCCTTTTTTTCAATTGGGCCGACTTCCAAGACAAGCTCAAGGCGCGGTTTATGCCACCACAGTACCTAGCGCGGTTGAAAGAGGATTGGCGCAACCTTAAGCATAATGGTATGCCAGTCATGTCCTTTTCTAAATGTGTTTTGCAGCTCAGCACCCAATTACGCAAATCGAATGATGAGGGCAAAGAGGCTTTTCTTTTTGGGTTGGACAAATATATCAAGTTTGATGTAGAAGTCTTCGACCCCTGGATCTCAACAAGGCGGTAGCAATTTCTCTCTCCCAAGAGATGAAGCACAACAAGAGAAAGCCTAAGGAAAACAAGACTTCTCCAAGCACCACTCAGACTTCTGAGAATGGTAAATCTTCTATTCAATCTTCCTCTAGTCTCTTAGAAAAGAACACTCACAATGAACCTAAGGATAAAGCAAACACAATTGCTAAACCTAAGCTCACTCCAGATGAAAAGACAAAACAAGGAATTTTAGGAGGATACATTACGTCGGAAGAGCAAAGCATTTATTCTAAGGAAGGTCGTTGTTATCATTGTCACATCAAGGTCACATTAAAAGAACATGTCCTAAGCTTGAATCGAATGAATCTAAAGAACCCACAGAACCCACTTCCTCTGTCAATGCAATAAATGAGAACACGAGTGTGACCCAAGTTTCTCATGATCATTCCATTGATGAGTCTCTCATTAAGTGTTATGGTCATGTGAAGGGTCGGCGTTTTGTCATATTGTTTGACCCAGGCAATATGCATGATGGGATTAGTGACTCTCTTGTTGAAAGAGCCCGCTTAGAGGTTAGCGAGACATCTCCTTTCGAGGTGTCGGGCTTCTCTCCTGGTATGGACTCTCTCATCCCGCAAGAGTGCCTTGATGTTTTGTTCACTGTTCAACAAGCATCCTTCCGCAGAAATTTGTAGTCTCTCCTCTCTTAGGATGTGATATGCTTTTAGGCATTCAATGGTTTCGTGAGCATAACCCTCTCATTGATTGGGCAACTAATACGTTCACTTTCAATGCTAAAAGTGACTCTCCCATTGTCATGCGTGGGGAGCAGGTTGTTCATTCTTCATCTCTCATTTCTAATGTGCAGGCGAAGATTGAATAGAATTAGGAGAAGGAGACTCTCTCAGTCTTGTCTTCTCCAAAGCACGACGCACATGATTTGCATGATAATGATAAGCATGATTAATTGCATGATCACGATGTGATTATTCACAATCATGATGATTTGCATGATCAAGATGTGATTATTCAAGAGCATGATGGTTTGCAAGATAATGATGTGATTGTTCACAAGGATGATGGTTAAGTTGATACTTTTTCTAGTGAAGCTAACCTCATTGCAGATTCAATAAATCATGAAGAACCGATCTTGGCTCTCGAGTTGAGGTCCAAAGAACCCCCACAGGAAGTATTATGTGTGAGCATAATTAGTCAGTACGCATTGTTCGAGTGTTTCATTCGTGACGCTTTCCTGTATTTTAGTCACCGTCCTTATGTGATCCCTTTCCACAGGCATGCCAAATTGTACGTTGAACACGATTCACTCATGAATGAGCACGAATGTATACGGATTACTCATGAAAAGGTTAGATGTTTGCACCCAAGGAATTCACATTCCATGTCTCTTCCTTGGCATGACACAATAATTGAAAGAGAACAAGAAGGATTGAGCATCAAGCATCGGCATTTCCATTGTGATTTGCCACAGTTGATAGATTTAGATCAGAAAGACAAGTTTCGACCTCATTTTTTGCGTGTGTTTGATGAACGGTTTGGCACTCCGTCTATATGTTCATCCACATTGCATGCACAGTCTTTAGAGAAGACTAGAATTTTTCTAGTCACTTTACATGGAATAGGTATGTTTAGGTTTTTGTGTTGGAAGTGGTTTTAGGAGTTTTCACCCTCGGAGATTCTTGAAGAAGGTAGACGCATGACTATAGATGAAGTTGAAGCATTGAAGGGAGCCACATATGACTTTGTGTCGCTTTCGGCGTGGCCCAAAGAAGCAAGCGTTGCAGACCTTTATGAAGTTCAAGTATCGCACGACCCACACATCAGAGCGGGTCGCCAAAGAGTCCTTTCTAGGATTCCAGACGCTGTTGGCGATCTCCCTCGACGCCATACAGTTCGGTACCAGTACCTCACTTTGGAAAAGAGGGGATGTCATGTGCACATCTGACCCTATGTGTACGTGGACAAGTTACTTCATGACCAGGGTTGGGTTCAGTTCAGTTCAGTTAGCCTAGCTTAGGAAGTGTTCTGGCACTTTTGTGAGTCTGTCCAGGCACTTAGAGTAGATGCATATCCTCTGGTTGCACACAACATGACCATCAGATTTCCATCAGAACCTATCAGGAGCATTTTTACAGTGCATAGACCTATTTTCCCTATTTTAGCAACCCTAGGGCTAGCACTTTTTAGCAGAAGAGGCAGCAGGAACCGCGTGTTCGACAGTGCACCTTCTCAACAAGTCCCCCCGGCAGGAGACATAGCGTTTTCAGCCAACAGACCAATGAAGAGCCTAGCGATTTTCATCAAGATCAGCCAGTGTTTTGCAGACAGCAGGAGAAGCCTGGCGTTAGCAGATTCTAGCAGTTTACCTAGCGTTTCTGCAGCAGACCCCAATTCAGCCCTAGCGTTTTTGGAGCACCACAGCAGCCCAGCGTTTTGCAGTTCCTTGGCGATAGAACCCAGATTAGCATCAGCGTTTCCAGTTTTCAGCATAAATACACCGCAGCAGAAGTCCCAAACCTCGCAGATCTCACCTTCCGGCAGCAGATCCTCGCCGCACGGTCAGATCAGCCAAGGTTTGCAGATTCAGCCCGGAAAACGTAGATTTCAGCATCTGTGTTTTCACCGCATCGTCGTTGCATCGTCGTCATCTCCGTCGTGATCGACATAGAGTCAGAATTCAGCAGATAAAGATGCAGATTTCAGCCCTTAGCATTTTCAGATTTCAGCCCGCCGTCTCGTCGTCGTCCTCATCGTCGTCGACATTGTCGGCAAGTCCAAAGCTTTGTAGAGTTTTGTGCAATCAATAGTAGACCGCTCTCGCCATAGAGAGTGGGGCCTTTGGAGGAGGGTTTGACAACATCGTGGTGTCGTATTCTTCTCTCTCTATCTCTTAGTCTCATGCACCTTCATTCACAGTGTTTACCACCTTGTTTGTGATCATTTGCACTCTCTCACTAAAGGAACGGAAGGCTCTCCCTTCCGTAAGTAAAAGGAACCCTTGAGCACAGCTCGGAGCACTCATCTTGAGCAAAGTTCAACATTCACTTCCGTTGCACCTTACACTGTGGTAATTAGAGTTCTGCAATCACAAAGGTGTTGTCAAGGAATATGGCAGGTAGTAGTCGGCAGATGCGGCGAGACATTTTGCACAAAAAGCCTACTCGTAGGGAGATAGAGAGTAGTTCTGAGGAGGAGGCAGAATCCAATCAGAGCAGCCATGATATGACTTCAAGTGTAGCCAGTGACAAGAGTTACAGGGTACCCTCTGAATGAACCCCTCTCACATGGTTCATTCCGAGGTCGAGCTCAGGGTCTTCTAGTAACCACAGTCACGAAGAAGTAGAGGCCAAGGATATAAGAAAGAAATATTTTCAGTGTTATGTTATGGAATCAACAGGTCTTCTCAATCCAGAGCCAAGCAGAGTTTACATTGAATTTTCACTTGCAACTACCCCATCCTTCTCTCAAGGATGTCCTGTCTAAGGACTAGCTGCAGACCCTCGGTCTAACTGCATTAGCGAATGCGGATTTACCCAAGGATGTGCCAGGAGCTATGGTGCATGAACTTTTGAACCGTTTTCCCAAAGAAAGAGACATAGCCTTACAGCTACCCGGATTGGCCATGCTCTCGGGCTGTCCACCTTTTCATCTTTGAAGCCGACCACCCACACATACTCCCAGCTCTCCAAAGATGCCACAATTCAGGCCTGTCAAGAATTACTACAAACTGATCATCCAAAATATTCAAGGAACAAAGAGTTGTGGGCTATCTTCAAGTATTATTTTTTACTCAAAGATGTAAGGGTTGAAGAAGAAGCGTGGTGATGGGCCCTCTCCGTTTTCTCACTGTTAGGGCCTTTACTGTCTAATCCACAATATACCTTGTGGCTTTCACCAGATTTTGTACACATCTTTACAAACCAAGGCCAAAAGATTTTGAGCACAGGTGCAATCTGTTCACTCGAGTTTTCAATGTTTTGCAGCGTCAATGTTGACTTGGGTTATAAACAAGGTAGTTCATGTCCGTTGGATGGGACGTTTAGTCCGGTTCTGTACCGTCTGGTTGTTTAGTCCGTTCCGTCCGACCAAAACAGTCATGTTGACTTGCCAACTAGTAGTTTGACTATTTGACTTTGATTTTTTCAGGGGGACTTTTTGCACACATTTAGCCTAAGATACCTGAGTCAATGCTCATTGCCCATTATAATATTTATCCCCCTCCCTCACATTGTACATGATCTCTCTCTCTCTCTCTCTCTCTCTAGAGAAGGAATCCAATGCGTCAGAGAAGCAAGGAAACAAGGAAAATGGGCAGTTTACAGAGGAGGAAAAGCTATTATCAGAGATTTCAAGACCACACTTCCGTTGTCAAAGACATGGACTTGACACATGCACACATCTAGTCACATTATGCACATGGTGATTCTATCATTTTGTAATTTTCAACTCTCATGAGTCATTAGAGCCTTCAAGTTAGTTGGCACATGCACCTTTCTTTTTTGAGGATACCCAAAGTGGATTGTAATCAAAGATGTATGTGATTTTTCCTATAGTCTAAGCCTCGACAGGGACGTTAATAGAACTTTCTTTCTTTCTCTCCCTTTCTCCTTCCCTCTCTGCTTTTCTTTCTTCGTGCTCACGCTTTATGGCTGCCATTCTTTCGTTGTGTGCACGATCTAATTCTGCCTTCCTTTTTGCTTTTCTTGCTTCACGTTCTAACTTCTTTATTTTTTCCCGAGAAAAAGATCCTTCTATTAGTTAATGAAACTGCCCATAGGGCTACAACCACCTCTGCGAGAGAGGGCTAAAACAAGCATGATGGGGAGACTCTCCCGATGAAAAAACATCAAATGTACAAAAAGGCTAAATCAAGAGATGGGAGGAAGGAAGAGCCACACAAGTGGTCGGTAGTGCCATCTGAGTACACCCTGGACCATGGTGTAAAAAGGCCCAGGACGCCAGAGTCTAAGGAAAGCCTCTCTGCGCTCCCGCATGGGGTCGGAGCTGCCCTGGAGTCTCTCGAGCTCTCCTCTGAGAGTGTGGATTAACTCTAGCCAAAGATCGCGAATAGTCTCTGCTGGTGGCACAGGGCGAGCCTCAAAGATGCAGAAGCAACGGGCCGCCAGATGACCCAGAGTGTCAGGCCACTGATGAGCTCCCAACACTCCTCTCTCTCACTGCACCACTCCTGTGGAGTAAGCTCTGTGGCAGGCTGGAGTGTAGGTCTTCCTCCCTGCATCACTATCATCCTGCTGGTGGAAGATAGCTCAAACTGAAGTGCCGGGTCCGTGAGGGTGGACCAAGCAGTTGCTCCCCAAGTGCACTGTCGAGCCGTGGAAAGAGCATGCATCAGACGAAGAACACAAAGCCACGCCTGCTGTGCCAAAGGATAGTCCCGAAGACAGTGACACTGACTCTCCACAAGATGGTCACAGGCTGCGCATGCGACCGAGAGACCACTATGCACTAGCCAGCTCCCAACTGCTGTAGCTCTGTGTACGACCAGCCGCTGAAACTAGGTGACTCGCCTCGGCTGACTGGAGTCCCACAACCTCTCCCAAAAGGCTGCCAAGAACTCAACTGAGACCCTCCTCCTGCCAATGAGGTGTTGCAAGGGGGCGAGCCTCTCTGTGTGCTGCTAGTATGTGATGTCCCAGTTGAACAGTGTACTGAAAGAAAGGGACACTTGGGTGGTCTGCAGAAGAGAAAGGGTCCCTCCAAAGCTACTCTCCAAGATCCCACTGTACTCGTGCCAGTAAACAACACTCCCAAGCCCACAGTCTCCAGTGTCCAGTCTCAAGAGCTGCTGGGTCAGGATCGATGACACAAGTCCTCCCACAGATACCCACCACTCGGATCCTCTGAAAACAACACTCTGCCACCTGCGGGGCCTCTACTGCAAATCGCTGTAAGCGTCCCTCACCCTGTAACTTGAAAAAAAGGGAGGGAACAGTCTCGGAGCAAGCCCGAACTGAGATGAGAACTTCTAGTCGTGTGAAGGCTTCCATCCACCTGGGTGCTACTGGCTCGATAGGTGTGAGCTACTCAGCTGGAACTGCCTCTCAGATGTCCTAGCACATGCTCTGCACCCTCTCATGTCCTATAGCTGGAAACCCTGCAACTCCTCTGACAAGCCTGAAAACTCTAACCAGTCACTTAACGAGCGTGCTAGACCCACTGCCATGGGACCCCAGGAAACATGAGGCCGACTACCAACCAAGTGGCCTCTCTGAGTGCTAACCATGGGGTTCCAAACAAGGGGCTGTCGTAGGCGCTCCTCCGTGCAAGTAGGCTATCGTTGATCCAGGCCTCGCCGCAAATGCTCCCAAGATCGAAGCAAACTCACAGTGAAGCGGTCCTCCAATCTCCAGCTCAAACCAACTCTGCGGATCTCTGTGAAGATCCATCTGGTCGAAGGTCGCCAGGGGCCTCCCGCCTGAGGCACCCTAGCACGAAGCCGCTATAGGAAGAACTCCTTCGAGGGCTCCTCACCTGGAAGAAGTCCTCTGACTATGAACTTCCCAAGAAGGGCTTTGCTTTGCTGTGCTGGGTCAATGATCCCAAGTCCTCCCTGTGAACAAGGAAGAGTGATGACTTGCCAAGCCACTTTGGCTCAGGCTATCTGAGTGTCACGTCCTGACCAAAGGAAGTTCCTGAACAGCCTCTCTACCTGGCTGATACAAGAACTCGAGAAGATCCAACAAGAAGTGATGTACCACATAGTCGCCAACAACACCTGGTTGGCCACTACTACTCTGCCAGCCAAAGCAAGTCGTGCTGAGCTCCAGTGTAACAACTTCCTCCTGATAGACAGGAGGAGGGGAGCAATCTGCTGCTCGGGAGAAAGTCCAGACCAACCTGACAGCCCAAGTATCGAACTGCAGTCCCTGGGGGAATCCACCTGAAACCCTCACCTGGAATCCAATCGGGCATAGGAGCACTACCAACTGAGAAAGCCACTGTCTTTCTCTAGTTGATCAGTGCGCCAGATGCACAACAAAAAGTCTCAAGAGCCTGCTCACACATGTGAAGGTTGGCCTCCTGGCCGTCCAAGTACAAGGTTGAGTCGTCAACAAACTCAGCGTCCAGTAGCTCATCTCCCCGAATAGGAAGTGCTAAGCCCTGCAAGCCAACCTGTTGCGACACCAAAAACCTGCTCATCGCCTAAGCATAGAATAGAAATAGGAAGGGGGCAAGAGGGCAGCCCTGTTTGACCGAACGTGTGAGCATGAAACGATCGCCTCTACCTCCTTACAAAAGTACCTGACTGTGTGCTCGTCTGTACAAAGCTGACACCCCTCTGATCCATGCATCTGAGAAGCCCATCTTGCGTAGAGTGCCCTCAGAAAGTCCCAGTCAACTCTGTCGTAGGCCTTCTCAAAATCGAGAAGAAGAATCACCAGATCCTCACTACGGAGCCTCGCTAGGACAAAAGCCTCCCAAAAAGTAAAGATGTTGTCAAGGATACTACGCTCTTTGACAAAACCAGTCTGAGTCCCATGTATAAGGCTCTCTAGAAGTGGCTGGATGCTCAAACTCAGAGCCTTGGCAAGAATTTTGTAGGCTGAGTTGAGAATGGTGATGGGGCGCCACTGTGGAATCTCATCCAAGGAGCCACCCTCCTTGGGAATGAGGTAGATCAGACCCTCACTCATGCTGTCAGGCATCTCTCCTGTGTGCAAGATGTACTGGAAGGCACTACAGAGATTTGGGCCAAGCAAGTCCTAGTACTCCAAGAAAAAACTGGGAGTCAAGCCATCCTCCCCTGGACAGCTACCATGGGGGAGTGCACTAAGAGCCGTGTGCAGCTCCTCAAGCTGAAGTGAAAGCTCAAGTCTCTGACGCATCTCCTCAGTCACAAGGCAAGTCATCTGTGCCCACACCTGCTCCCTGCATGCATCCTGATGATTTGCGGTCCGAACGAGAGAAGGCCAAGTTGTCTGGGGGCCTCACAAAGCTAGAGTGCTGCCACACATCCGAAACCCTCAGAGTCGTACAAAACCTCTCCGAAGCTGCCAGCTCAACTCCCTACATAGTAGCGTGGCTACCACCAATCGTGTCAGAAGGGTCCTCCAACATGTTGAAGTCACTCCCAATGCACCATTGCTTTGCTTGCGGCAGAGACTCGACAATCTGTAACCAAAACTCTGCTCGTGCACTCGCCACATTGGGCGCATATATGTTCAGCAATCCCACAAGGCAACCCTGAACCTGCATAGTGATCCACTGAGCCCTGCCTGGCACCTAATCCCTGTACGTTCCATGAGACGATTCTCATGGGGAGCGAGAAAGAACAGATGCTGCCACAACAGCTAAACGTGCTATCTTCGAGGCTGGCTCGGATGGGGAGTAATCCGCATCTGAGCGTCCTCTAGATAGGTGTGACTGTAGAGAGTGTCTGGCCCAAGCCCAAGTAGCTTGGGTCGTACCTAAAGCAATGTCCTCTTTCCAGGAGTCCTCATGAATGTATACATAGCATGGCGAGCACTGAGTATCAGGAAAGAAGTGAACCATAATGTGTCTACATCCTGCTGTATCTGGAGGAGTCACCACAAACTTGGCCAATGGCCATAGAGTAAAAAGCATGTCTGTAACTCCTAGGTCTCCCATGTGATGAGAGAACTCTAGGGTCTGTGTATGCAGCCACTCCAACGCTGAGTCGAAGGTCCACTCAGTCTGGTCCCTGCCGCAAAGGGGAAAAGAGAAGCCAATTGCCAAGTCCAAGGCCTCTAACCCCCTAGCTGCAAGGAACAGAACATGAACCCTGAAGCACGCTGCCTCAAGGTTTGAAGAGAAGTCGCCGAGAAAACGTGTAAAGTTGTAGGCAAAGAAGTCCCATCGGCGTCGAATGTCAAAGCTCGTCAGCCCTCGAGGGACTGTTGCAAAGGGAGACGTCTTTACCTGTAGAGGGGGTCGCAAGAAAGGCAGTCCCTCTCTCGCCAAGCGACTCGTGGCAAAGGCGCTGCCAAGAGATCTCCTAGCAACCGGAGATGGCCTTGTCCCTTGAGTCGACTGTGGAACTGGAGCCGGGGGGGGGGGGGAAGGAGGAGCAGGGGGAGAGGAGGGGCAGGGGGGGTCGGCAAAAGAATAGGGAGGAGGGGGAGAGGCGGCTGAAACAGGAGGTGGAGGGTAGGCTGATGTGGAGGGGGGGAACTCGGAGGGGCTGTCGAGGGTGAAGCTGAGGTGGGGACTGAAGCAGGGACCTCGTCCTGCTCAAGAGGACCGAAATAGTTCCCCGTGGGAACCCACTGTTGCTGGGCAGGCAGTTGAGGACCACTCTGAGTGCCAGGCTGTTGCTGCGGTCCCTGCCGGCGCCGACCACGAACCTATTGCCATCCCTCGTCTGCTGGAGCCCCAAGCTCGGAGGGTGGCTCTGCCTGTGTGCTTTGTGTCTCTATCTGTGGCTGCTGGCCAGCCTTTGGAGGCTGGGGCTGAGTCTCTGGTGTAGGTTGGGGCCTCCTCCGTGGATAGGCGTTCGCAAGATGGCCCATCTGTCGACAAATGAAGCACTAGTTCGGGAGGCCCGAATACTCCACGCTCTGTCTAAACCAACCCCCACTCACCCGAGGAAGGAGGATGACCTTCGGCAGAGTGTGAGTATCCCTAACTAGAACGCGAACTGAGGGAATGCCGGCTGCCTTAGCAGCTACCGAGGCTGCCGTGCGAGGTGTCTCCAGGACGGTCTCAATCGTTGAGCCCATCCTGGACAAAATTGGTAGGTACTCCCTCCGCAAACCAGGAAATCAGACGGAGATGGGAATTTCTACCTCCTCTACCAACACATTTGATGCAAGGTCAGAACCATGTCTCCACTGTTGAAAGTGGGCTCGATTTGCTTGGATGGTCAAGGGACTCATGGCGATGATCTTGGACGCCATCTCGGAGGTCTCAAACTCGATCTGATAGTAGCCTCGTCTGAGGATCTGGGCGTCCAAGATCTTGCCCACCTCTACAAGAAGGCGGGCCTGGAGAAGGTCACGCAGCTCTCCTCTGCTAGGTATGGTGCCGAGAATCTTGCAGATGACAGAAGTCGCCTGCAAGCGCTCTACCTCTGCGGCTAGGCTCGCTTGCTCTGTCGGTGATAGAGCAAGTCGAATGGTGGGCTCAACGGGGTCGGGCGAGGGGGCTTCATTGGAGTCCCTCTACGGTGGAGCATGAGCCGCCATCTGTGTCTGCTACTGGTGAAGAAGAGACGGAGGATCGTCGATGAAAAAAGGGGGGGAGACCTGCTGGACCGAGCACGTCAATGGTGCTGGCGACGCCCGTCAAGCAAGAATGGAGAGGGAGAAGGCTAACGGTAAAAAGCAGGCGAGGGGGGCGGACAGTGGGAGGGGGCGGGCTGGCGTGATTGATAGCGGGGTGGACAGGGCGGGAGAGCAGCACAAGGGTGTGAGGGAGGGCGATGGCGAAGGGGGGAGATGGGGCGGGTGCGAGCAGCGAGCCGCTTCGTCTTTGGCTCTATTGGAAGGATCACAAATTTACAACCAATTTTTCACGTTCTAACTTCTTGTTCATCATCATCTTGTCGAAAGCCTCCATAGGAGTTAGTGCAATCCTTGGCGTAGATGGGGAGGGGGGAGGGTTAGAAAAACCTCCTGGTGGGGAAAATTCTTCTTCGCCACCACTGCCATGCTCATCACCTCCATGCGAAGTATCCATTTTGCTTCGAGTAAAGACCATACACTGAAGTCTTGGGTTTTTAAGTTCACGAGGAACTTGGGTTCTTGTGGGTGTTGGGTTCTTGGGTTCTTGAGGTTGTGGAGTCTTGATGTTCTTTAGCTTGCAATCTGTGCTAGAGAAGGATCTTCTCTTACCCAAGCTCTTCTCTTTCCCGCGGGTGCACCCCATTGCGGTCTTGCGCTCACACCAAGGTTGATTTTTCCCACCCCACGTCGATTGGCCGGCCGCTAAGTGCACGGTCCGCTCTCAATGAGTGAAAAGAGAAACAAGGGGAGGTTGGACAAGCCCTTCTTTCTTGGGATTCCTGTCACTCTTCAAAAACACGATTAGGAATCGACATGCCCAAGAGGACTTGGGTTACGTCGACCGCAACAAGCGAAAAAAATTCTGTGGTTCTTTCCTTGAGTGATAGAGAACACTGCCAGAGCTCTGATACCAATGTAAGGTGCAACGGAAGTGAATGTTCAACTTTGCTCAAGATGAGTGCTCCGAACTGTGCTCAAGGGTTCCTTTTACTTAGAGAAGGGAGAGCCTTCTGTTCCTTTAGTGAGAGAGTGCAATGAACACAAACAAAGTGGTGAACACTGTGAATGAAGGTGTTGAGACTGAGAGATAGAGAGAGAATAATATGACACCAGAATGTTGTCAAACCCTCCTTCGAAGGCCCCACTCTCTATGGCGAGAGCAGTCTACTATTGATTGTACAAATCTCTACAATGCTTTAGACTTGCCGACGATGAGGATGACGACGAGACGGGCTGAAATCTGAAAACGCTAATGACTGAAATCTGCAAATCTTGTATCTGCCGAATTCAGACTCTATGTCGATGACGGTGATGCAACGAAAACGCGCTGAAAACGCAGATGCTGAAATCTGCGTTTTCCGGGCTGAATTTGCAAACTTCGGTGGATCTGACTGTGTGGCAAGAATCTGTTGCGGAAAGGTGAGATCTGCAAGGTTTGGGGGTTCTATTGCGGAGTCTGATTGCTGAAAACTGAAAACGCTGATGCTTCTAGTTGTTCTGTCGTGACGAATCTGCAAAATGCTATGTTGCTTTGCTGATCCAAAAATGCTAGGGCTGATTTGGGGTCTACTGCAAAAACGTTGGGGGATCTGCTGTGTCTACTGTTGCCAGGCTGCTGCAAATGTAAAACGCTGGGCTGATCTGCAAAACTGAAAACGCTGGGCTTGTTCTTGGCTGAAAACGCTATGTTATCCGCCCGGGGGGGGGTGTCTTGCTGAGAAGGTGCTCTGCTGGATGTCAGGTCCCTGCTGCCTCTTTTGCCAGAAAGTGCTAGCGCTAGGTTTTCTTATATACTTGGCTTGTCAAAATGGCCCTACCCAATTTCCCAACAAAGTCACTTATTAATAATAAGTGAAAAATGGCTAAAATAGGGAAAATAGGTTTTATGCACTGTAAAATGCTCATGATGGGTTTTGATGGTAATCTGATGATCATGTTGTGTGCAACCAGAGGATATGCATCTACTCTAAGTGCTTGGACATGCACGGTCTGCGAATAGACTCGCAAAAGTGCCAGAACACTTCCTAAGCTAGGCTAACTGAACTAAACTGAACTGAACCCATGTCATGAAGTAGCTTGTCCATGTACACATAGGGTTATATGTGCTCGTGACAATTATGCATAATGCTTCTCTTGTCTCCCTCCTTTCCTCTAGCTCAAGATTCAAGGGACTCAAGGCCCGAACTCTGTAGAAGCATACCCTCTTTTCTCCTCTTCTTCATAAACTCATAGCTCTTAAGCTTCTCCTCAAGCTCTCTCATGAGGCATTGCTCTCAAGCTCTCCATTCCCTCCCTCATAGCTCTCAAGCCTTCCCCAAGTCTACATCTCCCAAGTTCTACAACTGCACGCTTGTTTTTTTTGAACGTACGTAACGTCATCATGCGACAAAATATTCGATGAATACCGCACGTCTTTGTACGTGGACAAAACGTACGTGACCAAACGAGACCACCTAGGTATAAATATCCATGTTAGCCTTGAAGAAGTAGACACAGATTTGCAAGGAAAAAACTTAAAAGGAAGGAGCAAATCTGTGGCCAACACGGCCAATCCAATACTTGAGACTAAAAAGAAGAAAAGGGCTAAAGTGGTGAAGGATACAGCAGAATCATTAATATCATTGCGGGTTTTAGAAAGTTAGCAGCCTGTCTGCCGAAATTGGTCTACTCCCACTCCCTCTGCTCCCGCTACTACTTGTACTCTTTCTACTCCCGCTACTACTTGTTTTGGGCCAGTGATATGCTTAGGTGTTTCGATACATGTCCCTGTTATACATGCCCCATCTCGCCCTCCATCTCCCATTTTCACTCTGCCACAGTGACTACCTTACCTATCCCCACTGCAGTCGTCTCCTCATCTATGCCTATTGTGGGTGCACCCACTCCACGTGTCTCAGCTCGACCTCCTAGCTACCGTGCCAGTTCACCACAAAGGGACCCTGTTCAATCAGAAGGTGCTGTGGGATCTTCAACAGTAACGGAGATATACTGTAGGAGTCAAGGCAAGCCATTGCTACCATTTAGCTTGGGGTAGAGCGGTTGGCTGCTACTCGCCAGCGCCACTCCGCTACATACGCAGCTATGGAGGGCTCTCTGCGTGTTGCAGAGAGTGCGATTGCGGATAGAGACGCCACTATTTTTGCTTTGCGACACGTATTGCAAGAAAAGTCTAAAATCATCGACGGCCTTCGAGCTCAGATGCAAGAACTTCGGGAAGTGCTACTCCACAGTGATATGGGATTTCAGGCTCAAGTGAGTAGGGGATATGGCTGGACAGGGCAGGGGATACAGGTACATACTCCTGTTGGGTATGTACAACCAGGTAGCTCTACTCATTTCATGGGATCCTCTACACACTTCTTCTGGATACCGCTAGCCTCAACACTTTACCTACTATCCTCAGGGGCTTCAGCCATCGGCTTCCCTACCAAATATGCAGTCGACACAGAGTATTCCTTGTGATGGCCTTGTTGGTGCACATCGACATGGCTGTGTTAGTAGACGCCCTGAGTACACTGCAGGCCAGGTGCTTCCATCAGCTGCGCATCAGGTGGCAGCTCTCGTCATCGAGAGCCAGTTCGTCCAGAGCAGTAGAGCTCATCAGCAACAACCTCCTACTATCGATTTGATGGCTCCTCCCCTAGAGGCGGATACTTCAGGTGCAACAAGTGCGACGACTCTTTCTCTTGGTTGATAGGACCGCACTGCTCTGCTCAGTTTTCTTTTGTACATATAGTGACTTCTCGGTTCTCTTTGCAGCATAGTGTTACTCTCACCGAGACGGTGAGTTGTTTTGTGACGGGCAACCTGTAGCAGGGCAGTGTTGTAGACACTGAACAGACAATTAGGTGCAGTTGGGCTGAGTCCACACTGGACGGACTTTTGCCTGGGATGTGACACGTGGTTGGCATACAGGACCCGGGCAGTGGTCTAGCGGACGCGGGGCGAGACCACCACGACCACAATTTGGAGATAGTCTGAGCTGGATTAGATATTTGTGAGCCGTTGTTGGCTCTTTATGGCTGTATATATCTGTAGTTGTTTGGGTTTTATCGGGATCATCCACTTTGTATGGTCTAGCATTAGTCTCGAGTCCCGAGTCTAGAGTTCTGCATGCCACTGGTACTCTCCCTGCACATGGGAGCCTCGAGACCCCCATTGTACCCTAACACCTGAGCTTGGAGTTGTGTGTGCTGCCAGGCAGAGTTGTATGGTTCTTTGAGCTTGTCGAGTTCCATTGTGTTGAGTTTGCAGTTGTGTTTTGAGTCGTGTCGTATCTTGAGTCATATTCCACTTCTATGTTTGAGTCATGTTCTTGTCTGATGTTTCTTCTGTTGGAGTGAGGTTTCATGCATACTGCACTAAGGAGCACCCACTCTAGAGAGCACGAGACCTTTTCCTTGTTACACACATACCTGCTGTACATTTACACTAGAGACTGACTGTTTATACAGAGGAGATCTATGGTTGTCTATGTACAGCAGCCAGGCAAGCACTCTCAGTGGAGGAGATCATCACTTTACTGACTTAGACATTGCATGATGCAGCAGCACAGGCATACCCACACACTCAGATTGATCAGAGATGCCGTTTTGGGATCATCCCTCAGAACAGTTGGTATGACGAGGAGTGTAGAGAGACGAGAGCACAGCTTCAAAGGGATCTAGTCTCGGACAACCTTTAGGCGTCTTGGGCGACAAAAGAAGCGAACATTCGTAGCTTAAATGGAGAGAGACTTATACTAGTTGTTCTTGAGTAGAGACTCAAGAGAGGCATGGCGTGTCTTTCATGAGCACTCCCCTCCCTCAGTGATTACTTCTCCTGATGTGTGGGGTCAGTATGCAACATCCTTATATACAGTCCTTAGACAGACACCCCTTCCAAATCCTCTTGAGCCATGCCCATCTATGAGTACCTTATTTACCAATGAGATGGTAAAGACTGCCATTGACAGGATGAGGACCAGGAGGGCATATGATATGATCATGATGGTCTAGTAGCAGAGCACCTTATACATGCTAGAGATATGCTGGCAGAGGTTCTTGCATTTCTATTCAATCGTGTCATGTGTGAGGGTCTACATGAGACTTGGAAACTGTCTACTATTGTGCCTATCTTCAAGGTAGATGATCCTACAGATCTTGTAAACTACCATATTATTATGATTGGACACACATTGGCACGGTTGTATGCATCTATCCTTGAGCAACAGTTGAGTAGATGGGCAGAGAGTGAGGGCGTACGGGTAGCGTGATAGGCCGGTTTTAGGAGAGGCTTCTTCACTCTTGACCATATTCTGACACTTACAGCCATCATTGAGGAGGGTAGGGCACTTGGGAGACGTATTTATTATCCCATTGAGTTGATTTGGGGGATGGACGTCATCAGGGTAGAGCTTGCCACCCCCCCATGGTAGTGGAGGCACTCTTCCAGACGGTCTGCTTCATCCAGAGAGTGAGAGAGCTCTCGACCGACAGAATCACACGACGAGCATTTGAGTCAGCTATACAGATATCAAAGGTTGGATACGACAGAGCATGGTACACACAGATTAGAGCATGGTTCGCAGCACACGGCCTTGACCTGGAGAGTTTGCCACCTTCCCAGTACGACCCCGACTCCCCCCAGCTTCATCTCCCACGTAGTGAGAGAAACCTAATGATTCAACAGGACCCCTGACAGCTCTATATCAGACAGACTTGCATCATATCTCCCCTCCAGCGGAAGATGTCACACTACAGACCATTTTCTTACCATACTGGAGAACTGGTTCATACAGCGACTACTCTATATGGACACCTACATGCCACACAGCTCACGGGTGGCGATTGATCAGCTCAGAGTGTCATCACACGTGTCATCACACAAACTAGAGATTGAGGTGGGCGAGCTAATGACATTCCCATGGAGGAGAGAGTTTGTAGATTATGCAGAGAGGAAGTGGAGAGTGAGGAGCATTCAACTAATTGTTTACCAGTATAATCAATTTATGGATGGGGGGGGGAGTGGACATTTTATGTAGATTTACGGAAGGGGTGTTCCTAATCAGAAGTTATTGACATCAGCTCGACCCTGAATCCTGCATGGATTTTCAATTTCCTGTATATGACCTGCATAAGCCATTCGATGTGATTACACAATAGAAGTACCAATCACACCAAGCCTTTCTTTATTTGAGCCAACAAGAGAGGTTCTACTGCTTAGTCATGTGCTTTAAAGGAGTCTTTTCTAAGCAAGAACATGTAGTTTAATTTCTGACCTATACCTTTCATGAACAGGTATAGAAAACTTTTCAATTCTATTGCCCTTACCAAGGACTTCTTCTTCAGCTACACTTATCGAATTATGTGGAGTCTGCAAAAGAATGTTTTGGAACCTGACAAGGAGAAAGTGCCTTATGAAGAGATGTTTGTTTGGAATGCTTTTCTTACTTCTCCATTTCGTGAGCAAGTAAGCAATTCGCAATGGCTAGTGGCACTTGTCCATGGATTTTTCAAACAGGTGAAGTCATAGGGAACTATTTGATGATGTCTTGGTGGTAGTTTTGTGGGAAGTTGTAACTTGTTCTGTATGTTAAAATTCCACTGGCTTCAGATGAAACTTTTTGAGGGTGGAACAACAGTCACTCTGATTGCAAGGCGTTCCAGACATTTTGCTGGTACAAGGTAATATTTCTCTCAATCAGTGTTTCTTGCTTTGAATTTAAGAGAGAAAACTTGCTAGCTTAAGTCAAGTATACCCAACATAACTTAAGTCATCAGGGCTGAAGGAGGGGCTGAGATACTTCAAGTGCATACTCAATGTACGAAAGGACTGTTAGATTGAGGCGAGGGAACGTAAGTCAGGGCTAAGACACACATAATATTTGTCCAGGAGACCAGTATACTCAAGTCGGTGCTGAGATACTTCAAGGGCATACTAAATGGACAAAAGGACTGCTATATTGAGACAATTGCACAAGTTAGTACATGTTGAGATAGACCACCTCACAGAAAAAATGAACTACTACAGCAACTATGAAGATAGCACAAAGGATGGCTGATGAGATGACTTAAGTTGTTGACAATGTCAGATCAGGTCAGTGGACAACTGGATGAGGAATGGCTGATATCTCAGCAAGGGGACAGAAGAGGTCCTCAAATAATCTCATGGAGAGAGTTAACACTAGGAGATGCTACAAGAAGAAATATGGCAATCAAGAAGGTTGATGCTACAAGATGGAACTAGAAGAAAAGCTGAATCTTTTGAGTTGCCTAGAACATTGAGGTTAATGGGTCCATCTGCATAGGACAGTATACTCAGATAAAGTAGAGCCTTGTTTTTCATGAAAGTCAGTCCATTGAGTGCAAAAAAGGCAGGAAGTAGATCAAGACCGGCAAGAGGGAGCTTGAGAGAGAAGATCGGAGGACGACAAAGCTACTTTGCAAATAGGGTCTTGTGAGGTTTTTATTCTTAAAAGTGAAAAAGGTCCTCCACATTGAGTGAGAAACAGGCAGGAAGAAGATCAAAGACCGGCAAGAGGGATTCGGGAGAGAAAAGTTTGGAGGAGGACGAAGCTATTTGCAAATGGGTGTCTTGAGAAAATTTTCAAGGTCTTCACACTTCGACTCGTTCTTCAATGTAGCCCTCGGTTACAGTGACCTACCTCTAGAGTCAAGCCGAGTGGGCGGACCCTTGGTCTAGGCTATCACCTGTGACTAGACCAGTGGGCCGTCTCTAACCGGCTGGCCTACGTCCCAGGCAGTGTTGGACAGCCAAAACAGTACAATTAGAAAATCAACCCACAAATAATGGAGAGAATAACACGATGATTACCAGAGAGAGAAATGAAATGAGATGAAATGTTATATTAACGTCTTCAAAAGGCCAAAGTGACCTATGAGACCTAAAAGTTACAATGTGGTGGATCTGATACAAAGTCCGAGTAACAAAAGTAACAAAATGAAATGAAAATGACAATGGCAATATGACAAAATGACTAAATGACTACTATGGAGTCCTAAACTCTAAGGTGTGAACTAATCAGCTAGTTGGGATAGCTAAAATCACAAGAGATCCAGCATCGGTCGCTGGTGGATCTCATCAATCTCCTCCATGGTCAGTAGTCTGACCGGGCGTCGTGCATGTCGGGCCAAAGTGATCCGAATCCTCTGATGCAGCCTCCGTCGGTGCTGTGTAGTCCTCCGTAGTCGCGGGCGTCTGGATCTCCCCAGCTCTGTCGCCCGGTCGATCAGTGTGCCTCTGGCGTGAGGCGGCGAGCTCTGCTGTGGTAGTAACTCCTCCGGGTGTCCAGTGTCTGCTCTAAAGAAGTCTGTGATCTGTCTCTGATGATAGAGATGGGATTGGGAGAAATGGAGAGGCGGAGTTCCCCTCCTACATAAACATGGCCAGTATGCCATGAGTCTACACTTTCTCCTTCTAACTAAGCTTGGACAGAGCAGGTATTGACATGTGTCTTACCTGGTATCAGTGAGTGAGAGTTGGAGGCGCTTTGGCTGAGATGGGCATGAGATATAAGAGGTAGCCCGTGAACTTGCCTGGCATGTATGGCCACCTGCCATGCATGAACTGGCCGAGTGTCCCTTTGCATGAACCGTCACCTGCCATGCATGAACTCCAGTTAACTTGCATGAACTGTCACCTACCATGCATGAACTCCATTTAACTTGCATGGACCACCGAGTGTCCTCCTTTCGTGTAAACACTTCTAAAATGATGGTCCCCCTGCTTGCTTTGTTCATCTGCTCATGCCCTTCTCTCTGTTCCAGGCGCCCTGCATAAATTCTGCAGCCATGACAAAATGCATACAACATTTGCAGATGATTCAGCCCTGTACATGGCAGTGGGCCAAATTGGTGACATTGTAGGTGGCAATGGGCAGAAATCGATGACACCGACCTGTTGACTAGTGGACCATTTATGCAGTGCGGTGGAGAGGGAGTGGTGGTCAGTTTACCCACCGTGGCTTCTCATCCATCATAGGTCACTTATGCTATCTATGGAGATATTTTGTTCTTGTGGTTTGGGAGCAGTTCATTAGTTCTATGTAGCTCAACATTTGCAGCCCATAACTCTCGTCAAGGAAACCCCAAAGTAGCCTTGAATCAACCATAATCTCAATAAAACGGAATCTTACAACACTCAAATTACCCTTCCTCCTCTCTCTCTCTCTCTCTCTTACTCTCTCCCTCCTTCTGTTGTTTGCAAAATAGAGGGCTTTCCCCTTTCTCATTACATAAAAATCGACCATTAATCATAAGAATATGGGAAAAACCTTGCAGCAGGTACAAAGTACAGTGATATCAGTAGGAAAAACATCCATACAACCATAGGATTCTAGAATCATGATACAATTAGTAAATAACGGCATCCAACTGGCTGTGTGAATCTGTTAGATCCTTTGTCCACACGTAATGATGCAGTGAAACCATTTAGATCAGCCTTCACTACCACAATGACCTCAAATATCTTACCTTACATACAGCATCATCCGTTAGTGAGGGCTATATTACCATGTATTCTGTGCATGGAGCTTCCATTGGTCATTGTAACGGCCTGCCTTCAAAAAATACTACAATGCTATAACATACAATGTGGAGCGAGACCATCTGTCAAGGTTGCTGGTAAGAAGAATATAAGACCAATCACTTGAGTAAGAACTCGCAATTGATAGCAGTATGTGTGGACAAGGGCAACAGTTTTTTTTCTTTTAAAATGTCAAATTACACTTTCTTGTAGATGCTAAATGCTCTTGTATGGAAAGTACCTAACATTCATCAAGAGAGCTTGTTTTCGTTCAATCTTTCTATGTTGACTATGATGCATCCACTGTCAGGGAATGACAATTAACCTGCACTTATGTGTTTGATGAAAAACTGCGGTGTTCTTCAGCTGGGTGAGATTTTGGACTATGTGGGCCATCTGGCACCATAGGAACTCTTTAATGTTTCAAGGCACTTCTGTTGATCCCTTTCCCTATTTCAAATTATCTCTTGGTCAAGCGCTGTATTTTGCTTGATACCTACAGGATTTACTTTGACTGTTTCTAGCCTTCGGAGCCTCATAGTGCTCCGTTTTTGTATCCCTTTCTTTTCGTGGGTTTTCCTTGCTTTGAGGTTTTCAAAGCAGATTTACAAAAAGTTTGATGGAGAACTGCCTTTTCTAATGAGTGTCAGTACATATCCCTTTACCTCTCAGATATCTAAAGAGAGGAGTAAATGAGAAAGGTCAAGTGGCAAACGAGGTGGAGACAGAGCAAATAGTTCAAGAAGAGCTGGAGGGAAAGCTTGGACAAACAAGCTCAGTTGTGCAACATCGAGGTTCTATACCACTTTTTTGGTCCCAGGAAACATCTGTTTTGAGTCCTAGACCGGACATAAAGTGTAAGTTTTTTCCATGAGCATTATGAAAATTATTTTGACTGGCTGATTAAGAAACGACATTAAAACATTTCCTTGTTAATTGACTTTTACAGTGAAGAGAGAGGACTCTTGTTATAGAGCAACCAAACTTCATTTCGAAAATTTGATCTCGAGATATGGCAATCCCATTATTGTGCTTAACCTGATAAAGGTGCCATCTTTCACCTCATTTCAACTTAATTTGCTTTGTTTCAGGTGTTGATCTCATTGGATGTCCATGTTCTCAGATTCGTTTGCCTTAATATAGTTCGGTCGAGGTTCTGGTGATTGTTGTTTTCTGACCCTCACCTCAATTCAACTTACTGAATATGTTTTTAGGCGGCGATCTACCAGATGTCCATATTGTCAATATTCTGTAATCATTTTCCTTTAAATACTTGGAAAGCATTTTGGAGATTGTTATTTGCTGACAATGCCATTTGGGGTTTGAAGGTTATTGTCTGTTGCTTTGAAGCAGTTTTGTGAATTCTGATAACTTATCATCATACCACCTGTTCTGGGGTATAGTCTCCATAGGGGTATCCTGGTAGGGTCAGCAGTGTATGTGATGTGAAAGAAGCTCTCTATGGCAGCTGAGTGCAATACGGTGGTAATCTCTATAGTCACTATGGAGAGAGGGGTGGAAAGGTCCACTCGAAGTAAGCCCTTTGTGATATTTCTAAGTAGACTTGAACTCATGTATGAAGTGTATGGTAGAGTGTTCGGACTGTTTTTTTTTTCCCCTTGTGTGTGTTTGTGGGGGGGGGGGGGGGGGGGTTAAGGGAGAAAGAAGAAAGAAAGAAAGAAAGAAAGAGCTTTTTAACGTCTATGTGAGGCCAAAGTCGGCCTATGAGACAAACCAAGTATATATGTGTGTATGTCCTTTGTCTATCGGAAAAGACAAAATAGTTCAGACTGGTACAAAATAAAAGAGAGAAGGACGTTTGGTGGGTGATGAGATCTATGGGGATGGGTGGAGCTCTAGTACTATGGATATGTGCATGTCTATATGCTGAGGGTAGTACACCATGCAATGCATCTATCTAGCTAGCTCCATCTTATGCTAATGGGTGTGTGTGTTTTGGGGGGGGGGGAGGGTTTAATGCAGCACTCAGTTAGTGCAGAGCAGCGCTTGAGTACACGCGGGGGGCAACACGTAATCCTAGTGCAATGCGTAGGTGGGGGCTCAGGTGCAACGCGTGTGTCACGTGCACATCTAACCTTATGTGCATGTGGACAAAGCTATCTCAGGTCTAGGGTTCAGGTCAACTTAGGAAGTGTTCTGGCACCTTTGTGAGCCTGGTGCAAGTCCCGGCACTTAAGAGTAGTTGCATATCCTCTGGTTGCACACAACATGATCATCAGCATGACATTCAGTACCCATCATGAGCATTTTAGAGTGCATAGAACCCATTTTCCCAATTTACTCAGTTTCACTTATTATTTAATAAGTGACTTTGTTGGAAAAGTGAGCAGGGCAAATTTGCTAAGCATCTATAAAAGAAACCTAGCACTAGCACTATCTGGCAGAAGAAGTTTCAGCAACTTGCAGTGCACCTTCTCAGCAAGACTGGCAAGAGGCCCTAGCGTCTTCAACCAACAAAAGCAGCCAGCATTTTTGGATTCTCTCCATCAGCGTTTCTGCAACATATTCAGCCTAGCGCTTTCCATTAACAGCAGATCCAGCTTGCCGTTTTCCAGATTTGTAGACCTAGCTTAGCGTTTGCAGATTCCGGCGTCATATCAGCCCAACACATCAGCGTTTTCAGTTTTCAGCATTTAGACACCGCAGATTCAGCCATTAGCCTCGCAGATCTCACCTACCTGCAACAGATCCTCGCCGTACCGTAAAGTCAGCCAGCGTTTTCGGATTCAGTCCGCTGTCCGCAGATTTCAGCATCTGCGTTTTCAGTGCATTGTCGACGCGTCGTCGCCATCGCTGTCCTCACCGACACAGAGTCAGAGATCAGCAGAAAGTCAGTGTTTTTGCAGATTTCAGCGGTTCAGCCCTAGCGTTTTCAGATTTCAGCCCGTCCTCGTCGTCGTCATCATTGTCGTTGACATCGTCGGCAAGTCCATTGCATCTAGACAATTGTACCAGATTTGTGTAATCAATAGCATAGACCTCTCTCACCATAGAGAGGGGTCCCTTGGAGGAGGGTTTGAGAACCGTCTGGTGTCGTATTCTTCTCTCTCTCTCTCTCTCCATTGTAATCAGTTTGGTCTCATAGGTCATTTTGGCCTTTTGTAGACGTTAATATATCATTTCATTTCTCTCTCTCTCTCTGAGTCTCAACACCTTCATTCACAGTAGCATTCACTTTGTTTGTGATCATTGCACTCTCTCACTAAAGGAACGGAAGGCTCTCCCTCTCGTAAGTAAAAGGAACCCTTGAGCACAGTTCAGAGTACTCATCTTGAGCAAAGTCAACATCCATTTCTGTTGCACCTTACAGCGTGAGCACAGGCGGGGAGCAGGCGGCGCGGATGCGTAGTTGATGAGAGCGTGTAGGTGACAGCACAAGCTAAGGGAGAGAGCACGCAGGCGTGAGCACAGACTAAGGGAGAGAGCATGTAGGCGTGAGCACAGGCTCCGGGAGAGAAATGAAATGTTATATTAACGTCTTCAAAAGGCCAAACTGACCTATGAGACCAAAAAGTTCAACGTGGTGAATCTGATACAATGTCTGAGTACCAAAAATAAAAAGGTACTGAACAAGTACTAAGAATCCTAAAATGCTAGATGTGAACTAAGCAGCCAACTGGAACTGTGTAGGATATGAGTAGGGGGGTGAAAGTAGTAACTAAAGGCTAATACAACACAATGTGTGTGTGTGTGTGGGGATATAATGGGTAATAGTTGATACAAAGATTGATACAAAGGTTGCTACAAGATCAGTAGGGTGTGCAATCCTCAAAAGAGCTAAATCATAGGAGATCCATCACCGGTCATTGGTGGATCTCATCAATCTCCTCCATGGTCAGTAGTCTGACTGGGCGTTGTGCATGTGGGGCCTAAGTGATCCAAATCCTTTGATGTAGCCTCTGTCAATGCTGTGTCGTCCTCCATAGTCATGGGCATCTAGATCTTCTGTAGCAGGCTATAGTGTCACTTTCACAGGACACACAGTTAGTATAGTTGGTCTGGTCTAGTTCACACTGGACGGACTCTCTGGGCTGGGCAACGACACGTGGAAGGGATACGACGGTGGTTCTAGTGGACATCGTGACCAGGTCACGTCCACCACTCATTTTGGAGATTGGCTTAGGTGGTTTACATTTATGAGCCGTTGGTGGATTATCTTGTAGATATATGGACCAGCGTCGTCGTTTTGGGTAGTGAGTCTATGCACACAGCACGTCTTCACCATCCCTGCACATCTGAGCCTCGACACCCCCATTGTACCTGTGAGTCCTGAGCTAGAGTTGAGTGTGCTGGCACGCCAGAGTCTGTAGCGGTTCTTTGAAATAGTCGAGTCATATGTTCTGGTCTGCTGTTGTGTTTCTGTGAGCTCAGTTGTTATCTATTGTTCCTTTGTTTTCAGTCTGTTTCGAGTGAGATTGTCACTCACATTGCATTGAGGAGCACCCACTATAGAGAGCACGACACATTATCCGCGCTACAGGTGCTCTCATTTTGGCGATCACGGTGGGACCTCAATTGAAGTCTCACTCTCTGCATGTCCAGACACTTAGACTAGATGCATATCCTCTGGTTGCACATCATGATCATCAGATTTCTATCAAAACCTATCAGGAGCATTTTTACAGTGCATAGACCTATTTTCCCTATTTTAGACATTTTTCACTTATTATTTTTAAGTGACTTTTGTTAAGAAACTAAGTACGGCAATTTTGATAAGCAAGTACATAAGAAACCTAGCGCTAGCACTTTCTGGCAAAAGAAGCAACAGGGACTTGACATCCACCAGTGCACCTTCTCAAGCAAACCCCCCCCCCACCCCCCCCCCCCCCCCCCCCCCCCCCCCCCCCCTAGCAAGAAGACTCAGCTTTTTCAGCCATCAACAACAAGAGCCAGCACTTTTCTTCAAGTGCAAAACCAACCTAGCGTTTTGCATTTGCAAGCCAATCTGGCAACAGCAGGACAACAAGATCACTAGCGTTTTTGCATCAAGTACCAGATCAGCCCCTAGCATTTTTGCATCAGCATGACAGCCTAGCGTTTTGCAGATTCTCTGCGACAAGACCACAAGTTGCACCAGCGTTCTCAATTTTCAGTAGTCAGACACCGTAGTAGAAGTCTCGAACCTCGCAGATCTCACCTCCCCTCAGCAGATCCTCGTCGCACGGCTAGATCAAGGAGTGTCTACAGTTTCAGCTTGGAAAACGCAGATTTCAGCATCTGCGTTTTCAGCGCGTCGTTGTTGCATCGTCGCCATCGACATTGTCATCGAGATAGAGACAGAATTCAGCAGATAAAGATTTGCAGATTTCAGCCATTAGCGTTTTCAGATTTCAGCCCGTCCTGTCGTCTCGACATCGGCAAGTCCAAAGCATTGTAGAGATTTGTGCAATCAATAGTAGACCGCTCTCACCATAGAGTGGGGGGTCTTCGGAGGAGGGTTTGACACCATTCTGGTGTCGTATTCTTCTCTCTCTATCTCTCAGTCTCAGCACCTTCATTCACAGTGTTTACCACTTTGTTTGTGATCATTTGCACTCTCTCACTAAAGGAGCGGAAGGCTGTCCCTTCCGTAAGTAAAAGGAACCCTTGAGCACAGTTTGGAGCACTCATCTTGAGCAAAGTTCAACATTCACTTCCGCTGCATCTTACATAAGAGATGTCTTGAGCACTGGGCGATAGAAGACAGGGAGGGTGAGTTGCGGGATAGATGACCCAGTTGCGATAGAAGTTTGGCGACGTACGTGATAGAAGAGGGAGAGGGTGGGATGGATGTGTGGGCCCACTTGGAGGACCTGGAAAGGCCGGCGCATGTGGGGCTCTGTTCCTGCGTTGCTGCGCACATTTCTCTGCAGTCCCTTCTCCCCCTGTTTGCTTCGTGTCCACCCTCTAGATCCTTTTGTGCGTCCCCCTCCTTCCGCCCTCTGCTACATGTCGCGCATGCATGTGTTGCTTTCCCTGGGTGCTTGGGGTTCTATGTGCAGGAGAGAGAGAGAGAGAGAGAGAGAGAGAGAGAGAGAGAGAGAGAGAGAGAGAGAGAGAGAGAGAGAGAGATGATGATGTTGTATTTACGTCCTCGGGGGGCCAAAATGACCCATGGGACCACAAAAAAAATAAAATCTACAAGAGGCTCCGGCTCCCCTCATGTGTGTAGAGGGGGTAGTGGGCTAGTAGCTGTCTTGTGTGTTAGTGTTGTGTGATGATCCAATACTTTGGCAAAGTAGATGCCTAAAGCTACTGGGGAGGGGTGTGTCCGAGAGAGAAGCTCCTCAAAGGTGACATGTCCTTGCAATAGCAGTGGGAAATCAGCACGGATGTGTGCGTATGCTGGGCACTCGATGGTGACATGGGCCTCGCTTTCCACTTTGTTTAAATTGCATTGTGTGCATGTCCTTCTATTTTCCTTAATATTCAGCCACCCTTCCGTTTCAATCTTGAGCATACGCGATCGTGTTCGCATCAAAGTAATGGCCTGTCTTGCCCGGTGGGACATAGGTGTCCTGATATGCATCTGGGTGTCCCCAGTCTTGTAGGTCTCCCAATATCGTGTATTGATGTGTTTGCCGTAGTATTCAAATTTGGACCTGTGTACTGCTGTATTCCATCTAGTGTGTAGGGCTTCAAGTATGCTTCTGTCAAAATTCAGCCCATGCTCATGTTCAGTGCCTTCCTCTATGTGCATGTCCACATGGTCTCCCACATTCCATCTAGAGAACCATGCTCATGTTCAGTGCCTTCCTCTATGTGCATGTCCACATGGTCTCCCACATTCCATCTAGAGAACCATTTCCGTATGTCTTCTACGAGACTGGATGTGAGAAATTTACTCTTGTAATTCTTTTGCGGTTTACATCCGGCTTGCCATGCCATGTGGGGTAGACGACTCTCCGGCATCATCTTAACTTTCATGAGGTATCTGTGTACCCTCTGTAAGGCTTGCATTTCCAAGGGTCTCTTGCCTATCTCCAAAAGCATCACTGAGTATGAGGTGGTAGTTTTGATCCCCATGTGTCTACATAGGAATTTTTTCTGTATCTTATCAATGTCATTCCAAGTGCTAGCGGGGATACTCCCCCCCCATACCTCTACACCGTAAAGTATTGTTTGGACCACGCATACATCAAATGCTAGAGACTTGATTTTCCATCTCCTTGTGACACTTTGCTTGCACATGTTCTCAAATTCATAGTATTTCGCTTGTCCTGCATCAATTCTGTTTTGCGCGCAACTTCCCTATGCATGGTTTGAAGGTACATAGATGCCCAAGTACTTGAACCTCTCAACCGCTTGGAGTGCTTGCCCGTCATACGTGAGAGAGAGAGAGAGAGAGAGAGAGAGAGAGAGAGAGAGAGAGAGAGAGAGAGAGAGATATGAAATGAAATGAAATGTTATATTAACGTCTTCGAAAGGCCAAAATGACCTATGAGACCAAAAAGTTACAATGGTGAATCTGATATCATGTCTGAGTACGTTAATTACAAAGAACTAACAGTAAAACTAAAACACTTAGGCACTAAGGCACTAAGGAGAAAGGAAATAAATCTGAAGTTGATTCGGGATT
This sequence comes from Adiantum capillus-veneris, assembly GCF_014529385.1. Classification (NCBI taxonomy): domain Eukaryota; kingdom Viridiplantae; phylum Streptophyta; class Polypodiopsida; order Polypodiales; family Pteridaceae; genus Adiantum; species Adiantum capillus-veneris. The sequence continues at coordinate 4,865,744 of NC_140936.1, forward strand.
GAGATGAGATACAGGAGGGGGAGGAGGCGGGGGGGTTTTGGTGGGTTCAGATGAAATCTCTCATCGGTCGCTGTCGAATCTCATCAACCTCCATGGTCAGTACTCTGGTTGGGCGTCTTACATGTCGACTAGAGTGATCTGTATCTTCTGTTGCAGCCTTCGTTGGTGGTGGGAGATTCCCCGAGGTCGTGGGCGGCTGGATCTACCTAGCTCAGTGGCTCGGTCGAGCAGCGTACCTCTAGTATGGGTGGACTCTGAGATCTACTGTAATGACTGCTGATGTGAGGACGTGCGTATTTGGCCAATGGCACAACGCAAACCATGCCAAAGATGCGTGTCCATATAGCGAGGTCGAATTACAAACCCATCCCCCGTGAGGTGGAGAAGATGCTCTCTATAGAAAGCCATCTTTGTGCCCAACTCTTGTAACGGCTCTATCCATGTCCTCCTCGTGTCCAACTGGATCAAATCCTGACGGATGAGTCTATTAATCTCTACCCGTGTCAGAGACCTCAAGGGTGCTTGAAGAGAGTATTGAAAAGGAGGCAACCTGTCCATGGTGAAACCATGTGTCTGAAACCATGATGTCATCTGAGCATACCAGCATGATGTATCCCCGTTAAGAGCTAATTGTCTGGAGGACTCTAGAGCCACCCTGGCATATCTGTCTTTGGTAGTATCCACAGACTGTGTACAAAGGAGACTGATCTTGTGAGCGCCTCAATCTCCATAGGGGGGGCAGCTAATTTCGCTTGAATGATATCATGCGGTACAGAAACCTTGGCTCTAATCAGCCGAGAGATCATAGATACTAGGGGCTTCTCCATACGCCTCCACCCATCCTGGCCTATAGAAGGTCCCCAAACCTGCACCCCATATAACATAGTAGAGGCAACCAAAGTATCAAAGAGCCATAACTTTGTCCTAGGTTCCTGAAACTGAACCTGTGAACACATCCTTTCCATTCCTCCCAGAGCCGCACCAGCTCTAGTTAGTCTAGTCTCTGCTGCTCTTCTCAAGGAAAATCTCGGCCCAGTAAAGACTACCCCCAGGTAAGTGTATGCATCTATATACTCCACAATCTCCTGACCATACTTGAAAGTGGGTACTGATCTCCTGATCCATTGCGGTGTGGTGTTAAACACCATAACCTTAGTTTTACACAGAGAGAGAGAGAGAGAGAGAGAGAGAGAGAGAGAGAGAGAGAGAGAGAGAGAGAGAGAGAGAGAGAGAGAGAGAGAGAGAGAGAGAGAGAGAGAGAGAGAGAGAGAGAGAGAGAGAGAGAGAGAGAGAGAGAGATGTAACATGAAATGAAATGTAATATTAATGTCTTCAAAAGGCTAAAATGACCTATGAGACCAAAAGGTTACATGTGGTGAATCTAATACCAGGTCTGGGTACAAAAAGTACAAAGAATTGAAAAGAAAATAGTGGGTAGGGGTGGGGTGAATGGTGATACAAAGGGAATAGGAAATACAAAGGGTGAGCTGATACAATGGAGCTCTCTGACAGTCGAGGTATCATATACATATACATCAGTATCCGGGACGGCTCCTATGTCGCACCAGTATGGTATGGATCCTCTGTCTCGCAATCTGCGTTGATATCGAGAGGGCCCCCTCATCTGTGGGCGATGGGACCATCCCAACTCTATTGCCCGATCAAGCAGTATGCCTTTGGTGAATCTTCGCTGTTGCTGGATCTCTCTCATTGTGCCCCTCTTCACTCTGTGTTTGCGATCTCGAGCATCTCTGATCCTGGTATCTCATGACTCTAGAAAGTGGCCCAAAACCCTCTCTGAATAGACAGTGAAAGCGGCCTCGTATCTCATAGCATTTGGGCAGTGACATATGTAATATAGCTGTGTCTCTGGCTATATTTGGCACACTTGACAAATCTTGGACTCAGCGGGTACTCCTCTAAATCTACCTGTCTTGATCTCTAGCTGATGTGAGGATGTGCATATCTGACCAATAGCACATCGTATCCCGTGGGATAGATGAGTATCCATGTATCGTCGTCTGATCACAAAACCATCTTTCGTGAGTTGGAGAAGATGCTCTCTATAGAAAGTCATCTTTGTACCTAGCTCATGTGTAGGTTGTATTCATGTCCTCTTCGTATCCAACTGAATCAAGTCCTGTCTGATGAGCCTGGTAATCTCTCCCCTAGTGAGGAAAATGGAGGGTGCATCCAGAGTACTGAAATGGGGGTAGCCGGTCCATACTAAAGCCATGTAACTGAAACCAAGATGCCATCTCTGCATACCAACATGATCTATCTCCCTGCAATGCCAGCTGTCGCGAAGACTCTAGTGCTAATCGAGCATCTCTCTCTCTAGGGAGAGCCCAAGTGCTATGCATAAATGAAACTGATCGAGTGAGTGCCTCCACTACCAATGGAGAAGCAGCGAGCTCCGCCCTAACAATGTCATGCGGTATTGAGGCCTTGGCCCTAATCATCCAAGAAATCATAGACACCAAGGGCTTCTCCATACATCTCCATCCATCAGTATTGCTAGCTCTGCTATGATGATCAAGTGAGGGGCCCCATATCTCCACTCCGTACAGCATGGCCGAAGTGACCAAAGTGTCATTGAGCTAAAGCTTTGTCCGAGGTTCCTGGAACTGAACCTACAAACATATCCTCTCAAGTCTCCCCAGTGCTGCACAGGCTCTGGTCAATCGTGTATCTGTTGCACGTCTCAGGGAAAATACAGGACCACTGAGAGAGAGAAATGAAATGAAATGAAATGTTATATTCATGTCTTCAAAAGGCCAGAGTGACCTATGAGACCAGAAAGCTACAATGTGGTGGATCTGATACAAAGTCAGAGTAACAAGATGACAAAATGACAGAAAAAAATACTATGGAATCCTAAACTGCTAGGTGTGAACTAAGCAACTAAACAGCTAGCTGGGATAGCTAGATCACAGGAGAGAGAGTGATGTAAAGGAGGCAGCCTGTCCATGGTGAAACCATGCGTCTGAAACCATAATGTCATCTATGCATACCAGCATGAAGTGTCCCCCCTGAAGAGCTAACTGTCTAACAGACTCAAGGCGGCTCTATCCATGTCCTCTTGGTATCCAGCTGGATCAGGTCCTGACGAATGAGTCTAGTAGGGTGCCTGAAGAGAGTATTGGAAAGGGGGCAGCCTGTCCATGGTGAAACCATGCGTCTGAAACCATGATGTCATTTGTCCCTACTAGCATGAAGTGTCCCCTTGAAGAGCTAATTGTTTGGTTGTCATGTGACAATTCCAACCCTATGTGTCCGTGGACAAGCTACAGCATGATTAGGGTTCAGTCAGTCTAGATTAGAAGTGATCTAGCACTTTTGTGAGTCTATTCGTAGATTGTGCATGCCCAGTTACTTGGTATAGATGCATATCCTCTCGTTGCACACAACATGATCACCAGAATCCCCATCAGAATCCATTAGAATCAGTTAGGGAAATTTTCCAGTGCATTTAGCCTATTTTCCCTATTTTTGGTATTTTTCACTTATTATTTTTAAGTGACTTTCCAACAAAAGTAGGTAGGGCAATTTTACTAAGTTTGTATATAAGTAAACTAGAGCTAGCACTATTTGGAGAAGAGGCAGCAGGAGCACCGCTCAACAGGAACCTTCTCAGCAGGACCCCAAAGGCTTCTGGCGTTTTTGCTCCACAACATGTTGGCTAGCGTTTTTGGACAAGACACCGCAGATCAGCCAGCGTTTTGCATTTGCAGAGCCATGGCGACAAGACCACAACAGATCAGCCTAGCGTTTTTGCATCTGCCAGCAACCTCAGCGTTCTGCAGATCTATCGCGATAGAATCAGCCCTAGGATCAGCGTTTTCAGTTTTCAGCAGTCAGACATAGCAGATCAAGTCCCGAACCTCGCAGATCTCACCTTCCCGCAGCAGTTCCTCGCCGCACGGTCAGTTTCCGCAAGGTTTATAGTTTCAGCCCGGAAAACGCAGATTTCAGCATCTGCGTTTTCATCGCGTCATCGTCGCATCGTCGCCATAGACATAGAGTCAGAATTCAGCAAAACAAGATTTGCAGATTTCAGCCCATAGCGTTTTTGGACAGCAGTAGAAAGATTGCAGATTTCAGCCCTTAGGTAGACTTCGTCATCACCGTCGTCATCGTTGACATAGCCTAGACTTGGATCAGTCTCATGCATACCATTTGTACCAGATTGTGCAATCATAATTAGACCACTCTCGCCGACGAGAGTGGGGCCTTCGGAGGAGGGTTTTACAATGTCTTTGGTGTCGTATCTCTCTTCTCTCTCTCTCTCTCTCTCTCTTTCAATCTCATACACTTGCACGCACAGTGTCCATTCACTTTGTTTGTGATCATAGCATTCTCTCATTAAGATCGGTAGGCTCTACCTTCCATAAGAACAAAAGAAACCTTGAGCACAGTTCGGAGCACTCATCTTGAGCAAAGCGCAAACAATCATTCCGCTGCACCTAACATTGGTATCAGAGCTTTGGCAGTGTTTTGTATCACTCAAGGAAAGAACCACAAGAACCACATAATGTTTTTTGCTTGTTGAGGTCGCACGAACCCAAGTTCGCTTGGGCGTGTCGATTCCTAATCATGTTTTGTTGAAGAGTGACAGGAATCCAAAGAAAGAAGGGCTTGTCCAGCCTTCTCTTCTGTCTCTTTTCACTCATTGAGAGTGGACCGTGCACTTAGCGGTCGGCCAATCGACGTGAGGTGGGAAAAAGCAACCTTGGTGTGAGCGCAAGGCCGCCAAGGGGTGCGCCCGCAAAAAGGAGTAGAACTCGGGTGAAGAGAAGATCCTTCTCAAACGCCGTTTGCAAGCGAAAGAAGACCTCAAGAACCTCAAGAACCAAGACCCCCAAGAACCCAAGTTCCTCGTGAACTTAAGAACCCAAGACCCCCAAGAACCCAAGTTCCTCGTGAACTTAAGAACCCAAGACCACAAGAACGCAAGAACGCACGGCATCAGAATGATCATCACTCGAAGCGGAATGGATACTTCACTTGGAGGTGATGAGCATGAGAGAGGCGAAGAAGAATTTTTCCCACCAGGAGGTTTTTCCGTCCCTTCCCCATCTACGACACCAATTGCACTAACTCCAATGGAGAAGTTGGAGCTGTGTTTATGGAACAGAATTTACAACGCAAAGCAAGAAATGCCGCAAGAATGGCAGCCATAGCGAGTGAGCGTGAGCAAGCACGCTTGGAAGCCAAAGAACGACAAGCGAAATTGGATCATGAATTCAAAGAAAGAAAAGCAGAAATGGAACGCAGACACGCAGAAGACGAAGCAGAAAGACAAGTAGCGAACAAAGCAAGACAAGCAGAATTTGATCGCGAAATCAAAGCAAGAAGGGAAGAGTTCTTGCGACTCTTTTCTCAAGCTCAGGCACAGATGCAAGAGATTCGGGAAAAGGAGACTCTCTTAGTCTCTTCTTTTCCAAAGCATGACACACAGGATTTGCATGATTGTGTGAAGCATGATGATGTTTTGATTGACAATGATAAACACAATGATTTGCATGATGACAAGCATGATGATTTGCATGATCAAGATGTGATTTCTCACAAGCATGATGAGTTGCATGAAGATGACGTGATTGTTCACAAGGATAATGAGTTAGTTGATGCTTTTTCTAGTGAACCTAACCTCGTTGTAGATTCGATCAATCACGAAGAACCGATCTTGGCTTTCGAGTCGAGGTCCAAGAACCCCCACAAGACGATTCGATCATTCAGGAAGAATCGATCTTGGCTCTCGAGCCTAGGTCGAGAGAACCCTCACAGGAAGTATTATGTGTTCACATGATTGATACGCACGCATTGTTCGAGTGTTTCATTCGTGATCATTTCCTGTATTTTAGTCAACATCGTTATGTGATCCCTTTTCCTAGGCATGAGATAAGTTTGTTGAGAACGTTTCTCTCATGGATGAGCACGAATGTATGTGGATTTTTCGTGAAAAGCTGCAAAGCATGTATGTCAGGAAGTCACATTCCATGTCTCTTCCTTGGCATGACACAGTTTCCGAACGAGCACATGAAAGTATGAGGGATCCACGTCCCTGCCAGCTGGGCACCTCTATCACCCTCTCTGTCAATTTAATCAGACACCTCCTCAACGTACATACCAAATAGAGTAAGAGACAATGGGCAACCCTGTTTCATCCCAATGGTGGAGTGAACTAAATCAGATATCCCCTCCGGAGTGCATACATGTCTCATCACTGATTTGTATAGAGCCATAATCCCCCAAATCAACACTATGGGCACCCATCTCTGGAATCTGTGCATCAATCGAGCTCTTGGTACCATGTCAAATGCTTTGCGGAAATCCACAAAGCTACAATAAATCCGTCTCCCATGTGACGTGCCCTCCTCAATGATGGCTCTGAGTGTCAGAATATGATCAAGAGTGGAGAAACCACTCCTGAAACCGGCCTGGCCCTTTGCTCGTACACCCTTACTCTCTACCCAATTACTCAACTGCTGCTCAAGAATGGATGCATCCTGCATTTCGAGCACCGGAGGTAAGTCGTTGCAATGTGCAACAAAAATATCTATCACATAAGGGATACAATCACCTTAAGATTTTGAGAAAGCCACAGCCCTACATCCTGAAGCAGCTTGTTTCCTGATGCATCGCATGTCCTAGTACTGGTCTCTACAAGTTCTTGACCTGCCCCTTCAGCTGTGACTATTACCATGTGACCGTTTTCTCGTAGACGCTTTCTGACAAATTGGTAGAGCCCACCATCACCTTCCAAATAAAAGGGAATGTGAGGTCCCCACCCCGCCGTCTCAAACAGCGGATCTGATGGTAAACCTGGTGGCCACTAGATCTATAGCGGAAGCAAACAAAGTGGTTCAGGGTTCATCTAGCGGACGATCTCTCATCACAAAGTGAGTCGAGTTCGAGCCTACTAGTATCGAGATCTAGTTCACCCCGCAGGGGAAGCATGCTTAACTTATCTAGCGATCCTAAGATCCACCTTCCAAGAGGAGAGAAATCCCGAGTGCTTTTTTCCCCATGTTTCAGAGGCACGTACACTTGAGACTTCGTTGCTATAGGGGCAATGAGTAATACTAGTGTCGATTTAAGCACTATGGAGACGGAGAGTTCCCGATTGGAGAGTTCCCGACCAATCGGGACCACCCTTTTCATAGGCATTGGCAACCTGAGCCAAGCCCCCACTTTCCACCCCCACACTCACACTTCCTTGTGTGTCCTAGTTACTATCACAATGGTTGTTCAACATATAAGTTCCTTGATTAGATTCCGATTCACAAGGTTCGTTAAGATAGCCCTTCAATCAATATTGCAATGCGGCACCAAGACAGAGTTCTAGTAAAAATTCTACTCAAACTTATTCATTAAAATTCCAATGTTCTGGAGGTATAACATCCCCCCTCCAACGAGAGTTCACTCCTCCCGTTGTCGCCTAGCTGCCCATACAACTAGGTATGTCCACCGCATAGAAAGCACGACATGGACATTCCCACCGCATAGAAAGCAATACGTGGGTTCCCACCGCATAGAAAGCAAGTTGTGGGTATCCACCGCTTAACCAGCAGTCGTGGATTCAAGAGCCCTTAACCAGGAACTCTGCCCCCTGTGATGAGTAGGGGGTTCAAGACTAATTCAACATTGGAAATAGAATGAACATGCCGAGCTAAATTTTCCCTAGCAGACATTCTTTCCTATTTCAAACAGTATATTCATCAACCATTCTTTCCTACTTAGACTTTAATATACAATTGAATTCAAATGCCGAGGTTTCCGTCGGATTTCTCCAACATGTTTTTAGGGATATGTTCTTTCCTGACTTATCATATGCGATGTTAAATTAAACAACTTGAATGAAAATGTGACCTAACTCCTCCATTTCCTCGTCATTGGCCCGTGAGATGGCCGGTACTTGGTCGTCCATGGGAGCTTTCCCTTTCCCATTGCTTGTTCCTGCCTCGCGGTCGTGGGCACCACCGAAGCAAGTTCTCTTTACCGGGGCCATTTTATACTCACTACTTAATTGACAAACTTGGAGAAAACAGCTAATGTCCGAGAGTCTCATAACAATCAAGATGACAGATTAGAATCACTGAACAATCCTTCTTGTATGAGAGGGTTAGATTTTCCTTCGACACATAGCAATTTTATGGATAATATTTTACTTGTCCCATGGGAACCGGCTCTAAAGTTAATCACTTGGCTTAGGTAATTAAGAATTTCAGAATTTTACTAATTAAATTACTAGAGAGTGAATTAGACATGCTCAATCACCTTCCTAATGCAAGTAGAAAGATGCAGAATTACCGTATGCATAAGTGAGAGAAAATTCTCTTCTTAGCGGCTTAATGACAGATTAATTTTCCTTAATTACATCTTAATCTATGAACATATTGAATCTAACTTAGCTACACCAATATTGTGTGGTAATAGAATGAAATTAACCAAATCCACATCATTACCGGCTTGACAATTAATTACTATGCCGACTAGTAGAAGATTTCCGCTTACTAATCATGCATTAATCTAGGATTAGGAGAGATTAATGGCTTGCATAATTAACTATTGGATTTATGATTATGTAATAGAATAATGATATGGAGAATTAGAGAGCAGCTATTGAGAAATATAGCTATGATTAAGCAGAATAGATGAGGAATTAAGAGAATGATGAAGAGTTTTACAGAAAAGCATCAATTAAATCGATATTACCGTGATTAGGGGCTGAAATCCACTCAAATTTTTGATCCAATGGAGTTCTCAAGACGAGAATTGGGCAGCACTTCCCTCCTTTGCTTCTTCTCCAAAAACTGTGTCGGCAGAACCTACCCAAGGTGTGTGTGTAATTGTGTGTTTGTGTACTGAGTGGGTGTGTGAGTATATGTGTGTGTGTGTGTGTGTGAGAGCACACTCTTATATAGGCCTCTCCATGCTGAAAATTGACCAGGCTTGCTATTTGCATCTGAATGAGCACTCACTTCATTCATGGCAAGTCTAGTTACCTGCCTACCAAGTGTCCAGTTGGCTAGTCTAACCGACTCTCACACTCACTCTCAAGCTTGGAAACTCTCCCACAACTCCCACAAGAAGAGAGGGCGTCCCTTAGCTGCTAAAGCAGGCTCTGAGTGGCCTGGAACCTGTTCCCACACAGCCTTGAGCCCCGGTGCCTCCCCGCACAACTTTAGGAAAAATTGGTTTTAGGCTAAAACGGGCCATACGAGTTGGAATTTAATGCCGTAAATTGCTATACTAAGCTCTAACTAAGATGTATCTGTCCGAGTACTTGCCATATTTAGTAGACCCCGGTGTTCATTAAGTTCATTATGTTCATTAGTATCTGTCCGAGTACCTGCCATATTTAGTAGACCCCGGGGTTCATTATGTTTATTATGTTCATTAGTAACTTTTTTCATTATGTTCATTCCATGGTACAAGGGTGCTCTTTTTGGTCGGGGTCAAAGACCTTACAAGAAACCTCTGGTATCAAGCATAGATCCTGCCAAAATATAAACCATCACCTAAATTTCTCCATTTGTGCTTCTCAAAATTTTGTTTGCGGCGGGCACACTTACCACATCACAGCTTGCCAAAGTAGCATACATTGCAATATACCCTGCAAACATCATAAATAACACACTTAATCCCTTTATTTTCTTCCTGCTTTCTTTTAGATTCCTCAGCATGTCTTAAAAAGAAACAAAAAATTACCAATGCCATTTGACAAAATGGAATTTCCAAAATTGCCTCAAACTCCAACTCTCAGGTAACCCCTCACACATAGCATGATTGAACAACTTTGCAATAACCTCTACCAGCATATCTCTAGCATGTGTAAAGTGCTCTGCTACTAGACCATCATGATCATATGCCCTGCTGCTCCTCATCCTGTCAATGGCTCTCTTTACCATCTCAGTGGTAAAGAAGGTGCTGGTAGGTGGGCATGGCTCTGTAGGATCTGGAAGGGGGGAACCGTATATAACGATGAGGCATACTGGGGGAGGGGAGCGCTCATGAAAGAATCGCCATGCCTCTCCTCTCTACTCAAGAACAACTGATACAAGTCTCGCTCCATCTGGGCCAAGTAATCACGGGGGGGAGGGGAGTGCTCATGAAAGAATCGCCATGCCTCTCCTAAGTCTCTACTCAAGAACAACTGATACAAGTGTTGTTCCATCTGGGCCAAGTAAGCTCGTTTCTTTCGTCGCACAAGGCATCGAGAAGCAATCCGAGATTGTCTGTAAGTGATGACTCCTAACAGAAGATTCCTCTGAAGTTGGGCTCCCCAGCTTCATCTCTCTGCACTCCTCATCATACCAACTATTCTGGGGTATGCTCCCAGAATATCGCTGGCTGAGTGTGTGGGTATGCCTTTGATGCTGCACCATGAAGTGTCTCAGTCAGTAAAGTGGAGGTCAGAGAACAAATGCTTCATCTGTGAGCAGCCTGGCCACATTGCTTACAATTGTCCTACAAAGAAAAGGCCAGCTGAATTTGAAGACAAGGAGGACAAGAAAGGAAAGAAGCCCATGGCTGGTCTAGTGCCAGATATGGTGGGCGACAAGCCAAATTCAGATGCAAGTGAGCTTTGCAGAGCATGGGGAAAGGTCGGGGATCAAACATTGCTTATCTTCTTTGATCCAGGTGCCAAAGCCAACTTCATTTCCCCAGAATTGGCTTCAAAGTTGGGAATCAGACCTGAAGAGATCGGGTATACAGCAGAGGCAGGTTTGGCATGTCCTGGCCATACAGAGGCTGTGACACCCATCATCCGAAAGTTGCGTCTACACATCCAGTCCTATGTAGATGCTGAAGAATTTTACATCATGCCACTGGACGGATGTGATGTGTTGCTAGGTAATCCTTGGTTGTTTCGTGTACAGGGAATCATGGATGTCTACAACAAAAAGATCACTGTATAGAGCAGGGGAAAGACTCACATTCTGGATGTAAAGCTTAAAGGGGAGTCTATTCCCACTGTATCGGCTTCTGCTATTACTTCTGTAATGAAAAAGCATCTTTCTGCGTACTTGGTTTTTGCACGTGAAGTGTCAGATTGTGATGAATCAAATTTATCTGTGCTAGATAAAGAAAGGTCAATGGTTTTACAATAGTATAGTGACTGTTTTTCCGATTCATTACCGTCTCAATTACTGCCAGAGAGACCCGAGGACCATGCGATAGATTTGGTACCAGGCAGTAGCCCACCAAATAAGCCTCCGTACAGGGTTAGTGCGGCTCAGTAGAAAGAGATAATGGGCCAAGTACAGGAGCTGTTAGAAAAGGGGCTGATTCAGCCCAGTTCATCTCCATTCTGTTCTCCAGTGTTGTTGGCGCAGAAAAAGGATGGCTCATGGCGTATGTGCATCGACTACCGTGCACTGAACAAGAATACCATCAAGAATAGGTTCCCTATACCTAGAATTGATGATATTATGGACAAATTAGGAGCAGCAGTTATGTTTAGCAGGATAGATCTAAAGAGTGGGTACCATCAGATTCGCATTAGATCAGTGGATGTGCACAAGATTGCTTTCAGAACGACGTTTGGCCTTTACGAATTTTGAGTGATGCCCTTTGGTCTTACAAATGCTCCTGCTACGTTCAATAGGATGATGGATAGAATTTTCCGTCCACACCAGCAGTTTGTTGGTACATTCTTTGATGACATGATAGTCTACTCAAAGAATGAAGAGGAGCATAGGCATCACTTGGCCATTGTGTTCGAAGAGCTACGCAGTGATAGGTTGCTCATCAATGCAAAAAAAAGTGAATTTTTTCTGGAAGAGATCCACTTTCTGGGACACATTGTCTCAAAGGATGGTGTCAGAATGGATCCTGCAAAAGTTGAAGCGATCAAGTCATGGCCAGATTTGAAGACGGTGCACGATGTCCGAAGTTTCTTGGGACTATGCTCCTATTACAGAAGGTTTATCCCAAATTTCGCTGAGATTGCTTCACCTTTACATGCTCTTCAAAAGAAGGCAGTCACCTCTAGATGGACACAGAAAGAGATTTCAGCTTTTAATCTCTTAAAGGAAAAGATGACTTCAGATCCAGTCATTGTGTTGCCAGATCTTAGGAAGTCATTTGTGGTCCAGTTTGACGCCTGCGGTAGTAGCATTGGTGCAGTGCTAATGCAAGATGGCAGGGTAGTAGCCTATGAGAGCAGAATTTTGCAAGGGCCAGAGATGACCATGCAGGTCTATGAGAAAGAGTTACTGGCTGTGATTCATGCGCTCTTAAGTTGGAAACACTACCTGTTAGGTGCAGATTTCATTGTCCAAATGGACCATCAGACCTTGCGATACTTCTTGACACAGACAAAGTTATCTGAGAAGCATATGCGATGGGCAAATATCTTGTCCATGTTCCATTTTCAGATTGTGCATGTGGAAGGCAAGAAGAATGTTGTGGTTGATGCCTTGTCAAGGAAGCCACAAATTTCAGCTGTGTCGATTCCTTATCATCATGCACTTGATGATATGAGGGAACAGTATGAAAATGATGAAGATTTTGCAAGGATCTTCGAGCAGCTAATGCAAGGACAACGTCATGAACACTATCTTCTCAAAGATGGGTTCATGATGATGCACGGCAGATTGTGTGTCACAAAGCCATTGCGACGCAAAGTTATGGAAGAGAGTCTTGTCCCACCGTATGCAGGGCATCGTGGTATCGATGCTACATTTAAAGCGGTTGAGACATTCTTCTACTAGCCTACATTGAGAAGAGATGTGGATGCCTTTGTGCGAGAATGCCTAATATGCCAAAAGGTCAAGTTTGACAGGCAAAAGGCACCAGGGTTATTGCAACCACTACCTATTTCAGATAAACCATGGGAAAGTATTGCTATGGATTTTATCTTTGATCTTCCGAGAACGCAGACAGGAAACGATGGTATTTGGACCATTATTTGCAGATTTAGCAAACAGGCTCATTTTATTCCTGTCAGGAAGAAGATAAAACCAGATCAGATGGCACGCTTGTTTATGAGCAATATTTTCAAGTATCATGGCATGCCACAGTCGATTGTTAGCGACCGTGACCCACGCATGACAAGTTTGTTCTGGAGAGGTTTGTTTGAGAATATGGGCACAACGCTCAAATTCTCTTCATCATTTCATCCTCAAACAGATGGACAGTCAGAAGAGGCAAATTCTACTGTCCTAGATCTACTGAAGTGCTATGTGTCAGAGCATAAAGGAAAGTGGGAGCAATATTTGCCATTGGTGGAGTATGCATACAATAATACAGTGCATTCATCAATTGGCAAGGCACCTTTTGAGATAGTTGAAGGTGGCAAGAAAGTTCCTCCCATAGTGCATACAAAGGACAAGATAGTTGAAGCAGATAAGTATGCTCAGGACATGGATGAAATGTACAAGAAGGTCAAAGTGGCTGATCGTCACCGTCGTGAAGTGGTATTTTCACTTGGTGATTGGGTACTTCTACGCTTTGAAAAGGCAAGGTTAAAGAAGATGAAGGGCAAGGAAAGACTGTTTCCAAATCTTAGCATGCGTTACTATGGGCCTTTTCAAGTGTGCGACATAATCAGTGATGTTGCATATAGGCTGAAATTGCCTGAGAGTTGGAAGATTCACAATGCGTTTCATGTGAGTCTTCTCAGACCCTATGTGGGTGATGTGCCAGAAGATATGCTTGCTGAAGATTAGCCGGAAGACGAGGAACTTGACGAGATCTTGGTCCCCGAAAAAATTTTGGCACACAAAGAAAGGAAAGTGAAAGGCAAGGTTGCTAGGCGTTACTTGGTAAAGTTCAGAAACTATCCACCAATGGATGCTAAGTGGATGGAAGAAGGTGAACTTGGAGAGTCACCAACTGTGTTATCACTTTACCTTGAAGCCTTCGATTTGCAACCTACCTCCACTCCTTGAGTTTCAAAGCTACATGGATTGCCAATGTGACAATGGCTTTTGAAACAAATGATGTACATGGTATTTAAAGTGAGCTCAAATGAAATACCTATTACATGAATGTTGGAGCTGTACATATTGTCAGTTTGGCAATTTCTCTTATGGAATGTCCAAAAGTTTGGTTAGTGCTATAGAAGCGAGTATTTCTTGTCAGTTTGTCAAGGATACAGTAATTGCTTCTATTAAAGAGTACATGGGTAATTGCATTCTTGAACTGTCGGTTTGGGTATGCTCGAAAGTGTTACGGGATCCAACGTGTACTATAAGACAGTGGCAAAATGTGAAGCTACCATTTTGTCATTGGAAAGTTAGTGACTCAAAGCAATGGCAGAGTGCGAAGTTACCACTATGTCATTGGGACAGGGTTCACACGCAGGCAATACATGTGTCGACCAGGTGTTGAATACACCAGAGTTGACAATGAGCATGTATGTGTCGTACATGTGTCGACAGGTGTTGAATAGATCAGTGTTGACTGTGAGCATGTACGACATAGATGCAAACGAGGACGTTTGAGATTTCAAGAGGGGGATATGTCACCAGCGTGTGACTACTATCTATCCTTTTTGTTGATTTCTTTCTTATTATTTATTTACTTTCACTTTTTGGAAACACCCCTCGGGAAATCTAACTGCCTTGCATTGCATAGCTAGTGTGGAACTGTCCAGAGGGAGTCCAGGCCTAAGGGCAAGAGAGCACTAAGGTTGGACAAGGAGTATGGTTAGCCAAAGTGGGGTCATTGACTAGCCAAAGTGGAATCCTTTGCTACAGAGGCTACATTTCAATTCTAGGTGTGGCTGCAGTGTACAAAGGGGGTCAGATGACCTAGAAAGATACAATGGCAGCATCTCCTAAAATTTAGGGAACTGCTATTTTGGGACGTGAAAATGTGTTTGCGTCATTACCTCCGGAATGACAAGGAGAACATTTTCTTACTTTGCCGTGAAGTCAACTGGGCAACCGGTTGGGAGATTTTTAGGCGGCAACCCTGAAACGGGAAAATGCTTGTAAATGCGCCAAGTGGCACATTCTGGTGCACTTTCCTCATGCAAGAGAAGGTGGCGCTGAATTTTAAGCTGGAAGAGGCTCATTTGCTGATTTTGTCACAGGTTAAGAGCTATGGAGTGCTTGCTTTCCCTCCTATGTACAGTGTGGTGCCAGGAGTGATGCCCTGCACGCTACGCATTGCCCTCTCTCTCCCCTATGGCAGTATGTTATGCCCCTCTAGTGGGCTTTTCAATTGACCAATGTACAGTTGTGTGGGTTCATGCGCGATTGCCGAGGCAAGAGCCTCTTGCACAGGTACTAGATTAGCTAGCGGCTAATCCCCTGCAGGTACAGGTGAATTCGGAGAGGTTCTACGCCAGAAATCTCGTCCGATTCAAAGGGCAAGTAGCTGTACAGGTGCGGGAGCTCGAGGACTTGCTACGGATGCGACCGGCACGCGAAACGGAGCCCGAAACAGTGAATTACAGCCTGCTGTGTATTTTTGCAGGTTTAGGGTTTTGGCCCTAAACGGTCCCTAATACCCCCAGGAGGTTCGGGGACGCTAGGGGACCGCTGTACAGGTGATCTGGCGCATTTTCGGGGCTGAAAACAGAGAATTCAACGTGCTGCAGATTCTCGTCAGGTTTTGCAAAGTGCCCGTATGCGTCGGGAAAGTCAGTCAATGCGTGGGAATACTGACTGTGAAGGGTCCTAGTACAGTTATGCTACCAAAATCGGGCCGGAACAGTTGAAATTCAGCCAAGTTTGAGCGGGGCAGCTTGTAGGGAACCACAACGTTTATTCCCTCTTTTGAACGATAAAGAAATACCGAAAGGGGTGCCTAAGTTAGGGGCCAATCTGGTGTCGGTCTACTTATACAGGTGCAATCTAGCAGCCTGTATCCCTCTCCCCTTTGTTGTGTCTTGAAAGTACAGGTAAAGTGGGCGACAAATTAAATGGGTGAAAGCAAATAAGGTTTAAGTCTAAAGTCTACCGCCCTTTTTGAAAGTATAGGCCAGTTTCAGTACTGGCCCCGTGTCTGTGTGGAAAGCATGTAAAACCGGCTGCTCCAGGAAATTTCTATAAGCCACTAAGTATGGCTAACCCATTTGCAGTCGTCATCTCCGTGAAATATCTCCCATACTCTGTCTGCTCTCTGTCATGTAAGCATCTATCAAGCCCCAAGTCACCCACATCCAGCTCTCTAAGCATCTCATATGAAGTGTCGTAGACGAGTGTCTGAGAGTTGCCCGTTCGGGCATTGAAGTCCCCTAGGAGGATGATATCACCATCCCTAGAAAACTCCCATATATCATCATCTAGTATAGAGAAAGGCGACTGTCCTCTGGATGCAACATATACTGACGCACTAGGGGGAAAGTAACATATGGCCCCAGGTTAAACAGACAATCCACTATCGTGGGCAAATGAGTACAAAGCATCTAAATGAGGTAGAGGCATTGAGGCTTTGGACACAGCGGTGGGCTTCTCCTTTCCGTTGTGCGGTAGGGATTTCATAGTGGACCCAGCACACAGTTCTTGACTGGCTCCAGATTCAGGCTATTGAGTTCTCACACCACACAGGGGACTTAGGGTTGACAGATTTGGTGCAGACACTCTGGCCTCTTGCCAAGTTCAGCGTGATGCCTCCGGATGCAGTGGGTTGCAAGCACATTGTGGTGCATTTGTTTGCTGAGCTGCCACCTCTTGCATTGTTTTGTTAGCTTCACACCCAGAGGATGTAGCCCTTCGGTTGTACGCTCAGCGTGGGCCTGGGCGGGACAGTCACTCCTTTTGCACTTGTTTATAGGTCGTTCGAGTGCGGATTACTCCCCATCCAAATCGGCCTCAATGATAGTGAGGTTGGTTGCTGTGGCACCATCTGTTTTCTCTCATGGACTCAATGAGGATCATCGCATGGAATGTGCAGGGATTAGGAGGGCCCTAGTTTCAGTGTCAGAGGGGTCGGCTGCGTCAGGAGCTTCAGAGATGCCTTGTGGGTGGTGAGATTGACATTCTTATACTATAGGAGCATCATCTTTGTGAGAGCCGTATTAGACAGTGTGGTCAGATTTTGCGTGGTCGCTATGAGACGTTTTGGTGAGCTACATTTGGACCTGGAGGTATCCAGGGAGGGGTATGTATGACTATTGCGGATTCTTTGCAGCAGGCCATTGTGGGCAGAGGGATTATTGTGCTAGGCACAAGGCTTAGTGGATCACTATGCAGGTTCAGGGTTGTCTCATGGGCCTCTTGAACATCTATGCGCCCAATGTGGCGAGTGCACGTGCAGAGTTTTGGTCTTATATTGTCAAGTCTCTGCCGCAGGCAGAGCAATGGTGCATTGGGGGTGACTTTAAGATGTTGGAGGACCTCTGACAGGTTAAGAGGTAGCCATACTACTGTGCATGGAGTCGAGTTGGCAGCTTGGGAGAGGTTATGTATGACTGCAGGTTTCAGATGTTTGACAACATTCTTGCTTTGTGAGGCCCCCAAATAGCCTGGCCTTCTCTCGTTTGGGAACAGCAGAGTGGGAGGAGTGAATCTATCTCGGATAGATCGCTTCTACACTAGTGACAACTTCTGTGACTTGGGTGGGACATTTTTTTTTTTCCCGAGAAAAAGATCCTTCTATTAGTTAATGAAAATTGCCCATAGGGCTACATCCACCTCTGCAAGAGAGGGCTACAACAAGCATGATGGGGAGACTCTCCCAATGAAAAAACAGCATATATATAATGGGGCTAAATCAAGAGATGGGAGGAGGGAAGAGCCACACAGGTGGACAGTAGTGCCATCTGAGCACCCCCTGGACCATGGAGTAGAACGGCCCAGGGCGCCAGAGTCGAAGGAAAGCCTCGCGGCGCTCCCACATGCGGTCGGAGCTGCCCTGTAGTCCCTCAAGCTGTCCTCTGAGAGTATGGATCAGCTCTAGCCAAAAGTCATGAACAGTCTCTGCTGGTGGTACATGGCGAGCCTCAAAGATGCGAAAACAACGGGCCCGCCAGATGAACTAGAGAGCTAGGCCGCTGATGAGCTCCCAACACTCCTCTCTCTCACTGCTCCACTCCTGTGGAGTAAGGTCTGTAGCAGGCTGGAGTGTAGGTCGCCCCCCCTGTATCACTATCATCTTGCTGGTAGAAGATAGCTCAAACTGAAGTGCCGGGCCTGTGAGGGTGGACCAAGCCGCTGCCCCCCAAGTGTACTGTCGAGCCATGGAGAGGGCAGGCATCAGCCGAAGAACTCGTAGCCACACTTGCTGGGCCGAGGGACAGTCCCAAAGATAGTGTCGCTGACTCTCCAGGGACTCCTGGGCGGTTTGCAGAAGAGAAGGGGTCCCTCCATAGCCACTCACCAGGATCCCATTGTACTCGTGCCAGTGGACAGCACTTTGCTTGGGACATTTTGCATTCTGGCTAGGACTTCTTTTTTGGACCATGCACGAGTGATCCTCACAGTGACAGATAGACAGAGGGGGAGCACAATGCTACGTATCCCTGAGAGGGTTTTGTTGGACTCTGCACTCGGAGAGCGAGTGCTCTCTCTTTGGACAGAGGTCTTAGACATGCAGGACTCTTCTGCTCACAGAGTGGCCTTTGGACTTGCTCAGCTTAGTCGGCTTTTTCTTCAGGAGTCCATGGCCTGCCTGGCTGCAGCGAGAGAGGAGGAGCAACGTCTCCGACGAGGCGTTGCTTCCTTGCAAACGATGCAGGAGCAGCATCCAGATAGTCCTTGGTTGGAGAAGTAGTTGCAGTAAGCTCGCCAAGAGCTTGCCAGCATAGAGGAGAGGCGCCATGAGTTTGCTTTTCATCGATAGGTATCTTAGTGGAGCCAGGTGGGTGACGGAGTGACGGGCCTTCTTTGAGACAGTGGGACCCCGGCATACGCATGCCAGGGTGAGCCAGTTGAGGAGGCCTGACAGGGCAGTTGCTTCAGAGCCTGAGGACATGCGAGCTGACTTTTACCGTGACCTGCTGTTAGCAGAGCCTCAGTCAGAGCGTCAGGATGCATGCAGAGAGCAGGTTTGGGCACAGATGCCTTGTCTTGTGACTAAGGAGATGCGATAGAGGCTTAAGCTGCCTCTTCAGCTAGAGGAGCTCCACGTGGCCCTCAAAGAACTTCCCCGTGGCAGCTGTCTAGGTGAGGATGGTTTGACTCCCAGCTTTTCTTAGAGTACTGGGAATTGCTTGGCTCAGATCTCTGCAGCGCTTTTCAGTACATCCTGCACACAGGAGAGATGCCTGACGGCATGAGTGAGGCTTTGATTTACCTCATTCCCAAGGAGGGTGGCTCCTTGGATGAGATTCGATAGTGGCAGCCCATCACCATCCTCAACTCAGCCTACAAAATTCTTGCCAAGGCTCCTAGAGAGCATTATACATGGGACACAGACAGGTTTTGTCAAGGAGCGTAGTTTGAGGATTCAGCCACTTCTAGAGAGCATTATACATGGGACACAGACAGGTTTTGTCAAGGAGCGTAGTATCCTTGACAACATCTTTACGTTTTGGGAGGCTTCTGCCCTCGCTCGCCTCCGTGGTGAGGATCTAGTGATACTTCTTCTTGATTTTGAGAAGGCCTACAATAGAGTTAAGTGGAACTTTTTGGAGGGCACTCTACACAGGATGGACTTCTCAGATGCTTGAGAGGTGTGTCAACTCTTTACAGACGGGCACACAGTCAGGTACTTTTGGCAGGTGGTAGAGGAGATCGCTTCTTGCTCACACGTTCGGTCAGACAGGGTTGCCCTCTTTCCCCCTTCCTCTTTCTGTTCTATGCTGAGGTGATGAGCAGATTTTTGGTTTCACAAGAGGTTGGTCTACGTGGCTTAGCGCTCCGCTCCCTATTCGGGGCGACGAGTTACTGGATGCTGAGGTTTGCAGAAAGCTCAGCTTTGTACTTGGAGGGCCAGAAGGCAAACCTTCACAGGTGTGAGCAGGCTCTTGAGACCTTTTGTTGTGCATTAGGCGCACGGATCAACTGGAGAAAGACAGTGGCTTTCTCGGTTAATAGTGCTCCTACGCCTGATTGGCTGCTGCCAGATGAGTGCAGTTCGATACTTGGGTTGTCAGGTTGGTTTGAACTTGTCACCTGAGCAACAGATTGCTCCCCTCCTCCTGTCCATTAGGAGGAAGCTGTTACATTAAAGCTCCGTACAACTTTCTCTGGCAGGCAGAGTTGTAGTGGCCAACCAGGTGTTATTGGCTACTATGTGGTACATCACATCTTGTTGGATCTTTTCGAGTTCTTGCATCAGCCAGGTAGAGAGGTTGATCAAGAATTTTCTTTGGTCAGGGCGCGACATTCAGATAGCCCGGGCCAAAGTGGCCTGGCAAGTCATCAATCTTCCTTGTTCTCAGGGGGGGTTGGGGATCATAGACCCAGCACAGTAGAGCAGAGCCCTTCTTGGGAAGTTTGTTGTCAGAGGATTGCTTCCAGGGGAGGAGCCCTGGAAAGAGTTTTTGCTTCAGCGGCTTAGTGCTAGTGCCTCAGGTTGGAGGCCCTTGGAGACCTTCGACCATATGGATTTTCACAGAGATGCGCAGAGTTGGCCTAAGGAGGAGACTGGAGGGCCCGTTTTGCTGTGAGTCTGCTCCGCTTCTTGGAGCAGTTGAGGAGAGGCTTGGAGCAGCACCAACCTACTTGCACGAAGGAGCGTCTGCGACAGTCCCTTGTTTGGAACCCCATGGTTAGCACTGGGAGAGTCCACTTGGTTAGTAGGCCTCATGTTTCTTGGGGTCCGATGGCAGAGGGTCCAGCACGCACCTTAGGTGACTGGTGGTAGTTCTCAGGCTTGTCAGAGGAGCTTCAGAGCATCCAGCTACATGGCATGAGAGGGGTGCAGAGCATGTGTTAGGACATCACAGAGGCAATACTAGCTGAGTGGCTCACACCTCTCGAGTCAGCAGCGCTCAGATGGATGGAGACCTTCACGCGACTGGAGGTCCTCATCGTAGTTTGGGCTTGTTCAAAGATTGTACCCTCCCTGTTTTTCGAGCTACAGGGTTTACACCAAGTTTTAGTTGAGACCCCACAAGTTGCAGAGTGCTATTTTCAGAGGATCCGAATTGTGGGCATTTGTGGGAGGACTTGTGTCATAGATCCTGACCCAGCAGCTCTTGCGACTGGCCATTGGAGGCTATGGTCTTGGGAGAGCTGTCCACTGGCACGAGTGCAGTGGGATCCTAGAGAGAGGTTTTGGCGGGACCCTTTCGCCTCAGCCGATCCAGGTGTCCCTTTCTTTTAGTGTTCGACTGGGACGTCACATACTGGCAGCGCGGAGGGAGGCTCGTCCTGCTGCAGCACCTCATTGGCAGGAGGAGGGTCTCACAACTGAGTTCTTGTCAGATTTTTGGACAAGGTTGTGGGACGCTAGACAACCACGGTGAGTCACTTTGTTCTAGTGGATGGTTGCACATAAAGCTACAACAGTGGGGAGCTGGCTTGTACATAGTGGTCTCTCGATAGTATGTGCAGCTTGTGGCCATCCTGTGGAGAGTCAGCATCACTGTCTTTGGGACTGTCCTATGGCACAACAGGTTTAGCTTCGTGTCCTTCAGCTGATGCCAGCTTTTTCCATAGCACGACAGTACACTTGGGGGGCGGTTGCTTGGTCCACTCTCACGGGCCCAGCACTACAGTTTGAGCAATCGTCCACCAGCAAGATGATAGTGTTCTAGGGGGGTCGACCTACACTCCAGTCTGCTCTACAGAGCTTACTCCACAGGAGTGGTGCAGTGAGAGAGAGGAGTGTTGGGAGCTCATCTGCGGCCTGACACTCTGATTCATCTGACAGGCCTGTTGCTTCCGCATCTCTTCGAGACTCACCCTGTACCACCAGCAGAGACAGTTCGAGATCTTTGGCTAGAGCTGATCCATACTCTCAGGGGACAATTCGAGAGAGTCCACAGCAACTCCGATTGCATGTGGGAGCGTAGAGAGGCTTTCCTTCGACTCTGGCGACCCGGGCCTTTCTTCACCATGGTCTAGGGTGGGCTCAAATCAAGAGATGGGAGGAGGGAAAAGCCACACAGGTCATTGTACATATGCTGTTTTTTCATTGGGAGTCTCCCCTCATGATTGTTGTAGCCCTCTCTAGTAGAGGTGGTTGTAGCCCTATGGGCAGTTTCATTAACTAATAGAAGGATCTGTCTCGGAAAAAAAAAAGGATTTTGCATACTGACCCCGCACATCGGGGGAATTGGGGGAGGGCAGGGTGGTCTCGTACGGTTTGTACACGTACGACGATGTGCGGTACTAAACGAACTAAAAAAAATTATGATGTACGATGACGTTATGTACGTTCAAAATAAAAAAAAACAAATAATTCTTAAGCCTAAGCCTTAGGCCTTAAAGAAACTTGACATTTAGACAGATTACAATTATGAGAGCTTGAGAGGGAGAGACGATGGAGAGCTTGTCACTTGAGACTCGAGAGCTTCAATGGGAGCTTGAGGGGGAGAAACCCAAGGGAGAGAAGGAGAGCTTGAGCCTTGTCACTTGAGAGCTTCAATGGGAGCACATGGATGATGAGAGCATTGAGAGGCTAGAGCTTGTAGCTTGTAAGTTGTGTTGAGAACAAGGTGGAGGAGTTGCTTAAATAGATTATAGGAAGAGGAAGAGCATGGGAGAGGGAGAGCATGGGGCATTATGGATGTGAGAGGGAGAGCATGGCAATAGGCATTGGTACATGCCACATGATTGCAAACATGCTCCAAAATGGCTCCCTAAATGCCCACTAACACGTGCAAAAACTGCCGCCAACGGTCATAAACGGCTACATTTTTCGATCGTACAGAACGTACTAAACGTACGGAACGGAACGGGTCTGACTGAACGGTACTAGACGTCCCGTACGTCGAACGAAAACTACCCTGGGGGAGGGGAGTGCTCATGAAAGAAACGTAATACCTCTCCCGAGTCTCTACTCAAGAACAACTGGTATAGGTCTCGTTCCATTTGAGCTGGGAATGCTCGCTTCTTCCGTCGCACAAGGCGTCTGAAGGTTATCTGAGACTGTCTGTGATTGATGACCCTAGGAGGAGATCTCTTTGAAGCTCTGCTCTCGTCTCTCTACACTCGTCATAACAACTGTTCTGAGACATGGTCCTAGAACGGCGTCTCTGATTAGGCTGAGTGTGTGGGTATGCCTCTTCTGCTGCATCATGCAATGTCTCAGTCAGTAAAGTGGTGATCTCCTCCACTAAGAGTCCTAGCCTGGCTGCTGTACATAGACGACTATAGATCTCCTCTGTATAAATATAGTCAGTCTCGGTGTAAATGTATAACAGGTATGTGTCCTCCCTCTTGACACCTGGGCTGTACAGTACTGAAAAGACACGGAAAGTGTCAAGAGAGCATGATCCATTCTACACCCATTGGTCCTAGTCCTACTGTGAAACCGTGAATGCAGGGAATGAAGCTCAGATATGTCATGACATAGTCAACTGTGCTGGCCCCATGCATGTGTGGAAAGCATGTGAAACCTACCGCGCTAGGAAAATGTCGTAGGCCATTAAGTATCACCAAACCATGTGTACTCGCCATCTACATGAGATGTCTCCCATACTCTCTCCTCTCTATCTTGTAAATGTCTATCAAGCCCCAAATCTCCTACATCTAGTTCTCTAAGCTATATCTCCTCTGAAGTGTCCTAGAAGACTGTCTGAGCTTTGCCCGTCCGGGCATTGAAGTCCCCTAGGAGGATGATGTCACCAGCCTTGGAAAACTCCCATATGTCATTGTCTAGGATTGAGAAAGGTGACTGACCTCGAGACCCAGCATAGACTGATATATATATATATATATATATATATATATATATATATATATATATATATATATATATATATCGAGAGAGAGAGAGAGAGAGAGAGAAATGAAATGAAATGTTATATTAACGTTTTCAAACGGCCAAAATGACCCATGAGACCAAACGGTTACAAAATTGTGAATTTGATACCATGTCTGGGTACAAAAAGACTAGAACAAAAATACTACTACTACTTCTAGAATCCATCCTCATCTGCACTCTGGATGTCGAGAGAATATGGCTCGAATCTTCTCCTGTAGTCTTCGTCGATGCTGTGTAGCCCCTCTCCTCAATCGTGGCCGTCTGGATCTCCGTAGCTCTAGTGCTCGGTCGATGAGAGTGCTGGTAGTGGTCGAATGAGTGTGGGCCGATCTCTATAGTGATGGCTGCTCCTCTGGGTGTCCCATATCTAGTGAAAAAAAATCTATAATCTGTTTTTGGGACTGTCTCTCTCTAGCTCTCCCCAATAAAGTGTCTCTATATGTGTGTAACTCAAGTAGATATAGCCCAAGACATCCTAAGTAGATATAGCCTAAGACATCTCTGATCCTCATAACTCATGACCCTAGAGAAAAGACCGAAACCCTCTTTGAATATGTAGTGGAAACGGCCCCGAATCTCATAGTACACTATGCAATGACATATGCAATGACATATGTAATGTAGCTCTGTCTTTGGCTCTAGCTGGCAGAAGCGACATATCCTGTCGTCTGATGGTATCCCTCTGAATTTACGAGTCTCAATCTCTAGCTGATGTGAGGATGTGCGTATCTGACCAATGGCACACCGCAAACCATGAGACATATGTGTATCCATGTAGCTGCGTCGAATCACAAACTCATCTCCTGTGAGGTGGAGAAGATGCTCTCTATAGAAAGCCATCTTCGTGCCCAACTCCTGTGGCGGTTCTATCCATGTCCTCCTAGAGAGAGAGAGAGAGAGAGAGAGAGAGAGAGAGAGAGAGAGAGAGAGAGAGAGAGAGAGAGAGAGAGAGAGAGAGAGAGAAATGAAATGAAATGTTATATTAACGTCTTCAAAAGGCCAAAATGACCTATGAGACCAAACTTTTACAAAATTGTGAATCTGGCACATGTCTGGGTACAAAAAGACTAGAACAAAAATACTACTACTACTAGAATCCTTCCTCATCTGCATGCTGGATGTCGAGAGAGTATGGCTCGAATCCTCTGCTGTAGTCTCAGTCGATGCTGTGTAGCCTCTCTCCTCAATCGTGGCTGTATGGATTCCGTAGCTCCAGTGCTCGGTCGATGAGAGTGCCGGTAGTGGTCAAATGAGTGGGGGCCAAGCTCTGCAGTGATGGCTGCGCCTTTGGCTGTCCCATATCTAGTGAAAAGAAATCTGTAATCCATCTCTGAGATTGTCTCTCTGTAGCTCTCCCCAGTAAAGTGTCTATATCTGTGTAACTGAAGTAGATATAGCCGAAGACATCTCCGATCCTCATAACTCATGACGCTAGAGAAAGGACCGAAACCTTGTTTGAATAAGCAGTGGAAACGGCCCTGAGAGAGAGAGAGAGAGAGAGAGAGAGAGAGAGAGAGAGAGAGAGAGAGAGAGAGAGAGAGAGAGAGAGAGAGAGAGAGATTTTATTATCGTCCTCGGAGGTCAAATATGACCTATGGGACCAAAGTTACATGTGATGTAGTATGTGTATAGACGATGAGTGACTCTCGATGCTCCAAAATTGTGGTGATGAGAGTCGCAATGGAGAGCCCACTTTGGCTCGGAGAGGAAAGTGTGTAGGTCTAAGTTCTGGCTGAAAATGTGAGAGAAGCAAGTTCGGATGTGACCAAAAGCTGAGCACTCTAGTAGTGTGTGGTACTCAAGACTCTCGAACTTGCAGTGAGCATAATCTGCACAGTCGATTTGAATCTTCTCCATTGCCCCAACGCCGTATCTCGCATCGAAGGAAATGGGAGCCAAGCCGAATGGTTGCGATAGTGCGTATCGCCGACAAGGGGATAGGATCAAGCATGTAAGTGTGAGTACGGTTTCCTCTTTCAACGAAGAACATGGTTTTGTAGTTGGGGGCAATATGGGTGGTGTAATGTATGAAGCGTGACCCACCGGATTTCTCCCAAGCCGTAATACATTGGCGTTGTAGAAAAGCTTCATTCACTAGGAAGTCAATTGAAGCATCATGTAGCAAGTGTAATGCATCCCATCTCCCAAACCACTTCTTTATATTTTGCATCCATCCCGTGCTCAAGATCTTGCTTTTATGCGTCTTTTGAACTTTTTTGCTTGCTTCCCATGCAATTGTAGGAAGTCGATGTGAGGGGTTTTGACGCATCTTTATCATGTACTCCACAACCCTTTCCATGCCCATAACTTCAATTGGAAGACATCCCGAATCAAGAAGTAGGAGCATATATGGTGTTTGTGTCTTCACTTGGAGAAAGTTTGTAAGAAAACGCTTTTGGACATTCTCAAACTCTTTCCAAGTAGACTTTGAGATGCTCACGCCCCACACTTCAACTCCATAAAGAAGAACCGGTGACACCAATGCATCAAAAAGATACTTCTTGAGAACCCAACACTTGATGTTTCCCGCATTACACATGTTCTCAAATGCATAAAATGCTTTCTTTCCCGCTTCCAAACGACGCATAGCACATTCATGCCACTTGTGATTGGATGGAACCTCAAGGCCAAGGTACTTAAAGCTCTCAACAACTTCAAGTGTTTCATTGTTGTACACAATGCATGGCTTCTCCTTATGGTTGGTTTTCGCAAGCATAACCTTTGTCTTGGATTCGTCCACAATCAGCCCACTATGCAAGCAAAAGTTCTCAAGGACAACCATAAGCTTTTGTGCATCTTCTAAAGTGTGTGCTAGAAGCACTACATCCGCATACAACAAAAGCATGATTATCGCATTGCAAATAGTGACCTCTTCAATGCCTTCTTTTTGCATAAAGTCAAGTACCATTTGTTCCAATTGATCGATGCATAGACCAAACAGAGTTGGTGACAACGGACATCCTTGTTTAACCCCAATAGTGCTTACAAAAATTTCTGAAATTTCTCTTCACATGCGCAATTGACAAATCACCTTCTCATAGATTCGAGAAACCGCAAGCATAAACTCACTTAGCACTTGGAGTTCTTCTATCCTTCTACACAAATTGTTACGTGGAATCATATCAAAGGCTTTCTTAAAGTCCACAAAACAATAATACAATCGCTTGCCTTTCAACCGACTTTCCTCCATGAGAACACGAAGAGTGACAAGATGATCAATGGTGCTATGGCATCGACGAAAACCCGCTTGTTCCTGTGCATGCTTGTCATTATCTTCAGTCCAATCACTCAATTCATCTCCATTATGCACCCAAACAACTTTGCCATAAGAGACCCAATCATTATAGTCCGGTAGTTGTTTACATTCTTTACATCTCCTCCTTTGTGCAAAGGCTTAACCCAACTAGTACTCCAATCATAAGGCATACCATGTTGAAGTGTAAGGTTGAACATATCACACATCCAGTCATGGGTAAAATCTCCCGTCCATTTGATCATCTCCGGCTTGATACCTTGAAGATCTTCCGCTTTGCGAGTGGCCAACTTTTCAAGCCCACCACATACATCCTCAATAGTAAAAAAGGAGCGCATACATGGGAGTGAACCATAAAATGGCATTTTTTCAGCATTTGCTTGCTGATATAATTGCCTACAATGTGTGTACATATCCACAAAACTCAACTTACCAAAATTCTCAATCCGCTTGCCTCTCAAGTTTCTCCAAAATTTTCCACATGCGTGTGCGTTTTCTTGGACTTGAAAAAGTTGTTGCTTTACTTCCCATCTTCTTCTCTTCTTTTGAATCAATGCCTTGTTTGTATACAAATGACTTTGATAGTTGTCTTTGTCCATAGTTGCATCAAACTTTATCAAGGACTATCGAGCATCTTGGCATTCTTTATCAAAACACCTTTCACGTGATCTATCTTTGTTGATACCATGGAGATGCTTTATAGCAAAGCATTCTTTGGCACAAGAACAAATAACTTTCTTGAAAGCTTCCCATTTAGTTTCCAATGGTATACCATATTGAAGCTTCTTCATCTATAATTTTTGCTCAACCATTTTAATGTTCATTGGTGCCCGTTTGAAATCCATACATAGTGATAATTTCCCTTTCCTTTGGCTGAAATTATCATGCTTAGTTGCTTCTTCACATGAAAGGTCAATACATAGGGTGCGATGGTCGGATTCCGGGGTCCATTGGCCAAACATAAAACTCTTTATGCGATACATGATGGCTTCTGACAGTAGCATATAGTTAATCACACTATCCCCATTATGTCTCTTACATGTAGATCCATTGGTTCCACTCCACAAAGATACACCATTGGCAATGAGCGTATCCGTGCTATTACACATGTGTAAAAGTAACTTTCCATAGTGATCCGGCTCTTTCTCATCCATTGAAGAACGATCATACAAGTGAACTTCCTCCAACTTCCTTGAAATGTATGGCATATCATATTGGTTAGTATCATGTTGCAATGTTTTTGTGCGAGCATTTATATCCCCAAATACAATAACATCACCTTCACCTTTGAAATAAGCAATGTCCTCTTCTAAATAAAAAAATGACTGATCTTTATCCGTGCAAGCATAAAAGGGAGAATCATGAAGGAATGTAGCAACCGGCTACAAAAATGGGTGCTCTTTTTGGTGTCATAATTTTCAGCCATACATAACGTTTGTACTTGTCATCTTTCACAATTGATACAAAATCTTCCAATCCTTTTTTAACCATACTTGCTATCCCTCCTTGTCCTCTTCGTTGCTTAAGATTCTTTAACCACATCAATGAATGTACATTGTAATTCTCCAAGCTGTTAATCCTTTGTGTATCATACTCCCAAGTTTCAACAAAAAGTTCAACATCGGCTTTGCTTGTTAGTTCATCAATGCCAATCCCCGCATTCCATGGGTATCTATTACAATTCCAAAAGCATATTTTCAATTGTAAATCGGTCTCATAGGTCACGCATCCCTATTTGCTCGAGGGACTTGCCTCCTCCTTGGACAAATTTTCTTCATGAGAGATCTCCTTGTTTTTCTTATTCTTTTCCTCATATGCCTTGCGATGCATATTTTGTTGCTTAATAGTGCGATCTTCACATACAAAACATTTTGTATCCCTCAAATAGATCCAACTATTATCAAGCATAATCTTTTGCTTGGTTTCATCCGGCATGGTGCATACAATTGGCCGTTCTCCCGAGCGAGGAGCTCTTTGCTTCCTCACTCTATGTGCTCCATAGACCATAGATCGGACATGCCAAAGTGGGTTTTGAAGAAATCTTCAATATCAATGACAAGAGAAGGAGGTGTCTCCAGCTTCTCTTCGGGAATTCCACGAATAACAATGTTCTTGGAACGTCTCTCCCGTACCTTCAACTCCTCCACATCCACATTCTCAACATTCTTTGTTTGAGCCATATCTTGCATGAGTGAGGAATTAGAAGTCACATTGCTACCATATACATCAGCCTAAGACTTGTTTGTGCATACATTTTTCATGTCGCATACATCCCGGCTCATGGTGTCGAATTTCTCCCTTTTCAATACATGGTCATGTTCTACTTTTCTTATCCGCTCCCTCAAAGCATTCAAGTTCACAAGAGAGAGTACATTCCTTGACTTCCTTTTCAAGTTGCATCAAACGTGTTGTTTGCATCTCAAGTGTCCTCTTGAGATTCTCATTCTCAACCACAAGTACCCTTTGTGTGCCATTCTCCATTGCAAGTGCTCATAAGCTTCACCTTGTTTGTTTACGATCTCTTGCAATGATACCAAGTATGCCATGATCATGCTTTCCGATGTCGTTGGTTGGGTGGTTGTTTTGCTATCTCCACACTTAGGAGATCTTGGATCAATTTCCACAATGGTTGTGGACCTTGTTGAAGAAGAAGAACGCTTGCGAGTGTCGGAAGACATTGTATGTAAAATAAGAGATGAGAGTCAAATTTCTTGAACCTGTTCACTTCGGAAATGCTGTTACAAAAACGCCTTCCATGCGACGGGCTATCATACGCTCACCTCCCTCATGTCGTGAGGAGATTGAGCGCCAGCCTCTCATTTGGAATGATGCAGTTCTTGATTCTTCGGTTAATTCATCTCGTCAGCTTGGAGAGAGGACTCACATTGATTGGGCTGCTTGGGACACTCGCCCTGCTGCCTCTATGCGGTTGTTTCATGAGACACGTATGCTGGATGCAGATTTTGTGGCAGAATATTATGACATTGGTCGCGGGGTGACAGACAGACTGCTTGAGATTGACTCCGCGGTTCCTTCACAGTGGGATGCAGTCTTGCGAGGCACGGTTCAGATGCCTCCACATTGTGGCTGGGAAGGCCTCTTTGCTCAGATCACTCTCTTATTAGTTCGTTTAGACACCATGCTGTTCACAGTTGATATTGACTACTCTCAGGGGATTCATGCTAGATTGACATATGATACCACCTCTCCGCACCTTGTCTCCCCCGGCGCTCGATGGGAGGCCGTACGAGTAGTTGGCTCCCGCGGGAAGCGTCGTTGTGTTGACTCCCGTTTCGCTTCCGCTGATGTTGCACTTTGGAGGCTTTGGGTGTGGGAGGGTCGTGCCCTATCTCAGCTTTATTGGGACCCAGGAGAGTGGCATTGGCCTCACTCTGACCCCACCGGTGCACCTGTATCATTCTTTGAGTACACTGTCCGAATTGGAAGATTAGCATTGATGAGACAGCACCCAGAGCAGCCGACTCATATGCGTTTCTGGTTACATTCAGGTCTCTCCCATGCCTATCTACAGCAGTTTTGGTCAACCATCTGGGATTGACATGCGGCTCGTCGTATTTCTTTTTTCATGTGGATGATTGCACATGCAGGACTTCCAGTTGGGACTTGGCTAGCTACTATGGGTCATGATCCGTTATGTACTCGCTGTCCTTTGCGACTACTTGCGTCACCTGCACACTGTCTTTGGTCATGCTCAGCTTCTCATGTAGTGTGGCTAGCAATTTGCTTTTTACTTAGCAGAGTGGGTGTTCAGCATGGATTTCTCACTTGGGGATCTGTCTCATGGTTGATGCCGATGCCCGGACGGCATCTTTTCTACGAGGGCTCAGACATAGATCCAGGTCTTATGCTTACCTCGACTGGTTATCGACGAGGGACTTTGGCTATGTTACCACAGATTGCTTGGCATGGGGATCCTCAGACACGTGATGAAGTTTTTTCAGTCATCACTAGCATTACACTATGGAATGTTTGGAGAGCTCGTTGTCTTCACATTCTCAGTGCGGCTCCACAGCTCCTCCAGGATACCCTCACTGCCATTTGGCTGGACATCATTCACACCCTGATTTGGCAGTGGGATTCTTCCTCAGGTACATCTCGAGCAGCCGAGGCTCGTCGATTTGCCTTCCTTCGGCATTGGGCCCGATCCCCACTCTTCTTCACACTTACAGGTGGCCAGATTACATGGCATTATGCCCCCCCTCGGTGGTTTCTCCTCCACTCATCACACCGACCACCATGAGATTGTTCTAGTCGAGTTGTCACTATAGTGGCTCTCATCCTTACATTCAGCTTGTACACCCCACGTGATAGACTATTTTGGCATCCGCTGTACTCAGTAATATACAGCCCTGACTTTTCCCAAAAAAAAAAAATCCGTTGTACTCTGTAATATACAGCCCTGACTTTTCCCCCCCAAAAAGAAAAAGAGAGAGAGAGAGAGAGAGAGAGAGAGAGAGAGAGAGAGAGAGAGAGAGAGAGAGAGAGAGAGAGAGAGATGAAATGAAATGTTATATTAACGTCTTCAAAAGGCCATAGTGACCTATGAGACCAGAAAGTTACAATGTGGTGGATCTGATACAAAGTCAGAGTAACAAGAGTAAACAAGATGACAAAATGACAAAATAAAATACTATGGAATCCTAAACTGCTAGGTGTGAACTAAGCATCTAAACAGGTAGCTAGGATAGCTAGATCACAGGAGATCCAGCATCGGTCGCTGGCGGATCTCATCAATCTCCTCCATGGTTAGTAGTATGACTGGGCATCGTGCATGTCGAGCCAAAGTGATCCGACTCCTCTGATACAGCCTCCGTAGTCGTGGGCGTCTGGATCTCCCCAGCTCAGTCGCTCGGTCGATCAGTGTGCCTCTGGTGTAAGGTGACGAGCTCTTTTGTGGTAGTAACTCCTCCGGGTGTCCAGTGGCAGCTCTAAAGAAGTGTGTGATCTGTCTCTGAGATTGGCTAGTCTCTCCTCTCATCAGGCTCTCTCTGTGTCTGTAGAAAGCCATCTTCGTACCCAGCTCCTGTGCTGGCTGTATCCATATCCTCATGGTGTCTAGCTGAGTCAAGTCTTGACGAATGAGCCTGGTGATCTCGGACTGTGTAAGAGTTAGAGAGGGCGCATCCAGTGAGTACTGGAAGGGAGGCAATCTGTCTATGCTGAACCCATGCGCCTAAAACCATCATCTCCCCATACCAGCATGCTGTATCTCCCTGCATGGCTAACTGTCAAGAGGACTCAAGTGCAAGGCGTGCATATCTGTCTCTGGGAAGTTCCCACATGCGGTGTATGAAGGAGACAGATCTGGTGAGCGCCTCAACCACTAGTGGTGGTGGTGGGGGGGGGGGGGGGGGCAGCTAGCTCTGCTCGTACAATAGCACGTGGTACTGAAGCCTTGGCTCTAATGAGCCCCGAGATCATAGAGACCAGAGGCTTCTCCATGTCCCCGCATCCATCACTGCGGCCTGTCCTCCCGTGATGATCCAGTGAAGGTCCCCAAATCTCAGCTCCATAAAGCAATGCAGAAGCCACCAAAGTGTCAAAGAGCCAGAGCTTCGTCCGAGGCTCTTGAAACTGAACCTTTGAACACATCCTTTCCAATCTACCCAATGCTGCATGGGCTCTGGTCAATCTAGTCTCTGCTGCCCTCAATGAAAATGTTGGCCCACTAAAAACCACTCCAAGGTAAGTATAAGCATCTGTATACTCCACCTTCTCGTGGCCATATGTGAATGCAGGCGCTGACCTCCTGATCCACTGTGGGGTGGTATTAAATACCATGACCTTGGTTTTACCAAGGTTGACGGACAAACCACTTTCCTGGGCAAACCTATGCAAAGCATCCAAGTGACGTTGCATCCCCTCCGGAGAGTCGGAGATAACACAATATCATCAGCATATAACAATAGTGGAATCCATGTCCCTGCCAGCTGTGCACCTCTATCACCATCTCTCTCAGTGTAGTCAGAAACCTCATCCACATACATACCAAATAGAGTAGGAGAGAGCGGGCAGCCCTGCTTCACCCCCATAGTGGAGTAAACCGGTGTGGATAGACCCTCTGGGGCGCGTACATGCCCCACTACTGACCTGTATAATGCCATGACCCCCCAAATGAGCTCTGTGGGTACTCGCATCTGCTGTAATCTGTGCATCAATCTAGCTCTGGGCACTGTGTCAAATGCTTTGCGGAAATCCACAAAGCTACAATAGATCCGTCTCCCACGCGATCTGCCCTCCTCAATGATGGCTTAGAGTGTCAAGATATAGTCAAGAGTAGAAAACCCCTCCTGAAACCTGCCTGCCCGGTTGCGCGTATCCCCTCCCTCTCTGCCCATCTACTCAGCTGCTGCTCAAGAATAGATGCGTACAACCGTGCCAATGTGTGTCCAATCATGATAGTGCGATAATTCCTAGGCTCCATAGGGTCTCCCTACTTGAAGATAGGTACTATAGTAGATAGGCTCCAAGTATCAGGCAAGCCCTCACACATGGCACAGTTAAACATAACTGCTAGAAAATCTGCTAGTAAATCTCTGGTATGCGTGAAATGCTCAGCCACTAAGCCATCATGATCTTATGCTCTCCCACTCCTCATCCTGTCAATGGCCTTCCTCACCATCTCAGCGGTGAAAAAAGCACATATGTGTGGGCATGGATCGGGGGGGGGGGGGGGGGGGGGTCGGGAAGGGGGGGCTGCTCAGGAACTGTGTACAGAGATGATGCATACTGGCCCTAAGCCTCTGTAGAAGTGATGGTAGAGGGGGGGGGGGAGTGCTCATGAAAGAGCCGCCATGCCTCACGGGAGTCCTGACTCAAGAATAGCTGGTATAGATTCTGCTCTAGGCGAGCCAAAAATGCCCTCTTCTTCCGCCGCACTAGGCATTGGAAGTCAATCTGTGTCTGTCTGTAAGTGATGTCCCCCAAAAGCACCTCCCTTTGAAGTCTAGCTCTAGTGTCCCGGCATTCCTCATCATACCAATTGTTCTGGGGCATGCTCACCGAACGGCGTCTCAGCTCAGGCTGGGTATGTGGGTATGCCTCTGCTGCTACATCGTGTAGTGTCTGTGTCAGTATAGTAGTAAGCTCCTCCAAAGGTCGCCCTGGCTCCTTTGTGCACAGGCGTCTGTAGATCCCATCTATGTATACAGAGTCCGTCTCCGGCATGAAGCTGTAGGGAGTAGGGGCTGCTGCACGGAACCTGTGTGCTACACTAAACTGAAAAGAGATGGTCAACGACACAAGAGCATGGTCCACTGCCACACCAACAGGCCTGGGTCCAACCGTGAGATCCTGGATACTAGAGATGAGGCTCGGCTGTGCCATGACATAATCCACTGTGATGGCTCCATGTCTGTGTGGAAAGCATGTAAAACCCTCCGCAACAGGAAATCTTTGTAGGCCATTCAAGATGGCCAATCCATGTGCAGTCCCCATGTCTATCAAGTGTCGTCCATACTCAGTGTGTTCTCCATCCTGTGATAGTCTGGATAGGCTCGTCTCTGCAACATCCAACTCTCTCAGCATCTCCTCTGAAATATCATAAAATATTGTCTAATGATGGGCAGTCCTAGCATTGAAATCCCCTAGAATGATGATGTCACCATCTCTAGAGAACACCCATATGTCATCATTCAAAATAGAGAAGGGGGACCGTCCTTCGGGTGGTGCATAAACTGACGTACTCGGGGGAAAGTAGCAAATAGCAATGTAAAGATGTCTGTCTGTCTTTGCACTCAATCTCACCCACATGTACCTAGATTGCTCATCCTTGTGGGCTATATGTATCAATGGCTGCAACTCCTCCCTGAATAACACTGCCACTCCTCTTGAGACCTGCCCTCTGTGCTCTGATCGTGTCTCCTGTCTATATCCACTAATGTGAGGCATAGATTGCCCCGAGGCGTGATGTGTCTCAGAGTAGAAGATGATGTCTCTTCCCGTAAAACTATCCTCAAAAGCACCCACATCAAGGCACATAGATCCATTACAATTCCAGGTGGCAACTTTGAGTGTGGTCCCATGGGTCTCGCACAGTCATGTGGAGTGCTGCTCTACAATCACCACCCAGCCATCTCTGTAGAAGGCCGTCTTTCCCTTCTCTCTTGTCGCTTGAATCTCTGGCATTACCTCTCTCATATGCGCAAGCTGTGTGAGAGTGAGGTCATCTCCAAGGAATATACCCGTTTTCTTTAGTGTAGGGCGCCTCTTCAAGAAGTCCTTCTTTGCCTCCACGGATGGGAAACGGATGATTAAAGCTCTCCCTTTTGAAGTCTCCCCATTGCCTTGTGTCTTCTTCCCTACCCTCCATGCCTTTGTATGAGTAGCCTCACTACCCATCATGCGGAGAAGTTCTTCGACTTATCCTTCAACATCATCTCGGTCTTTTAGATCGGTTACTCTTATATGTAAGGCTCTAGTTTTCCTTCGTTGCTTTTCTTCTAGAGTCATGTTGATGATTGTAGGAGTGGGGACCGATGTGGTTTCTTTCCCTTTCCCTTTCTTAGCGACTTCTATCCATTTCTCGGCCTCATCCGCCTTCTTCTGCGTCTTCGTGATCACATCCATCCACGAAGGCGTCTTTACCATCTTCTGTTTCTCCTCCTCTGTGATCATCCGTACCTGCTCCTTCATGACCTTCATTTCCTCTATCACCGAGGTCTGGAATTCCCCTTCTTCTAGTCCACTGCTTACTCTATCCGCAAGCTCCCTGCTTTATTAAATAAACTTCTTAGGAGCATTTTGGGTGTCTGGCTATAATGCTTCTAATCCTTTGTTGTAGTCTGCTCCGGTGAAGTGTGCTTCTGCATCTCGGTCGTGGTCGTCTCGATTTCCTAAGCTCAATCGCCGTATCAATGAGGGTGCCTTTGGTATGAATGTGGGTACTCCTTTGTGCTGGCTGCTGGCCTCTTGCTTCTCCTTCCACTCTTGCTTCTCTCGATCCGAAGAAATCTGTGATCTGCCTTTGAGGATGTAGTGCTCTTTGTCTTCTCATTAGATTATCCCTGTGCCGATGTAGTTCCAGTAGGTACAAGCCTAAGCATCTTTGATCTTGGTATTGCATGACTCTATCTAGAGGTCCAAAGCCTTCTTTAAATAGGCAATGGAAACGCCCACGTATCTCATAGTATACGGTGCAATGGCATATGTGGTGTAATTCTGTCTCCGGCTCCATTCCGCATAACTTGCAAATTCTGCTCTCAGGTGGGATTCCCCTAAATCTGCCAAATTCAATTTCTAGCTGATGTGAGGATGTACGAATCTGACCAATAGCACATCTCAAACCATGAGACAGGTGGGTATCCATGTAGCTCGGGCGAATCACAAATCCATCTTCAGATAGCTCTAGGAAGTTTTCTTTGTTGTTGGCCATCTTCGTGCCCAATTCTTGTGTAGGGTCTACCCATGTCCTCTTAGTATCCAATTGTATAAGATCCTGACGGATGATTTTATTAATCTCCGTTCGTGTAATTGCCCGTGATGGAGCCGCAAGAGAGTATTGGAAGGGGGGTAATCTTTCCATACTGAACCTGTGGCTCTGAAACCACGAGGACAGTTGCGCATACCAGCATGATGTATCCCCTTTCATTGCTAATTGTCGAGAAGATTCGAGGGCCAGTCTAGTATATCGGCAATTATTTGTATCCCACAAACCATGTATAAAGGACACTGATCTGGTAAGAGCTTCAAAATTTCTATCGGAGGGGCAGCTGGTTCGCTCGGGTAATCGCGTGTGGTACGGAGGCCTTGGCTCTAATCATTCGGGAAATCATCGATACCAAAGGTCCCCAAATCTGGACCCCATAAAGCATAGCCGAAGCCATCACAGTATCAAAGAGCCAAAGCTTTGTTCGTGGTTCCTGAAACTGCACTTGTGAACACATCCTCTCCAACCCTCCCAAGGCCGCAGAGGCTCTGGACAATCTAGCATCCGTTGCTTTCTTAACAGTAAACTTCGGTCCTGCAAATACCACACCCAGGTATGTGTATGCATGCATCTGTGTACTCTACTGTATCCTGGCCATATGCAAATGTAGGTGCCGATCTCCTAACCCACTGTGGTGTGGTGTTAAACACCATAACTTTGGTTTTACCCAAGTTTACCGACAGTCCACTGTCCTCCGCGAATATATGTAATGCATCTACCTGCCTCTGCATTCCATCTGGTGATTTTGCTATCAATACAATATCATCTGCATACAACAACAAAGGAATCCATGACCCTGCAAGTTGAGCACCTCTGTCACCTTCTCTATCAATGTAATCTGATACCTCATCTATGTACATACCAAATAAAGTAGGGGACAGTGGGCATCCCTGCTTTACTCCAACGGTGGAATGAACAATGTCGGAATGAACAATGTCGGAATCCCCTTCTGGAGTACGTACATAACCGGTTACTGACCCGTATAAGGCCATGATCCCCCAAATAATCTCTTTGGGGACCCCTAACTCTTGCATCGTGCGCATCAATTTGGCCCTTGGACTGTATCAAAAGCTTTCCGAAAATCCACAAAGCAACAATACATCCTTCTCCCGCTTGCTCTTCCTTCCTCAATAATGGCTCTGAGCGTAAGAATATGATCTAAAGTGGAATAACACCTCCTGAATCCAGCTTGTCCTATTGCCCTTATGCCCTCATTATCTGCCCATCTACTCAATTTTTGTTCAAGAATGGATGCGTACAGTCGGGTCAATGTGTGACCTACCATAATGGTACGGTAGTTCCCGGGTATCATAGGATCCCCTAACTTGAAAATAGGTACGATAGTAGATAATTTCCAAGATTCAGGTAATCCTTCACACATGACCCGATTAAACAGACGAGCAAGGACTTCTGAAAGTAGATCCCTGGCATGGATCAGATGTTCTGCTACTAAACCATCATGATCATATGCTCTTCTTGTCTTCATCTTATCAATGGTTTTTTTCACCATTTCTGTAGTAAAGAAAGTACTAGTAGTAGGGCATGGCTCTAGCGGATATGGTAATGGAGGCTCTCTAGATACCATATATAATGATGTTACATATTGACCCCAAATCTCAGGAGAAGTAATCGTCGGAGGCGGTGAGTGCTCGTGAAATAAACGCCAAGCCTCATGTGAGTCCTGGCTCAAGAGAAGAGAGAGAAATGAAATGTTATATTAACGTCTTCAAAAGGCCAAAGTGACCTATGAGACCAGAAAGTTACAATGCGGTGTCTCTGATACAAAGTCAGATTGACAAAAAAATAAATTAAACTAGGATAACAAAATATAAATACTGCGGAATCCTAAACTAAGCTGATAGGTGTGAAAGGTGAAAGGCGTGAAATGTGTGAACTAAGCAGTACAATGTGTAGACAATATGGGAGGGAAGTAGAGATCCACAGAGAGAGAGAGAGAGAGAGAGAGAGAGAGAGAGAGAGAGAGAGAGAGAGAGAGAGAGAGAGAGAGAGAGAGAGAGAGAGAGAGAGAAATGAAATGATATATTAAAGTCTTCGAAAAGGCCAAAATGACCTATGAGACCATCAGATACAAAGTGGTGAATCTAATACAATGTCTGAAGTACAAGTACAAAAAGTACTGAATGTAAAAATGAAAACTGAAAATGAAGTGTGAAATGTAAAATGTGAAATGTGAAAATGTAGAATAGGCCCTCAATGACACTCTGGGTGTCGTGCTAGAATGCCTCTGATCCTCTGCTGGAGTCTCTGTCGATGGAGTGTGCTCCTGTGTGAGTCATGGTCGTCTCGATCTCCTGAGCTCAGTCGTCTTGTCAATGAGGGTGCCTCCGGTATGAATGTGGGTACAACCCTGTGCTGGTGGTTGGTCTCCTGGCTCCCTCGATCCAATGAAGTCTGTGATCTGTCTCTGTGACTGTTGTACTCCATGTCTCCTCAGCAGACTATCTCTATGTCGATGTAGCTCAAGTAGATATAAGCCAAGGCATCTGATCTTGATACCTCATGACTCTATCTAGGGGTCCAAAACCCTCCCTGAATAAGCATGGAATCGCTCTTGTATCTCATAATACACAGTGCAGTGGCATATGTAGTGTAGCTCTGTCTCTGGCTCTCTATCGCATAGTTGGCATATCCTAGACTCCGGTGGTATCCCTCTGAATCTACCCGTCTCAATCTCCAGCTGGTGTGAGGATGTGCGAATTTGACCAATAGCACATCGTAGACCATGAGACAAATGAGTGTCCATGTAGCTCGGACGAATCACAAACCCATCTCCCGAAAGTTGGAGAAGATGCTTTTTGTAGAAAGCCATCTTCGTGCCCAACTCCTGCATCGGCTCTACCCATGTCCTCCTGGTGTCCAACTGTATAAGATCCTGGGGAATGAGTCTAGTGATCTCCGTCCGTGTGACTGGCAGGGAGGGTGCATCCAGGGAATACTAAAAAGGAGGCAATCTATCCATGCTGAAACCATGCCTATGAAACCATGAGGTCATCTGCGCATACCAACATGATGCGTCTCCCTGCATCGCTAACGGTCTAGAGGACTCAAGAGCCAATCTAGTATATCTACCTCTATGTGTATCTCATAGACTGTGTATAACCGGCCTGTACAACGTAGAGGGCGGTACTATTTCAATTACTTGTTAACTTTACACAGAGCACTGGGAAGGGAAGAGAACACAATTGCGTGCAGCGACTAGAATGTCACTGCGCACACGAGACCGACACCCTGTAGGCCCCAAAGATTGGCGTCCCTTTCGGTATTTCTTTATTAAAATTAAGGTAGACGATCCGACCACTTAGCACAAGCTTTCACAAAGCTGTCCAAACTTGGCTCGGGCTGAAAACGCAGGTTTTCGACTTGATTTTGGCAGCATAACGACGCAAAAACTCCTGTAGGTCAAAAGCACCTGTCTAGGACGGATTCCCTCGCTATCTGGAAGCTTTCTGGTGAGCTGTCACAGAAATTCAGCGGGCTGTAATTCTCTGTTTTTCACTGCCGGGTGCCCAGAAGCTTGTACACGCATCCCAAGGTTCTCACGAGGCTCCCCCAGGGTTCCCTTGCAGTTTAGGTGCGAAATCCTAAACCTGCAGAAAATCACAGCAGTCTGTAATTCGCTGTTTCGGATCGTTTTTAGCGGAGCGAACACACCTACGCGTGTCCCAAGGGCTCCCGCACGCAATGGGACAGTTCCCCTGTGAATTGGACGAGTTTTCACGCGAGAAAACTCTCTGAACTCGCAATCTTTCGCTATGGAACTGTGCGTACCTGTGGGGGATTAGCAATTAGCTAATCCGGTTCCTGTTCAGAAGGCTCTTGCCTTGGCAAACGTGCATAAACCCCCAGAACTGTACATGTTCATCTGAGTAGCCCAACTAGTGGAGCATTACCATATGTGCCAAAGGGGAGAGAGAGATGCACGAGAGCAAGTCATCGCGCTACAT
Source organism: Adiantum capillus-veneris (assembly GCF_014529385.1). Classification (NCBI taxonomy): domain Eukaryota; kingdom Viridiplantae; phylum Streptophyta; class Polypodiopsida; order Polypodiales; family Pteridaceae; genus Adiantum; species Adiantum capillus-veneris. Next base: position 4,906,194 of record NC_140936.1, read on the forward strand.
GAGACAGAGGAGAAGGCAAGCTTTCCATTAAAGCTGTAGACCTGCACCCACTACTCACACACACACTGTAGGTCACTTGCCTTGAGCAAAAATCAGCCCTAGCCTCAAATGGGCGCCTCCTCCAGCTGAGGTGTCCTGCAAATGGCTCTACAACTGCCATGTGTTCAGTTTGCCCCTTTGAGTTAATTCCCTAGTTCCTACTCACTTATAAAGTTGTAAGTGAGTTTCCGAGTGGGCCAGATTTCATTTGGCGGGCATAGGCTTCCATACTCATTAGAATTCAGTGCTAACTGGCCCGACCAGTCCCCGACT